>NW_027307768.1:675000-1350000 GCF_047496885.1 Scyliorhinus torazame
CTGATGGGGCTGTGGTACATTGTGTACTGTCAGTGGTGTGCGGTGTGCTGGGTGTCTGATGGGGGTGTGGTACATTGTGTACTGTCAGTGGTGTGCAGTGTGCTGGGTGTCTGAAGAGGGTGTGGTACATTGTGTACTGTCAGTGGTGTGCGGTGTGCTGGGTGTCTGATGTGGTTGAGGTACATTGTGTACTGTCAGTGGTGTGCGGTGTGCTGGGTGCCTGATGGGGGTGTGGTACATTGTGTACTGTCAGTGGTGTGCGGTGTGCTGGGTGTCTGATGGGGGTGTGGTACATTGTGTACTGTCAGAGGTGTGCGGTGTGCTAAGAGTCTGATGGGGGTGTGGTACATTGTGTACTGTCAGTGGTGTGCGGTGTGCTGGGTGCCTGATGGGGGTGTGGTACATTGTGTACTGTCAGTGGTGTGCGGTGTGCTGGGTGTCTGATGGGGCTGTGGTACATTGTGTATTGTCAGTGGTGTGCGGTGTGCTGGGTGCCTGATGGGGGTGTGGTACATTGTGTACTGTCAGTGGTGTGCGGTGTGCTGGGTGTCTGATGGGGGTGTGGTACATTGTGTACTGTCAGTGGTGTGTGGTGAGCTGGGTGCCTGATGGGGCTGTGGTACATTGTGTACTGTCAGTGGTGTGTGGTGTGCTGGGTGTCTGATGGCGGTGAGGTACATTGTGTACTGTCAGTGGTGTGTGTTGTGCTGGGTGTCTGATGGGTGTGTGGTACATTGTGTACTGTCAGTGGCGTGTGGTGTGCTGGGTGCATGATGGGGGTGTGGTACATTGTGTACTGTCAGTGGTGTGTGGTGTGCTGGGTGTCTGCTGGGGGTGTGGGACATTGTGTACTGTCAGTGGTGTGCGGTGTGCTGGGTGTCTGATGTGGGTGTGGTACATTGTGTACTGTCAGTGGTGTCCAGTGTGCTGGGTGTCTGATGGGGCTGTGGTACATTGTGTACTGTCAGTGGTGTGCGGTGTGCTGGGTGTCTGATGGGGCTGTGGTACATTGCGTACTGTCAGTGGTGTGCGGTGTGCTGGGTGTCTGATGGGGCTGTGGTACATTGTGTACTGTCAGTGGTGTGTGGTGTTCTGGGTGCCTGATGGGGGTGTGGTATATTGTGTGCTGTCAGTGGTGTGTGGTGTGCTAGGTGTCTGATGGCGGTGTGGTACATTGTGTACTGCCAGTGGTGTGCCGTGTGCTGGGTGTCTGATGGGGGTGTGGTACATTGTGTACTGTCAGTGGTGTGTGGTGTGCTGGGTGTCTGATGGGGGTGTGGTACATTGTGTACTGCCAGTGGTGTGTGGTGTGCTGGGTGTCTGATGGGGGGGTGGTACATTGTGTACTGTCAGTGGTGTGTGGTGTGCTGGGTGTCTGATGGGGGTGTGATACATTGTGTACTGTCAGTGGTGTGCGGTGTGCTGGGTGCCTGATGGGGGTGTGGTACATTGTGTACTGTCAGTGGTGTGTGGTGTGCTGGGTGCCTGATGGGGGTATGGTACATTGTGTACTGTCAGTGGAGTGTGGTGTGCTGGGTGTCTGATGGGGCTGTGGTACATTGTGTACTGTCAGTGGTGTGCGGTGTGCTGGGTGTCTGATGGGGGTGTGGTACATTGTGTACTGTCAGTGGTGTGCGGTGTGCTGGGTGTCTGATGGGTTGTGGTACAATGTGTACTGTCAGTGGTGTGTGGTGTGCTGGGTGTCTGATGGGTTTGTTATACATTGTGTACTGTCAGTGGTGTGCGGTGTGCTGGGTGTCTGATGTGGGTGTGGTACATTGTGTACTGTCAGTGGTGTGTGGTGTGCTGGGTGTCTGATGGGGGTGTGTTACATTGTGTACTGTCAGTGGTGTGCGGTGTGCTGGGTGTCTGATGGGGCTGTGGTACATTGTGTACTGTCAGTGGTGTGTAGTGTGCTGGGTGTCTGATGGGGTTGTGGTACATTGTGTACTGTCAGTGGTGTGCGGTGTGCTGGGTGTCTGATGGGGTTGTGGTACATTGTGTACTGTCAGTGGTGTGCGGTGTGCTGGGTGTCTGATGTGGGTGTGGTACATTGTGTACTGTCAGTGGTGTGTGGTGTGCTAGGTGTCTGATGGGGCTGTGGTACATTGTGTACTGTCAGTGGTGTGCGGTGTGCTGGGTTTCTGATGGGGTTGTGGTACATTGTGTACTGTCAGTGGTGTGTAGTGCTGGGTGCCTGATGGGGCTGTGGTACATTGTGTACTGTCAGTGGTGTGCGGTGTGCTGGGTGTCTGATGCGGCTGTGGTACATTGTGTACTGTCAGTGGTGTCGGTGTGCTGGGTGTGTGATGGGTGTGTGGTACATTGTGTACTGTCAGTGGTGTGCGGTGTGCTGGGTGTCTGATGGGGGTGTGGTACATTGTGTACTGTCAGTGGTGTGCGGTGTGCTGGGTGTCTGTTGGGGCTGTGGTACATTGTGTACTGTCAGTGGTGTGCGGGGTGCTGGGTGTCTGATGGGGATGTGGTACATTGTGTACTGTCAGTGATGTGCAGTGAGCTGGGTGTCTGATGGGGGTGAGGTACATTGTGTACTGTCAGTGGTGTGCGGTGAGCTGGGTGTCTGATGGGGTTGAGGTACATTGTGTACTGTCAGTGGTGTGCGGTGTGCTGGGTGTCTGATGGGGCTGTGGTACATTGTGAACTGTCAGTGGTGTGCGGTGAGCTGGGTATCTGATGGGGCTGTGGTACATTGTGAACTGTCAGTGGTGTGCGGTGTGCTGGGTGTCTGATGGGGGTGTGGTACATTGTGTACTGTCAGTGGTGTGTGGTGTGCTGGGTGCCTGATGGGGGTGTGGTACATTGTGTACTGTCAGTGGTGTGCGGTGTGCTGGGTCCCTGATGGGGCTGTGGTACATTGTGAACTGTCAGTGGTGTGTGGTGTGCTGTGTGTCTGATGGGGGTGTGGTACCTTGTGTACTGTCAGTGGTGTGTGGTGTGCTGGGTGTCTGATGGGGGTGTGGTACATTGTGTACTGTCAGTGGTGTGCGGTGTGCTGGGTGTCTGATGGGGATGTGGTACATTGTGTACTGTCAGTGGTGTGCGGTGTGTTGTGTGCCTGATGGGGGTGTGGTACATTGTGTACTGTCAGTGGTGTGTGGTGTGTTGTGTGCCTGATGGGGGTGTGGTACATTGTGTACTGTCAGAGGTGTGTGGTGTGCTGGGTGTCTGATGGGGGTGTGGTACATTGTGTACTGTCAGTGGTGTACGGTGTGCTGGGTGTCTGATAGGGGTGGGGTACATTGTGTACTGTCAGTGATGTGCGGTGTGCTGGGTGTCTGATGGGGGTGTGGTACATTGTGTACTGTCAGTGTTGTGCGGTGTGCTGGGTGCCTGATGGGGCTTTGGTACATTGTGTACTGTCAGTGGTGTGCGGTGTGCTGGGTGTCTGACGGGACTGTGGTACATTGTGTACTGTCAGTGGTGTGTGGTGTGCTGGGTGTCTGATGGGGGTGTGGTACATTGCGTACTGTCAGTGGTGTACGGTGTGCTGGGTGTCTGATGGGGGTGTGGTACATTGTGCACTGTCAGTGATGTGCGGTGTGCTGGGTGTCTGATGGGGGTGTGGTACATTGTGTACTGTCAGTGGTGTGCGCTGAGCTGGGTGTCTGATGGGGGTGTGGGACATTGTGTACTGTCAGTGGTGTGCGGTGTGCTGTGTCCCTGATCGTGGTGTGGTACATTGTGTACTGTCAGTGGTGTTTGGTGTGCTGTTTGCCTGATGGGGGTGTGGTACATTGTGTACTGTCAGTGGTGTGCGGTGTGCTGGGTGTCTGATGGGTGTGTGGTACATTGTGTACTGTCAGTGGTGTGCGCTGAGCTGGGTGTCTGATGGGGCTGTGTTACATTTTGTACTGTCAGTGGTGTGCGGTGTGCTGTGTCCCTGATCGGGGTGTGGTACATTGTGTACTGTCAGTGGTGTGCGGTGTGCTGGGTGTCTGATGGGGGTGTGTTACATTGTGTACTGTCAGTGGTGTGCGGTGTGCTGGGTGTCTGATGGGGGTGTGGTACATTGTGTACTGTCAGTGGTGTTTGGTGTGCTGGGTACCTGTTGGGGGTGTGGTACATTGTGTACTGTCAGTGGTGTGCGGTGTGCTGGGTGCCTGATGGGGGTGTGGTACATTGTGTACTGTCAGTGGTGTGCAGTGTGCTGGGTGCCTGATGGGGGTGTGGTACATTGTGTACTGTCAGTGGAGTGTGGTGTGCTGGGTGTCTGAAACGGGTGTGGTACATTGTGTACTGTCAGTGGTGTGCGGTGTGCTGGGTGTCTGATGGGGGTGTGGTACATTGTGTACTGTCAGTGGTGTGCGGTGTGCTGGGTGTCTGATGGGTCTGTGGTACATTGTGTACTGTCAGTGGTGTGCGGTGTGCTGGGTGTCTGATGGGACTGTGGTACATTGTGTACTGTCAGTGGTGTGCGGTGAGCTGGGTGTCTGATGGGGCTGTGGTACATTGTGTACTGTCAGTGGTGTGCAGTGTGCTGGATGTCTGATGGGGGTGTGGTACATTGTGTACTGTCAGTGGAGTGCGGTGTGCTGGGTGCCTGATGGGGGTGTGGTACATTTTGTGCTGTCAGTGGTGTGCCGTGTGCTGGGTGTCTGATGGGGTGTGGTACATTGTGTACTGTCAGTGGTGTGCGGTGTGCTGGGTCTCTGATGGGGGTGTGGTACATTGTGTACTGTCAGTGGTGTGCGGTGTGCTGGGTGTCTGATGGGGGTGTGGTACATTGTGTGCTGTCAGTGGTGTGTGGTGTGCTGGGTGTCTGATGGGGGTGTGGTACATAGTTTACTGTCAGTGGTGTGTGGTGTGCTGGGTGTCTGATGGGGGTGTGGTACATTGTGTGCTGTCAGTGGTGTGAGGTGTGCTGGGTGTCTGTTGGGGATATGGTACATTGTGTACTGTCAGTGGTGTGCGGTGTGCTGGGTGCCTGTTGGGGGTGTGGTACATTGTGTACTGTCAGTGGTGTGTGGTGTGCTGGGTGCCTGATGGGGGTGTGGTACATAGTCTACTGTCAGTGGTGTGTGGTGTGCTGGGTGTCTGATGGGGGTGTGGTACATTGTGTGCTGTCAGTGGTGTGTGGTGTGCTGGGTGCCTGATGGGGATGTGGTACAATGTGTACTGTCAGTGGTGTGCGGTGTGCTGGGTGTCTGATGGGAGTGTGGTACATTATGTACTGTCAGTGGTGTGCGATGTGCTGGGTGCCTGATGGGGGTGTGGTACATTGTGTACTGTCAGTGGTCTGCGGTGTGCTGGGTGTCTGATGGGGGTGTGGTACATTGTGTACTGTCAGTGGTGTGCGGAGAGCTGGGTGCCTGATGGGGGGGTGAGGTACATTGTGTACTGCCAGAGGTGTGCGGTGTGCTGGGTGTCTGATGGGGGTGTGGTATATTGTGTACTGTCAGTGGTGTGTGGTGTGCTGGGTGTCTGATGGGGATGTGGTACATTGTTTACTGTCAGTGGTGTGCGGTGTGCTGGGTGTCTGATGGGGGTGTGGTACATTGTGTACTGTCAGTGGTGTGCGGTGTGCTGGGTGCCTGATGGGGGTGTGGTACATTGTGTATTGTCAGTGGTGTGCGGTGTGCTGGGTGTCTGATGGTGGTGTGGTACATTGTGTACTGTCAGTGTTGTGTGGTGTGCTGGGTGCCTGATGGGGGTGTGGTACATTGTGTACTGTCAGATGTGTGTGGTGTGCTGGGTGCCTGATGGGGGTGTGGTACATTGTGTACTGTCAGTGGGGTGTGGTGTGCTGGGTGCCTGATGGGAGTGTGGTACATTGTGTACTGTCAGTGGTGTGCGGTGTGCTGGGTGCCTGATGTGGGTGTGGTACATTGTGTACTGTCAGTGGTGTGCGGTGTGCTGGGTGTCTGATGGTGGTGTGGTACATTGTGTACTGTCAGTGGTGTGTGGTGTGCTGGGTGTCTGATGGGGCTTTGGTACATTGTGTACTGTCAGTGGTGTGTGGTGTGCTGGCTGTCTGATGGGGGTGTGGTACATTGTGTACTGTCAGTGGTGTGCGGTGTGCTGGGTGCCTGATGGGGATGTGGTACATTGTGTACTGTCAGAGGTGTGCGGTGTGCTGGGTGTCTGATGGGGGTGTGGTACATTGTGTACTGTCAGTGGTGTGCGGTGTGCTGGGTGCCTGATGGGGGTGTGGTACATTGTGTACTGTCAGTGGTGTGCGGTGTGCTGGGTGTCTGATGGTGGTGTGGTACATTGTGTACTGTCAGTGGTGTGTGGTGTGCTGGGTGCCTGATGGGGGTGTGGTACATTGTGTACTGTCAGTGGTGTGTGGTGTGCTGGGTGCCTGATGGGGGTGTGGTACATTGTGTACTTTCAGTGGTGTGTAGTGTGCTGGGTGCTTGATGGTGGTGTGGTACATTGTGTACTGTCAGTGGTGTGCGGTGTGCTGGGTGCCTGATGGGGGCTGTGGTACATTGTTTACTGTCAGTGGTGTGTGGTGTGCTGGGTGTCTGATGGGGGTGTGGTACATTGTGTACTGTCAGTGGTGTGCGGTGAGCTGGGTCCCTGATGGGGGTGTGGTACATTGTGTACTGTCAGTGGTGTGTGGTGTGCTGGGTGTCTGATGGGGGTGTGGTACATTGTGTACTGTCAGTGGTGTGCGATGTGCTGGGTGCCTGATGTGGGTGTGGTACATTGTGTACTGTCAGTGGTGTGCGGTGTGCTGGGTGTCTGATGGGGGTGTGGTACATTGTGTACTGTCAGTGGTATGCGGTGTGCTGGGTGCCTGATGGGGCAGTGGTACATTGTGTACTGTCAGTGGTGTGTGGTACGCTGGGTGCCTGATGGGGGTGTGGTACATTGTGTACTGTCAGTGGTGTGCGGTGTGCTGGGTCCCTGATGGGGGTGTGGTACATTGTGTACTGTCAGTGGTGTGTGTTGTGCTGGGTGTCTGATGGGGGTGTGGTACATTGTGTACTGTCAGTGGTGTGTGTTGTGCTGGGTGTCTGATGGGGGTATGGTACATTGTGTACTGTCAGTGGTGTGCGGTGTGCTGGGTGTCTGATGGGGGTGTGGTACATTGTGTACTGTCAGTGGTGTGCGGTGTGCTGGGTGTCTGATGGGGGTGTGGTTCATTGTGTCCTGTCAGTGGTGTGCGGTGTGCTGGGTGCCTGATGGGGCTACGGTACATTGTGTACTCTCAGTGGTGTGTGGTGTGCTGGATGTCTGATGGGGGTGTGGTACATTGTGTAATGTCAGTGGTGTGCGGTGTGCTGGGTGTCTGATGGGGTTGTGGTACATTGTGTACTGTCAGTGGTGTGTGATGTGCTGGGTGTCTGATGTGGGTGTGGTACATTGTGTACTGTCAGTGGTGTGTGGTGAGCTGGGTGCCTGATGGGGCTGTGGTACATTGTGTACTGTCAGTGGTGTGTGGTGTGCTGGGTGTCTGATGGCGGTGAGGTACATTGTGTACTGTCACTGGTGTGTGGTGTGCTGGGTGTCTGCTGGGGGTGTGGTACATTGTGTACTGTCAGTGGTGTGTGGTGTGCTGGGTGTCTGATGGGTGTGTGGTACATTGTGTACTGTCAGTGGTGTGTGGTGTGCTGGGTGCATGATGGGGGTGTGGTACATTGTGTACTGTCAGTGGTGTGTGGTGTGCTGGGTGTCTGCTGGGGGTGTGGGACATTGTGTACTGTCAGTGGTGTGCGGTGTGCTGGGTGTCTGATGTGGGTGTGGTACATTGTGTACTGTCAGTGGTGTGCAGTGTGCTGGGTGCCTGATGGGGCTGTGGTACATTGTGCACTGTCAGTGGTGTGCGGTGTGCTGGGTGTCTGATGGGGCTGTGGTACATTGTGTACTGTCAGTGGTGTGCGGTGTGCTGGGTGTCTTAAGGTGGCTGTGGTACATTGTGTACTGTCAGTGGTGTGTGGTGTGCTGGGTGTCTGATGGGGGTGTGGTACATTGTGTACTGTCAGTGGTGTGCGCTGAGCTGGGTGTCTGATGGGGGTGTTGTACATTGTGTACTGTCAGTGGTGTGCGGTGTGCTGGGTGTCTAATGGGGATGTGGTACATTGTGTACTGTCAGTGTTGTGTGGTGTGCTGGGTGTCTGATGGGGGTGTGGTACATTGTGTACTGTCAGTGGTGTGCGGTGTGCTGGGTGTCTGATGGGGATGTGGTACATTGTGTAATGTCAGTGGTGTGCGGTGTGTTGTGTGCCTGATGGGGGTGTGGTACATTGTGTACTGTCAGTGGTGTGTGGTGTGCTGGGTGTCTGATGGGGGTGTGGTACATTGTGTACTGTCAGTGGTGTGCGCTGAGCTGGGTGTCTGATGCGGGTGTGGTACATTGTGTACTGTCAGTGGTGTGCGGTGTGCTGGGTGTCTGATGGGGGTGTGGTACATTGTGTACTGTCAGTGGTGTGTGGTGTGTTGTGTGCCTGATGGGGGTGTGGTAAATTGTGTACTGTCAGTGGTGTGCGGTGTGCTGGGTGTCTGATGGGGGTGTGGTACATTGTGTACTCTCAGTGGTGTGTGGTGTGTTGTGTGCCTGATGGGGATGTGGTACATTGTGTACTGTCAGTGGTGTGCGGTGTGCTGGGTATCTGATGGGGGTGTGGTACATTGTGTACTGTCAGTGGTGTGCGGTGTGCTGGGTGTCTGATGGGGGTGTGGTACATTGTGTACTGTCAGTGGTGTGCGGTGTGCTGGGTATCTGATGGGGGTGTGGTACATTGTGTACTGTCAGTGGTGTACGGTGTGCTGGGTGTCTGATGGGGGTGTGGTACATTGTGTACTGTCAGTGATGTGCGGTGTGCTGGGTGTCTGATGGGGGTGTGGTACATTGTGTACTGTCAGTGGTGAGCGCTGAGCTGGGTGTCTGATGGGGGTGTGGTACATTGTGTACTGTCAGTGGTGTGCGGTGTGCTGGGTGTCTGATGGGACTGTGGTACATTGTGTACTGTCAGTGGTGTGCGGTGTGCTGGGTGTCTGATGGGGCTGTGGTACATTGTGTACTGTCAGTGGTGTGCGGTGTGCTGGGTGTCTGATGGGGGTGTGGTACATTGTGTACTGTCAGTGGTGTATGGTGTGCTGGGTGTCTGATGGGGGTGTGGTACATTGTGTACTGTCAGTGGTGTGTGGTGTGCTGGGTGTCTGATGGGGGTGAGGTACATTGTGTACTGTCAGTGGTGTGCGGTGTGCTGGGTGTCTGATGGGGGTGTGGGACATTGTGTACTGCCAGTGGTGTGCGGTGTGCTGGGTGTCTGATGGGGCTGTGGT
Source organism: Scyliorhinus torazame (assembly GCF_047496885.1). Taxonomy (NCBI): domain Eukaryota; kingdom Metazoa; phylum Chordata; class Chondrichthyes; order Carcharhiniformes; family Scyliorhinidae; genus Scyliorhinus; species Scyliorhinus torazame. The sequence continues at coordinate 684,256 of NW_027307768.1, forward strand.
ACATTGAGTACTGTCAGTGGTGTGCGGTGTTCTGGGTGCCTGATGGGGCTGTGGTACTTTGTGTACTGTCAGTGGTGTGCGGTGTGCTTGGTGTCTGATGGGGGTGTGGTACTTTGTGTACTGTCAGTGGTGTGTGGTGTGCTGGGTGTCTGATGGGGGTGTGGTACTTTGTGTACTGTCAGTGGTGTGCGGTGTGCTTGGTGTCTGATGGGGGTGTGGTACATTGTGTACTGTCAGTGGTGTGCGGTGTGCTGGGTGTCTGATGGGGGTGTGGTACATTGTGTACTGTCAGTGGTGTGTGGTGTGTTGTGTGCCTGATGGGGGTGTGGTACATTGTGTACTGTCAGTGGTGTGCGGTGTGCTGGGTGTCTGATGGGGGTGTGGGTACATTGTGTACTGTCAGTGGTGTGTGGTGTGCTGGGTGTCTGATGGGGGTGTGGTACTTTGTGTACTGTCAGTGGTGTGCGGTGTGCTTGGTGTCTGATGGGGGTGTGGTACATTGTGTACTGTCAGTGGTGTGCGGTGTGCTGGGTGTCTGATGGGGGTGTGGTACATTGTGTACTGTCAGTGGTGTGTGGTGTGTTGTGTGCCTGATGGGGGTGTGGTACATTGTGTACTGTCAGTGGTGTGCGGTGTGCTGGGTGTCTGATGGGGGAGTGGTACATTGTGTACTGTCAGTGGTGTGTGGTGTGTTGTGTGCCTGATGGGGATGTGGTACATTGTGTACTGTCAGTGGTGTGCGGTGTGCTGGGTATCTGATGGGGGTGTGGTACATTGTGTACTGTCAGTGGTGTATGGTGTGCTGGGTGTCTGATGGGGGTGTGGTACATTGTGTACTGTCAGTGATGTGCGGTGTGCTGGGTGTCTGATGGGGGTGTGGTACATTGTGTACTGTCAGTGGTGTGCGCTGAGCTGGGTGTCTGATGGGGGTGTGGGACATTGTGTACTGCCAGTGGTGTGCGGTGTGCTGGGTGTCTGATGGGGGTGTGGTACATTGTGTACTGTCAGTGTTGTGCTGTGTGCTGGGTGCCTGATGGGGCTGTGGTACATTGTGTACCGTCAGTGGTGTGCGGTGTGCTGGGTGTCTGATGGGGGTGTGGTACACCGTGTACTGTCAGTGGTGTGTGGTGTGTTGTGTGCCTGATGGGGGTGTGGTACATTGTGTACTGTCAGTGGTGTACGGTGTGCTGGGTGTCTGATGGGGGTGTGGTACATTGTGTACTGTCAGTGATGTGCGGTGTGCTGGGTGTCTGATGGGTGTGTGGTATATTGTGTACTGTCAGTGGTGTGCGCTGAGCTTGGTGTCTGATGGGGGTGTGGGACATTGTGTACTGTCAGTGGTATGTGGTGAGCTGGGTGTCTGATGGGGCTGTGGTACATTGTGTACTGTCAGTGGTGTGCGGTGTGCTGTGTCCCTGATCGGGGTGTGGTACATTGTGTACTGTCAGTGGTGTTTGGTGTGCTGGGTGTCTGATGGGGGTGTGGTACATTGTGTACTGTCAGTTGTGTGCGGTGTGCTGGGTGTCTGATGGGTCTGTGGTACATTGTGTACTGTCAGTGCTGTGCGGTGTGCTGGGTGTCTGATGGGACTGTGGTACATTGTGTACTGTCAGTGGTGTGCGGTGAGCTGGGTGTCTGATGGGGCTGTGGTACATTGTGTACTGTCAGTGGTGTGTGGTGTGCTGGGTGTCTGATGGGGGTGTGGTACATTGTGTACTGTCAGTGGAGTGCGGTGTGCTGGGTGCCTGATGGGGGTGTGGTACATTGTGTGCTGTCAGTGGTGTCCGTAGTGCTGGGTGTCTGATGGGGGTGTGGTACATTGTGTACTGTCAGTGGTGTGCGGTGTGCTGGGTGTCTGATGGGGGTGTGGTACATTGTGTACTGTCAGTGGTGTGCGGTGTGCTGGGTGTCTGATGGGGGTGTGGTACATTGTGTACTGTCAGTGGTGTGCGGTGTGCTGGGTGTCTGATGGGGGTGTGGTACATTGTGTGCTGTCAGTGGTGTGTGGTGTGCTGGGTGTCTGATGGGGGTGTGGTACATAGTTTACAGTCAGTGGTGTGTGGTGTGCTGGGTGTCTGATGGGGGTGTGGTACATTGTGTGCTGTCAGTGGTGTGTGGTGTGCTGGGTGTCTGATGGGGGTGTGGTACATTGTGTGCTGTCAGTGGTGTGTGGTGTGCTGGGTGCCTGATGGGGGTGTGGTACAATGTGTACTGTCAGTGGTGTGCGGAGAGCTGGGTGCCTGATGGGGGGGTGAGGTACATTGTGTACTGCCAGTGGTGTGCGGTGTGCTGGGTGTCTGATGGGGGTGTGGTATATTGTGTGCTGTCAGTGGTGTGTGGTGTGCTGGGTGTCTGATGGGGATGTGGTACATTGTGTACTGTCAGTGGTGTGCGGTGTGCTGGGTGTCTGATGCGGGTGTGGTACATTGTGTACTGTCAGTGGTGTGCGGTGTGCTGGGTGCCTGATGGGGGTGTGGTACATTGTGTACTGTCAGTGGTGTGTGGTGTGCTGGGTGTCTGATGGGGGTGTGGTACATTGTGTACTGTCAGTGGTGTGCGGTGTGCTGGTTGCCTGATGGGGGTCTGGTACATTGAGTACTGTCAGTGGTGTGTGATGTGCTGGGTGTCTGATGGGGGTGTGGTACATTGTGTACTGTCAGTGGAGTGCGGTGTGCTGGGTGCCTGATGGGGGTGTGGTACATTGTGTGCTGTCAGTGGTGTGCGGTGTGCTGGGTGTCTGATGGGGGTGTGGTACATTGTGTACTGTCAGTGGTGTGCGGTGTGCTGGGTGTCTGATGGGGGTGTGGTACATTGTGTACTGTCAGTGGTGTGCGGTGTGCTGGGTGTCTGATGGGGGTGTGGTACATTGTGTACTGTCAGTGGTGTGCGGTGTGCTGGGTGTCTGATGGGGGTGTGGTACATTGTGTACTGTCAGTGGTGTGCGGTGTGCTGGGTGTCTGATGGGGGTGTGGTACATTGTGTGCTGTCAGTGGTGTGTGGTGTGCTGGGTGTCTGATGGGGGTGTGGTACATAGTTTACTGTCAGTGGTGTGTGGTGTGCTGGGTGTCTGATGGGGGTGTGGTACATTGTGTGCTGTCAGTGGTGTGTGGTGTGCTGGGTGTCTGATGGGGGTGTGGTACATTGTGTGCTGTCAGTGGTGTGTGGTGTGCTGGGTGCCTGATGGGGGTGTGGTACAATGTGTACTGTCAGTGGTGTGCGGAGAGCTGGGTGCCTGATGGGGGGGTGAGGTACATTGTGTACTGCCAGTGGTGTGCGGTGTGCTGGGTGTCTGATGGGGGTGTGGTATATTGTGTGCTGTCAGTGGTGTGTGGTGTGCTGGGTGTCTGATGGGGATGTGGTACATTGTGTACTGTCAGTGGTGTGCGGTGTGCTGGGTGTCTGATGCGGGTGTGGTACATTGTGTACTGTCAGTGTTGTGCGGTGTGCTGGGTGCCTGATGGGGGTGTGGTACATTGTGTACTGTCAGTGGTGTGTGGTGTGCTGGGTGTCTGATGGGGGTGTGGTACATTGTGTACTGTCAGTGGTGTGCGGTGTGCTGGTTGCCTGATGGGGGTCTGGTACATTGAGTACTGTCAGTGGTGTGTGATGTGCTGGGTGTCTGATGGGGGTGTGGTACATTGTGTACTGTCAGTGGTGTGCGGTGTGCTGGGTGCCTGATGGGGGTGTGGTACATTGTGTACTGTCAGTGGTGTGCGGTGTGCTGGGAGTCTGATGGTGGTGTGGTGCATTGTGTACTGTCAGTGGTGTGTGGTGTGCTGGGTGCCTGATGGGGGTGTGGTACATTGTGTACTGTCAGTGGTGTGTGGTGTGCTGGGTGCCTGATGGGGGTGTGGTACATTGTGTACTGTCAGTGGGGTGTGGTGTGCTGGGTGCCTGATGGGAGTGTGGTACATTGTGTACTGTCAGTGGTGTGCGGTGTGCTGGGTGCCTGATGGGGGTGTGGTACATTGTGTACTGTCAGTGGTGTGTGGTGTGCTGGGTGTCTGATGGGGCTTTGGTACATTGTGTACCGTCAGTGGTGTGTTGTGTGCTGGGTGCCTGATGGGGGTGTGGTACATTGTGTACTGTCAGTGGTGTGTGGTGTGCTGGGTGCCTAATGGGGGTGTGGTACATTGTGTACTGTCAGTGGTGTGCGGTGTGCTGGGTGTCTGATGGGGCTGTGGTACATTGTGTACTGTCAGTGGTGTGTGCTGTTCTGGGTGCCTGATGGGGGAGTGGTACATTGTGTACTGTCAGAGGTGTGCGGTGTGCTGGGTGTCTGATGGGGGTGTGGTACATTGTGTACTGTCAGTGGTGTGCGGTGTGCTGGGTGCCTGATGGGGCTGTGGTACATTGTGTACTGTCAGTGGTGTGCGGTGTGCTGGGTGTCTGATGGGGCTGAGGTACATTGTGTACTGTCAGTGGTGTGTGGTGTGCTGGGTGTCTGATGGGGGTGTGGTACATTGTGTACTGTCAGTGGTGTGTGGTGTGCTGGGTGCCTGATGGGGCTGTGGTACATTGTGTACTGTCAGTGGTGTGTGGTGTCCTTTGTGCATGATGGGGTTGTGGTACATTGTGTACTGTCAGTGGTGTGCGGTGTGCTGGGTGCCTGATGGGGGTGTGGTACATTGTGTACTGTCAGTGGTGTGCGGTGTGCTGGGTGCCTGATGGGGCTGTGGTACATTGTGTACTGTCAGTGGTGTGCAGAGTGCTGGGTGTCTGATGGGGGAGTGGTACATTGTGTACTGTCAGTGGTGTGAGGTGTGCTGGGTGTCTGATGGGGCTGTGGTACATTGTGTACTGTCAGTGGTGTGCGGTGTGCTGGGTGTTTGATGGGGGTGTGGTACATTGTGTACTGTCAGTGGTGTGCGGTGTGCTGTGTGCCTGATGGGGGTGTGGTACATTGTGTACTGTCAGTGGTGTGCGGTGTCCTGGGTGTCTGATGGGGGTGTGGTACATTGTGTACTGTCAGTGGTGTGTGGTGAGCTGGGTGTCTGATGGGGCTGTGGTACATAGTGTACTGTCAGTGGTGTGCGGTGTGCTGGGTGTCTGATGGGGATGTGGTACATTGTGTACTGTCAGTGGTGTGCGGTGTGCTGGGTGCCTGATGGGGATGTGGTACATTGTGTACTGTCAGTGGTGTGTGGTGTCCTTTGTGCATAATGGGGTTGTGGTACATTGTGTACTGTCAGTGGTGTGTGGTGTGCTGGGTGTCTGATGGGGGTGTGGTACATTGTGTACTGTCAGTGGTGTGCGGTGTGCTGGGTGCCTGATGGGGCTGTGGTACATTGTGTACTGTCCGTGGTGTGCAGTGTGCTGGGTGTCTGATGGGGGTGTGGTACATTGTGTACTGTCAGTGGTGTGAGGTGTGCTGGGTGTCTGATGGGGCTGTGGTACATTGTGTACTGTCAGTGGTGTGCGGTGTGCTGGGTGTTTGATGGGGGTGTGGTACATTGTGTACTGTCAGTGGTGTGCGGTGTGCTGTGTGCCTGATGGGGGTGTGGTACATTGTGTACTGTCAGTGGTGTGCGGTGTCCTGGGTGTCTGATGGGGGTGTGGTACATTGTGTACTGTCAGTGGTGTGCGCTGAGCTGGGTGTCTGATGGGGGTGTGGTACATTGTGTACTGTCAGTGGTGTGCGGTGTGCTGGGTGTCTGATGGGGCTGTGGTACATTGTGTACTGTCAGTGGTGTGTGGTGTGCTGGGTGCCTGATGTGGGTGTGGTACATTGTGTACTGTCAGTGGTGTGCGGTGTGCTTTGTCCCTGATGGGGGTGTGGTGCATTGTGTACTGTCAGTGGTGTTTTGTGTGCTGGGTGCCTGATGGGGGTGTGGTACATTGTGTACTGTCAGTTCTGTGCGGTGTGCTGGGTGTCTGATGGGTCTGTGGTACATTGTGTACTGTCAGTGGTGTGCGGTGTGCTGGGTGTCTGATGGGACTGTGGTACATTGTGTACTGTCAGTGGTGTGCGGTGAGCTGGGTGTCTGATGGGGCTGTGGTACATTGTGTACTGTCAGTGGTGTGCGGTGTGCTGGGTGTCTGATGGGGGTGTGGTACATTGTGTACTGTCAGTGGAGTGCGGTGTGCTGGGTGCCTGATGGGGGTGTGGTACATTGTGTACTGTCAGTGGTGTGTGGCGTGCTGGGTGTCTGATGGGGGTGTGGTACATTGTGTACTGTCAGTGGTGTGTGGTGAGCTGGGTGTCTGATGGGGCTGTGGTACATTGTGTTCTGTCAGTGGTGTGTGGTGTGCTGGGTGCCTGATGGGGCTGTGGTACATTGTGTACTGTCAGTGGTGTGTGGTGAGCTGGGTGTCTGATGGGGCTGTGGTACATTGTGTACTGTTAGTGGTGTGCGGTGTGCTGGGTGTCTGATGGGGGTGTGGTACATTTTGTACTGTCAGTGGTGTGTGGTGTGCTGGGTGCCTGATGGGGGTGTGGTGCATTGTGTACTGTCAGTGGTGTGCGGTGTGCTGGGTGTCTGAAGGGGGTGTGGTACATTGTGTACTGTCAGTGGTGTGTGGTGTGCTGGGTGTCTGATGGGACTGTGGTACATTGTGTACTGTCAGTGGTGTGCGGTGTGCTGGGTGTCTGATGGGGGTGTGGTACATTGTGTACTGTCAGTGGTGTGCGGTGTGCTGGGTGTCTGATGGGGGTGTGGTACATTGTGTACTGTCAGTGGTGCGCGGTGTGCTGGGTGCCTGATGGGGATGTGGTACATTGTGTACTGTCAGTGTTGTGCGGTGTGCTGGGTGCCTGATGGGGGTGTGGTACATTGTGTACTGTCAGTGGTGTGCGGTGTGCTGGGTGTCTGATGGGGGTGTGGTACATTGTGTACTGTCAGTGGTGTGTGGTGTGCTGGGTGCCTGATGGGGGTGTGGTACATTGTGTACTGTCAGTGGTGTGTGGTGTGCTGGGTGCCTGATGGGGGTGTGGTACATTGTGTACTGTCAGTGGTGTGTGGTGTGCTGGGTGCCTGATGGGGGTGTGGTACATTGTGTACTGTCAGTGGTGTGCCGTGTGCTGTGTGTCTGATGGGGGTGTGGTACATTGTGTACTGTTAGTGGTGTGTAGTGTGCTGGGTGTCTGATGGGGCTGTGGTACATTGTGTACTGTCAGTGGTATGCGGTGAGCTGGGTGTCTGATGGGGCTGTGGTACATTGTGTACTGTCAGTGGTGTGCGGTGTGCTGGGTGTCTGATGGGGGTGTGGTACATAGTGTACTGTCAGTGGTGTGTGGTGTGCTGGGTGTCTGATGGGACTGTGGTACATTGTGTACTGTCAGTGGTGTGCGGTGTGCTGGGTGCCTAATGGGGGCCTGGTACATTGTGTACTGTCAGTGGTGTGTAGTGTGCTGGGTGCGTGATGGTGGTGTGGTACATTGTGTACTGTCAGTGGTGTGCGGTGTGCTGGGTGCCTGATGGGGGCTGTGGTACATTGTGTACTGTCAGTGGTGTGCGGTGAGCTGGGTCCCTGATGGGGCTGTGGTACATTGTGTACTGTCAGTGGTGTGCGGTGAGCTGGGTCCCTGATGGGGCTGTGGTACATTGTGTACTGTCAGTGGTGTGCGGTGTGCTGGGTGCCTGATGGGGCTGTGGTACATTGTGTACTGTCAGTGCTGTGCGGTGTGCTGGGTGCCTGATGTGGGTGTGGTACATTGTGTACTGTCAGTGGTGTGCGGTGTGCTGGGTGTCTGATGGGGGTGTGGTACATTGTGTACTGTCAGTGGTATGCGGTGTGCTGGGTGCCTGATGGGGGTGTGGTACATTGTGTACTGTCAGTGGTGTGCGGTGTGCTGGGTCCCTGATGGGGGTGTGGTACATTGTGTACTGTCAGTGGTGTGCGGTGTGCTGGGTCCCTGATGGGGGTGTGGTACATTGTGTACTGTCAGTGGTGTGTGTTGTGCTGGGTGTCTGATGGGGGTGTGGTACATTGTGTACTGTCAGTGGTGTGTGGTGAGCTGGGTGCCTGATGGGGCTGTGGTACATTGTGTACTGTCAGTGGTGTGTGGTGCGCTGGGTCCCTGATGGGGCTGTGGTACATTGTGTACTGTCAGTGGTGTGCGGTGTGCTGGGTGTCTGATGGGGCTGTGGTGCATTGTGTACTGTCAGTGGTGTGTGGTGTGCTGGGTGTCTGATGGGGGTGTGGTACATTGTATACTGTCAGTGGTGTGCGGTGTGCTGGGTGTCTGATGGGGGTGTGGTACATTGTGTACTGTCAGTGGTGTGCGGTGTGCTGGGTGCCTGATGGGGGTGTGGTACATTGTGTACTGTCAGTGGTGTACGGTGTGCTGGATGCCTGATGGGGGTGTGGTACATTGTGTACTGTCAGTGGTGTGTGGTGTGCTGGGTGTCTGATGGGGGTGTGGTACATTGTGTACTGTCAGTGTTGTGTGGTGTGCTGGGTGCCTGATGGGGCTGTGGTACATTGTGTACTGTCAGTGGTGTGTCGTGTGCTGGGTGTCTGATGGGGCTGTGGTACATTGTGTACTGTCAGTGGTGTGCGGTGTGCTGGGTGTCTGATGGGGGTGTGGTACATTGTGTACTGTCAGTGGTGTGCTGGGTGTCTGATGGGGGTGTGGTACATTGTGTACTGTCAGTGGTGTGTGGTGTGCTGGGTGCCTGATGGGGGTGTGGTACATTGTGTACTGTCAGTGGTGTGCGGTGTGCGGGGTGTCTGATGGGGCTGTGGTACATTGTGTACTGTCAGTGGTGTGCGGTGTGCTGGGTGCCTGATGGGGGTGTGGTACATTGTGTACTGTCAGTGGTGTGCGGTGTGCGGGGTGTCTGATGGGGATGTGGTACATTGTGTACTGTCAGTGGTGTGTGGTGTGCTGGGTGTCTGATGGGGATGTGGTACATTGTGTACTGTCAGTGGTGTGTGGTGTGCTGGGTGCCTGATGGGGGTGCGGTACATTGTGTACTGTCAGTGGTGTGCGGTCTGCTGGGTGTCTGATGGGGGTGTGGTGCATTGTGTACTGTCAGTGGTGTGCGGTGTGCTGGGTGTCTGATGGGGGTGTGGTACATTGTGTACTGTCAGTGGTGTGCGGTGTGCTGGGTGTCTGATGGGGGTGTGGTACATTGTGTACTGTTAGTGGTGTGCGGTGTACTGGGTGTCTGATGGGGCTGTGGTACATTGTGTACTGTCAGTGGTGTGCGGTGTGCTGGGTGCCTGATGGGGCTGTGGTACATTGTGTACTGTCAGTGGTGTGCGGTGAGCTGGGTCCCTGATGGGGCTGTGGTACATTGTGTACTGTCAGTGGTGTGTGGTGTGCTGTGTGCCTGATGGGGGTGTGGTACATTGTGTACTGTCAGTGGTGTGCGGTGTGCTGGGTGTCTGATGGGGGCTGTGGTACATTGTGTACTGTCAGTGGTGTGCGGTGTGCTGTGTGTCTGATGGGGCTGTGGTAAATTGTGTACTGTCAGTGGTGTGTGGTGTGCTGGGTGTCTGATGGGGGTGTCGTACATTGTGTACTGTCAGTGGTGTGCGGTGTGCTGGGTGTCTGATGGGGGCTGTGGTACATTGTGTACTGTCAGTGGTGTGCGGTGTGCTGTGTGTCTGATGGGGCTGTGGTACATTGTGTACTGTCAGTGGTGTGCAGCGTGCTGGGTGCCTGATGGGGGTGCGGTACATTGTGTACTGTCATTGTGTGCGGTGTGCGGGGTGTCTGATGGGGCTGTGGTACATTGTGTACTGTCATTGTGTGCGGTGTGCGGGGTGTCTGATGGGGCTGTGGTACATTGTGTACTGTCAGTGGTGTGCGGTGTGCTGGGTGTCTGATGGGGGTGTGGTACATTGTGTACTGTCATTGTGTGCGGTGTGCGGGGTGTCTGATGGGGCTGTGGTACATTGTGTACTGTCAGTGGTGTGTGGTGTGCTGGGTGTCTGATGGGGCTGTGGTACATTGTGTACTTTCAGTGGTGTGCGGTGTGCTGGGTGCCTGTTGGGGGTGTGGTACATTGTGTACTGTCAGTGGTGTGCAGTGTGCTGGGTGTCTGATGGGGGTGTGGTACATTGTGTACTGTCAGTGGTGTGCGGTGTGCTGGGTGTCTGTTGGGGGTGTGGTAAATTGTGTACTGTCAGTGGTGTGAGGTGTGCTGGGTGTCTGATGGGGCTGTGGTACATAGTGTACTGTCAGTGGTGTGCGGTGTGCTGGGTGTCTGATGGGGGTGTGGTACATTGTGTACTGTCAGTGGTGTGCGGTGTGCTGGGTGCCTGATGGGGCTGTGGTGCATTGTGTACTGTCAGTGGTGTGTGGTGAGCTGGGTGTCTGATGGGGCTGTGGTACATTGTGTACTGTCAGTGGTGTGCGGTGTGCTGGGTGTCAAATGGGGGTGTGGTACATTTTGTACTGTCAGTGGTGTGCGGTGTGCTGGGTGTCTGATGGGGGTGTGGTACATAGTGTACTGTCAATGGTGTGTGGTGTGCTGGGTGTCTGATGGGGGTGTGGTACATAGTTTACTGTCAGTGGTGTGTGGTGTGCTGGGTGTCTGATGGGACTGTGGTACATTGTGTACTGTCAGTGGTGTGTGGTGTGCTGGGTGTCTGATGGGGCTGTGGTACATTGTGTACTGTCAGTGGTGTGCGGTGTGCTGGGTCCCTTATGGGGGTGTGGTACATTGTGTACTGTCAGTGGTATGTGTTGTGCTGGGTGTCTGATGGGGGTGTGGTACATTGTGTACTGTCAGTGGTGTGTGGTGAGCTGGGTGCCTGATGGGGCTGTGGTACATTGTGTACTGTCAGTGGTGTGTGGTGCGCTGGGTCCCTGATGGGGCTGTGGTACATTGTGTACTGTCAGTGGTGTGCGGTTTGCTGGGTGTCTGATGGGGCTGTGGTACATTGTGTACTGTCAGTGGTGTGTGGTGTGCTGGGTGTCTGATGGGGGTGTGGTACATTGTGTACTGCCAGTGGTGTGCGGTGTGCTGGGTGTCTGATGGGGGTGTGGTACATTGTGTACTGTCAGTGGTGTGCGGTGTGCTGGGTGCCTGATGGGGGTGTGGTACATTGTGTACTGTCAGTGCTTTGCGGTGTGCTGGGTGCCTGATGGGGGTGTGGTACATTGTGTACTGTCAGTGGTGTGTGGTGTGCTGGGTGTCTGATGGGGGTGTGGTTCATTGTGTACTGTCAGTGTTGTGTGGTGTGCTGGGTGCCTGATGGGGCTGTGGTACATTGTGTACTGTCAGTGGTGTGCGGTGAGCTGGGTCCCTGATGGGGCTGTGGTACATTGTGTACTGTCAGTGGTGTGTGGTGTGCTGTGTGCCTGATGGGGGTGTGGTACATTGTGTACTGTCAGTGGTGTGCGGTGTGCTGGGTGTCTGATGGGGGCTGTGGTACATTGTGTACTGTCAGTGGTGTGCGGTGTGCTGTGTGTCTGATGGGGCTGTGGTAAATTGTGTACTGTCAGTGGTGTGTGGTGTGCTGGGTGTCTGATGGGGGTGTCGTACATTGTGTACTGTCAGTGGTGTGCGGTGTGCTGGGTGTCTGATGGGGGCTGTGGTACATTGTGTACTGTCAGTGGTGTGCGGTGTGCTGTGTGTCTGATGGGGCTGTGGTACATTGTGTACTGTCAGTGGTGTGCAGCGTGCTGGGTGCCTGATGGGGGTGCGGTACATTGTGTACTGTCATTGTGTGCGGTGTGCGGGGTGTCTGATGGGGCTGTGGTACATTGTGTACTGTCATTGTGTGCGGTGTGCGGGGTGTCTGATGGGGCTGTGGTACATTGTGTACTGTCAGTGGTGTGCGGTGTGCTGGGTGTCTGATGGGGGTGTGGTACATTGTGTACTGTCATTGTGTGCGGTGTGCGGGGTGTCTGATGGGGCTGTGGTACATTGTGTACTGTCAGTGGTGTGTGGTGTGCTGGGTGTCTGATGGGGCTGTGGTACATTGTGTACTTTCAGTGGTGTGCGGTGTGCTGGGTGCCTGTTGGGGGTGTGGTACATTGTGTACTGTCAGTGGTGTGCAGTGTGCTGGGTGTCTGATGGGGGTGTGGTACATTGTGTACTGTCAGTGGTGTGCGGTGTGCTGGGTGTCTGTTGGGGGTGTGGTAAATTGTGTACTGTCAGTGGTGTGAGGTGTGCTGGGTGTCTGATGGGGCTGTGGTACATAGTGTACTGTCAGTGGTGTGCGGTGTGCTGGGTGTCTGATGGGGGTGTGGTACATTGTGTACTGTCAGTGGTGTGCGGTGTGCTGGGTGCCTGATGGGGCTGTGGTGCATTGTGTACTGTCAGTGGTGTGTGGTGAGCTGGGTGTCTGATGGGGCTGTGGTACATTGTGTACTGTCAGTGGTGTGCGGTGTGCTGGGTGTCAAATGGGGGTGTGGTACATTTTGTACTGTCAGTGGTGTGCGGTGTGCTGGGTGTCTGATGGGGGTGTGGTACATAGTGTACTGTCAATGGTGTGTGGTGTGCTGGGTGTCTGATGGGGGTGTGGTACATAGTTTACTGTCAGTGGTGTGTGGTGTGCTGGGTGTCTGATGGGACTGTGGTACATTGTGTACTGTCAGTGGTGTGTGGTGTGCTGGGTGTCTGATGGGGCTGTGGTACATTGTGTACTGTCAGTGGTGTGCGGTGTGCTGGGTCCCTTATGGGGGTGTGGTACATTGTGTACTGTCAGTGGTATGTGTTGTGCTGGGTGTCTGATGGGGGTGTGGTACATTGTGTACTGTCAGTGGTGTGTGGTGAGCTGGGTGCCTGATGGGGCTGTGGTACATTGTGTACTGTCAGTGGTGTGTGGTGCGCTGGGTCCCTGATGGGGCTGTGGTACATTGTGTACTGTCAGTGGTGTGCGGTTTGCTGGGTGTCTGATGGGGCTGTGGTACATTGTGTACTGTCAGTGGTGTGTGGTGTGCTGGGTGTCTGATGGGGGTGTGGTACATTGTGTACTGCCAGTGGTGTGCGGTGTGCTGGGTGTCTGATGGGGGTGTGGTACATTGTGTACTGTCAGTGGTGTGCGGTGTGCTGGGTGCCTGATGGGGGTGTGGTACATTGTGTACTGTCAGTGCTTTGCGGTGTGCTGGGTGCCTGATGGGGGTGTGGTACATTGTGTACTGTCAGTGGTGTGTGGTGTGCTGGGTGTCTGATGGGGGTGTGGTTCATTGTGTACTGTCAGTGTTGTGTGGTGTGCTGGGTGCCTGATGGGGCTGTGGTACATTGTGTACTGTCAGTGGTGTGTCGTGTGCTGGGTGTCTGATGGGGCTGTGGTACATTGTGTACTGTCAGTGGTGTGCGGTGTGCTGGGTGTCTGATGGGGGTGTGGTACATTGTGTACTGTCAGTGGTGTGTGGTGTGCTGGGTGCCTGATGGGGGTGTGGTACATTGTGTACTGTCAGTGGTGTGCGGTGTGCTGTGTGTCTGATGGGGGTGTGGTACATTGTGTACTGTTAGTGGTGTGTAGTGTGCTGGGTGTTTGATGGGGCTGTGGTACATTGTGTACTGTCAGTGGTATGCGGTGAGCTGGGTGTCTGATGGGGCTGTGGTACATTGTGTACTGTCAGTGGTGTGCGGTGTGCTGGGTGTCTGATGGGGGTGTGGTACATAGTGTACTGTCAGTGGTGTGTGGTGTGCTGGGTGTCTGATGGGGCTGTGGTACATTGTGTACTGTCAGTGGTGTGCGGTGTGCTGGGTGCCTGATGGGGGCCTGGTACATTGTGTACTGTCAGTGGTGTGCGGTGTGCTGGGTGCCTGATGGGGGCTGTGGTAAATTGTGTACTGTCAGTGGTGTGCGGTGAGCTGGGTCCCTGATGGGGCTGTGGTACATTGTGTACTGTCAGTGGTGTGCGGTGAGCTGGGTCCCTGATGGGGCTGTGGTACAATGTGTACTGTCAGTGCTGTGCGGTGTGCTGGGTGCCTGATGTGGGTGTGGTACATTGTGTACTGTCAGTGGTGTGCGGTGTGCTGGGTGTCTGATGGGGGTGTGGTACATTGTGTACTGTCAGTGGTATGCGGTGTGCTGGGTGCCTGATGGGGGTGTGGTACATTGTGTACTGTCAGTGGTGTGCGGTGTGCTGGGTCCCTGATGGGGGTGTGGTACATTGTGTACTGTCAGTGGTGTGTGTTGTGCTGGGTGTCTGATGGGGGTGTGGTACATTGTGTACTGTCAGTGGTGTACGGTGTGCTGGGTGTCTGATGGGGGTGTGGTACATTGTGTACTGTCAGTGGTGTGCGGTGTGCTGGGTGTCTGATGGGGGTGTGGTACATTGTGTACTGTCAGTGGTGTGTGGTGAGCTGGGTGCCTGATGGGGCTGTGGTACATTGTGTACTGTCAGTGGTGTGCGGTGTGCTGGGTCCCGGATGGGGGTGTGGTACATTGTGTACTGTCAGTGGTGTGAGGTGCGCTGCGTCCCTGATGGGGCTGTGGTACATTGTGTACTGTCAGTGGTGTGCGGTGTGCTGGGTGTCTGATGGGGCTGTGGTACATTGTGTACTGTCAGTGGTGTGTGGTGTGCTGGGTGTCTGATGGGGGTGTGGTACATTGTGTACTGTCAGTGGTGTGCGGTGTGCTGGGTGTCTGATGGGGGTGTGGTACATTGTGTACTGTCAGTGGTGTGCGGTGTGCTGGGTGCCTGATGGGGGTGTGGTACATTGTGTACTGTCAGTGGTGTGCGGTGTGCTGGGTGCCTGATGGGGGTGTGGTACATTGTGTACTGTCAGTGGTGTGTGGTGTGCTGGGTGTCTGATGGGGGTGTGGTACATTGTGTACTGTCAGTGTTGTGTGGTGTGCTGGGTGTCTGATGGGGGTGTGGTACATTGTGTACTGTCAGTGTTGTGTGGTGTGCTGGGTGCCTGATGGGGCTGTGGTACATTGTGTACTGTCAGTGGTGTGTCGTGTGCTGGGTGTCTGATGGGGCTGTGGTACATTGTGTACTGTCAGTGGTGTGCGGTGTGCTGGGTGTCTGATGGGGGTGTGGTACATTGTGTACTGTCAGTGGTGTGTGGTGTGCTGGGTGCCTGATGGGGGTGTGGTACATTGTGTACTGTCAGTGGTGTGCGGTGTGCTGTGTGTCTGATGGGGGTGTGGTACATTGTGTACTGTTAGTGGTGTGTAGTGTGCTGGGTGTCTGATGGGGCTGTGGTACATTGTGTACTGTCAGTGGTATGCGGTGAGCTGGGTGTCTGATGGGGCTGTGGTACATTGTGTACTGTCAGTGGTGTGCGGTGTGCTGGGTGTCTGATGGGGGTGTGGTACATAGTGTACTGTCAGTGATGTGTGGTGTGCTGGGTGTCTAATGGGGCTGTGGTACATTGTGTACTGTCAGTGGTGTGCGGTGTGCTGGGTGCCTGATGGGGGCCTGGTACATTGTGTACTGTCAGTGGTGTGTAGTGTGCTGGGTGCGTGATGGTGGTGTGGTACATTGTGTACTGTCAGTGGTGTGCGGTGTGCTGGGTGCCTGATGGGGGCTGTGGTACATTGTGTACTGTCAGTGGTGTGCGGTGAGCTGGGTCCCTGATGGGGCTGTGGTACATTGTGTACTGTCAGTGGTGTGCGGTGAGCTGGGTCCCTGATGGGGCTGTGGTACATTGTGTACTGTCAGTGCTGTGCGGTGTGCTGGGTGCCTGATGTGGGTGTGGTACATTGTGTACTGTCAGTGGTGTGCGGTGTGCTGGGTGTCTGATGGGGGTGTGGTACATTGTGTACTGTCAGTGGTATGCGGTGTGCTGGGTGCCTGATGGGGCTGTGGTACATTGTGTACTGTCAGTGCTGTGCGGTGTGCTGGGTGCCTGATGTGGGTGTGGTACATTGTGTACTGTCAGTGGTGTGCGGTGTGCTGGGTGTCTGATGGGGGTGTGGTACATTGTGTACTGTCAGTGGTATGCGGTGTGCTGGGTGCCTGATGGGGGTGTGGTACATTGTGTACTGTCAGTGGTGTGCGGTGTGCTGGGTCCCTGATGGGGGTGTGGTACATTGTGTACTGTCAGTGGTGTGTGTTGTGCTGGGTGTCTGATGGGGGTGTGGTACATTGTGTACTGTCAGTGTTGTGTGGTGTGCTGGGTGCCTGATGGGGCTGTGGTACATTGTGTACTGTCAGTGGTGTGTCGTGTGCTGGGTGTCTGATGGGGCTGTGGTACATTGTGTACTGTCAGTGGTGTGCGGTGTGCTGGGTGTCTGATGGGGGTGTGGTACATTGTGTACTGTCAGTGGTGTGCTGGGTGTCTGATGGGGGTGTGGTACATTGTGTACTGTCAGTGGTGTGTGGTGTGCTGGGTGTCTGATGGGGCTGTGGTACATTGTGTACTGTCAGTGGTGTGTGGTGTGCTGGGTGTCTGATGGGGCTGTGGTACATTGTGTACTGTCAGTGGTGTGTGGTGTGCTGGGTGCCTGATGGGGGTGTGGTACATTGTGTACTGTCAGTGGTGTGCGGTGTGCGGGGTGTCTGATGGGGCTGTGGTACATTGTGTACTGTCAGTGGTGTGCGGTGTGCTGGGTGCCTGATGGGGGTGTGGTACATTGTGTACTGTCAGTGGTGTGCGGTGTGCGGGGTGTCTGATGGGGATGTGGTACATTGTGTACTGTCAGTGGTGTGTGGTGTGCTGGGTGTCTGATGGGGATGTGGTACATTGTGTACTGTCAGTGGTGTGTGGTGTGCTGGGTGCCTGATGGCGGTGCGGTACATTGTGTACTGTCAGTGGTGTGCGGTCTGCTGGGTGTCTGATGGGGGTGTGGTACATTGTGTACTGTCAGTGGTGTGCAGCGTGCTGGGTGCCTGATGGGGGTGTGGTACATTGTGTACTGTCATTGTGTGCGGTGTGCGGGGTGTCTGATGGGGCTGTGGTACATTGTGTACTGTCATTGTGTGCGGTGTGCGGGGTGTCTGATGGGGCTGTGGTACATTGTGTACTGTCATTGTGTGCGGTGTGCTGGGTGTCTGATGGGGCTGTGGTACATTGTGTACTGTCAGTGGTGTGTGGTGTGCTGGGTGTCTGATGGGGCTGTGGTACATTGTGTACTTTCAGTGGTGTGCGGTGTGCTGGGTGCCTGTTGGGGGTGTGGTACATTGTGTACTGTCAGTGGTGTGCAGTGTGCTGGGTGTCTGATGGGGGTGTGGTACATTGTGTACTGTCAGTGGTGTGCGGTGTGCTGGGTGTCTGTTGGGGGTGTGGTACATTGTGTACTGTCAGTGGTGTGAGGTGTGCTGGGTGTCTGATGGGGCTGTGGTACATTGTGTACTTTCAGTGGTGTGCAGTGTGCTGGGTGCCTGTTGGGGGTGTGGTACATTGTGTACTGTCAGTGGTGTGCGGTGTGCTGGGTGTCTGTTGGGGGTGTGGTACATTGTGTACTGTCAGTGGTGTGAGGTGTGCTGGGTGTCTGATGGGGGTGTGGTACATTGTGTACTGTCAGTGGTGTGCGGTGTGCTGGGTGTCTGAAGGGGGTGTGGTACATTGTGTGCTGTGAGTGGTGTGCCGTGTGCTGGGTGTCTGATGGGGGTGTGGTACATTGTGTACTGTCAGTGGTGTGCGGTGTGCTGTGTGTCTGATGGGGGAGTGGTACATTGTGTACTGTCAGTGGTGTGTGGTGTGCTGGGTGTCTGAAGGGGGTGTGGTACATTGTGTGCTGTGAGTGGTGTGCCGTGTGCTGGGTGTCTGATGGGGGTGTGGTACATTGTGTACTGTCAGTGGTGTGCGGTGTGCAGGGTGCCTGATGGGGGTGTGGTACATTGTGTACTGTCAGTGGTGTGCGGTGTGCTGGGTGCCTGATGGGGGTGCCGTACATTGTGTACTGTCAGTGGTGTGTGGTGTGCTGGGTGTCTGGTGGGTGTGTGGTACATTGTGTACTGTCAGTGGTGTGCCGTGTGCTGGGCGTCTGGTGGGTGTGTGGTACATTGTGTACTGTCATTGGTGTGCGGTGTGCTGAGTGTCTGATGGGGGTGTGGTACATTGTGTACTGTCAGTGGTGTGTGGTGTGCTGGGTGTCTGATGGGGGTGTGGAACATTGTGCACTGTCAGTGGTTTGCGGTGTGCTGGGTGTCTGATGGGGGTGTGGTACATTGTGTACTGTCAGTGGTGTGCGGTGTGCTGGGTGCCTGATGGGGGTGTGGTACATTGTGTACTGTCAGTGGTGTGCGGTGTGCTGGGTGCCTGATGGGGGTGTGGTACATTGTGTACTGTCAGTGGTGTGCGGCGGTGTGCTGGGTGCCTGATGGGGGTGTGGTACATTGTGTACTGTCAGTGGTGTGTGGTGTGCTGGGTGTCTGATGGGGTGTGGTACATTGTGTACTGTCAGTGGTGTGTGGTGTGCTGGGTGCCTGATGGGGCTGTGGTACATTGTGTACTGTCAGTGGTGTGTCGTGTGCTGGGTGTCTGATGGGGCTGTGGTACATTGTGTACTGTCAGTGGTGTGCGGTGTGCTGGGTGTCTGATGGGGGTGTGGTACATTGTGTACTGTCAGTGGTGTGCTGGGTGTCTGATGGGGGTGTGGTACATTGTGTACTGTCAGTGGTGTGTGGTGTGCTGGGTGTCTGATGGGGCTGTGGTACATTGTGTACTGTCAGTGGTGTGTGGTGTGCTGGGTGTCTGATGGGGCTGTGGTACATTGTGTACTGTCAGTGGTGTGTGGTGTGCTGGGTGCCTGATGGGGGTGTGGTACATTGTGTACTGTCAGTGGTGTGCGGTGTGCGGGGTGTCTGATGGGGCTGTGGTACATTGTTTACTGTCAGTGGTGTGCGGTGTGCTGGGTGCCTGATGGGGGTGTGGTACATTGTGTACTGTCAGTGGTGTGCGGTGTGCGGGGTGTCTGATGGGGATGTGGTACATTGTGTACTGTCAGTGGTGTGTGGTGTGCTGGGTGTCTGATGAGGATGTGGCACATTGTGTACTGTCAGTGGTGTGTGGTGTGCTGGGTGCCTGATGGGGGTGCGGTACATTGTGTACTGTCAGTGGTGTGCGGTCTGCTGGGTGTCTGATGGGGGTGTGGTACATTGTGTACTGTCAGTGGTGTGCGGTGTGCTGGGTGTCTGATGGGGGTGTGGTACATTGTGTACTGTCAGTGGTGTGCGGTGTGCTGGGTGTCTGATGGGGGTGTGGTACATTGTGTACTGTTAGTGGTGTGCGGTGTACTGGGTGTCTGATGGGGCTGTGGTACATTGTGTACTGTCAGTGGTGTGCGGTGTGCTGGGTGCCTGATGGGGCTGTGGTACATTGTGTACTGTCAGTGGTGTGCGGTGTGCTGGGTGTCTGTTGGGGGTGTGGTACATTGTGTACTGTCAGTGGTGTGAGGTGTGCTGGGTGTCTGATGGGGGTGTGGTACATTGTGTACTGTCAGTGGTGTGCGGTGTGCTGGGTGTCTGAAGGGGGTGTGGTACATTGTGTGCTGTGAGTGGTGTGCCGTGTGCTGGGTGTCTGATGGGGGTGTGGTACATTGTGTACTGTCAGTGGTGTGCGGTGTGCTGTGTGTCTGATGGGGGAGTGGTACATTGTGTACTGTCAGTGGTGTGTGGTGTGCTGGGTGTCTGAAGGGGGTGTGGTACATTGTGTGCTGTGAGTGGTGTGCCGTGTGCTGGGTGTCTGATGGGGGTGTGGTACATTGTGTACTGTCAGTGGTGTGCGGTGTGCAGGGTGCCTGATGGGGGTGTGGTACATTGTGTACTGTCAGTGGTGTGCGGTGTGCTGGGTGCCTGATGGGGGTGCCGTACATTGTGTACTGTCAGTGGTGTGTGGTGTGCTGGGTGTCTGGTGGGTGTGTGGTACATTGTGTACTGTCAGTGGTGTGCCGTGTGCTGGGCGTCTGGTGGGTGTGTGGTACATTGTGTACTGTCATTGGTGTGCGGTGTGCTGAGTGTCTGATGGGGGTGTGGTACATTGTGTACTGTCAGTGGTGTGTGGTGTGCTGGGTGTCTGATGGGGGTGTGGAACATTGTGCACTGTCAGTGGTTTGCGGTGTGCTGGGTGTCTGATGGGGGTGTGGTACATTGTGTACTGTCAGTGGTGTGCGGTGTGCTGGGTGCCTGATGGGGGTGTGGTACATTGTGTACTGTCAGTGGTGTGCGGTGTGCTGGGTGCCTGATGGGGGTGTGGTACATTGTGTACTGTCAGTGGTGTGCGGCGGTGTGCTGGGTGCCTGATGGGGGTGTGGTACATTGTGTACTGTCAGTGGTGTGTGGTGTGCTGGGTGTCTGATGGGGTGTGGTACATTGTGTACTGTCAGTGGTGTGTGGTGTGCTGGGTGCCTGATGGGGCTGTGGTACATTGTGTACTGTCAGTGGTGTGTCGTGTGCTGGGTGTCTGATGGGGCTGTGGTACATTGTGTACTGTCAGTGGTGTGCGGTGTGCTGGGTGTCTGATGGGGGTGTGGTACATTGTGTACTGTCAGTGGTGTGCTGGGTGTCTGATGGGGGTGTGGTACATTGTGTACTGTCAGTGGTGTGTGGTGTGCTGGGTGTCTGATGGGGCTGTGGTACATTGTGTACTGTCAGTGGTGTGTGGTGTGCTGGGTGTCTGATGGGGCTGTGGTACATTGTGTACTGTCAGTGGTGTGTGGTGTGCTGGGTGCCTGATGGGGGTGTGGTACATTGTGTACTGTCAGTGGTGTGCGGTGTGCGGGGTGTCTGATGGGGCTGTGGTACATTGTTTACTGTCAGTGGTGTGCGGTGTGCTGGGTGCCTGATGGGGGTGTGGTACATTGTGTACTGTCAGTGGTGTGCGGTGTGCGGGGTGTCTGATGGGGATGTGGTACATTGTGTACTGTCAGTGGTGTGTGGTGTGCTGGGTGTCTGATGAGGATGTGGCACATTGTGTACTGTCAGTGGTGTGTGGTGTGCTGGGTGCCTGATGGGGGTGCGGTACATTGTGTACTGTCAGTGGTGTGCGGTCTGCTGGGTGTCTGATGGGGGTGTGGTACATTGTGTACTGTCAGTGGTGTGCGGTGTGCTGGGTGTCTGATGGGGGTGTGGTACATTGTGTACTGTCAGTGGTGTGCGGTGTGCTGGGTGTCTGATGGGGGTGTGGTACATTGTGTACTGTTAGTGGTGTGCGGTGTACTGGGTGTCTGATGGGGCTGTGGTACATTGTGTACTGTCAGTGGTGTGCGGTGTGCTGGGTGCCTGATGGGGCTGTGGTACATTGTGTACTGTCAGTGGTGTGCGGTGTGCTGGGTGTCTGATGGTGGTGTGGTACATTGTGTACTGTCAGTGGTGTGTGGTGTGCTGTGTGCTTGATGGGGGTGTGGTACATTGTGTACTGTCAGTGGTGTGCGGTGTGCTGGGTGTCTGATGGGGGGTGTGGTACATTGTGTACTGTCAGTGGTGTGCGGTGTGCTGGGTGTCTGATGGGGGCTGTGGTACATTGTGTACTGTCAGTGGTGTGCGGTGTGCTGTGTGTCTGATGGGGCTGTGGTACATTGTGTACTGTCAGTGGTGTGTGGTGTGCTGGGTGTCTGATGGGGGTGTCGTACATTGTGTACTGTCAGTGGTGTGCGGTGTGCTGGGTGTCTGATGGGGGCTGTGGTACATTGTGTACTGTCAGTGGTGTGTGGTGTGCTGTGTGCCTGATGGGGGTGTGGTACATTGTGTACTGTCAGTGGTGTGCGGTGTGCTGGGTGTCTGATGGGGGTGTCGTACATTGTGTACTGTCAGTGGTGTGCGGTGTGCTGGGTGTCTGATGGGGGCTGTGGTACATTGTGTACTGTCAGTGGTGTGCGGTGTGCTGTGTGTCTGATGGGGCTGTGGTACATTGTGTACTGTCAGTGGTGTGCGGTGTGCTGGGTGCCTGATGGGGGTGTGGTACATTGTGTACTGTCATTGTGTGCGGTGTGCGGGGTGTCTGATGGGGCTGTGGTACATTGTGTACTGTCATTGTGTGCGGTGTGCGGGGTGTCTGATGGGGCTGTGGTACATTGTGTACTGTCAGTGGTGTGCGGTGTGCTGGGTGTCTGATGGGGGTGTGGTACATTGTGTACTGTCATTGTGTGCGGTGTGCGGGGTGTCTGATGGGGCTGTGGTACATTGTGTACTGTCAGTGGTGTGTGGTGTGCTGGGTGTCTGATGGGGCTGTGGTACATTGTGTACTGTCAGTGGTGTGCGGTGTGCTGGGTGTCTGATGGGGGTGTGGTACATTGTGTACTGTCAGTGGTGTGCGGTGTGCAGGGTGCCTGATGGGGGTGTGGTACATTGTGTACTGTCAGTGGTGTGAGGTGTGCTGGGTGTCTGATGGGGGTGTGGTACATTGTGTACTGTCAGTGGTGTGCGGTGTGCTGGGTGTCTGAAGGGGGTGTGGTACATTGTGTGCTGTGAGTGGTGTGCCGTGTGCTGGGTGTCTAATGGGGGTGTGGTACATTGTGTACTGTCAGTGGTGTGCGGTGTGCTGTGTGTCTGATGGGGGAGTGGTACATTGTGTACTGTCAGTGGTGTGTGGTGTGCTGGGTGTCTGAAGGGGGTGTGGTACATTGTGTACTGTCAGTGGTGTGCGGTGTGCAGGGTGCCTGATGGGGGTGTGGTACATTGTGTACTGTCAGTGGTGTGCGGTGTGCAGGGTGCCTGATGGGGGTGTGGTACATTGTGTACTGTCAGTGGTGTGCGGTGTGCTGGGTGCCTGATGGGGGTGCCGTACATTGTGTACTGTCAGTGGTGTGTGGTGTGCTGGGTGTCTGGTGGGTGTGTGGTACATTGTGTACTGTCAGTGGTGTGCGGTGTGCTGGGTGCCTGATGGGGGTGCCGTACATTGTGTACTGTCAGTGCTGTGCGGTGTGTTGGGTGCCTGATGGGGGTGTGGTACATTGTGTACTGTCAGTGTTGTGCGGTGTGCTGGGTGTCTGATGGGGGTGTGGTACATTGTGTACTGTCAGTGGTGTGCGGTGTGCTGGGTGTCTGACGGGGGTGTGGTACATTGTGTACTGTCAGTGGTGTGCGGTGTGCTGGGTGTCTGATGGGGGTGTGGTACATTGTGTACTGTCAGTGGTGTGTGGTGTGCTGGGTGCCTGATGGGGGTGTGGTACATTGTGTACTGTCAGTGGTGTGCGGTGTGCTGGGTGTCTGATGGGGGTGTGGAACATTGTGTACTGTCAGTGGTGTGCGGTGTGCTGGGTGTCTGATGGGGGTGTGGTACATTGTGCACTGTCAGTGTTGTGCGGTGTGCT
Source organism: Scyliorhinus torazame (assembly GCF_047496885.1). Taxonomy (NCBI): domain Eukaryota; kingdom Metazoa; phylum Chordata; class Chondrichthyes; order Carcharhiniformes; family Scyliorhinidae; genus Scyliorhinus; species Scyliorhinus torazame. The sequence goes on from NW_027307768.1 coordinate 707,314, forward strand.
GGGTGTCTGATGGGGGTGTGGTACATTGTGTACTGTCAGTGGTGTGTGGTGTGTGGTGTGCCTGATGGGGGTGTGGTACATTGTGTACTGTCAGTGGTGTGCGGTGTGCTGGGTGTCTGATGGGGGTGTGGTACATTGTGTACTGTCAGTGTTGTGTGGTGTGCTGGGTGCCTGATGGGGGTGTGGTACATTGTGTACTGTCAGTGGTGTGCGGTGTGCTGGGTGCCTGATGGGGGTGTGGTACATTGTGTACTGTCAGTGGTGTGCGGTGTGCTGGGTGTCTGATGGGGCTGTGGTACATTGTGTACTGTCAGTGGTGTGCGGTGAACTGGGTGTCTGATGGGGGTGTGGTACATTGTGTACTGTCAGTGGTGTGTGGTGTGTGGTGTGCCTGATGGGGGTGTGGTACATTGTGTACTGTCAGTGGTGTGCGGTGAACTGGGTGTCTGATGGGGGTGTGGTACATTGTGTACTGTCAGTGTTGTGTGGTGTGCTGGGTGCCTGATGGGGGTGTGGTACATTGTGTACTGTCAGTGGTGTGTGGTGTGCTGGGTGCCTGATGGGGGTGTGGTACATTGTGTACTGTCAGTGGTGTGCGGTGTGCTGGGTGCCTGATGGGGGTGTGGTACATTGTGTACTGTCAGTGGTGTGCGGTGTGCTGGGTGTCTGATGGGGGTGTGGTACATTGTGTACTGTCAGTGGTGTGCGGTGTGCGGGGTGTCTGATGGGGGTGTGGCACATTGTGTACTGTCAGTGGTGTGCGGTGAGCTGGGTGCCTGATGGGGGTGTGGTACATTGTGTACTGTCAGTGGTGTGCGGTGTGCTGGGTGTCTGATGGAGGTGTGGTGCATTGTGTTCTGTCAGTGGTGTGTGGTGAGCTGGGTGCCTGATGGGGGTGTGGTACATTGTGTACTGTCAGTAGTGTGTGGTGTGCTGAGTGTCTGATGGGGGTGTGGTACATTGTGTACTGTCAGTGGTGTGCGGTGTGCCTGGTGTCTGATGGGGGTGTGGTACATTGTGTACTGTCAGTGGTGTGCGGTGTGCTGGGTGTCTGATGGGGGTGTGGTACATTGTGTACTGTCAGCGGTGTGTGGTGTGCTGGGTGTCTGATGGGGATGTGGTACATTGTGTTCTGTCAGTGGTGTGTGGTGTGCTGGGTGCCTGATGGGGGTGCGGTACATTGTGTACTGTCAGTGGTGTGCGGTCTGCTGGTTGTCTGATGGGGGTGTGGTACATTGTGTACTGTCAGTAGTGTGTGGTGTGCTGAGTGTCTGATGGGGGTGTGGTACATTGTGTACTGTCAGCGGTGTGTGGTGTGCTGGGTGCCTGATGGGGGTGTGGTACATTGTGTACTGTCAGTGGTGTGCGGTGTGCTGGGTGCCTGATGGGGCTGTGGTACATTGTGTACTGTCAGTGGTGTGCGGTGTGCTGGGTGTCTGATGGGGGTGTGGTACATTGTGTACTGTCAGTGGTGTGCGGTCTGCTGTGTGCCTGATGGGGGTGTGGTACATTGTGTACTGTCAGTGGTGTGCGGTGTGCTGGGTGTCTGATGGGGGTGTGGTACATTGTGTACTGTCAGTGGTGTGCGGTGTGCTGGGTGTCTGATGGGGGCTGTGGTACATTGTGTACTGTCAGTGGTGTGCGGTGTACTGGGTGTCTGATGGGGCTGTGGTACATTGTGTACTGTCAGTGGTGTGTGGTGTGCTGGGTGTCTGATGAGGGTGTCGTACATTGTGTACTGTCAGTGGTGTGCGGTGTGCTGGGTGTCTGATGGGAGCTGTGGTACATTGTGTACTGTCAGTGGTGTGCGGTGTGCTGTGTGTCTGATGGGGCTGTGGTACATTGTGTACTGTCAGTGGTGTGCAGCGTGCTGGGTGCCTGATGGGGGTGTGGTACATTGTGTACTGTCATTGTGTGCGGTGTGCGGGGTGTCTGATGGGGCTGTGGTACATTGTGTACTGTCATTGTGTGCGGTGTGCGGGATGTCTGATGGGGCTGTGGTACATTGTGTACTGTCAGTGGTGTGCGGTGTGCTGGGTGTCTGATGGGGGTGTGGTACATTGTGTACTGTCATTGTGTGCGGTGTGCGGGGTGTCTGATGGGGCTGTGGTACATTGTGTACTGTCAGTGGTGTGTGGTGTGCTGGGTGTCTGATGGGGCTGTGGTACATTGTGTACTTTCAGTGGTGTGCGGTGTGCTGGGTGCCTGTTGGGGGTGTGGTACATTGTGTACTGTCAGTGGTGTGCAGTGTGCTGGGTGCCTGATGGGGGTGTGGTACATTGTGTACTGTCAGTGGTGTGCGGTGTGCTGGGTGTCTGTTGGGGGTGTGGTACATTGTGTACTGTCAGTGGTGTGAGGTGTGCTGGGTGTCTGATGGGGCTGTGGTACATTGTGTACTTTCAGTGGTGTGCAGTGTGCTGGGTGCCTGTTGGGGGTGTGGTACATTGTGTACTGTCAGTGGTGTGCAGTGTGCTGGGTGTCTGATGGGGGTGTGGTACATTGTGTACTGTCAGTGGTGTGCGGTGTGCAGGGTGTCTGTTGGGGGTGTGGTACATTGTGTACTGTCAGTGGTGTGAGGTGTGCTGGGTGTCTGATGGGGGTGTGGTACATTGTGTACTGTCAGTGGTGTGCGGTGTGCTGGGTGTCTGAAGGGGGTGTGGTACATTGTGTGCTGTGAGTGGTGTGCCGTGTGCTGGGTGTCTGATGGGGGTGTGGTACATTGTGTACTGTCAGTGGTGTGCGGTGTGCTGTGTGTCTGATGGGGGAGTGGTACATTGTGTACTGTCAGTGGTGTGCGGTGTGCTGGGTGCCTGATGGGGCTGCCGTACATTGTGTACTGTCAGTGGTGTGTGGTGTGCTGGGTGTCTGGTGGGTGTGTGGTACATTGTGTACTGTCAGTGGTGTGCGGTGTGCTGGGTGCCTGGTGGGGGTGCCGTACATTGTGTACTGTCAGTGCTGTGCGGTGTGCTGGGTGTCTGATGGGGGTGTGGTACATTGTGTACTGTCAGTGGTGTGCCGTGTGCTGGGTGTCTGGTGGGTGTGTGGTACATTGTGTACTGTCATTGGTGTGCGGTGTGCTGAGTGTCTGATGGGGGTGTGGTACATTGTGCACTGTCAGTGGTGTGCGGTGTGCTGGGTGTCTGATGGGGGTGTGGTACATTGTGTACTGTCAGTGGTGTGCGGTGTGCTGGGTGCCTGATGGGGGTGTGGTACATTATGTACTGTCAGTGGTGTGCGGTGTGCTGGGTGCCTGATGGGGGTGTGGTACATTGTGTACTGTCAGTGGTGTGCGGTGAACTGGGTGTCTGATGGGGGTGTGGTACATTGTGTACTGTCAGTGGTGTGTGGTGTGCTGGGTGCCTGATGGGGGTGTGGTACATTGTGTACTGTCAGTGGTGTGTGGTGTGCTGGGTGCCTGATGGGGGTGTGGTACATTGTGTACTGTCAGTGGTGTGCGGTGTGCTGGGTGCCTGATGGGGGTGTGGTACATTGTGTACTGTCAGTGGTGTGCGGTGTGCTGGGTGTCTGATGGGGGTGCGGTACATTGTGTACTGTCAGTGGTGTGCGGTGTGCGGGGTGTCTGATGGGGCTGTGGTACATTGTGTACTGTCAGTGGTGTGCGGTGAGCTGGGTGCCTGATGGGGGTGTGGTACATTGTGTACTGTCAGTGGTGTGCGGTGCGCTGGGTGTCTGATGGGGGTGTGGTGCATTGTGTACTGTCAGTGGTGTGTGGTGAGCTGGGTGTCTGATGGGGCTGTGGTACATTGTGTACTGTCAGTGGTGTGTGGTGTGCTGGGTGTCTGATGGGGATGTGGTACATTGTGTACTGTCAGTGGTGTGTGGTGTGCTGGGTGCCTGATGGGGGTGCGGTACATTGTGTACTGTCAGTGGTGTGCGGTCTGCTGGGTGTCTGATGGGGGTGTGGTACATTGTGTACTGTCAGTGGTGTGCAGCGTGCTGGGTGCCTGATGGGGGTGTGGTACATTGTGTACTGTCATTGTGTGCGGTGTGCGGGGTGTCTGATGGGGCTGTGGTACATTGTGTACTGTCATTGTGTGCGGTGTGCGGGGTGTCTGATGGGGCTGTGGTACATTGTGTACTGTCATTGTGTGCGGTGTGCTGGGTGTCTGATGGGGCTGTGGTACATTGTGTACTGTCAGTGGTGTGTGGTGTGCTGGGTGTCTGATGGGGCTGTGGTACATTGTGTACTTTCAGTGGTGTGCGGTGTGCTGGGTGCCTGTTGGGGGTGTGGTACATTGTGTACTGTCAGTGGTGTGCAGTGTGCTGGGTGTCTGATGGGGGTGTGGTACATTGTGTACTGTCAGTGGTGTGCGGTGTGCTGGGTGTCTGTTGGGGGTGTGGTACATTGTGTACTGTCAGTGGTGTGAGGTGTGCTGGGTGTCTGATGGGGCTGTGGTACATTGTGTACTTTCAGTGGTGTGCAGTGTGCTGGGTGCCTGTTGGGGGTGTGGTACATTGTGTACTGTCAGTGGTGTGCGGTGTGCTGGGTGTCTGTTGGGGGTGTGGTACATTGTGTACTGTCAGTGGTGTGAGGTGTGCTGGGTGTCTGATGGGGGTGTGGTACATTGTGTACTGTCAGTGGTGTGCGGTGTGCTGGGTGTCTGAAGGGGGTGTGGTACATTGTGTGCTGTGAGTGGTGTGCCGTGTGCTGGGTGTCTGATGGGGGTGTGGTACATTGTGTACTGTCAGTGGTGTGCGGTGTGCTGTGTGTCTGATGGGGGAGTGGTACATTGTGTACTGTCAGTGGTGTGTGGTGTGCTGGGTGTCTGAAGGGGGTGTGGTACATTGTGTGCTGTGAGTGGTGTGCCGTGTGCTGGGTGTCTGATGGGGGTGTGGTACATTGTGTACTGTCAGTGGTGTGCGGTGTGCAGGGTGCCTGATGGGGGTGTGGTACATTGTGTACTGTCAGTGGTGTGCGGTGTGCTGGGTGCCTGATGGGGGTGCCGTACATTGTGTACTGTCAGTGGTGTGTGGTGTGCTGGGTGTCTGGTGGGTGTGTGGTACATTGTGTACTGTCAGTGGTGTGCGGTGTGATGGGTGCCTGATGGGGGTGCCGTACATTGTGTACTGTCAGTGCTGTGCGGTGTGCTGGGTGTCTGATGGGGGTGTGGTACATTGTGTACTGTCAGTGGTGTGCCGTGTGCTGGGCGTCTGGTGGGTGTGTGGTACATTGTGTACTGTCATTGGTGTGCGGTGTGCTGAGTGTCTGATGGGGGTGTGGTACATTGTGTACTGTCAGTGGTGTGTGGTGTGCTGGGTGTCTGATGGGGGTGTGGAACATTGTGCACTGTCAGTGGTTTGCGGTGTGCTGGGTGTCTGATGGGGGTGTGGTACATTGTGTACTGTCAGTGGTGTGCGGTGTGCTGGGTGCCTGATGGGGGTGTGGTACATTGTGTACTGTCAGTGGTGTGCGGTGTGCTGGGTGCCTGATGGGGGTGTGGTACATTGTGTACTGTCAGTGGTGTGCGGTGTGCTGGGTGCCTGATGGGGGTGTGGTACATTGTGTACTGTCAGTGGTGTGTGGTGTGCTGGGTGTCTGATGGGGGTGTGGTACATTGTGTACTGTCAGTGGTGTGTGGTGTGCTGGGTGCCTGATGGGGCTGTGGTACATTGTGTACTGTCAGTGGTGTGTCGTGTGCTGGGTGTCTGATGGGGCTGTGGTACATTGTGTACTGTCAGTGGTGTGCGGTGTGCTGGGTGTCTGATGGGGGTGTGGTACATTGTGTACTGTCAGTGGTGTGCTGGGTGTCTGATGGGGGTGTGGTACATTGTGTACTGTCAGTGGTGTGTGGTGTGCTGGGTGTCTGATGGGGCTGTGGTACATTGTGTACTGTCAGTGGTGTGTGGTGTGCTGGGTGTCTGATGGGGCTGTGGTACATTGTGTACTGTCAGTGGTGTGTGGTGTGCTGGGTGCCTGATGGGGGTGTGGTACATTGTGTACTGTCAGTGGTGTGCGGTGTGCGGGGTGTCTGATGGGGCTGTGGTACATTGTGTACTGTCAGTGGTGTGCGGTGTGCTGGGTGCCTGATGGGGGTGTGGTACATTGTGTACTGTCAGTGGTGTGCGGTGTGCGGGGTGTCTGATGGGGATGTGGTACATTGTGTACTGTCAGTGGTGTGTGGTGTGCTGGGTGTCTGATGAGGATGTGGCACATTGTGTACTGTCAGTGGTGTGTGGTGTGCTGGGTGCCTGATGGGGGTGCGGTACATTGTGTACTGTCAGTGGTGTGCGGTCTGCTGGGTGTCTGATGGGGGTGTGGTACATTGTGTACTGTCAGTGGTGTGCGGTGTGCTGGGTGTCTGATGGGGGTGTGGTACATTGTGTACTGTCAGTGGTGTGCGGTGTGCTGGGTGTCTGATGGGGGTGTGGTACATTGTGTACTGTTAGTGGTGTGCGGTGTACTGGGTGTCTGATGGGGCTGTGGTACATTGTGTACTGTCAGTGGTGTGCGGTGTGCTGGGTGCCTGATGGGGCTGTGGTACATTGTGTACTGTCAGTGGTGTGCGGTGTGCTGGGTGTCTGATGGTGGTGTGGTACATTGTGTACTGTCAGTGGTGTGTGGTGTGCTGTGTGCCTGATGGGGGTGTGGTACATTGTGTACTGTCAGTGGTGTGCGGTGTGCTGGGTGTCTGATGGGGGGTGTGGTACATTGTGTACTGTCAGTGGTGTGCGGTGTGCTGGGTGTCTGATGGGGGCTGTGGTACATTGTGTACTGTCAGTGGTGTGCGGTGTGCTGTGTGTCTGATGGGGCTGTGGTACATTGTGTACTGTCAGTGGTGTGTGGTGTGCTGGGTGTCTGATGGGGGTGTCGTACATTGTGTACTGTCAGTGGTGTGCGGTGTGCTGGGTGTCTGATGGGGGCTGTGGTACATTGTGTACTGTCAGTGGTGTGCGGTGTGCTGTGTGTCTGATGGGGCTGTGGTACATTGTGTACTGTCAGTGGTGTGCGGTGTGCTGGGTGTCTGATGGGGGTGTGGTACATTGTGTACTGTCAGTGGTGTGCAGCGTGCTGGGTGCCTGATGGGGGTGTGGTACATTGTGTACTGTCATTGTGTGCGGTGTGCGGGGTGTCTGATGGGGCTGTGGTACATTGTGTACTGTCATTGTGTGCGGTGTGCGGGGTGTCTGATGGGGCTGTGGTACATTGTGTACTGTCAGTGGTGTGCGGTGTGCTGGGTGTCTGATGGGGGTGTGGTACATTGTGTACTGTCAGTGGTGTGCGGTGTGCTGGGTGTCTGATGGGGGTGTGGTACATTGTGTACTGTCAGTGGTGTGTGGTGTGCTGGGTGTCTGATGGGGCTGTGGTACATTGTGTACTGTCAGTGGTGTGCGGTGTGCTGGGTGTCTGATGGGGGTGTGGTACATTGTGTACTGCAGTGGTGTGCGGTGTGCTGGGTGTCTGATGGGGCTGTGGTACATTGTGTACTGTCAGTGGTGTGTGGTGTGCTGGGTGTCTGATGGGGCTGTGGTACATTGTGTGCTTTCAGTGGTGTGCGGTGTGCTGGGTGCCTGTTGGGGGTGTGGTACATTGTGTACTGTCAGTGGTGTGCAGTGTGCTGGGTTTCTGACGGGGGTGTGGTACATTGTGTACTGTCAGTGGTGTGCGGTGTGCTGGGTGTCTGTTGGGGGTGTGGTACATTGTGTACTGTCAGTGGTGTGCGGTGTGCTGGGTGTCTGTTGGGGGTGTGGTACATTGTGTACTGTCAGTGGTGTGCGGTGTGCTGGGTGTCTGATGGGACTGTGGTACATTGTGTACTGTCAGTGGTGTGTGGTGTGCTGGGTGCCTGATGGGGGTGTGGTACATTGTGTACTGTCAGTGGTGTGTGGTGTGCTGGGTGCCTGATGGGGGTGTGGTACATTGTGTACTGTCAGTGGTGTGCGGTGTGCTGGGTGTCTGTTGGGGGTGTGGTACATTGTGTACTGTCAGTGGTGTGCGGTGTGCTGGGTGTCTGTTGGGGGTGTGGTACATTGTGTACTGTCAGTGGTGTGCGGTGTGCTGGGTGTCTGTTGGGGGTGTGGTACATTGTGTACTGTCAGTGGTGTGCGGTGTGCTGGGTGTCTGATGGGACTGTGGTACATTGTGTACTGTCAGTGGTGTGTGGTGTGCTGGGTGCCTGATGGGGGTGTGGTACATTGTGTACTGTCAGTGGTGTGTGGTGTGCTGTGTCCCTGATGGGGCTGTGGTACATTGTGTACTGTCAGTGGTGTGCGGTGTGCTGGGTGTCTGATGGGGGTGAGGTACATTGTGTACTTTCAGTGGTGTGCGGTGTGCTGGGTGTCTGATGGGACTGTGGTACATTGTGTACTGTCAGTGGTGTGCGGTGTTCTGGGTGTCTGATGGGACTGTGGTACATTGTGTACTGTCAGTGGTGTGCGGTGTGCTGGGTGTCTGATGGGGGTGTGGTACATTGTGTACTGTCAGTGGTGTGCGGTGTGCTGGGTGTCTGATGGGGGTGTGGTACATTGTGTACTGTCAGTGGTGTGCGGTGTGCTGGGTGCCTGATGGGGGTGTGGTACATTGTGTACTGTCAGTGGTGTGCGGTGTGCTGGGTGTCTGATGGGGGTGTGGTACATTGTGTACTGTCAGTGGTGTGCGGTGTGCTGGGTGTCTGATGGGGGTGTGGTACATTGTGTACTGTCAGTGGTGTGCGGTGTGCTGGGTGCCTGATGGGGGTGTGGTACATTGTGTACTGTCAGTGGTGTGCGGTGTGCTGGGTGTCTGATGGGGGTGTGGTACATTGTGTACTGTCAGTGGTGTGCGGTGTGCTGGGTGTCTGATGGGGGTGTGGTACAGTGTGTACTGTCAGTGGTGTGCGGTGTTCTGGGTGTCTGATGGGGCTGTGGTACATTGTGTACTGTCAGTGGTGTGCGGTGAGCTGGGTGTCTGATGGGGGTGTGGTACATTGTGTACCGTCAGTGGTGTGCGGTGTGCTGGGTGTCTGATGGTGGTGTGGTACATTGTGTACTGTCAGTGGTGTGCGATGTGCTGGGTGCCTGATGGGGCTGTGGTACATTGTGTACTGTCAGTGGTGTGTGGTGTGCTGGGTGCCTGATGGGGCTGTGGTACATTGTGTACTGTCAGTGGTGTGTGGTGTGCTGGGTGCCTGATGGGGCTGTGGTACATTGTGTACTGTCAGTGGTGTGCGGTGAGCTGGGTATCTGATGGGGGTGTGGTACATTGTGTACTGTCAGTGGTGTGCGATGTGCTGGGTGCCTGATGGGGCTGTGGTACATTGTGTACTGTCAGTGGTGTGTGGTGTGCTGGGTGTCTGATGGGGGTGTGGTACATTGTGTACTGTCAGTGGTGTGCGGTGTGCTGGGTGCCTGATGGGGGTGAGGTACATTGTGTACTTTCAGTGGTGTGCGGTGTGCTGGGTGTCTGATGGGGGTGAGGTACATTGTGTACTTTCAGTGGTGTGCGGTGTGCTGGGTGTCTGATGGGGGTGTGGTACATTGTGTACTGTCAGTGGAGTGCGCTGTGCTGGGTGTCTGATGGGGGTGTGGTACATTGTGTACTGTCAGTGGTGTGTGGTGTGCTGGGTGTCTGATGTGGGTGTGGTACATTGTGTACTGTCAGTGGTGTGTGGTGTGCTGGGTGTCTGATGGGGGTGTGGTACATTGTGTACTGTCAGTGGTGTGCAGTGTGCTGGGTGTCTGATGGGGGTGTGGTACATTGTGTAATGTCAGTGGTGTGCGGTGTGCTGGATGTCTGTTGGGGGTGTGGTACATTGTGTACTGTCAGTGGTGTGAGGTGTGCTGGGTGTCTGATGGGGGTGTGGTACATTGTGTACTGTCAGTGGTGTGCGGTGTGCTGGGTGTCTGAAGGGGGTGTGGTACATTGTGTGCTGTGAGTGGTGTGCCGTGTGCTGGGTGTCTGATGGGGGTGTGGTACATTGTGTACTGTCAGTGGTGTGCGGTGTGCTGTGTGTCTGATGGGGGAGTGGTACATTGTGTACTGTCAGTGGTGTGTGGTGTGCTGGGTGTCTGAAGGGGGTGTGGTACATTGTGTACTGTCAGTGGTGTGCGGTGTGCAGGGTGCCTGATGGGGGTGTGGTACATTGTGTACTGTCAGTGGTGTGCGGTGTGCAGGGTGCCTGATGGGGGTGTGGTACATTGTGTACTGTCAGTGGTGTGCGGTGTGCTGGGTGCCTGATGGGGGTGCCGTACATTGTGTACTGTCAGTGGTGTGTGGTGTGCTGGGTGTCTGGTGGGTGTGTGGTACATTGTGTACTGTCAGTGGTGTGCGGTGTGCTGGGTGCCTGATGGGGGTGCCGTACATTGTGTACTGTCAGTGCTGTGCGGTGTGCTGGGTGCCTGATGGGGGTGTGGTACATTGTGTACTGTCAGTGTTGTGCGGTGTGCTGGGTGTCTGATGGGGGTGTGGTACATTGTGTACTGTCAGTGGTGTGCGGTGTGCTGGGTGTCTGACGGGGGTGTGGTACATTGTGTACTGTCAGTGGTGTGCAGTGTGCTGGGTGTCTGATGGGGGTGTGGTACATTGTGTACTGTCAGTGGTGTGTGGTGTGCTGGGTGCCTGATGGGGGTGTGGTACATTGTGTACTGTCAGTGGTGTGCGGTGTGCTGGGTGTCTGATGGGGGTGTGGAACATTGTGTACTGTCAGTGGTGTGCGGTGTGCTGGGTGTCTGATGGGGGTGTGGTACATTGTGCACTGTCAGTGTTGTGCGGTGTGCTGGGTGTCTGATGGGGGTGTGGTACATTGTGTACTGTCAGTGTTGTGCGGTGTGCTAGGTGTCTGATGGGGGTGTGGTACATTGTGTACTGTCAGTGGTGTGCGGTGTGCTGGGTGTCTGATGGGGGTGTGGTACATTGTGTACTGTCAGTGGTGTGCGGTGTGCAGGGTGCCTGATGGGGGTGTGGTACATTGTGTACTGTCAGTGGTGTGCGGTGTGCTGGGTGCCTGATGGGGGTGTGGTACATTGTGTACTGTCAGTGGTGTGCGGTGTGCTGGGTGTCTGATGGGGCTGTGGTACATTGTGTACTGTCAGTGGTGTGCGGTGAACTGGGTGTCTGATGGGGGTGTGGTACATTGTGTACTGTCAGTGGTGTGTGGTGTGTGGTGTGCCTGATGGGGGTGTGGTACATTGTGTACTGTCAGTGGTGTGCGGTGAACTGGGTGTCTGATGGGGGTGTGGTACATTGTGTACTGTCAGTGTTGTGTGGTGTGCTGGGTGCCTGATGGGGGTGTGGTACATTGTGTACTGTCAGTGGTGTGTGGTGTGCTGGGTGCCTGATGGGGGTGTGGTACATTGTGTACTGTCAGTGGTGTGCGGTGTGCTGGGTGCCTGATGGGGGTGTGGTACATTGTGTACTGTCAGTGGTGTGCGGTGTGCTGGGTGTCTGATGGGGGTGTGGTACATTGTGTACTGTCAGTGGTGTGCGGTGTGCGGGGTGTCTGATGGGGGTGTGGCACATTGTGTACTGTCAGTGGTGTGCGGTGAGCTGGGTGCCTGATGGGGGTGTGGTACATTGTGTACTGTCAGTGGTGTGCGGTGTGCTGGGTGTCTGATGGAGGTGTGGTGCATTGTGTTCTGTCAGTGGTGTGTGGTGAGCTGGGTGCCTGATGGGGGTGTGGTACATTGTGTACTGTCAGTGGTGTGCGGTGTGCTGGGTGCCTGATGGGGGTGTGGTACATTGTGTACTGTCAGTGGTGTGCGGTGTGCCTGGTGTCTGATGGGGGTGTGGTACATTGTGTACTGTCAGTGGTGTGCGGTGTGCTGGGTGTCTGATGGGGGTGTGGTACATTGTGTACTGTCAGCGGTGTGTGGTGTGCTGGGTGTCTGATGGGGGTGTGGTACATTGTGTACTCTCAGTGGTGTGCGGTGTGCTGGGTGTCTGATGGGGGTGTGGTACATTGTGTACTGTCAGTGGTGTGCGGTGTGCTGGGTGTCTGATGGGGTTGTGGTACATTGTGTACTGTCAGTAGTGTGTGGTGTGCTGAGTGTCTGATGGGGGTGTGGTACATTGTGTACTGTCAGCGGTGTGTGGTGTGCTGGGTGCCTGATGGGGGTGTGGTACATTGTGTACTGTCAGTGGTGTGCGGTGTGCGGGGTGTCTGATGGGGATGTGGTACATTGTGTACTGTCAGTGGTGTGTGGTGTGCTGGGTGTCTGATGGGGATGTGGTACATTGTGTTCTGTCAGTGGTGTGTGGTGTGCTGGGTGCCTGATGGGGGTGCGGTACATTGTGTACTGTCAGTGGTGTGCGGTCTGCTGGTTGTCTGATGGGGGTGTGGTACATTGTGTACTGTCAGTGGTGTGCGGTGTGCTGGGTGTCTGATGGGGGTGTGGTACATTGTGTACTGTCAGTGGTGTGCGGTGTGCTGGGTGTCTGATGGGGGTGTGGTACATTGTGTACTGTCAGTGGTGTGCGGTGTACTGGGTGTCTGATGGGGCTGTGGTACATTGTGTACTGTCAGTGGTGTGCGGTGTGCTGGGTGCCTGATGGGGCTGTGGTACATTGTGTACTGTCAGTGGTGTGCGGTGTGCTGGGTGTCTGATGGGGGTGTGGTACATTGTGTACTGTCAGTGGTGTGTGGTGTGCTGTGTGCCTGATGGGGGTGTGGTACATTGTGTACTGTCAGTGGTGTGCGGTGTGCTGGGTGTCTGATGGGGGGTGTGGTACATTGTGTACTGTCAGTGGTGTGCGGTGTGCTGGGTGTCTGATGGGGGCTGTGGTACATTGTGTACTGTCAGTGGTGTGCGGTGTGCTGTGTGTATGATGGGGCTGTGGTACATTGTGTACTGTCAGTGGTGTGTGGTGTGCTGGGTGTCTGATGAGGGTGTCGTACATTGTGTACTGTCAGTGGTGTGCGGTGTGCTGGGTGTCTGATGGGAGCTGTGGTACATTGTGTACTGTCAGTGGTGTGCGGTGTGCTGTGTGTCTGATGGGGCTGTGGTACATTGTGTACTGTCAGTGGTGTGCAGCGTGCTGGGTGCCTGATGGGGGTGTGGTACATTGTGTACTGTCATTGTGTGCGGTGTGCGGGGTGTCTGATGGGGCTGTGGTACATTGTGTACTGTCATTGTGTGCGGTGTGCGGGATGTCTGATGGGGCTGTGGTACATTGTGTACTGTCAGTGGTGTGCGGTGTGCTGGGTGTCTGATGGGGGTGTGGTACATTGTGTACTGTCATTGTGTGCGGTGTGCGGGGTGTCTGATGGGGCTGTGGTACATTGTGTACTGTCAGTGGTGTGTGGTGTGCTGGGTGTCTGATGGGGCTGTGGTACATTGTGTACTTTCAGTGGTGTGCGGTGTGCTGGGTGCCTGTTGGGGGTGTGGTACATTGTGTACTGTCAGTGGTGTGCAGTGTGCTGGGTGTCTGATGGGGGTGTGGTACATTGTGTACTGTCAGTGGTGTGCGGTGTGCTGGGTGTCTGTTGGGGGTGTGGTACATTGTGTACTGTCAGTGGTGTGAGGTGTGCTGGGTGTCTGATGGGGCTGTGGTACATTGTGTACTTTCAGTGGTGTGCAGTGTGCTGGGTGCCTGTTGGGGGTGTGGTACATTGTGTACTGTCAGTGGTGTGCAGTGTGCTGGGTGTCTGATGGGGGTGTGGTACATTGTGTACTGTCAGTGGTGTGCGGTGTGCAGGGTGTCTGTTGGGGGTGTGGTACATTGTGTACTGTCAGTGGTGTGAGGTGTGCTGGGTGTCTGATGGGGGTGTGGTACATTGTGTACTGTCAGTGGTGTGCGGTGTGCTGGGTGTCTGAAGGGGGTGTGGTACATTGTGTGCTGTGAGTGGTGTGCCGTGTGCTGGGTGTCTGATGGGGGTGTGGTACATTGTGTACTGTCAGTGGTGTGCGGTGTGCTGTGTCTCTGATGGGGGAGTGGTACATTGTGTACTGTCAGTGGTGTGCGGTGTGCTGGGTGCCTGATGGGGCTGCCGTACATTGTGTACTGTCAGTGGTGTGTGGTGTGCTGGGTGTCTGGTGGGTGTGTGGTACATTGTGTACTGTCAGTGGTGTGCGGTGTGCTGGGTGCCTGGTGGGGGTGCCGTACATTGTGTACTGTCAGTGCTGTGCGGTGTGCTGGGTGTCTGATGGGGGTGTGGTACATTGTGTACTGTCAGTGGTGTGCCGTGTGCTGGGTGTCTGGTGGGTGTGTGGTACATTGTGTACTGTCATTGGTGTGCGGTGTGCTGAGTGTCTGATGGGGGTGTGGTACATTGTGCACTGTCAGTGGTGTGCGGTGTGCTGGGTGTCTGATGGGGGTGTGGTACATTGTGTACTGTCAGTGGTGTGCGGTGTGCTGGGTGCCTGATGGGGGTGTGGTACATTATGTACTGTCAGTGGTGTGCGGTGTGCTGGGTGCCTGATGGGGGTGTGGTACATTGTGTACTGTCAGTGGTGTGCGGTGAACTGGGTGTCTGATGGGGGTGTGGTACATTGTGTACTGTCAGTGGTGTGTGGTGTGCTGGGTGCCTGATGGGGGTGTGGTACATTGTGTACTGTCAGTGGTGTGTGGTGTGCTGGGTGCCTGATGGGGGTGTGGTACATTGTGTACTGTCAGTGGTGTGCGGTGTGCTGGGTGCCTGATGGGGGTGTGGTACATTGTGTACTGTCAGTGGTGTGCGGTGTGCTGGGTGTCTGATGGGGGTGCGGTACATTGTGTACTGTCAGTGGTGTGCGGTGTGCGGGGTGTCTGATGGGGCTGTGGTACATTGTGTACTGTCAGTGGTGTGCGGTGAGCTGGGTGCCTGATGGGGGTGTGGTACATTGTGTACTGTCAGTGGTGTGCGGTGCGCTGGGTGTCTGATGGGGGTGTGGTGCATTGTGTACTGTCAGTGGTGTGTGGTGAGCTGGGTGTCTGATGGGGCTGTGGTACATTGTGTACTGTCAGTGGTGTGTGGTGTTCTGGGTGCCTGATGGGGCTGTGGTTCATTGTGTACTGTCAGTGGTGTGCGGTGTGCTGGGTGTCTGATGGGGATGTGGTACATTGTGTACTGTCAGTGGTGTGCGGTGTGCTGTGTGTCTGATGGGGCTTTGGAACATTGTGTACTGTCAGTGGTGAGCGGTGTGCTGGGTGTCTGATGGGGGTGTGGTACATTGTGTACTGTCAGTAGTGTGTGGTGTGCTGGGTGTCTGATGGGGGTGTGGTACATTGTGTACTGTCAGTGGTGTGCAGTGTGCTGGGTGTCTGATGGGGTTGTGGTACATTGTGTACTGTCAGTAGTGTGTGGTGTGCTGGGTGTCTGATGGTGGTGTGGTACATTGTGTACTGTCAGCGGTGTGTGGTGTGCTGGGTGCCTGATGGGGGTGTGGTACATTGTGTACTGTCAGTGGTGTGCGGTGAGCTGGGTGCCTGATGGGGGTGTGGTACATTGTGTACTGTCAGTGGTGTGCGGTGTGCTGGGTGTCTGATGGGGGTGTGGTACATTGTGTACTGTCAGTGGTGTGCGGTGTGCTGGGTGTCTGATGGGGGTGTGGTACATTGTGTACTGTCAGTGGTGTGTGGTGTGCTGGGTGTCTGATGGGGGTGTGGTACATTGTGTACTGTCAGCGGTGTGTGGTGTGCTGGGTGTCTGATGGGGGTGTGGTACATTGTGTACTGTCAGCGGTGTGTGGTGTGCTGGGTGTCTGATGGGGGTGTGGTACATTGTGTACTGTCAGTGGTGTGCGGTGTGCTGGGTGTCTGATGGGGGTGTGGTACATTGTGTACTGTCAGTGGTGTGTGGTGTGCTGGGTGTCTGATGGGGGTGTGGTACATTGTGTACTGTCAGCGGTGTGTGGTGTGCTGGGTGTCTGATGGGGGTGTGGTACATTGTGTACTGTCAGCGGTGTGTGGTGTGCTGGGTGTCTGATGGGGGTGTGGTACATTGTGTACTGTCAGTGGTGTGCGGTGTGCTGAGTGTCTGATGGGGGTGTGGTACATTGTGTACTGTCAGTGGTGTGCGGTGTGCTGGGTGTCTGATAGGGGTTTGGTACATTGTGTACTCTCAGTGGTGTGCGGTGTGCTGGGTGTCTGATGGGGGTGTGGTACATTGTGTACTGTCAGTGGTGTGCGGTGTGCTGGGTGTCTGATGGGGTTGTGGTACATTGTGTACTGTCAGTAGTGTGTGGTGTGCTGGGTGTCTGATGGGGGTGTGGTACATTGTGTACTGTCAGCGGTGTGTGGTGTGCTGGGTGCCTGATGGGGGTATGGTACATTGTGTACTGTCAGTGGTGTGCGGTGACTGGGTGTCTGATGGGGGTGTGGTACATTGTGAACTGTCAGTGGTGTGTGGTGAGCTGGGTGTCTGATGGGGGTGTGGTACATTGTGTACTGTGAGTGGTGAGCGGAGAGCTGGGTGCCTGATGGGGGTGTGGTACATTGTGTACTGTCAGTGGTGTGCGGTGTTCTGGGTGTCTGATGGGGATGTGGTACATTGTGTACTGTCAGTGGTGTGCGGTGTGCTGGGTGTCTGATGGGGCTGTGGTACATTGTGTACTGTCAGTGGTGTGTGGTGTGCTGGGTGTCTGATGGGGGTGTGGTACATTGTGTACTGTCAGTGGTGTGCGGTGTGCTGGGTGTCTGATGTGGGTGTGGTACATTGTGTACTGTCAGTGGTGTGCGGTGTGCTGAGTGTCTGATGGGGGTGTGGTACATTGTGTACTGTCAGTGGTGTGCGGTGTGCTGGGTGTCTGATGTGGGTGTGGTACATTGTGTACTGTCAGTGGTGTGCGTTGTGCTGGGTGCCTGATGGGGGTGTGGTACATTGTGTACTGTCAGTGGTGTGCGGTGTTCTGGGTGTCTGATGGGGATGTGGTACATTGTGTACTGTCAGTGGTGTGCGGTGTGCTGAGTGTCTGATGGGGTGTGGTACATTGTGTACTGTCAGTGGTGTGCGGTGTGCTGGGTGCCTGATGGGGGTGCGGTACATTGTGTACTGTCAGTGGTGTGTGGTGTGCTGGGTGCCTGATGGGGGTGCGGTACATTGTGTACTGTCAGTGGTGTGTGGTGTGCTGGGTGACTGATGGGGGTGTGGTACATTGTGTACTGTCAGTGGTGTGTGGTGTGCTGGGTGCCTGATGGGGGTGCGGTACATTGTGTACTGTCAGTGGTGTGTGGTGTGCTGGGTGACTGATGGGGGTGTGGTACATTGTGTACTGTCAGTGGTGTGTGGTGTGCTGGGTGCCTGATGGGGGTGCGGTACATTGTGTACTGTCAGTGGTGTGCGGTGTGCTGGGTGTCTGATGGGGGTGTGGTACATTGTGTACTGTCAGTGGTGTGCGGTGTGCTGGGTGCCTGATGGGGCTGTGGTACATTGTGTACTGTCAGTGGTGTGCGGTGTGCTGGGTGTCTGATGGGGGTGTGGTACATTGTGTACTGTCAGTGGTGTGTGGTGTGCTGGGTGTCTGATGGGGGTGTGGTACATTGTGTACTGTCAGTGGTGTGCGGTGTGCTGGGTGCCTGATGGGGCTGTGGTACATTGTGTACTGTCAGTGGTGTGCGGTGTGCTGGGTGTCTGATGGGGGTGTGGTACATTGTGTACTGTCAGTGGTGTGCGGTGAGCTGGGTGCCTGATGGGGGTGTGGTACATTGTGTACTGTCAGTGGTGTGTGGTGTGCTGGGTGTCTGATGGGGCTGTTGTACATTGTGTACTGTCAGTGGTGTGCGGTGTGCTGGGTGTCTGATGGGGGGTGTGGTACATTGTGTACTGTCAGTGGTGTGCGGTGTGCCTGGTGTCTGATGGGGGCTGTGGTACATTGTGTACTGTCAGTGGTGTGCGGTGTGCTGGATGTCTGATGGTGGTGTGGTACATTGTGTACTGTCAGTAGTGTGCGGTGTGCTGGGTGTCTGATGGGGGTGTGGTACATTGTGTACTGTCAGTGGTGTGCGGTGTGCTGGGTGTCTGATGGGGGTGTGGTACATTGTGTACTGTCAGTGGTGTGCGGTGTGCTGGGTGTCTGATGGGGGTGTGGTACATTGTGTACAGTCAGTGGTGTGCGGAGTGCTGGGTGCCTGATGGTGGTGTGGTACATTGTGTACTGTCAGTAGTGTGCGGTGTGCTGGGTGTCTGATGGGGGTGTGGTACATTGTGTACTGTCAGTGGTGTGCGGTGTGCTGGGTGTCTGATGGGGGTGTGGTACATTGTGTACTGTCAGTGGTGTGCGGTGTGCTGAGTGTCTGATGGGGGTGTGGTACATTGTGTACTGTCAGTGGTGTGCGGTGTTCTGGGTGTCTGATGGGGATGTGGTACATTGTGTACTGTCAGTGGTGTGTGGTGTGCTGGGTGCCTGATGGGGGTGTGGTACATTGTGTACTGTCAGTGGTGTGTGGTGTGCTGGGTGCCTGATGGGGGTGCGGTACATTGTGTACTGTCAGTGGTGTGCGGTGTGCTGGGTGCCTGATGGGGGTGCGGTACATTGTGTACTGTCAGTGGTGTGTGGTGTGCTGGGTGCCTGATGGGGGTGCGGTACATTGTGTACTGTCAGTGGTGTGCGGTGTGCTGGGTGTCTGATGGGGGTGTGGTACATTGTGTACTGTCAGTGGTGTGCGGTGTGCTGGGTGCCTGATGGGGCTGTGGTACATTGTGTACTGTCAGTGGTGTGCGGTGTGCTGGGTGTCTGATGGGGGTGTGGTACATTGTGTACTGTCAGTGGTGTGTGGTGTGCTGTGTGCCTGATTGGGGTGTGGTACATTGTGTACTGTCAGTGGTGTGCGGTGTGCTGGGTGTCTGATGGGGGGTGTGGTACATTGTGTACTGTCAGTGGTGTGCGGTGTGCTGGGTGTCTGATGGGGGCTGTGGTACATTGTGTACTGTCAGTGGTGTGCGGTGTGTTGTGTGTCTGATGGGGCTGTGGTACATTGTGTACTGTCAGTGGTGTGTGGTGTGCTGGGTGTCTGATGGGGTTGTGGTACATTGTGTACTGTCAGTGGTGTGCAGCGTGCTGGGTGCCTGATGGGGGTGTGGTACATTGTGTACTGTCAGTGGTGTGTGGTGTGCTGGGTGCCTGATGGGGGTGTGGTACATTGTGTACTGTCATTGTGTGCGGTGTGCGGGGTGTCTGATGGTGGTGTGGTACATTGTGTACTGTCAGTAGTGTGCGGTGTGCTGGGTGTCTGATGGGGGTGTGGTACATTGTGTACTGTCAGTAGTGTGCGGTGTGCTGGGTGTCTGATGGGGGTGTGGTACATTGTGTACTGTCAGTGGTGTGCGGTGTGCTGGGTGCCTGATGGGGCTGTGGTACATTGTGTACTGTCAGTGGTGTGCGGTGTGCTGGGTGCCTGATGGGGGTGTGGTACATTGTGTACTGTCAGTGGTGTGTGGTGTGCTGGGTGTCTGATGGGGCTGTGGTACATTGTGTACTGTCAGTGGTGTGCGGTGTGCTGGGTGCCTGATGGGGGTGTGGTACATTGTGTACTGTCAGTGGTGTGTGGTGAGCTGGGTGCCTGATGGGGGTGTGGTACATTGTGTACTGTCAGTGGTGTGTGGTGAGCTGGGTGCCTGATGGGGGTGTGGTACATTGTGTACTGTCAGTGGTGTGTGGTGAGCTGGGAGCCTGATGGGGCTGTGGTACATTGTGTACTGTCAGTGCTGTGCGGTGTGCTGGGTGTCTGATGGGGGTGTGGTACATTGTGTACTGTCAGTGGTGTGTGGTGAGCTGGGTGCCTGATGGGGGTGTGGTACATTGTGTACTGTCAGTGGTGTGCGGTGTGCTGAGTGTCTGATGGGGGTGTGGTGCATTGTGTTCTGTCAGTGGTGTGCGGTGTGCTGGGTGTCTGATGGGGGTGTGGTACATTGTGTACTGTCAGTGGTGTGTGGTGTGCTGGGTGTCTGATGGGGGTGTGGTACATTGTGTACTGTCAGTGGTGTGCGGTGAGCTGGGTGTCTGATGGGGGTGTGGTACATTGTGTACTGTCAGTGGTGTGCGGTGTGCTGTGTGTCTGATGGGGCTGTGGTACATTGTGTACTGTCAGTGGTGTGCGGTGTGCTGGGTGTCTGATGGGGGTGTGGTACATTGTGTACTGTCAGTGGTGTGCGGTGAGCTGGGTGTCTGATGGGGCTGTGGTACATTGTGTACTGTCAGTGGTGTGTGGTGTGCTAGGTGTCTGATGGGGGTGTGGTACATTGTGTACTGTCAGTGGTGTGCGGTGAGCTGGGTGTCTGATGGGGGTGTGGTACATTGTGTACTGTCAGTGGTGTGTGGTGTGCTGGGTGTATAATGGGGCTGCAGTACATTGTGTACTGTCAGTGGTGTGCGGTGTGCTGGGTGTCTGATGGGGGTGTGGTACATTGTGTACGGTCAGTGGTGTGTGGTGTGCTGGGTGTCTGATGGGGGTGTGGTACATTGTGTACTGTCAGTGGTGTGCGGTGTGCTGGGTGTCTGATGGGGGTGTGGTACATTGTGTACTGTCAGTGGTGTGTGGTGTGCTGGGTGTCTGATGGGGCTGTGGTACATTGTGTACTGTCAGTGGTGTGCGGTGTTCTGGGTGTCTGATGGGGGTGTGGTACATTGTGTACTGTCAGTGGTGTGTGGTGTGCTGGGTGTCTGATGGGGGTGTGGTAGATTGTGTACTGTCAGTGGTGTGCGGTGTTCTGGGTGTCTGATGGGGCTGTGGTACATTGTGTACTGTCAGTGGTGTGTGGTGTGCTGGGTGTCTGATGGGGGTGTGGTACATTGTGTACTGTCAGTGGTGTGTGGTGTGCTGGGTGTCTGATGGGGGTGTGGTACATTGTGTACTGTCAGTGGTGTGTGGTGTGCTGGGTGTCTGATGGGGGTGTGGTACATTGTGTACTGTCAGTGGTGTGTGGTGTGCTGGGTGCCTGATGGGGGTGTGGTACATTGTGTACTGTCAGTGGTGTGTGGTGTGCTGGGTGTCTGATGGGGGTGTGGTACATTGTGTACTGTCAGTGGTGTGTGGTGTGCTGGGTGTCTGATGGGGGTGTGATACATTGTGTACTGTCAGTGGTGTGTGGTGTGCTGGGTGTCTGATGGGTGTGGTACATTGTGTACTGTCAGTGGTGTGCGGTGTGCTGTGTGCCTGATGGGGGTGTGGTACATTGTGTACTGTCAGTGGTGTGTGGTGAGCTGGGTGTCTGATGGGGGTGTGATACATTGTGTACTGTCAGTGGTGTGTGGTGTGCTGAGTGTCTGATGGGTGTGGTACATTGTGTACTGTCAGTGGTGTGCGGTGTGCTGTGTGCCTGATGGGGGTGTGGTACATTGTGTACTGTCAGTGGTGTGCGGTGTGCTGGGTGTCTGATGGGGGTGTGGTACATTGTGTACTGTCAGTGGTGTGCGGTGTGCTGGGTGTCTGATGGGGGTGTGGTACATTGTGTACTGTCAGTGGTGTGCGGTGTGCTGGGTGTCTGATGGGGGTGTGGTACATTGTGTACTGTCAGTGGTGTGCGGTGTGCTGGGTGCCTGATGGGGGTGTGGTACATTGTGTACTGTCAGTGGTGTGCGGTGTGCTGGGTGTCTGATGGGGGTGTGGTACATTGTATACTGTCAGTGGTGTGCGGTGTGCTGGGTGTCTGATGGGGGTGTGGTACATTGTGTACTGTCAGTGGTGTGCAGTGTGCTGGGTGTCTGATGGGGCTGTGGTACATTGTGTACTGTCAGTGGTGTGCGGTGTGCTGTGTGCCTGATGGGGCTGTGGTACATTGTGTACTGTCAGTGGTGTGCGGTGTGCTGTGTGCCTGATGGGGGTGTGGTACATTGTGTACTGTCAGTGGTGTGCGGTGTGCTGGGTGTCTGATGGGGGTGTGGTACATTGTGTACTGTCAGTGGTGTGCGGTGTGCTGTGTGCCTGATGGGGGTGTGGTACATTGTGTACTGTCAGTGGTGTGCGGTGTGCTGGGTGTCTGATGGGGGTGTGGTACATTGTGTACTGTCAGTGGTGTGCGGTGTGCTGGGTGTCTGATGGGGGTGAGGTACATTGTGTACTGTCAGTGGTGTGTGGTGTGCTGGGTGTCTGATGGGACTGTGGTACATTGTGTACTGTCAGTGGTGTGTGGTGAGCTGGGTGTCTGATGGGGGTGTGGTACATTGTGTACTGTCAGTGGTGTGCGGTGTGCTGGGTGCCTGATGGGGGTGTGGTACATTGTGTACTGTCAGTGGTGTGCGGTGTGCTGGGTGTCTGATGGGGGTGTGGTACATTGTGTACTGTCAGTGGTGTGTGGTGTGCTGTGTGCCTGATGGGGGTGTGGTACATTGTGTACTGTCAGTGGTGTGCGGTGTGCTGGGTGTCTGATGGGGGTGTGGTACATTGTGTACTGTCAGTGGTGTGCGGTGTGCTGGGTGTCTGATGGGGCTGTGGTACATTGTGTACTGTCAGTGGTGTGTGGTGAGCTGGGTGCCTGATGGGGGTGTGGTACATTGTGTACTGTCAGTGGTGTGTGGTGAGCTGGGAGCCTGATGGGGGTGTGGTACATTGTGTACTGTCAGTGGTGTGTGGTGAGCTGGGTGCCTGATGGGGGTGTGGTACATTGTGTACTGTCAGTGGTGTGCGGTGTGCTGAGTGTCTGATGGGGATGTGGTACATTGTGTACTGTCAGTGGTGTGCGGTGTGCTGGGTGTTTGATGGGAGTGTGGTACATTGTGTACTGTCAGTGGTGTGCGGTGTGCTGGGTGTCTGATGGGGATGTGGTACATTGTGTACTGTCAGTGGTGTGTGGTGTGCTGGGTGCCTGATGGGGGTGTGGTACATTGTGTACTGTCAGTGGTGTGTGGTGTGTTGGGTGCCTGATGGGGGTGCGGTACATTGTGTACTGTCAGTGGTGTGTGGTGTGTTGGGTGCCTGATCGGGGTGCGGTACATTGTGTACTGTCAGTGGTGTGCGGTGTGCTGGGTGTCTGATGGGGGTGTGGTACATTGTGTACTGTCAGTGGTGTGCGGTGTGCTGGGTGCCTGATGGGGCTGTGGTACATTGTGTACTGTCAGTGGTGTGCGGTGTGCTGGGTGTCTGATGGGGGTGTGGTACATTGTGTACTGTCAGTGGTGTGTGGTGTGCTGTGTGCCTGATGGGGGTGTGGTACATTGTGTACTGTCAGTGGTGTGCGGTGTGCCTGGTGTCTGATGGGGGTGTGGTACATTGTGTACTGTCAGTGGTGTGCGGTGTGCTGGGTGTCTGATGGTGGTGTGGTACATTGTGTACAGTCAGTGGTGTGCGGAGTGCTGGGTGCCTGATGGTGGTGTGGTACATTGTGTACTGTCAGTAGTGTGCGGTGTGCTGGGTGTCTGATGGGGGTGTGGTACATTGTGTACTGTCAGTGGTGTGCGGTGTGCTGGGTGTCTGATGGGGATGTGGTACATTGTGTACTGTCAGTGGTGTGTGGTGTGCTGGGTGCCTGATGGGGGTGCGGTACATTGTGTACTGTCAGTGGTGTGTGGTGTGCTGGGTGCCTGATGGGGGTGCGGTACATTGTGTACTGTCAGTGGTGTGCGGTGTGCTGGGTGTCTGATGGGGGTGTGGTACATTGTGTACTGTCAGTGGTGTGCGGTGTGCTGGGTGCCTGATGGGGCTGTGGTACATTGTGTACTGTCAGTGGTGTGCGGTGTGTTGTGTGTCTGATGGGGCTGTGGTACATTGTGTACTGTCAGTGGTGTGTGGTGTGCTGGGTGTCTGATGGGGTTGTGGTACATTGTGTACTGTCAGTGGTGTGCAGCGTGCTGGGTGCCTGATGGGGGTGTGGTACATTGTGTACTGTCATTGTGTGCGGTGTGCGGGGTGTCTGATGGTGGTGTGGTACATTGTGTACTGTCAGTAGTGTGCGGTGTGCTGGGTGTCTGATGGGGGTGTGGTACATTGTGTACTGTCAGTGGTGTGCGGTGTGCTGGGTGCCTGATGGGGGTGTGGTACATTGTGTACTGTCAGTGGTGTGCGGTGTGCTGAGTGTCTGATGGGGGTGTGGTGCATTGTGTACTGTCAGTGGTGTGCGGTGTGCTGGGTGCCTGATGGGGCTGTGGTGCATTGTGTACTGTCAGTGGTGTGCGGTGAGCTGGGTGCCTGATGGGGGTGAGGTACATTGTGTACTGTCAGTGGTGTGTGGTGTGCTGGGTGCCTGATGGGGGTGCGGTACATTGTGTACTGTCAGTGGTGTGTGGTGTGCTGGGTGCCTGATGGGGGTGCGGTACATTGTGTACTGTCAGTGGTGTGCGGTGTGCTGGGTGTCTGATGGGGGTGTGGTACATTGTGTACTGTCAGTGGTGTGCGGTGTGCTGGGTGCCTGATGGGGCTGTGGTACATTGTGTACTGTCAGTGGTGTGCGGTGTGCAGGGTGTCTGATGGGGGTGTGGTACATTGTGTACTGTCAGTGGTGTGTGGTGTGCTGTGTGCCTGATGGGGGTGTGGTACATTGTGTACTGTCAGTGGTGTGCGGTGTGCTGGGTGTCTGATGGGGGGTGTGGTACATTGTGTACTGTCAGTGGTGTGCGGTGTGCCTGGTGTCTGATGGGGGCTGTGGTACATTGTGTACTGTCAGTGGTGTGCGGTGTGCTGTGTGTCTGATGGGGCTGTGGTACATTGTGTACTGTCAGTGGTGTGTGGTGTGCTGGGTGTCTGATGGGGTTGTGGTACATTGTGTACTGTCAGTGGTGTGCAGCGTGCTGGGTGCCTGATGGGGGTGTGGTACATTGTGTACTGTCATTGTGTGCGGTGTGCGGGGTGTCTGATGGGGCTGTGGTACATTGTGTACTGTCATTGTGTGCGGTGTGCGGGGTGTCTGATGGGGCTGTGGTACATTGTGTACTGTCAGTGGTGTGCGGTGTGCTGGGTGTCTGATGGGGGTGTGGTACATTGTGTACTGTCATTGTGTGCGGTGTGCGGGGTGTCTGATGGGGCTGTGGTACATTGTGTACTGTCAGTGGTGTGTGGTGTGCTGGGTGTCTGATGGGGCTGTGGTACATTGTGTACTTTCAGTGGTGTGCTGGGTGCCTGTTGGGGGTGAGGTACATTGTGTACTGTCAGTGGTGTGCAGTGTGCTGGGTGTCTGATGGGGGTGTGGTACATTGTGTACTGTCAGTGGTGTGCGGTGTGCTGTGTGTCTGTTGGGGGTGTGGTACATTGTGTACTGTCAGTGGTGTGAGGTGTGCTGGGTGTCTGATGGGGCTGTGGTACATTGTGTACTGTCAGTGGTGTGTGGTGTGCTGGGTGCCTGATGGGGGTGTGGTACATTGTGTACTTTCAGTGGTGTGCGGTGTGCTGGGTGCCTGTTGGGGGTGTGGTACATTGTGTACTGTCAGTGGTGTGCAGTGTGCTGGGTGCCTGTTGGGGGTGTGGTACATTGTGTACTGTCAGTGGTGTGCTGTGTGCTGGGAGTCTGATGGGGGTGTGGTACATTGTGTACTGTCAATGGTGTGAGGTGTGCTGGGTGTCTGATGGGACTGTGGTACATTGTGTGCTGTCAGTGGTGTGCGGTGTGCTGTGTGTCTGATGGGGGAGTGGTACATTGTGTACTGTCAGTGGTGTGTGGTGTGCTGGGTGTCTGAAGGGGGTGTGGTACATTGTGTGCTGTGAGTGGTGTGCCGTGTGCTGGGTGTCTGATGGGGGTGTGGTACATTGTGTACTGTCAGTGGTGTGCGGTGTGCAGGGTGCCTGATGGGGGTGTGGTACATTGTGTACTGTCAGTGGTGTGCCGTGTGCTGGGTGTCTGGTGGGTGTGTGGTACATTGTGTACTGTCAGTGGTGTGTGGTGTGCTGGGTGTCTGATGGGACGGTGGTACATTGTGTGCTGTCATTGGTGTGCGGTGTGCTGGGTGTCTGATGGGGGTGTGGTACATTGTGTACTGTCAGTGGTGTGCGGTGTGCTGGGTGTCTGATGGGGGTGTGGTACATTGTGTACTGTCAGTGGTGTGCGGTGTGCTGGGTGTCTGATGGGGGTGTGGTACATTGTGTACTGTCAGTGGTGTGCGGTGTGCTGGGTGTCTGATGGGGATGTGGTACATTGTGTACTGTCAGTGGTGTGCGGTGTGCTGGGTGCCTGATGGGGGTGTGGTACATTGTGAACTGTCAGTGGTGTGCGGTGTGCTGGGTGCCTGATGGGGGTGTGCTACATTGTGTACTGTCAGTGGTGTGCGGTGAACTGGGTGTCTGATGGGGGTGTGGTACATTGTGTACTGTCAGTGGTGTGTGGTGTGCTGGGTGCCTGATGGGGGTATGGTACATTGTGTACTGTCAGTGGTGTGTGGTGTGCTGGGTGCCTGATGGGGGTGTGGTACATTGTGTACTGTCAGTGGTGTGAGGTGTGCTGGGTGTCTGATGGGGGAGTGGTACATTGTGTACTGTCAGTGGTGTGCGGTGTGCTGGGTGTCTGATGGGGGTGTGGTACATTGTGTACTGTCAGTGGTGTGCGGTGTGCTGGGTGCCTGATGGGGGTGTGGTACATTGTGTACTGTCAGTGGTGTGCGGTGTGCTGGGTGACTGATGGGGGTGTGGTACATTGTGTACTGTCAGTGGTGTGTGGTGTGCTGGGTGTCTGATGGGGGTGTGCAACATTGTGTACTGTCAGTGGTGTGTAGTGTGCTGGGTGTCTGATGGGGCTGTGGTACATTGTGTACTGTCAGTGGTGTGCGGTGTGCTGGGTGTCTGATGGGGCTGTGGTACATTGTGTACTGTCAGTGGTGTGCGGTGTGCTGTGTGTCTGATGGGGCTGTGGTACATTGTGTACTGTCAGTGGTGTGTGGTGTGCTGGGTGTCTGATGGGGTTGTGGTACATTGTGTACTGTCAGTGGTGTGCAGCGTGCTGGGTGCCTGTTGGGGGTGTGGTACATTGTGTACTGTCATTGTGTGCGGTGTGCGGGGTGTCTGATGGGGCTGTGGTACATTGTGTACTGTCAGTGGTGTGCGGTGTGCTGGGTGTCTGATGGGGGTGTGGTACATTGTGTACTGTCATTGTGTGCGGTGTGCGGGGTGTCTGATGGGGCTGTGGTACATTGTGTACTGTCAGTGGTGTGTGGTGTGCTGGGTGTCTGATGGGGCTGTGGTACATTGTGTACTTTCAGTGGTGTGCTGGGTGCCTGTTGGGGGTGTGGTACATTGTGTACTGTCAGTGGTGTGCGGTGTGCTGTGTGTCTGTTGGGGGTGTGGTACATTGTGTACTGTCAGTGGTGTGAGGTGTGCTGGGTGTCTGATGGGGCTGTGGTACATTGTGTACTGTCAGTGGTGTGTGGTGTGCTGGGTGCCTGATGGGGGAGTGGTACATTGTGTACTTTCAGTGGTGTGCGGTGTGCTGGGTGCCTGTTGGGGGTGTGGTACATTGTGTACTGTCAGTGGTGTGCAGTGTGCTGGGTGCCTGTTGGGGGTGTGGTACATTGTGTACTGTCAGTGGTGTGCTGTGTGCTGGGAGTCTGATGGGGGTGTGGTACATTGTGTACTGTCAATGGTGTGAGGTGTGCTGGGTGTCTGATGGGACTGTGGTACATTGTGTGCTGTCAGTGGTGTGCGGTGTGCTGTGTGTCTGATGGGGGAGTGGTACATTGTGTACTGTCAGTGGTGTGTGGTGTGCTGGGTGTCTGAAGGGGGTGTGGTACATTGTGTGCTGTGAGTGGTGTGCCGTGTGCTGGGTGTCTGATGGGGGTGTGGTACATTGTGTACTGTCAGTGGTGTGCGGTGTGCAGGGTGCCTGATGGGGGTGTGGTACATTGTGTACTGTCAGTGGTGTGCCGTGTGCTGGGTGTCTGGTGGGTGTGTGGTACATTGTGTACTGTCAGTGGTGTGTGGTGTGCTGGGTGTCTGATGGGACGGTGGTACATTGTGTGCTGTCATTGGTGTGCGGTGTGCTGGGTGTCTGATGGGGGTGTGGTACATTGTGTACTGTCAGTGGTGTGCGGTGTGCTGGGTGTCTGATGGGGGTGTGGTACATTGTGTACTGTCAGTGGTGTGCGGTGTGCTGGGTGCCTGATGGGGGTGTGGTACATTGTGTACTGTCAGTGGTGTGCGGTGTGCTGGGTGCCTGATGGGGCTGTGGTACATTGTGTACTGTCAGTGGTGTGCGGTGTGCTGGGTGTCTGATGGGGGTGTGGTACATTGTGTACTGTCAGTGGTGTGTGGTGTGCTGGGTGCCTGATGGGGGTATGGTACATTGTGTACTGTCAGTGGTGTGTGGTGTGCTGGGTGCCTGATGGGGGTGTGGTACATTGTGTACTGTCAGTGGTGTGAGGTGTGCTGGGTGTCTGATGGGGGAGTGGTACATTGTGTACTGTCAGTGGTGTGCGGTGTGCTGGGTGTCTGATGGGGGTGTGGTACATTGTGTACTGTCAGTGGTGTGCGGTGTGCTGGGTGCCTGATGGGGGTGTGGTACATTGTGTACTGTCAGTGGTGTGCGGTGTGCTGGGTGACTGATGGGGGTGTGGTACATTGTGTACTGTCAGTGGTGTGTGGTGTGCTGGGTGTCTGATGGGGGTGTGCAACATTGTGTACTGTCAGTGGTGTGTAGTGTGCTGGGTGTCTGATAGGGCTGTGGTACATTGTGTACTGCCAGTGGTGTGCGGTGTGCTGGGTGTCTGATGGGGCTGTGGTACATTGTGTACTGTCAGTGGTGTGCGGTGTGTTGGGTGCCTGATGGGGGTGTGGTACATTGTGTACTGTCAGTGGTGTGTGGTGTGCTGGGTGTCTGATGGGGGTGTGGTACATTGTGTACTGTCAGTGGTGTGCGGTGTGCTGGGTGCCTGATGGGGGTGTGGTACATTGTGTACTGTCAGTGGTGTGCAGTGTGCAGGGTGTCTCATGGGGGTGGGGTACATTGTGTACTGTCAGTGGTGTGCGGTGTGCTGGGTGTCTGATGGGGGTGTGGTACATTGTGTACTGTCAGTGGTGTGCGGTGTGCTGGGTGCCTGATGGGGGTGTGGTACATTGTGTACTGTCAGTGGTGTGCAGTGTGCAGGGTGTCTCATGGTGGTGGGGTACATTGTGTACTGTCAGTGGTGTGCGGTGTGCTGGGTGTCTGATGGGGGTGTGGTACATTGTGTACTGTCAGTGGTGTGCGGTGTGCTGTGTGTCTGTTGGGGGTGTGGTACATTGTGTACTGTCAGTGGTGTGAGGTGTGCTGGGTGTCTGATGGGGCTGTGGTACATTGTGTACTGTCAGTGGTGTGTGGTGTGCTGGGTGCCTGATGGGGGTGTGGTACATTGTGTACTTTCAGTGGTGTGCGGTGTGCTGGGTGCCTGTTGGGGGTGTGGTACATTGTGTACTGTCAGTGGTGTGTAGTGTGCTGGGTGCCTGTTGGGGGTGTGGTACATTGTGTACTGTCAGTGGTGTGCTGTGTGCTGGGAGTCTGATGGGGGTGTGGTACATTGTGTACTGTCAATGGTGTGAGGTGTGCTGGGTGTCTGATGGGACTGTGGTACATTGTGTGCTGTCAGTGGTGTGCGGTGTGCTGTGTGTCTGATGGGGGAGTGGTACATTGTGTACTGTCAGTGGTGTGTGGTGTGCTGGGTGTCTGAAGGGGGTGTGGTACATTGTGTGCTGTGAGTGGTGTGCCGTGTGCTGGGTGTCTGATGGGGGTGTGGTACATTGTGTACTGTCAGTGGTGTGCGGTGTGCAGGGTGCCTGATGGGGGTGTGGTACATTGTGTACTGTCAGTGGTGTGCCGTGTGCTGGGTGTCTGGTGGGTGTGTGGTACATTGTGTACTGTCAGTGGTGTGTGGTGTGCTGGGTGTCTGATGGGACGGTGGTACATTGTGTGCTGTCATTGGTGTGCGGTGTGCTGGGTGTCTGATGGGGGTGTGGTACATTGTGTACTGTCAGTGGTGTGCGGTGTGCTGGGTGTCTGATGGGGGTGTGGTACATTGTGTACTGTCAGTGGTGTGCGGTGTGCTGGGTGCCTGATGGGGGTGTGGTACATTGTGTACTGTCAGTGGTGTGCGGTGTGCTGGGTGCCTGATGGGGCTGTGGTACATTGTGTACTGTCAGTGGTGTGCGGTGTGCTGGGTGTCTGATGGGGGTGTGGTACATTGTGTACTGTCAGTGGTGTGTGGTGTGCTGGGTGCCTGATGGGGGTATGGTACATTGTGTACTGTCAGTGGTGTGTGGTGTGCTGGGTGCCTGATGGGGGTGTGGTACATTGTGTACTGTCAGTGGTGTGAGGTGTGCTGGGTGTCTGATGGGGGAGTGGTACATTGTGTACTGTCAGTGGTGTGCGGTGTGCTGGGTGTCTGATGGGGGTGTGGTACATTGTGTACTGTCAGTGGTGTGCGGTGTGCTGGGTGCCTGATGGGGGTGTGGTACATTGTGTACTGTCAGTGGTGTGCGGTGTGCTGGGTGACTGATGGGGGTGTGGTACATTGTGTACTGTCAGTGGTGTGTGGTGTGCTGGGTGTCTGATGGGGGTGTGCAACATTGTGTACTGTCAGTGGTGTGTAGTGTGCTGGGTGTCTGATGGGGCTGTGGTACATTGTGTACTGCCAGTGGTGTGCGGTGTGCTGGGTGTCTGATGGGGCTGTGGTACATTGTGTACTGTCAGTGGTGTGCGGTGTGTTGGGTGCCTGATGGGGGTGTGGTACATTGTGTACTGTCAGTGGTGTGTGGTGTGCTGGGTGTCTGATGGGGGTGTGGTACATTGTGTACTGTCAGTGGTGTGTGGTGTGCTGGGTGCCTGATGGGGGTGTGGTACATTGTGTACTGTCAGTGGTGTGCTGGGTGTCTGATGGGGGTGTGGTACATTGTGTACTGTCAGTGGTGTGCGGTGTGCTGGGTGCCTGATGGGGGTGTGGTACATTGTGTACTGTCAGTGGTGTGCAGTGTGCAGGGTGTCTCATGGGGGTGGGGTACATTGTGTACTGTCAGTGGTGTGCGGTGTGCTGGGTGTCTGATGGGGGTGTGGTACATTGTGTACTGTCAGTGGTGTGCGGTGTGCTGGGTGCCTGATGGGGGTGTGGTAAATTGTGTACTGTCAGTGGTGTGCAGTGTGCAGGGTGTCTCATGGTGGTGGGGTACATTGTGTACTGTCAGTGGTGTGCGGTGTGCTGGGTGTCTGATGGGGGTGTGGTACATTGTGTACTGTCAGTGGTGTGCGGTGTGCTGGGTGTCTGATGGGTGTGTGGTACATTGTGTACTGTCAGTGGTGTGCGGTGTGCTGGGTGCCTGATGGGGCTGTGGTACATTGTGTACTGTCAGTGGTGTGCGGTGTGCTGGGTGTCTGATGGGTGTGTGGTACATTGTGTACTGTCAGTGGTGTGCGGTGTGCTGGGTGCCTGATGGGGCTGTGGTACA
Organism: Scyliorhinus torazame; assembly: GCF_047496885.1. Classification (NCBI taxonomy): domain Eukaryota; kingdom Metazoa; phylum Chordata; class Chondrichthyes; order Carcharhiniformes; family Scyliorhinidae; genus Scyliorhinus; species Scyliorhinus torazame. The sequence continues at coordinate 738,485 of NW_027307768.1, forward strand.
TTGTGTACTGTCAGTGGTGTGCGGTGTGCTGGGTGCCTGATGGGGGTGTGGTACATTGTGTACTGTCAGTGGTGTGCGGTGTGCTGGGTGCCTGATGTGGCTGTGGTACATTGTGCACTGTCAGTGGTGCGTGGTGTGCTGGGTGTCTGATGGGGCTGTGGTACATTGTGTACTGTCAGTGGTGTGTGGTGTGATGGGTGTCTGATGGGGTTGTGGTACATTGTGTACTGTCAGTGGTGTGCGGTGTGCTGGGTGCCTGATGGGGGTGTGGTACATTGTGTACTGTCATTGTGTGCGGTGTGCGGGGTGTCTGATGGGGGTGTGGTACATTGTGTACTGTCAGTGGTGTGCGGTGTGCTGGGTGACTGATGGGGATGTGGTACATTGTGTACTGTCAGTGGTGTGCGGTGTGCTGGGTGTCTGATGGGGGTGTGGTACATTGTGTACTGTCAGTGGTGTGCGGTGTGCTGGGTGTCTGATGGTGGTGTGGTACATTGTGTACTGTCAGTGGTGTGCAGTGTGCTGGGTGCCTGATGGGGCTGTGGTACATTGTGTACTGTCAGTGGTGTGCGGTGTGCTGGGTGTCTGATGGGGCTGTGGTACATTGTGTACTGTCAGTGGTGTGTGGTGTGCTGGGTGTCTGATGGGGGTGTGGTACATTGTGTACTGTCAGTGGTGTGCGGTGTGCTGGGTGCCTGATGGGGGTGTGGTACATTGTGTACTGTCAGTGGTGTGCAGTGTGCTGGGTGCCTGATGGGGGTGTGGTACATTGTGTACTGTCAGTGGTGTGCGGTGTGCTGGGTGTCTGATGGGTGCTGTGGTACATTGTGTACTGTCAGTGGTGTGTGGTGTGCTGGGTGTCTGATGGGGGTGTGGTACATTGTGTACTGTCAGTGGTGTGCAGTGTGCTGGGTGTCTGATGGGGTTGTGGTACATTGTGTACTGTCAGTGGTGTGCAGCGTGCTGGGTGCCTGATGGGGGTGTGGTACATTGTGTACTGTCATTGTGTGCGGTGTGCGGGGTGTCTGATGGGGCTGTGGTACATTGTGTACTGTCATTGTGTGCGGTGTGCGGGGTGTCTGATGGGGCTGTGGTACATTGTGTACTGTCAGTGGTGTGCGGTGTGCTGGGTGTCTGATGGGGGTGTGGTACATTGTGTACTGTCATTGTGTGCGGTGTGCGGGGTGTCTGATGGGGCTGTGGTACATTGTGTACTGTCAGTGGTGTGTGGTGTGCTGGGTGTCTGATGGGGCTGTGGTACATTGTGTACTTTCAGTGGTGTGCTGGGTGCCTGTTGGGGGTGTGGTACATTGTGTACTGTCAGTGGTGTGCAGTGTGCTGGGTGTCTGATGGGGGTGTGGTACATTGTGTACTGTCAGTGGTGTGCGGTGTGCTGGGTGTCTGTTGGGGGTGTGGTACATTGTGTACTGTCAGTGGTGTGAGGTGTGCTGGGTGTCTGATGGGGCTGTGGTACATTGTGTACTGTCAGTGGTGTGTGGTGTGCTGGGTGCCGGATGGGGGTGTGGTACATTGTGTACTTTCAGTGGTGTGCAGTGTGCTGGGTGCCTGTTGGGGGTGTGGTACATTGTGTACTGTCAGTGGTGTGCAGTGTGCTGGGTGCCTTTTGGGGGTGTGGTACATTGTGTACTGTCAGTGGTGTGCTGTGTGCTGGGTGTCTGATGGGGGTGCGGTACATTGTGTACTGTCAGTGGTGTGCGGTGTGCTGGGTGTCTGATGGGGGTGTGGTACATTGTGTACTGTCAGTGGTGTGCGGTGTGCTGGGTGTCTGATGGGGGTGTGGTACATTGTGTACTGTCAGTGGTGTGCGGTGTGCTGGGTGTCTGATGGGGATGTGGTACATTGTGTACTGTCAGTGGTGTGCGGTGTGCTGGGTGCCTGATGGGGGTGTGGTACATTGTGTACTGTCAGTGGTGTGCGGTGTGCTGGGTGCCTGATGGGGGTGTGGTACATTGTGTATTGTCAGTGGTGTGCGGTGAACTGGGTGTCTGATGGGGGTGTGGTACATTGTGTACTGTCAGTGGTGTGTGGTGTGCTGGGTGCCTGATGGGGGTATGGTACATTGTGTACTGTCAGTGGTGTGTGGTGTGCTGGGTGCCTGATGGGGGTGTGGTACATTGTGTACTGTCAGTGGTGTGAGGTGTGCTGGGTGTCTGATGGGGGTGTGGTACATTGTGTACTGTCAGTGGTGTGCGGGGTGCTGGGTGTCTGATGGGGGTGTGGTACATTGTGTACTGTCAGTGGTGTGCGGTGTGCTGGGTGCCTGATGGGGGTGTGGTACATTGTGTACTGTCAGTGGTGTGTGGTGTGCTGGGTGTCTGATGGGGGTGTGCAACATTGTGTACTGTCAGTGGTGTGTAGTGTGCTGGGTGTCTGATGGGGCTGTGGTACATTGTGTACTGTCAGTGGTGTGCGGTGTGCTGGGTGTCTGATGGGGCTGTGGTACATTGTGTACTGTCAGTGGTGTGCGGTGTGTTGGGTGCCTGATGGGGGTGTGGTACATTGTGTACTGTCAGTGGTGTGTGGTGTGCTGGGTGTCTGATGGGGGTGTGGTACATTGTGTGCTGTCAGTGGTGTGCTGGGTGTCTGATGGGGGTGTGGTACATTGTGTACTGTCAGTGGTGTGCGGTGTGCTGGGTGCCTGATGGGGGTGTGGTACATTGTGTACTGTCAGTGGTGTGCTGGGTGTCTGATGGGGGTGTGGTACATTGTGTACTGTCAGTGGTGTGCGGTGTGCTGGGTGCCTGATGGGGGTGTGGTACATTATGTACTGTCAGTGGTGTGCAGTGTGCAGGGTGTCTCATGGGGGTGGGGTACATTGTGTACTGTCAGTGGTGTGCGGTGTGCTGGGTGTCTGATGGGGGTGTGGTACATTGTGTACTGTCAGTGGTGTGCGGTGTGCTGGGTGCCTGATGGGGGTGTGGTACATTGTGTACTGTCAGTGGTGTGCAGTGTGCAGGGTGTCTCATGGGGGTGGGGTACATTGTGTACTGTCAGTGGTGTGCGGTGTGCTGGGTGTCTGATGGGGGTGTGGTACATTGTGTACTGTCAGTGGTGTGCGGTGTGCTGGGTGTCTGATGGGTGTGTGGTACATTGTGTACTGTCAGTGGTGTGCGGTGTGCTGGGTGCCTGATGGGGCTGTGGTACATTGTGTACTGTCAGTGGTGTGCGGTGTGCTGGGTGTCTGATGGGTGTGTGGTACATTGTGTACTGTCAGTGGTGTGCGGTGTGCTGGGTGCCTGATGGGGCTGTGGTACATTGTGTACTGTCAGTGGTGTGCGGTGTGCTGGGTGCCTGATGGGGGTGTGGCACATTGTGTACTGTCAGTGGTGTGCGGTGTGCTGGGTGCCTGATGTGGCTGTGGTACATTGTGCACTGTCAGTGGTGTGTGGTGTGCTGGGTGTCTGATGGGGCTGTGGTACATTGTGTACTGTCAGTGGTGTGCGGTGTGCTGGGTGTCTGATGGGGGTGTGGTACATTGTGTACTGTGTGTGGTGTGCTGGGTGTCTGATGGGGGTGTGGTACATTGTGTACTGTCAGTGGTGTGCGGTGTGCTGGGTGTCTGATGGGGGTGTGGCGCATTGTGTACTGTCAGTGGGTGTGGTGTGCTGGGTGCCTGATGGGGGTGTGGTACATTGTGTACTGTCAGTGGTGTGCGGTGTGCTGGGTGTCTGATGGGGGTGTGGTACATTGTGTACTGTCAGTGGTGTGCGGTGTGCTGGGTGTCTGATGGGGGTGTGGTACATTGTGTACTGACAGTGGTGTGCGGTGTGCTGGGTGTCTGATGGGGGTGAGGTACATTGTGTACTGTCAGTGGTGTGCGGTGTGCTGGGTGTCTGATGGGACTGTGGTGCATTGTGTACTGTCAGTGGTGTGCGGTGTGCTGGGTGCCTGATGGGACTGTGGTTCATTGTGTACTGTCAGTGGTGTGCGGTGTGCTGGGTGTCTGATGGGGGTGTGGTACATTGTGTACTGTCAGTGGTGTGCGGTGTGCTGGGTACCTGATGGGGGTGTGGTACATTGTGTACTGTCAGTGGTGTGTGGTGTGCTGGGTGCCTGATGGGGGTGTGGTACATTGAGTACTGTCAGTGGTGTGAGGTGTGCTGGGTGTCTGATGGGTCTGTGGTATATTGTGTACTGTCAGTGGTGTGTGGTGTGCTGGGAGTCTGATGGGGGTGTGGTACATTGTGTACTGTCAGTGGTGTGCGGTGTGCTGGGTGTCTGATGGGACTGTGGTACATTGTGTACTGTCAGTGGTGTGCGGGGTGCTGGGTGCCTGATGTGGCTGTGGTACATTGTGCACTGTCAGTGGTGTGTGGTGTGCTGGGTGTCTGATGGGGCTGTGGTACATTGTGTACTGTCAGTGGTGTGCGGTGTGCTGGGTGTCTGATGGGGGTGTGGTACATTGTGTACTGTGTGTGGTGAGCTGGGTGTCTGATGGGGGTGTGGTACATTGTGTACTGTCAGTGGTGTGCGGTGTGCTGGGTGTCTGATGGGGGTGTGGCACATTGTGTACTGTCAGTGGTGTGTGGTGTGCTGGGTGCCTGATGGGGGTGTGGTACATAGTGTACTGTCAGTGGTGTGCGGTGTGCTGGGTGTCTGATGGGGGTGTGGTACATTGTGTACTGTCAGTGGTGTGCGGTGTGCTGGGTGTCTGATGGGGGTGAGGTACATTGTGTACTGTCAGTGGTGTGCGGTGTGCTGGGTGTCTGATGGGACTGTGGTACATTGTGTACTGTCAGTGGTGTGCGGTGTGCTGGGTGCCTGATGGGACTGTGGTACATTGTGTACTGTCAGTGGTGTGCGGTGTGCTGGGTGTCTGATGGGGGTGTGGTACATTGTGTACTGTCAGTGGTGTGCGGTGTGCTGGGTACCTGATGGGGGTGTGGTACATTGTGTACTGTCAGTGGTGTGTGGTGTGCTGGGTGCCTGATGGGGGTGTGGTACATTGAGTACTGTCAGTGGTGTGAGGTGTGCTGGGTGTCTGATGGGTCTGTGGTACATTGTGTACTGTCAGTGGTGTGTGGTGTGCTGGGTGTCTGATGGGGGTGTGGTACATTGTGTACTGTCAGTGGTGTGCGGTGTGCTGGGTGTCTGATGGGGCTGTGGTACATTGTGTACTGTCAGTGGTGTGCAGTGTGCTGGGTGCCTGATGGGGCTGTGGTACATTGTGTACTGTCAGTGGTGTGCGGTGTGCTGGGTGTCTGATGGGGCTGTGGTACATTGTGTACTGTCAGTGGTGTGTGGTGTGCTGGGTGTCTGATGGGGGTGTGGTACATTGTGTACTGTCAGTGGTGTGCGGTGTGCTGGGTGCCTGATGGGGGTGTGGTACATTGTGTACTGTCAGTGGTGTGCAGTGTGCTGGGTGCCTGATGGGGGTGTGGTACATTGTGTACTGTCAGTGGTGTGCGGTGTGCTGGGTGTCTGATGGGTGCTGTGGTACATTGTGTACTGTCAGTGGTGTGTGGTGTGCTGGGTGTCTGATGGGGGTGTGGTACATTGTGTACTGTCAGTGGTGTGCAGTGTGCTGGGTGTCTGATGGGGTTGTGGTACATTGTGTACTGTCAGTGGTGTGCAGCGTGCTGGGTGCCTGATGGGGGTGTGGTACATTGTGTACTGTCATTGTGTGCGGTGTGCGGGGTGTCTGATGGGGCTGTGGTACATTGTGTACTGTCATTGTGTGCGGTGTGCGGGGTGTCTGATGGGGCTGTGGTACATTGTGTACTGTCAGTGGTGTGCGGTGTGCTGGGTGTCTGATGGGGGTGTGGTACATTGTGTACTGTCATTGTGTGCGGTGTGCGGGGTGTCTGATGGGGCTGTGGTACATTGTGTACTGTCAGTGGTGTGTGGTGTGCTGGGTGTCTGATGGGGCTGTGGTACATTGTGTACTTTCAGTGGTGTGCTGGGTGCCTGTTGGGGGTGTGGTACATTGTGTACTGTCAGTGGTGTGCAGTGTGCTGGGTGTCTGATGGGGGTGTGGTACATTGTGTACTGTCAGTGGTGTGCGGTGTGCTGGGTGTCTGTTGGGGGTGTGGTACATTGTGTACTGTCAGTGGTGTGAGGTGTGCTGGGTGTCTGATGGGGCTGTGGTACATTGTGTACTGTCAGTGGTGTGTGGTGTGCTGGGTGCCGGATGGGGGTGTGGTACATTGTGTACTTTCAGTGGTGTGCAGTGTGCTGGGTGCCTGTTGGGGGTGTGGTACATTGTGTACTGTCAGTGGTGTGCAGTGTGCTGGGTGCCTTTTGGGGGTGTGGTACATTGTGTACTGTCAGTGGTGTGCTGTGTGCTGGGTGTCTGATGGGGGTGCGGTACATTGTGTACTGTCAGTGGTGTGCTGGGTGTCTGATGGGGGTGTGGTACATTGTGTACTGTCAGTGGTGTGCGGTGTGCTGGGTGTCTGATGGGGGTGTGGTACATTGTGTACTGTCAGTGGTGTGCGGTGTGCTGGGTGTCTGATGGGGATGTGGTACATTGTGTACTGTCAGTGGTGTGCGGTGTGCTGGGTGCCTGATGGGGGTGTGGTACATTGTGTACTGTCAGTGGTGTGCGGTGTGCTGGGTGCCTGATGGGGGTGTGGTACATTGTGTACTGTCAGTGGTGTGCGGTGAACTGGGTGTCTGATGGGGGTGTGGTACATTGTGTACTGTCAGTGGTGTGTGGTGTGCTGGGTGCCTGATGGGGGTATGGTACATTGTGTACTGTCAGTGGTGTGTGGTGTGCTGGGTGCCTGATGGGGGTGTGGTACATTGTGTACTGTTAGTGGTGTGAGGTGTGCTGGGTGTCTGATGGGGGTGTGGTACATTGTGTACTGTCAGTGGTGTGCGGGGTGCTGGGTGTCTGATGGGGGTGTGGTACATTGTGTACTGTCAGTGGTGTGCGGTGTGCTGGGTGCCTGATGGGGGTGTGGTACATTGTGTACTGTCAGTGGTGTGTGGTGTGCTGGGTGTCTGATGGGGGTGTGCAACATTGTGTACTGTCAGTGGTGTGTAGTGTGCTGGGTGTCTGATGGGGCTGTGGTACATTGTGTACTGTCAGTGGTGTGCGGTGTGCTGGGTGTCTGATGGGGCTGTGGTACATTGTGTACTGTCAGTGGTGTGCGGTGTGTTGGGTGCCTGATGGGGGTGTGGTACATTGTGTACTGTCAGTGGTGTGTGGTGTGCTGGGTGTCTGATGGGGGTGTGGTACATTGTGTGCTGTCAGTGGTGTGCTGGGTGTCTGATGGGGGTGTGGTACATTGTGTACTGTCAGTGGTGTGCGGTGTGCTGGGTGCCTGATGGGGGTGTGGTACATTGTGTACTGTCAGTGGTGTGCTGGGTGTCTGATGGGGGTGTGGTACATTGTGTACTGTCAGTGGTGTGCGGTGTGCTGGGTGCCTGATGGGGGTGTGGTACATTATGTACTGTCAGTGGTGTGCAGTGTGCAGGGTGTCTCATGGGGGTGGGGTACATTGTGTACTGTCAGTGGTGTGCGGTGTGCTGGGTGTCTGATGGGGGTGTGGTACATTGTGTACTGTCAGTGGTGTGCGGTGTGCTGGGTGCCTGATGGGGGTGTGGTACATTGTGTACTGTCAGTGGTGTGCAGTGTGCAGGGTGTCTCATGGGGGTGGGGTACATTGTGTACTGTCAGTGGTGTGCGGTGTGCTGGGTGTCTGATGGGGGTGTGGTACATTGTGTACTGTCAGTGGTGTGCGGTGTGCTGGGTGTCTGATGGGTGTGTGGTACATTGTGTACTGTCAGTGGTGTGCGGTGTGCTGGGTGCCTGATGGGGCTGTGGTACATTGTGTACTGTCAGTGGTGTGCGGTGTGCTGGGTGTCTGATGGGTGTGTGGTACATTGTGTACTGTCAGTGGTGTGCGGTGTGCTGGGTGCCTGATGGGGCTGTGGTACATTGTGTACTGTCAGTGGTGTGCGGTGTGCTGGGTGCCTGATGGGGGTGTGGCACATTGTGTACTGTCAGTGGTGTGCGGTGTGCTGGGTGCCTGATGTGGCTGTGGTACATTGTGCACTGTCAGTGGTGTGTGGTGTGCTGGGTGTCTGATGGGGCTGTGGTACATTGTGTACTGTCAGTGGTGTGCGGTGTGCTGGGTGTCTGATGGGGGTGTGGTACATTGTGTACTGTGTGTGGTGTGCTGGGTGTCTGATGGGGGTGTGGTACATTGTGTACTGTCAGTGGTGTGCGGTGTGCTGGGTGTCTGATGGGGGTGTGGCGCATTGTGTACTGTCAGTGGGTGTGGTGTGCTGGGTGCCTGATGGGGGTGTGGTACATTGTGTACTGTCAGTGGTGTGCGGTGTGCTGGGTGTCTGATGGGGGTGTGGTACATTGTGTACTGTCAGTGGTGTGCGGTGTGCTGGGTGTCTGATGGGGGTGTGGTACATTGTGTACTGACAGTGGTGTGCGGTGTGCTGGGTGTCTGATGGGGGTGAGGTACATTGTGTACTGTCAGTGGTGTGCGGTGTGCTGGGTGTCTGATGGGACTGTGGTGCATTGTGTACTGTCAGTGGTGTGCGGTGTGCTGGGTGCCTGATGGGACTGTGGTTCATTGTGTACTGTCAGTGGTGTGCGGTGTGCTGGGTGTCTGATGGGGGTGTGGTACATTGTGTACTGTCAGTGGTGTGCGGTGTGCTGGGTACCTGATGGGGGTGTGGTACATTGTGTACTGTCAGTGGTGTGTGGTGTGCTGGGTGCCTGATGGGGGTGTGGTACATTGAGTACTGTCAGTGGTGTGAGGTGTGCTGGGTGTCTGATGGGTCTGTGGTATATTGTGTACTGTCAGTGGTGTGTGGTGTGCTGGGAGTCTGATGGGGGTGTGGTACATTGTGTACTGTCAGTGGTGTGCGGTGTGCTGGGTGTCTGATGGGACTGTGGTACATTGTGTACTGTCAGTGGTGTGCGGGGTGCTGGGTGCCTGATGTGGCTGTGGTACATTGTGCACTGTCAGTGGTGTGTGGTGTGCTGGGTGTCTGATGGGGCTGTGGTACATTGTGTACTGTCAGTGGTGTGCGGTGTGCTGGGTGTCTGATGGGGGTGTGGTACATTGTGTACTGTGTGTGGTGAGCTGGGTGTCTGATGGGGGTGTGGTACATTGTGTACTGTCAGTGGTGTGCGGTGTGCTGGGTGTCTGATGGGGGTGTGGCACATTGTGTACTGTCAGTGGTGTGTGGTGTGCTGGGTGCCTGATGGGGGTGTGGTACATAGTGTACTGTCAGTGGTGTGCGGTGTGCTGGGTGTCTGATGGGGGTGTGGTACATTGTGTACTGTCAGTGGTGTGCGGTGTGCTGGGTGTCTGATGGGGGTGAGGTACATTGTGTACTGTCAGTGGTGTGCGGTGTGCTGGGTGTCTGATGGGACTGTGGTACATTGTGTACTGTCAGTGGTGTGCGGTGTGCTGGGTGCCTGATGGGACTGTGGTACATTGTGTACTGTCAGTGGTGTGCGGTGTGCTGGGTGTCTGATGGGGGTGTGGTACATTGTGTACTGTCAGTGGTGTGCGGTGTGCTGGGTACCTGATGGGGGTGTGGTACATTGTGTACTGTCAGTGGTGTGTGGTGTGCTGGGTGCCTGATGGGGGTGTGGTACATTGAGTACTGTCAGTGGTGTGAGGTGTGCTGGGTGTCTGATGGGTCTGTGGTACATTGTGTACTGTCAGTGGTGTGTGGTGTGCTGGGTGTCTGATGGGGGTGTGGTACATTGTGTACTGTCAGTGGTGTGCGGTGTGCTGGGTGTCTGATGGGGCTGTGGTACATTGTGTACTGTCAGTGGTGTGCGGGGTGCTGGGTGTCTGATGGGGCTGTGGTACATTGTGTACTGTCAGTGGTGTGTGGTGTGCTGGGTGTCTGATGGGGCTGTGGTACATTGTGTACTGTCAGTGGTGTGCGGTGTGCTGGGTGTCTGGTGGTGGAGTGATACATTGTGTACTGTCAGTGGTGTGTGGTGTGCTGGGTGTCTGATGGGGGTGTGGTACATTGTGTACTGTCAGTGGTGTGCGGTGTGCTGGGTGTCTGATGGGGGTGTGGCACATTGTGTACTGTCAGTGGTGTGTGGTGTGCTGGGTGTCTGATGGGGCTGTGGTACATTGTGTACTGTCAGTGGTGTGCGGTGTGCTGGGTGTCTGATGGGGGTGTGGTACATTGTGTACTGTCAGTGGTGTGCGGTGTGCTGTGTGCCTGATGGGGCTGTGGTACATTGTGTACTGTCAGTGGTGTGCGGTGTGCTGGGTGCCTGATGGGGGTGTGGTACATTGTGTACTGTCAGTGGTGTGCGGTAAGCTGGGTCCCAGATGGGGGTGTGGTACATTGTGTACTGTCAGTGGTGTGCGGTGTGCTGGGTGCCTGATGGGGCTGTGGTACATTGTGTACTGTCAGTGGTGTGCGGTGTGCTGGGTGTCTGATCGGACTGTGGTACATTGTGTACTGTCAGTGGTGTGCGGTGTGCTGGGTGTCTGATGGGAGTGTGGTACATTGTGTACTGTCAATGGTGTGCGGTGTGCTGTGTGTCTGATGGGGGTGTGGCACATTGTGTACTGTCAGTGGTGTGCGGTGTGCTGGGTGCCTGATGGGGGTGTGGTACATTGTGTACTGTCAGTGGTGTGCGGTGGGCTGGGTGTCTGATGGGGTGTGGTACATTGTGTACTGTCAGTGGTGTGCGGTGTGCTGGGTGTCTGATGGGGGTGTGGCACATTGTGTACTGTCAGTGGTGTGTGGTGTGCTGGGTGTCTGATGGGGCTGTGGTACATTGTGTACTGTCAGTGGTGTGCGGTGTGCTGGGTGTCTGATGGGGGTGTGGTACATTGTGCACTGTCTGTGGTGTGCGGTGTGCTGTGTGCCTGATGGGGCTGTGGTACATTGTGTACTGTCAGTGGTGTGCGGTGTGCTGGGTGCCTGATGGGGGTGTGGTACATTGTGTACTGTCAGTGGTGTGCGGTGAGCTGGGTCCCTGATGGGGGTGTGGTACATTGTGTACTGTCAGTGGTGTGCGGTGTGCTGGGTGCCTGATGGGGCTGTGGTACATTGTGTACTGTCAGTGGTGTGCGGTGTGCTGGGTGTCTGATGGGACTGTGGTACATTGTGTAATGTCAGTGGTGTGCGGTGTGCTGGGTGTCTGATGGGGGTGTGGTACATTGTGTACTGTCAGTGGTGTGCGGTGTGCTGTGTGTCTGATGGGTGTGTGGTACATTGTGTACTGTCAGTGGTGTGCGGTGTGCTGGGTGCCTGATGGGGGTGTGGTACATTGTGTACTGTCAGTGGTGTGCGGTGGGCTGGGTGTCTGATGGGGTGTGGTACATTGTGTAATGTCAGTGGTGTGTGGTGTGCTGGGTGTCTGATGGGGGTGTGGTACATTGTGTACTGACAGTGGTGTGCGGTGTGCTGGGTGTCTGATGGGGGTGTGGTACATTGTGTACTGTCAGTAGTGTGTGGTGTGCTGGGTGTTTGATGGGGCTGTGGTACATTGTGTGCTGTCAGTGGTGTGTGGTGTGCTGGGTGTCTGATGGGGCTGTGGTACATTGTGTACTGTGAGTGGTGTGTGGTGTGCTGGGTGTCTGATGGGGCTGTGGTACATTGTGTACTGTCAGTGGTGTGTGGTGTGCTGGGTGTCTGATGGGGGTGTGGTACATTGTGTACTGTCAGTGGTGTGCGGTGTGCTGGGTGTCTGATGGGGGTGTGGTACATTGTGTACTGTCAGTGGTGTGCGGTGTGCTGGGTATCTGATGGGGGTGTGGTACATTGTGTACTGTCAGTGGTGTGCGGTGTGCTGGGTGTCTGATGGGGGTGAGGTACTTTGTGTACTGTCAGTGGTGTGCGGTGTGCTGGGTGTCTGATGGGACTGTGGTACATTGTGTACTGTCAGTGGTGTGCGGTGTGCTGGGTGCCTGATGGGACTGTGGTACATTGTGTACTGTCAGTGGTGTGCGGTGTGCTGGGTGTCTGATGGGGGTGTGGTACATTGTGTACTGTCAGTGGTGTGCGGTGTGCTGGGTACCTGATGTGGGTGTGGTACATTGTGAACTGTCAGTGGTGTGTGGTGTGCTGGGTGCCTGATGGGGGTGTGGTACATTGAGTACTGTCAGTGGTGTGAGGTGTGCTGGGTGTCTGATGGGTCTGTGGTATATTGTGTACTGTCAGTGGTGTGTGGTGTGCTGGGTGTCTGATGGGGGTGTGGTACATTGTGTACTGTCAGTGGTGTGCGGGGTGCTGGGTGCCTGATGTGGCTGTGGTACATTGTGCACTGTCAGTGGTGAGTGGTGTGCTGGGTGTCTGATGGGGCTGTGGTACATTGTGTACTGTCAGTGGTGTGCGGTGTGCTGGGTGTCTGATGGGGGTTTGGTACATTGTGTACTGTGTGTGGTGAGCTGGGTGTCTGGTGGGGGTGTGGTACATTGTGTACTGTCAGTGGTGTGCGGTGTGCTGGGTGTCTGATGGGGGTGTGGCACATTGTGTACTGTCAGTGGTGTGTGGTGTGCTGGGTGCCTGATGGGGGTGTGGTACATAGTGTACTGTCAGTGGTGTGCGGTGTGCTGGGTGTCTGATGGGGGTGTGGTACATTGCGTACTGTCAGTGGTGTGCGGTGTGCTGGGTGTCTGATGGGGGTGAGGTACATTGTGTACTGTCAGTGGTGTGCGGTGTGCTGGGTGTCTGATGGGACTGTGGTACATTGTGTACTGTCAGTGGTGTGCGGTGTGCTGGGTGCCTGATGGGACTGTGGTACATTGTGTACTGTCAGTGGTGTGCGGTGTGCTGGGTGTCTGATGGGGGTGTGGTACATTGTGTACTGTCAGTGGTGTGCGGTGTGCTGGGTACATGATGGGGGTGTGGTACATTGTGTACTGTCAGTTGTGTGTGGTGTGCTGGGTGCCTGATGGGGGTGTGGTACATTGAGTACTGTCAGTGGTGTGAGGTGTGCTGGGTGTCTGATGGGTCTGTGGTACATTGTGTACTGTCAGTGGTGTGCGGTGTGCTGGGTGTCTGATGGGGGTGTGGTACATTGTGTACTGTCAGTGGTGTGCGGTGTGCTGGGTGTCTGATGGGGCTGTGGTACATTGTGTACTGTCAGTGGTGTGTGGTGTGCTGGGTGTCTGATGGGGGTGTGGTACATTGTGTACTGTCAGTGGTGTGCGGTGTGCTGGGTGTCTGATGGGGCTGTGGTACATTGTGTACTGTCAGTGGTGTGCGGGGTGCTGGGTGTCTGATGGGGCTGTGGTACATTGTGTACTGTCAGTGGTGTGTGGTGTGCTGGGTGTCTGATGGGGCTGTGGTACATTGTGTACTGTCAGTGGTGTGCGGTGTGCTGGGTGTCTGATGGTGGAGTGATACATTGTGTACTGTCAGTGGTGTGTGGTGTGCTGGGTGTCTGATGGGGGTGTGGTACATTGTGTACTGTCAGTGGTGTGCGGTGTGCTGGGTGTCTGATGGGGGTGTGGCACATTGTGTACTGTCAGTGGTGTGTGGTGTGCTGGGTGTCTGATGGGGCTGTGGTACATTGTGTACTGTCAGTGGTGTGCGGTGTGCTGGGTGTCTGATGGGGGTGTGGTACATTGTGTACTGTCAGTGGTGTGCGGTGTGCTGTGTGCCTGATGGGGCTGTGGTACATTGTGTACTGTCAGTGGTGTGCGGTGTGCTGGGTGCCTGATGGGGGTGTGGTACATTGTGTACTGTCAGTGGTGTGCGGTAAGCTGGGTCCCAGATGGGGGTGTGGTACATTGTGTACTGTCAGTGGTGTGCGGTGTGCTGGGTGCCTGATGGGGCTGTGGTACATTGTGTACTGTCAGTGGTGTGCGGTGTGCTGGGTGTCTGATGGGACTGTGGTACATTGTGTACTGTCAGTGGTGTGCGGTGTGCTGGGTGTCTGATGGGGGTGTGGTACATTGTGTACTGTCAGTGGTGTGCGGTGTGCTGTGTGTCTGATGGGGGTGTGGTACATTGTGTACTGTCAGTGGTGTGCGGTGTGCTGGGTGCCTGATGGGGGTGTGGTACATTGTGTACTGTCAGTGGTGTGCGGTGGGCTGGGTGTCTGATGGGGTGTGGTACATTGTGTACTGTCAGTGGTGTGCGGTGTGCTGGGTGTCTGATGGGGGTGTGGCACATTGTGTACTGTCAGTGGTGTGTGGTGTGCTGGGTGTCTGATGGGGCTGTGGTACATTGTGTACTGTCAGTGGTGTGCGGTGTGCTGGGTGCCTGATGGGGGTGTGGTACATTGTGTACTGTCAGTGGTGTGCGGTGAGCTGGGTCCCTGATGGGGGTGTGGTACATTGTGTACTGTCAGTGGTGTGCGGTGTGCTGGGTGCCTGATGGGGCTGTGGTACATTGTGTACTGTCAGTGGTGTGCGGTGTGCTGGGTGTCTGATGGGACTGTGGTACATTGTGTAATGTCAGTGGTGTGCGGTGTGCTGGGTATCTGATGGGGGTGTGGTACATTGTGTACTGTCAGTGGTGTGCGGTGTGCTGTGTGTCTGATGGGGGTGTGGTACATTGTGTACTGTCAGTGGTGTGCGGTGTGCTGGGTGCCTGATGGGGGTGTGGTACATTGTGTACTGTCAGTGGTGTGCGGTGGGCTGGGTGTCTGATGGGGTGTGGTACATTGTGTGCTGTCAGTGGTGTGTGGTGTGCTGGGTGTCTGATGGGGCTGTGGTACATTGTGTACTGTGAGTGGTGTGTGGTGTGCTGGGTGTCTGATATGGGGTGTGGTACATTGTGTACTGTCAGTGGTGTGTGGTGTGCTGGGTGTCTGATGGGGGTGTGGTACATTGTGTACTGTCAGTGGTGTGCGGTGTGCTGGGTGTCTGATGGGGGTGTGGTACATTGTGTACTGTCAGTGGTGTGTGGTCTGCTGGGTGTCTGATGGGGGTGTGGTACATTGTGTACTGTCAGTGGTGTGCGGGGTGCTGGGTGTCTGATGGGGCTGTGGTACATTGTGTACTGTCAGTGGTGTGTGGTGTGCTGGGTGTCTGATGGGGCTGTGGTACATTGTGTACTGTCAGTGGTGTGCGGTGTGCTGGGTGTCTGATGGTGGAGTGATAAATTGTGTACTGTCAGTGGTGTGTGGTGTGCTGGGTGTCTGATGGGGGTGTGGTACATTGTGTACTGTCAGTGGTGTGCGGTGTGCTGGGTGTCTGATGGGGGTGTGGCACATTGTGTACTGTCAGTGGTGTGTGGTGTGCTGGGTGTCTGATGGGGCTGTGGTACATTGTGTACTGTCAGTGGTGTGCGGTGTGCTGGGTGTCTGATGGGGGTGTGGTACATTGTGTACTGTCAGTGGTGTGCGGTGTGCTGTGTGCCTGGTGGGGCTGTGGTACATTGTGTACTGTCAGTGGTGTGTGGTGTGCTGGGTGTCTGATGGGGGTGTGGTACATTGTGTACTGTCAGTGGTGTGCGGTGTGCTGGGTATCTGATGGGGGTGTGGTACATTGTGTACTGTCAGTGGTGTGCGGTGTGCTGTGTGTCTGATGGGGGTGTGGTACATTGTGTACTGTCAGTGGTGTGCGGTGTGCTGGGTGCCTGATGGGGGTGTGGTACATTGTGTACTGTCAGTGGTGTGCGGTGGGCTGGGTGTCTGATGGGGTGTGGTACATTGTGTGCTGTCAGTGGTGTGTGGTGTGCTGGGTGTCTGATGGGGCTGTGGTACATTGTGTACTGTGAGTGGTGTGTGGTGTGCTGGGTGTCTGATATGGGGTGTGGTACATTGTGTACTGTCAGTGGTGTGTGGTGTGCTGGGTGTCTGATGGGGGTGTGGTACATTGTGTACTGTCAGTGGTGTGCGGTGTGCTGGGTGTCTGATGGGGGTGTGGTACATTGTGTACTGTCAGTGGTGTGTGGTCTGCTGGGTGTCTGATGGGGGTGTGGTACATTGTGTACTGTCAGTGGTGTGCGGGGTGCTGGGTGTCTGATGGGGCTGTGGTACATTGTGTACTGTCAGTGGTGTGGGGTGTGCTGGGTGTCTGATGGGGGTGTGGTACATTGTGTACTGTCAGTGGTGTGCGGTGTGCTGGGTGTCTGATGGTGGAGTGATACATTGTGTACTGTCAGTGGTGTGTGGTGTGCTGGGTGTCTGATGGGGGTGTGGTACATTGTGTACTGTCAGTGGTGTGCGGTGTGCTGGGTGTCTGATGGGGGTGTGGCACATTGTGTACTGTCAGTGGTGTGTGGTGTGCTGGGTGTCTGATGGGGCTGTGGTACATTGTGTACTGTCAGTGGTGTGCGGTGTGCTGGGTGTCTGATGGGGGTGTGGTACATTGTGTACTGTCAGTGGTGTGCGGTGTGCTGTGTGCCTGGTGGGGCTGTGGTACATTGTGTACTGTCAGTGGTGTGTGGTGTGCTGGGTGTCTGATGGGGCTGTGGTACATTGTGTACTGTCAGTGGTGTGCAGTGTGCTGGGTGCCTGATGGTGGAGTGATACATTGTGTACTGTCAGTGGTGTGCAGTGTGCTGGGTGCCTGATGGTGGAGTGATACATTGTGTACTGTCAGTGGTGTGTGGTGTGCTGGGTGTCTGATGGGGCTGTGGTACATTGTGTACTGTCAGTGGTGTGTGGTGTGCTGGGTGTCTGATGGGGGTGTGGTACATTGTGTGCTGTCAGTGGTGTGCGGTGTGCTGGGTGTCTGATGGTGGAGTGATACATTGTGTACTGTCAGTGGTGTGTGGTGTGCTGGGTGCCTGATGGGGGTGTGGCACATTGTGTACTGTCAGTGGTGTGTGGTGTGCTGGGTGTCTGATGGGGCTGTGGTACATTGTGTACTGTCAGTGGTGTGCGGTGTGCTGGGTGCCTGATGGGGGTGTGGTACATTGTGTACTGTCAGTGGTGTGCGGTAAGCTGGGTCCCAGATGGGGGTGTGGTACATTGTGTACTGTCAGTGGTGTGCGGTGTGCTGGGTGCCTGATGGGGCTGTGGTACATTGTGTACTGTCAGTGGTGTGCGGTGTGCTGGGTGTCTGATGGGACTGTGGTACATTGTGTACTGTCAGTGGTGTGCGGTGTGCTGGGTGTCTGATGGGGGTGTGGTACATTGTGTACTGTCAGTGGTGTGCGGTTTGCTGTGTGTCTGATGGGGGTGTGGTACATTGTGTACTGTCAGTGGTGTGCGGTGTGCTGGGTGCCTGATGGGGGTGTGGTACATTGTGTACTGTCAGTGGTGTGCGGTGGGCTGGGTGTCTGATGGGGTGTGGTACATTGTGTACTGTCAGTGGTGTGCGGTGTGCTGGGTGTCTGATGGGGGTGTGGCACATTGTGTACTGTCAGTGGTGTGTGGTGTGCTGGGTGTCTGATGGGGCTGTGGTACATTGTGTACTGTCAGTGGTGTGCGGTGTGCTGGGTGCCTGATGGGGGTGTGGTACATTGTGTACTGTCAGTGGTGTGCGGTGAGCTGGGTCCCTGATGGGGGTGTGGTACATTGTGTACTGTCAGTGGTGTGCGGTGTGCTGGGTGCCTGATGGGGCTGTGGTACATTGTGTACTGTCAGTGGTGTGCGGTGTGCTGGGTGTCTGATGGGACTGTGGTACATTGTGTAATGTCAGTGGTGTGCGGTGTGCTGGGTATCTGATGGGGGTGTGGTACATTGTGTACTGTCAGTGGTGTGCGGTGTGCTGTGTGTCTGATGGGGGTGTGGTACATTGTGTACTGTCAGTGGTGTGCGGTGTGCTGGGTGCCTGATAGGGCTGTGGTACATTGTGTACTGTCAGTGGTGTGCGGTGAGCTGGGTGTCTGATGGGGGTGTGGTACATTGTGTACTGTCAGTGGTGTGCGGTGTGCTGGGTGCCTGATGGGGGTGTGGTACATTGTGTACTGTCAGTGGTGTGCGGTGGGCTGGGTGTCTGATGGGGTGTGGTACATTGTGTGCTGTCAGTGGTGTGTGGTGTGCTGGGTGTCTGATGGGGCTGTGGTACATTGTGTACTGTGAGTGGTGTGTGGTGTGCTGGGTGTCTGATATGGGGTGTGGTACATTGTGTACTGTCAGTGGTGTGTGGTGTGCTGGGTGTCTGATGGGGGTGTGGTACATTGTGTACTGTCAGTGGTGTGCGGTGTGCTGGGTGTCTGATGGGGGTGTGGTACATTGTGTACTGTCAGTGGTGTGTGGTCTGCTGGGTGTCTGATGGGGGTGTGGTACATTGTGTACTGTCAGTGGTGTGCGGGGTGCTGGGTGTCTGATGGGGCTGTGGTACATTGTGTACTGTCAGTGGTGTGTGGTGTGCTGGGTGTCTGATGGGGCTGTGGTACATTGTGTACTGTCAGTGGTGTGCGGTGTGCTGGGTGTCTGATGGTGGAGTGATACATTGTGTACTGTCAGTGGTGTGTGGTGTGCTGGGTGTCTGATGGGGGTGTGGTACATTGTGTACTGTCAGTGGTGTGCGGTGTGCTGGGTGTCTGATGGGGGTGTGGCACATTGTGTACTGTCAGTGGTGTGTGGTGTGCTGGGTGTCTGATGGGGCTGTGGTACATTGTGTACTGTCAGTGGTGTGCGGTGTGCTGGGTGTCTGATGGGGGTGTGGTACATTGTGTACTGTCAGTGGTGTGCGGTGTGCTGTGTGCCTGGTGGGGCTGTGGTACATTGTGTACTGTCAGTGGTGTGTGGTGTGCTGGGTGTCTGATGGGGCTGTGGTACATTGTGTACTGTCAGTGGTGTGCGGTGTGCTGGGTGTCTGATGGTGGAGTGATACATTGTGTACTGTCAGTGGTGTGTGGTGTGCTGGGTGTCTGATGGGGGTGTGGTCCATTGTGTACTGTCAGTGGTGTGCGGTGTGCTGGGTGTCTGATGGGGGTGTGGCACATTGTGTACTGTCAGTGGTGTGTGGTGTGCTGGGTGTCTGATGGGGCTGTGGTACATTGTGTACTGTAAGTGGTGTGTGGTGTGCTGGGTGTCTGATGGGGGTGTGGTACATTGTGTACTGTCAGTGGTGTGCAGTGTGCTGGGTGTCTGATGGGGGTGTGGTACATTGTGTACTGTCAGTGGTATGTGGAGTGCTGGGTGTCTGATGGGTGTGGTACATTGTGTACTGTCAGTGGTGTGGGGTGTGCTGGGTGCCTGATGGGGGTGTGGTACATTGTGTACTGTCAGTGGTGTGCGGTGTGCTGGGTGTCTGATGGGGGTGTGGTACATTGTGTACTGTCAGTGGTGTGCGGTGTGCTGGGTGTCTGATGGGGGTGTGGTACATTGTGTACTGTCAGTGGTGTGTGGTGTGCTGGGTGCCTGATGGGGGTGTGGTACATTGTGTACTGTCAGTGGTGTGTGGTGTGCTGGGTGCATGATGGGGGTGTGGTACATTGTGTACTGTCAGTGGTGTGCGGTGTGCTGGGTGTCTGATGGGGGTGTGGTACATTGTGTACTGTCAGTGGTGTGCGGGGTGCTGGGTGCCTGATGGGGTTGTGGTACATTGTGTACTGTCAGTGGTGTGTGGTG
Organism: Scyliorhinus torazame; assembly: GCF_047496885.1. Lineage (NCBI taxonomy): Eukaryota > Metazoa > Chordata > Chondrichthyes > Carcharhiniformes > Scyliorhinidae > Scyliorhinus > Scyliorhinus torazame. The sequence goes on from NW_027307768.1 coordinate 757,884, forward strand.
AGCTGGGTGTCTGATGGGGGTGTGGTACATTGTGTACTGTCAGTGGTGTGCTGGGTGTCTGATGGGGGTGTGGTACATTGTGTACTGTCAGTGGTGTGCGGTGTGCGGGGTGTCTGATGGGGGTGTGGTACATTGTGTACTGTCAGTGGTGTGCGGTGTGCTGGGTGTCTGATGGGGGTGTGGCACATTGTGTACTGTCAGTGGTGTGTGGTGTGCTGGGTGTCTGATGGGGCTGTGGTACATTGTGTACTGTCAGTGGTGTGCGGTGTGCTGGGTGTCTGATGGGGGTGTGGTACATTGTGTACTGTCAGTGGTGTGCGGTGTGCTGTGTGCCTGGTGGGGCTGTGGTACATTGTGTACTGTCAGTGGTGTGTGGTGTGCTGGGTGTCTGATGGGGCTGTGGTACATTGTGTACTGTCAGTGGTGTGCGGTGTGCTGGGTGTCTGATGGTGGAGTGATACATTGTGTACTGTCAGTGGTGTGTGGTGTGCTGGGTGTCTGATGGGGGTGTGGTCCATTGTGTACTGTCAGTGGTGTGCGGTGTGCTGGGTGTCTGATGGGGGTGTGGCACATTGTGTACTGTCAGTGGTGTGTGGTGTGCTGGGTGTCTGATGGGGCTGTGGTACATTGTGTACTGTCAGTGGTGTGCGGTGTGCTGGGTGTCTGATGGGGTGTGGTACATTGTGTACTGTCAGTGGTGTGCGGTGTGCTGTGTGCCTGGTGGGGCTGTGGTACATTGTGTACTGTCAGTGGTGTGCGGTGTGCTGGGTGCCTGATGGGGGTGTGGTACATTGTGTACTGTCAGTGGTGTGCGGTAAGCTGGGTCCCTGATGGGGGTGTGGTACATTGTGTACTGTCAGTGGTGTGCGGTGTGCTGGGTGCCTGATGGGGCTGTGGTACATTGTGTACTGTCAGTGGTGTGCGGTGTGCTGGGTGTCTGATGGGACTGTGGTACATTGTGTACTGTCAGTGGTGTGCGGTGTGCTGGGTGTCTGATGGGGGTGTGGTACATTGTGTACTGTCAGTGGTGTGCGGTGTGCTGTGTGTCTGATGGGGGTGTGGTACATTGTGTACTGTCAGTGGTGTGCGGTGTGCTGGGTGCCTGATGGGGGTGTGGTACATTGTGTACTGTCAGTGGTGTGCGGTGGGCTGGGTGTCTGATGGTGTGTGGTACATTGTGTACTGTCAGTGGTGTGCGGTGTGCTGGGTGTCTGATGGGGGTGTGGCACATTGTGTACTGTCAGTGGTGTGTGGTGTGCTGGGTGTCTGATGGGGCTGTGGTAAATTGTGTACTGTCAGTGGTGTGCGGTGTGCTGGGTGTCTGATGGGGGTGTGGTACATTGTGCACTGTCAGTGGTGTGCGGTGTGCTGTGTGCCTGATGGGGCTGTGGTACATTGTGTACTGTCAGTGGTGTGCGGTGTGCTGGGTGCCTGATGGGGGTGTGGTACATTGTGTACTGTCAGTGGTGTGCGGTGAGCTGGGTCCCTGATGGGGGTGTGGTACATTGTGTACTGTCAGTGGTGTGCGGTGTGCTGGGTGCCTGATGGGGCTGTGGTACATTGTGTACTGTCAGTGGTGTGCGGTGTGCTGGGTGTCTGATGGGACTGTGGTACATTGTGTAATGTCAGTGGTGTGCGGTGTGCTGGGTGTCTGATGGGGGTGTGGTACATTGTGTACTGTCAGTGGTGTGCGGTGTACTGTGTGTCTGATGGGGGTGTGGTACATTGTGTACTGTCAGTGGTGTGCGGTGTGCTGGGTGCCTGATGGGGGTGTGGTACATTGTGTACTGTCAGTGGTGTGCGGTGGGCTGGGTGTCTGATGGGGTGTGGTACATTGTGTAATGTCAGTGGTGTGTGGTGTGCTGGGTGTCTGATGGGGGTGTGGTACATTGTGTACTGACAGTGGTGTGCGGTGTGCTGGGTGTCTGATGGGGTTGTGGTACATTGTGTACTGTCAGTAGTGTGTGGTGTGCTGGGTGTTTGATGGGGTTGTGGTACATTGTGTGCTGTCAGTGGTGTGTGGTGTGCTGGGTGTCTGATGGGGCTGTGGTACATTGTGTACTGTGAGTGGTGTGTGGTGTGCTGGGTGTCTGATGGGGGTGTGGTACATTGTGTACTGTCAGTGGTGTGCGGTGTGCTGGGTGTCTGATGGGGGTGTGGTACATTGTGTACTGTCAGTGGTGTTTGGTGTACTGGGTGTCTGATGGGGGTGTGGTACATTGTGTACTGTAAGTGGTGTGTGGTGTGCTGGGTGTCTGATGGGGGTGTGGTACATTGTGTACTGTCAGTGGTGTGCAGTGTGCTGGGTGTCTGATGGGGGTGTGGTACATTGTGTACTGTCAGTGTTATGTGGAGTGCTGGGTGTCTGATGGGTGTGGTACATTGTGTACTGTCAGTGGTGTGGGGTGTGCTGGGTGCCTGATGGGGGTGTGGTACATTGTGTACTGTCAGTGGTGTGCGGTGTGCTGGGTGTCTGATGGGGGTGTGGTACATTGTGTACTGTCAGTGGTGTGCGGTGTGCTGGGTGTCTGATGGGGGTGTGGTACATTGTGTACTGTCAGTGGTGTGTGGTGTGCTGGGTGCCTGATGGGGGTGTGGTACATTGTGTACTGTCAGTGGTGTGTGGTGTGCTGGGTGCATGATGGGGGTGTGGTACATTGTGTACTGTCAGTGGTGTGCGGTGTGCTGGGTGTCTGATGGGGGTGTGGTACATTGTGTACTGTCAGTGGTGTGCGGGGTGCTGGGTGCCTGATGGGGTTGTGGTACATTGTGTACTGTCAGTGGTGTGTGGTGAGCTGGGTGCCTGATGGGGGTGTGGTACATTGTGTACTGTCAGTGGTGTGCTGGGTGTCTGATGGGGGTGTGGTACATTGTGTACTGTCAGTGGTGTGCGGTGTGCGGGGTGTCTGATGGGGGTGTGGTACATTGTGTACTGTCAGTGGTGTGCGGTGTGCGGGGTGTCTGATGGGGGTGTGGTACATTGTGTACTGTCAGTGCTGTACGGTGTGCGGGGTGTCTGATGGGGGTGTGGTACACTGTGTACTGTCAGTGGTGTGTGGTGTGCTGGGTGTCTGATGGGGGTGTGGTACATTGTGTACTGACAGTGGTGTGTGGTGTGCTGGGTGTCTGATGGGGGTGTGGTACATTGTGTACTGTCAGTGGTATGCGGTGTGTGGGGTGTCTGATGGGGGTGTGGTACATTGTGTACTGTCAGTGGTGTGTGGTGTGCTGGGTGTCTGATGGGGGTGTGGTACATTGTGTACTCTCAGTGGTGTGTGGTGTGCTGGGTGTCTGAATGTGGTGTGGTACATTGTGTACTGTCAGTGGTGTGTGGTGTGCTGAGTGTCTGATGGGGCTGTGGTACATTGTGTACTGTCAGTGGTGTGCGGTGTGCTGGGTGTCTGATGGGGGTGTGGTACATTGTGTACTGTCAGTGGTGAGTGGCGTGCTGGGTGTCTGATGGGGGTGTGGTACATTGTGTACTGTCAGTGGTGTGTGGTGTGCTGGGTGTCTGATGGGGGTGTGGTACATTGTGTACTGTCAGTGGTGTGCTGGGTGTCTGATGGGGGTGTGGTACATTGTGTACTGTCAGTGGTGTGCGGTGTGATGTGTGTCTGATGGGGCTGTTGTACATTGTGTACTGTCAGTGGTGTGCGGTGTGCTGGGTGTCTGATGGGGGTGTGGTACATTGTGTACTGTCAGTGGTGTGCGGTGTGCTGGGTGTCTGATGGGGGTGTGGTACATTGTGTACTGTCAGTCGTGTGCGGTGTGCTGGGTGTCTGATGGGGGTGTGGCACATTGTGTACTGTCAGTGGTGTGTGGTGTGCTGGGTGCCTGATGGGGCTGTGGTACATTGTGTACTGTCAGTGGTGTGCGGTGTGCTGAGTGTCTGATGGTGCTGTGGTACATTGTGTACTGTCAGTGGTGTGCGGTGTGTTGGGTGTCTGATGGGGGTGTGGTACATTGTGTACTGTCAGTGGTGTGCTGGGTGTCTGATGGGGGTGTGGTACATTGTGTACTGTCAGTGGTGTGCGGTGTGCTGGGTGTCTGATGGGGGTGTGGTACATTGTGTACTGTTAGTGGTGTGCGGTGTGCTGGGTGCCTGATGGGGCTGTGGTACATTGTGTACTGTCAGTGGTGTGCGGTGTGCTGCGTGTCTGATGGGGGTGTGGTACATTGTGTACTGTCAGTGGTGTGCTGGGTGTCTGATGGGGGTGTGGAACATTGTGTACTGTCAGTGGTGTGTGGTGTGCTGCGTGTCTGATGGGGGTGTGGAACATTGTGTACTGTCAGTGGTGTGCGGTGTGCTGGGTGCCTGATGGGGGTGTGGTACATTGTGTACTGTCAGTGGTGTGTAGTGTGCTGGGTGTCTCATGGTGGTGTGGTACATTGTGTACTGTCAGTGGTGTGTAGTGTGCTGGGTGTCTGATGGTGGTGTGGTACATTGTGTACTGTCAGTGGTGTGTGGTGTGCTGGGTGTCTGATGGGGGTGTGGCACATTGTGTACTGTCAGTGGTGTGTGGTGTGCTGGGTGCCTGATGGGGATGTGGTACATTGTGTACTGTCAGTGGTGTGGGGTGTGCTGGGTGACTGATGGGGGTGTGGCACATTGTGTACTGTCAGTGGTGTGTGGTGTGCTGGGCGTCTGATGGGCCTGTGGTACATTGTGTACTGTCAGTGGTGTGTGGTGTGCTGGGTGTCTGATGGGGGTGTGGTACATTGTGTACTGTCAGTGGTGTGTGGTGTGCTGGGTGTCTGATGGGGGTGTGGTACATTGTGTACTGTCAGTGGTGTGTGGTGTGCTGGGTGTCTGATGGGGGTGTGGTACATTGTGTACTGTTAGTGTTGTGCTGGGTGTCTGATGGGTCTGTGGTACATTGTGTGCGGTCAGTGGTGTGCGGTGTGCTGTGTGCCTGATGGGGCTGTGGTACATTGTGTCCTGTCAGTGGTGTGTGGTGTGCTGGGTGTCTGATGAGGGTGTGGTACATTGTGTACTGTTAGTGTTGTGCTGGGTGTCTGATGGGTCTGTGGTACATTGTGTGCGGTCAGTGGTGTGCGGTGTGCTGGGTGTCTGATGGGGGTGTGGTACATTGTGTACTGACAGTGGTGTGCGGTGTGCTGGGTCCCTGATGGGGCTGTGGTACATTGTGTACTGTCAGTGCTGTGCGGTGTTCTGGGTGTCTGATGGGGGTGTGGTACATTGTGTACTGTCAGTGGTGTGCGGAGTGCTGGGTGCCTGGTGGGGGTGTGGTACATTGTGTACTGTCAGTGGTGTGCGGTGTGCTGGGTGTCTGATGGGGGCGTGGTACATTGTGTACTGTCAGTGGTGTGTGGTGTGCTGGGTGCCTGATGGAGGTGTGGTACATTGTGTACTGTCAGTGGTGTGCGGTATGCTGGGTGTCTGATGGGGCTGTGGTACATTGTGTACTGTCAGTGGTGTGTGGTGTGCTGGGTGCCTGATGGGGGTGTGGTACATTGTGTACTGTCAGTGGTGTGCGGTATGCTGGGTGTCTGATGGGGCTGTGGTACATTGTGTACTGTCAGTGGTGTGCGGTGTGCTGGGTGTCTGATGGGGCTGTGGTACATTGTGTAATGTCAGTGGTGTGCGGTGTGCTGGGTGTCTGATGGGGGTGTGGTACATTGTGTACTGTCAGTGGTGTGTGGTGTGCTGAGTGTCTGATAGGGGTGTGGTACATTGTGTACTGTCAGTGGTGCGCGGTGTGCTTAGTCTCTGATGGGGCTGTGGTACATTGTGTGCGGTCAGTGGTGTGCGGTGTGCTGTGTGCCTGATGGGGCTGTGGTACATTGTGTACTGTCAGTGGTGTGTGGTGTGCTGGGTGTCTGATGAGGGTGTGGTACATTGTGTACTGTCAGTGGTGCGCGGAGTGCTGGGTGCCTGGTGGGGGTGTGGTACATTGTGTACTGTCAGTGGTGTGCGGTGTGCTGGGTGTCTGATGGGGGCGTGGTACATTGTGTACTGTCAGTGGTGTGTGGTGTGCTGGGTGCCTGATGGGGGTGTGGTACATTGTGTACTGTCAGTGGTGTGCGGTATGCTGGGTGTCTGATGGGGCTGTGGTACATTGTGTACTGTCAGTGGTGTGTGGTGTGCTGGGTGCCTGATGGGGGTGTGGTACATTGTGTACTGTCAGTGGTGTGCGGTATGCTGGGTGTCTGATGGGGCTGTGGTACATTGTGTACTGTCAGTGGTATGCTGTGTGCTGGGTGCCGGATGGGGGTGTGGTACATTGTGTACTGTCAGTGGTGCGCGGTGTGCTGGGTGTCTAATGGGGCTGTGGTACATTGTGTACTGTCAGTGGTGTGCGGTGTGCTGGGTGTCTGATGGGGATGTGGTACATTGTGTACTGTCAGTGGTGTGCGGTGTGCTGAGTGTCTGATTGGGGTGTGGTACATTGTGTACTGTCAGTGGTGCGCGGTGTGCTGGGTCTCTGATGGGGCTGTGGTACATTGTGTACTGTCAGTGGTGTGCGGTGTGCTGGGTGTCTGATGGGGTGTGGTACATTGTGTACTGTCAGTGGTGTGCGGTGTGCTGGGTGTCTGATGGGGGTCTGGTACATTGTGTACTGTCAGTGGTGTGCGTTGTGCTGGGTGCCTGATGGGGGTGTGGTACATTGTGTACTGTCAGTGGTGTGCGGTATGCTGGGTGGTCTGATGGGGCTGTGGTACATTGTGTACTGTCAGTGGTGTGTGGTGTGCTGGGTGCCTGATGGGGGTGTGGTACATTGTGTACTGTCAGTGGTGTGCGGTATGCTGGGTGTCTGATGGGGCTGTGGTACATTGTGTACTGTCAGTGGTGTGTGGTGTGCTGGGTGTCTGATGGGGCTGTGGTACATTGTGTACTGTCAGTGGTGTGCGGTGTGCTGGGTGTCTGATGGGGGTGTGGTACATTGTGTACTGCCAGTGGTGTGTGGTGTGCTTGGTGTCTGATGGGGGTGTGGTACATTGTGTACTGTCAGTGGTGTGCGGTGTGCTGGGTGTCTGATGGGGCTGTGGTACATTGTGTACTGTCAGTGGTGTGCGGTGTGCTGAGTGTCTGATGGGGGTGTGGTACATTGTGTACTGTCAGTGGTGCGCGGTGTGCTGGGTGTCTGATGGGGCTGTGGTACATTGTGTACTGTCAGTGGTGTGCGGTGTGCTGGGTGCCTGATGGGGGTGTGGTACATTGTGTACTGTCAGTGGTGCGCGGTGTGCTGGGTGTCTGATGGGGCTGTGGTACATTGTGTACTGTCAGTGGTGTGCGGTGTGCTGGGTGTCTGATGGGGGTGTGGTACATTGTGTACTGTCAGTTGTGTGCGGTGTGCTGGGTGTCTGTTGGGGGTGTGGTACATTGTGTACTCTCAGTGGTGTGTGGTGTGCTGGGTGCCTGATGGGGGTGTTTTACATTGTGTACTGTCAGTGGTGTGCGGTGTGCTGGGTGCCTGATGGGAGTGTGGTACATTGTGTACTGTCAGTGGTGTGTTGTGTGCTGGGTGTCTGATGGGGGTGTGGTACATTGTGTACTGTCAGTGGTGTGCGGTATGCTGGGTGTCTGATGGGGCTGTGGTACATTGTGTACTGTCAGTGGTGTGCGGTGTGCTGTGTGCCTGGTGGGGCTGTGGTACATTGTGTACTGTCAGTGGTGTGCGGTGTGCTGGGTGCCTGATGGGGGTGTGGTACATTGTGTACTGTCAGTGGTGTGCGGGAAGCTGGGTCCCTGATGGGGGTGTGGTACATTGTGTACTGTCAGTGGTGTGCGGTGTGCTGGGTGCCTGATGGGGCTGTGGTACATTGTGTACTGTCAGTGGTGTGCGGTGTGCTGGGTGTCTGATGGGACTGTGGTACATTGTGTACTGTCAGTGGTGTGCGGTGTGCTGGGTGTCTGATGGGGGTGTGGTACATTGTGTACTGTCAGTGGTGTGCGGTGTGCTGTGTGTCTGATGGGGGTGTGGTACATTGTGTACTGTCAGTGGTGTGCGGTGTGCTGGGTGCCTGATGGGGGTGTGGTACATTGTGTACTGTCAGTGGTGTGCGGTGGGCTGGGTGTCTGATGGTGTGTGGTACATTGTGTACTGTCAGTGGTGTGCGGTGTGCTGGGTGTCTGATGGGGGTGTGGCACATTGTGTACTGTCAGTGGTGTGTGGTGTGCTGGGTGTCTGATGGGGCTGTGGTAAATTGTGTACTGTCAGTGGTGTGCGGTGTGCTGGGTGTCTGATGGGGGTGTGGTACATTGTGCACTGTCAGTGGTGTGCGGTGTGCTGTGTGCCTGATGGGGCTGTGGTACATTGTGTACTGTCAGTGGTGTGCGGTGTGCTGGGTGCCTGATGGGGGTGTGGTACATTGTGTACTGTCAGTGGTGTGCGGTGAGCTGGGTCCCTGATGGGGGTGTGGTACATTGTGTACTGTCAGTGGTGTGCGGTGTGCTGGGTGCCTGATGGGGCTGTGGTACATTGTGTACTGTCAGTGGTGTGCGGTGTGCTGGGTGTCTGATGGGACTGTGGTACATTGTGTAATGTCAGTGGTGTGCGGTGTGCTGGGTGTCTGATGGGGGTGTGGTACATTGTGTACTGTCAGTGGTGTGCGGTGTGCTGTGTGTCTGATGGGGGTGTGGTACATTGTGTACTGTCAGTGGTGTGCGGTGTGCTGGGTGCCTGATGGGGGTGTGGTACATTGTGTACTGTCAGTGGTGTGCGGTGGGCTGGGTGTCTGATGGGGTGTGGTACATTGTGTAATGTCAGTGGTGTGTGGTGTGCTGGGTGTCTGATGGGGGTGTGGTACATTGTGTACTGACAGTGGTGTGCGGTGTGCTGGGTGTCTGATGGGGTTGTGGTACATTGTGTACTGTCAGTAGTGTGTGGTGTGCTGGGTGTTTGATGGGGTTGTGGTACATTGTGTGCTGTCAGTGGTGTGTGGTGTGCTGGGTGTCTGATGGGGCTGTGGTACATTGTGTACTGTGAGTGGTGTGTGGTGTGCTGGGTGTCTGATGGGGGTGTGGTACATTGTGTACTGTCAGTGGTGTGCGGTGTGCTGGGTGTCTGATGGGGGTGTGGTACATTGTGTACTGTCAGTGGTGTTTGGTGTACTGGGTGTCTGATGGGGGTGTGGTACATTGTGTACTGTAAGTGGTGTGTGGTGTGCTGGGTGTCTGATGGGGGTGTGGTACATTGTGTACTGTCAGTGGTGTGCAGTGTGCTGGGTGTCTGATGGGGGTGTGGTACATTGTGTACTGTCAGTGGTATGTGGAGTGCTGGGTGTCTGATGGGTGTGGTACATTGTGTACTGTCAGTGGTGTGGGGTGTGCTGGGTGCCTGATGGGGGTGTGGTACATTGTGTACTGTCAGTGGTGTGCGGTGTGCTGGGTGTCTGATGGGGGTGTGGTACATTGTGTACTGTCAGTGGTGTGCGGTGTGCTGGGTGTCTGATGGGGGTGTGGTACATTGTGTACTGTCAGTGGTGTGTGGTGTGCTGGGTGCCTGATGGGGGTGTGGTACATTGTGTACTGTCAGTGGTGTGTGGTGTGCTGGGTGCATGATGGGGGTGTGGTACATTGTGTACTGTCAGTGGTGTGCGGTGTGCTGGGTGTCTGATGGGGGTGTGGTACAATGTGTACTGTCAGTGGTGTGCGGGGTGCTGGGTGCCTGATGGGGTTGTGGTACATTGTGTACTGTCAGTGGTGTGTGGTGAGCTGGGTGTCTGATGGGGGTGTGGTACATTGTGTACTGTCAGTGGTGTGCTGGGTGTCTGATGGGGGTGTGGTACATTGTGTACTGTCAGTGGTGTGCGGTGTGCGGGGTGTCTGATGGGGGTGTGGTACATTGTGTACTGTCAGTGGTGTGCGGTGTGCGGGGTGTCTGATGGGGGTGTGGTACATTGTGTACTGTCAGTGCTGTACGGTGTGCGGGGTGTCTGATGGGGGTGTGGTACACTGTGTACTGTCAGTGGTGTGTGGTGTGCTGGGTGTCTGATGGGGGTGTGGTACATTGTGTACTGACAGTGGTGTGTGGTGTGCTGGGTGTCTGATGGGGGTGTGGTACATTGTGTACTGTCAGTGGTGTGCGGTGTGTGGGGTGTCTGATGGGGGTGTGGTACATTGTGTACTGTCAGTGGTGTGTGGTGTGCTGGGTGTCTGATGGGGGTGTGGTACATTGTGTACTCTCAGTGGTGTGTGGTGTGCTGGGTGTCTGAATGTGGTGTGGTACATTGTGTACTGTCAGTGGTGTGTGGTGTGCTGAGTGTCTGATGGGGCTGTGGTACATTGTGTACTGTCAGTGGTGTGCGGTGTGCTGGGTGTCTGATGGGGGTGTGGTACATTGTGTACTGTCAGTGGTGAGTGGTGTGCTGGGTGTCTGATGGGGGTGTGGTACATTGTGTACTGTCAGTGGTGAGTGGTGTGCTGGGTGTCTGATGGGGGTGTGGTACATTGTGTACTGTCAGTGGTGTGCTGGGTGTCTGATGGGGGTGTGGTACATTGTGTACTGTCAGTGGTGTGCGGTGTGCTGGGTGCCTGATGGGGGTGTGGTACATTGTGTACTGTCAGTGGTGAGTGGTGTGCTGGGTGTCTGATGGGGGTGTGGTACATTGTGTACTGTCAGTGGTGTGCTGGGTGTCTGATGGGGGTGTGGTACATTGTGTACTGTCAGTGGTGTGCGGTGTGATGTGTGTCTGATGGGGCTGTTGTACATTGTGTACTGTCAGTGGTGTGCGGTGTGCTGGGTGTCTGATGGGGGTGTGGTACATTGTGTACTGTCAGTGGTGTGCGGTGTGCTGGGTGTCTGATGGGGGTGTGGTACATTGTGTACTGTCAGTCGTGTGCGGTGTGCTGGGTGTCTGATGGGGGTGTGGTACATTGTGTACTGTCAGTGGTGTGTGGTGTGCTGGGTGCCTGATGGGGGTGTGGTACATTGTGTACTGTCAGTGGTGTGCGGTGTGCTGAGTGTCTGATGGTGCTGTGGTACATTGTGTACTGTCAGTGGTGTGCGGTGTGTTGGGTGTCTGATGGGGGTGTGGTACATTGTGTACTGTCAGTGGTGTGCTGGGTGTCTGATGGGGGTGTGGTACATTGTGTACTGTCAGTGGTGTGCGGTGTGATGTGTGTCTGATGGGGCTGTTGTACATTGTGTACTGTCAGTGGTGTGCGGTGTGCTGGATGTCTGATGGGGGTGTGGTACATTGTGTACTGTCAGTGGTGTGTGGTGTGCTGGGTGTCTGATGGGGGTGTGGTACATTGTGTACTGTCAGTGGTGTGCGGTGTGCTGGGTGTCTGATGGGGGTGTGGTACATTGTGTACTGTCAGTGGTGTGCGGTGTGCTGGGTGTCTGATGGGGGTGTGGTACATTGTGTACTGTCAGTCGTGTGCGGTGTGCTGGGTGTCTGATGGGGGTGTGGTACATTGTGTACTGTCAGTGGTGTGTGGTGTGCTGGGTGCCTGATGGGGGTGTGGTACATTGTGTACTGTCAGTGGTGTGTAGTGTGCTGGGTGTCTCATGGTGGTGTGGTACATTGTGTACTGTCAGTGGTGTGTAGTGTGCTGGGTGTCTGATGGTGGTGTGGTACATTGTGTACTGTCAGTGGTGTGTGGTGTGCTGGGTGTCTGATGGGGGTGTGGCACATTGTGTACTGTCAGTGGTGTGTGGTGTGCTGGGTGCCTGATGGGGATGTGGTACATTGTGTACTGTCAGTGGTGTGGGGTGTGCTGGGTGACTGATGGGGGTGTGGCACATTGTGTACTGTCAGTGGTGTGTGGTGTGCTGGGCGTCTGATGGGCCTGTGGTACATTGTGTACTGTCAGTGGTGTGTGGTGTGCTGGGTGTCTGATGGGGGTGTGGTACATTGTGTACTGTCAGTGGTGTGTGGTGTGCTGGGTGTCTGATGGGGGTGTGGTACATTGTGTACTGTCAGTGGTGTGTGGTGTGCTGGGTGTCTGATGGGGGTGTGGTACATTGTGTACTGTTAGTGTTGTGCTGGGTGTCTGATGGGTCTGTGGTACATTGTGTGCGGTCAGTGGTGTGCGGTGTGCTGTGTGCCTGATGGGGCTGTGGTACATTGTGTCCTGTCAGTGGTGTGTGGTGTGCTGGGTGTCTGATGAGGGTGTGGTACATTGTGTACTGTCAGTGGTGTGCGGAGTGCTGGGTGCCTGGTGGGGGTGTGGTACATTGTGTACTGTCAGTGGTGTGCGGTGTGCTGGGTGTCTGATGGGGCTGTGGTACATTGTGTACTGTCAGTGGTGTGTGGTGTGCTGGGTGCCTGATGGGGGTGTGGTACATTGTGTACTGTCAGTGGTGTGCGGTATGCTGGGTGTCTGATGGGGCTGTGGTACATTGTGTACTGTCAGTGGTGTGCGGTGTGCTGGGTGTCTGATGGGGCTGTGGTACATTGTGTAATGTCAGTGGTGTGCGGTGTGCTGGGTGTCTGATGGGGCTGTGGTACATTGTGTACTGTCAGTGGTGTGTGGTGTGCTGGGTGCCTGATGGGGCTGTGGTACATTGTGTACTGTCAGTGGTGTGCGGTGTGCTGGGTGTCTGATGGGGGTGTGGCACATTGTGTACTGTCAGTGGTGCGCGGTGTGCTTAGTCTCTGATGGGGCTGTGGTACATTGTGTGCGGTCAGTGGTGTGCGGTGTGCTGTGTGCCTGATGGGGCTGTGGTACATTGTGTACTGTCAGTGGTGTGTGGTGTGCTGGGTGTCTGATGAGGGTGTGGTACATTGTGTACTGTCAGTGGTGTGCGGAGTGCTGGGTGCCTGGTGGGGGTGTGGTACATTGTGTACTGTCAGTGGTGTGCGGTGTGCTGGGTGTCTGATGGGGGCGTGGTACATTGTGTACTGTCAGTGGTGTGTGGTGTGCTGGGTGCCTGATGGGGGTGTGGTACATTGTGTACTGTCAGTGGTGTGCGGTATGCTGGGTGTCTGATGGGGCTGTGGTACATTGTGTACTGTCAGTGGTGTGTGGTGTGCTGGGTGCCTGATGGGGGTGTGGTACATTGTGTACTGTCAGTGGTGTGCGGTATGCTGGGTGTCTGATGGGGCTGTGGTACATTGTGTACTGTCAGTGGTATGCTGTGTGCTGGGTGCCGGATGGGGGTGTGGTACATTGTGTACTGTCAGTGGTGCGCGGTGTGCTGGGTGTCTGATGGGGCTGTGGTACATTGTGTACTGTCAGTGGTGTGCGGTGTGCTGGGTGTCTGATGGGGATGTGGTACATTGTGTACTGTCAGTGGTGTGCGGTGTGCTGAGTGTCTGATTGGGGTGTGGTACATTGTGTACTGTCAGTGGTGCGCGGTGTGCTGGGTCTCTGATGGGGCTGTGGTACATTGTGTACTGTCAGTGGTGTGCGTTGTGCTGGGTGTCTGATGGGGGTGTGGTACATTGTGTACTGTCAGTGGTGTGCGGTATGCTGGGTGCCTGATGGGGGTGTGGTACATTGTGTACTGTCAGTGGTGTGCGTTGCGCTGGGTGTCTGATGGGGGTGTGGTACATTGTGTACTGTCAGTGGTGTGCGGTATGCTGGGTGTCTGATGGGGCTGTGGTACATTGTGTACTGTCAGTGGTGTGTGGTGTGCTGGGTGCCTGATGGGGGTGTGGTACATTGTGTACTGTCAGTGGTGTGCGGTATGCTGGGTGTCTGATGGGGCTGTGGTACATTGTGTACTGTCAGTGGTGTGTGGTGTGCTGGGTGTCTGATGGGGCTGTGGTACATTGTGTACTGTCAGTGGTGTGCGGTGTGCTGGGTGTCTGATGGGGGTGTGGTACATTGTGTACTGCCAGTGGTGTGTGGTGTGCTTGGTGTCTGATGGGGGTGTGGTACATTGTGTACTGTCAGTGGTGTGCGGTGTGCTGGGTGTCTGATGGGGCTGTGGTACATTGTGTACTGTCAGTGGTGTGCGGTGTGCTGAGTGTCTGATGGGGGTGTGGTACATTGTGTACTGTCAGTGGTGCGCGGTGTGCTGGGTGTCTGATGGGGCTGTGGTACATTGTGTACTGTCAGTGGTGTGCGGTGTGCTGGGTGCCTGATGGGGGTGTGGTACATTGTGTACTGTCAGTGGTGCGCGGTGTGCTGGGTGTCTGATGGGGCTGTGGTACATTGTGTACTGTCAGTGGTGTGCGGTGTGCTGGGTGTCTGATGGGGGTGTGGTACATTGTGTACTGTCAGTTGTGTGCGGTGTGCTGGGTGTCTGTTGGGGGTGTGGTACATTGTGTACTCTCAGTGGTGTGTGGTGTGCTGGGTGCCTGATGGGGGTGTTTTACATTGTGTACTGTCAGTGGTGTGCGGTGTGCTGGGTGCCTGATGGGAGTGTGGTACATTGTGTACTGTCAGTGGTGTGTTGTGTGCTGGGTGTCTGATGGGGGTGTGGTACATTGTGTACTGTCAGTGGTGTGCGGTATGCTGTGTGTCTGATGGGGCTGTGGTACATTGTGTACTGTCAGTGGTGTGTGGTGTGCTGGGTGTCTGATGGGGGTGTGGTACATTGTGTACTGTCAGTGGTGTGTGGTGTGCTGGGTACCTGATGGGGGTGTTGTACATTGTGCACTGTCAGTAGTGTGCGGTGTGCTGTGTGTCTGATGGGGCTGTGGTACATTGTGTACTGTCAGTGGTGTGCGGTGTGCTGGGTGTCTGATGAAGGTGTGGTACATTGTGTACTGTCAGTGGTGTGCGGTGTGCTGGGTGTCTGATGGGGGTGTGGTACATTGTGTACTGTCAGTGGTGTGTGGTGTGCTGGGTGTCTGAAGGGGCTGTGGTACATTGTGTACTGTCAGTGCTGTGTGGTGTGCTGGGTGTCTGATGGGGCTGTGGTACATTGTGTACTGTCAGTGGTGTGCGGTGTGCTGGGTGTCTGATGGGGCTGTGGTACATTGTGCACTGTAAGTGGTGTGCGGTGTGCTGGGTGTCTGATGGGGCTGTGGTACATTGTGTACTCTCAGTGGTGTGCGATGTGCTGGGTGCCTGATGGGGCTGTGGTACATTGTGTACTGTCAGTGGTGTGTGGTGTGCTGGGTGTCTGATGGGGTGTGGTACATTGTGTACTGTCAGTGGTGTGCGGTGTGCGGGATGTCTGATGGTGGTGTGGTACATTGTGTACTGTCAGTGGTGTGCGGTGTGCTGGGTCCCTGATGGGGGTGTGGTACATTGTGTACTGTCAGTGGTTTGTGGTGTGCTGGCTGTCTGATGGGGGTCTGGTACATTGTGTACTGTCAGTGGTGTGCGATGTGCTGGGTGTCTGATTGGGGTGTGGTACATTGTGTACTGTCAGTGGTGTGCAGTGTGCTGGGTGTCTGATGGGGCTGTGGTACATTGTGTACTCTCAGTGGTGTGCGATGTGCTGGGTGTCTGATGGGGGTGTGGTACATTGTGTACTGTCAGTGGTGTGCAGTGTGCTGCGTGTCTGATGGGGCTGTGGTACATTGTGTACTGTCAGTGGTGTGCGATGTGCTGGGTGCCTGATGGGGCTGTGGTACATTGTGTACTGTCAGTGGTGTGCGGTGTGCTGGGTGTCTGATGGGGGTGTGGTACATTGTGTACTGTCAGTGGTGTGCAGTGTGCTGGGTGCCTGATGGGTGTGTGGTACATTGTGTACTGTCAGTGGTGTGCGGTGTGCTGGGTGTCTGATGGGGGTGTGGTACATTGTGTACTGTCAGTGGTGTGCGGTGTGCTGGGTGTCTGATGGGGGTATCGTACATTGTGTACTGTCAGTGGTGTGCGGTGTGCTGGGTGCCTGATGTGGCTGTGATAAATTATGTACTGTCAGTGGTGTGTGGTGTGCTTGGTGTCTGATGGGGGTGTGGTACATTATGTACTGTCAGTGGTGTGTGGTGTGCTGGGTGTCTGATGGGACTGTGGTACATTGTGTACTGTCAGTGGTGTGCGGTGTGCTGGGTGTCTGATGGGGGTGTGGTACATTGTGTACTGTCAGTGGTGTGTGGTGTGCTGGGTGTCTGATGGGGGTGTGGTACATTATGTACTGTCAGTGGTGTGTCGTGTGCGGGGTGTCTGATGGGGGTGCCGTACATTGTGTACTGTCAGTGGTGTGTGGTGTGCTGGGTGTCTGATGGGGGTGTGGTACATTGTGTACTGTCAGTGGTGTGCGGTGTGCTGGGTGTCTGATGGGGCTGTGGTACATTGTGTACTGTCAGTGGTGTGCGGTGTGCTGGGTGTCTGATGGGGCTGTGGTACATTGTGCACTGTCAGTGGTGTGCGGTGTGCTGGGTGTCTGATGGGGCTGTGGTACATTGTGTACTCTCAGTGGTGTGCGATGTGCTGGGTGCCTGATGGGGCTGTGGTACATTGTGTACTGTCAGTGTTGTGCGGTGTGCTGGGTGTCTGATGGGGCTGTGGTACGTTGTGTACTGTCAGTGGTGTGCGGTGTGCTGGGTGTCTGATGGGGGTGTGGTACATTGTGTACTGTCAGTGGTGTGCGGTGTGCGGGGTGTCTGATGGGGGTGTGGTACATTGTGTACTGTCAGTGGAGTGCGGTGTGCTGGGTGTCTGATGGGGGTGTGGTACATTGTGTACTGTCAGTGGTGTGCGGTGTGCTGGGTGTCTGATGGGGGTGTGGTACATTGTGTACTGTCAGTGGTGTGTGGTGTGCTGGGTGTCTGATGGGGTGCCGTACATTGTGTACTGTCAGTGGTGAGTGGTGTGCTCGTTGTCTGATGGGGGTGTGGTACATTGTGTACTGTCAGTGGTGTGTGGTGTGCTGGGTGTCTGATGGGACTGTGGTACATTGTGTACTGTCAGTGGTGTGCGGGGTGCTGGGTGTCTGATGGGGGTGTGGTACATTGTGTACTGTCAGTGGTGTGTGGTGTGCTGGGTACCTGATGGGGGTGTTGTACATTGTGCACTGTCAGTAGTGTGCGGTGTGCTGTGTGTCTGGTGGGGCTGTGGTACATTGTGTACTGTCAGTGGTGTGCGGTGTGCTGGGTGTCAGATGAAGGTGTGGTACATTGTGTACTGTCAGTGGTGTGCGGTGTGCTGGGTGCCTGATGGGGCTGTGATACATTATGTACTGTCAGTGGTGTGCGGTGTGCTAGGTGCCTGATGGGGCTGTGGAACATTGTGTACTGTCAGTGGTGTGCGGTGTGCTGGGTGTCTGATGGGGGTGTGGTACATTGTGTACTGTCAGTGGTGTGCGGTGTGCTGGTTGCCTGATGGGGGTGTGGTACATTGTGTACTGTCAGTGGTGTGCGGTGTGCTGGGTGTCTGATGGGTGTGTGGTACATTGTGTACTGTCAGTGGTGTGCGGTGTGCTGGGTGTCTGATGGGGGTGTGGTACATTGTGTACTGTCAGTGGTGTGCGGTGTGCTGGGTGTCTGATGGGGGTGTGGTACATTGTGTACTGTCAGTGATGTGCGGTGTGCTGGGTGTCTGATGGGGCTGTGGTACATTGTGTACTGTCAGTGGTGTGCGGTGTGCTGGGTGTCTGATGGGGGTGTGGTACATTCTGTACTGTCAGTGGTGTGCGGTGTGCTGGGTGTCTGATGGGGCTGTGGTACATTGTGTACTGTCAGTGGTGTGCGGTGTGCTGGGTGTCTGATGGGGGTGTGGTACATTGTGTACTGTCAGTGGTGTGTGGTGTGCTGGGTGTCTGATGAAGGTGTGGTACATTGTGTACTGTCAGTGGTGTGCGGTGTGCTGGGTGTCTGATGGGTGTGTGGTACATTGTGTACTGTCAGTGGTGTGCGGTGTGCTGGGTGTCTGATGGGTGTGTGGTACATTGTGTACTGTCAGTGGTGTGTGGTGTGCTGGGTGTCTGATGGGTGTGTGGTACATTGTGTACTGTCAGTGGTGTGTGGTGTGCTGGGTGTCTGATGGGTGTGTGGTACATTGTGTACTGTCAGTGGTGTGTGGTGTGCTGGGTGTCTGATGGGTGCGTGGTACATTGTGTACTGTCAGTGGTGTGCGGTGTGCTGGGTGTCTGATGGGGGTGTGGTACATTGTGTACTGTCAGTGGTGTGCGGTGTGCTGGGTGTCTGATGGGGGTGTGGTACATTGTGTACTGTCAGTGATGTGCGGTGTGCTGGGTGTCTGATGGGGCTGTGGTACATTGTGTACTGTCAGTGGTGTGCGGTGTGCTGGGTGTCTGATGGGGGTGTGGTACATTCTGTACTGTCAGTGGTGTGCGGTGTGCTGGGTGTCTGATGGGGCTGTGGTACATTGTGTACTGTCAGTGGTGTGCGGTTTGCTGGGTGTCTGATGGGGTGTGGTACATTGTGTACTGTCAGTGGTGTGTGGTGTGCTGGGTGTCTGATGGGGGTGTGGTACATTATGTAGTGTCAGTGGTGTGTGGTGTGCTGGGTGTCTGATGGGGGTGCCGTACATTTTGTACTGTCAGTGGTGTGTGGTGTGCTGGGTGTCTGATGGGGGTGTGGTACATTGTGTACTGTCAGTGGTGTGTGGTGTGCTGGGTGTCTGATGGGGCTGTGGTACATTGTGTACTGTCAGTGGTGTGCGGTGTGCTGGGTGTCTGATGGGGCTGTGGTACATTGTGCACTGTAAGTGGTGTGCGGTGTGCTGGGTGTCTGATGGGGCTGTGGTACATTGTGTACTCTCAGTGGTGTGCGATGTGCTGGGTGCCTGATGGGGCTGTGGTACATTGTGTACTGTCAGTGGTGTGTGGTGTGCTGGGTGTCTGATGGGGTGTGGTACATTGTGT
Organism: Scyliorhinus torazame; assembly: GCF_047496885.1. Lineage (NCBI taxonomy): Eukaryota > Metazoa > Chordata > Chondrichthyes > Carcharhiniformes > Scyliorhinidae > Scyliorhinus > Scyliorhinus torazame. The sequence goes on from NW_027307768.1 coordinate 776,522, forward strand.
ACTGTCAGTGGTGTGCGGTGTGCGGGATGTCTGATGGTGGTGTGGTACATTGTGTACTGTCAGTGGTGTGCGGTGTGCTGGGTCCCTGATGGGGGTGTGGTACATTGTGTACTGTCAGTGGTTTGTGGTGTGCTGGCTGTCTGATGGGGGTCTGGTACATTGTGTACTGTCAGTGGTGTGCGATGTGCTGGGTGTCTGATTGGGGTGTGGTACATTGTGTACTGTCAGTGGTGTGCAGTGTGCTGGGTGTCTGATGGGGCTGTGGTACATTGTGTACTCTCAGTGGTGTGCGATGTGCTGGGTGTCTGATGGGGGTGTGGTACATTGTGTACTGTCAGTGGTGTGCAGTGTGCTGCGTGTCTGATGGGGCTGTGGTACATTGTGTACTGTCAGTGGTGTGCGATGTGCTGGGTGCCTGATGGGGCTGTGGTACATTGTGTACTGTCAGTGGTGTGCGGTGTGCTGGGTGTCTGATGGGGGTGTGGTACATTGTGTACTGTCAGTGGTGTGCAGTGTGCTGGGTGCCTGATGGGTGTGTGGTACATTGTGTACTGTCAGTGGTGTGCGGTGTGCTGGGTGTCTGATGGGGGTGTGGTACATTGTGTACTGTCAGTGGTGTGCGGTGTGCTGGGTGTCTGATGGGGGTATCGTACATTGTGTACTGTCAGTGGTGTGCGGTGTGCTGGGTGCCTGATGTGGCTGTGATAAATTATGTACTGTCAGTGGTGTGTGGTGTGCTTGGTGTCTGATGGGGGTGTGGTACATTATGTACTGTCAGTGGTGTGTGGTGTGCTGGGTGTCTGATGGGACTGTGGTACATTGTGTACTGTCAGTGGTGTGCGGTGTGCTGGGTGTCTGATGGGGGTGTGGTACATTGTGTACTGTCAGTGGTGTGTGGTGTGCTGGGTGTCTGATGGGGGTGTGGTACATTATGTACTGTCAGTGGTGTGTCGTGTGCGGGGTGTCTGATGGGGGTGCCGTACATTGTGTACTGTCAGTGGTGTGTGGTGTGCTGGGTGTCTGATGGGGGTGTGGTACATTGTGTACTGTCAGTGGTGTGCGGTGTGCTGGGTGTCTGATGGGGCTGTGGTACATTGTGTACTGTCAGTGGTGTGCGGTGTGCTGGGTGTCTGATGGGGCTGTGGTACATTGTGCACTGTCAGTGGTGTGCGGTGTGCTGGGTGTCTGATGGGGCTGTGGTACATTGTGTACTCTCAGTGGTGTGCGATGTGCTGGGTGCCTGATGGGGCTGTGGTACATTGTGTACTGTCAGTGTTGTGCGGTGTGCTGGGTGTCTGATGGGGCTGTGGTACGTTGTGTACTGTCAGTGGTGTGCGGTGTGCTGGGTGTCTGATGGGGGTGTGGTACATTGTGTACTGTCAGTGGTGTGCGGTGTGCGGGGTGTCTGATGGGGGTGTGGTACATTGTGTACTGTCAGTGGAGTGCGGTGTGCTGGGTGTCTGATGGGGGTGTGGTACATTGTGTACTGTCAGTGGTGTGCGGTGTGCTGGGTGTCTGATGGGGGTGTGGTACATTGTGTACTGTCAGTGGTGTGTGGTGTGCTGGGTGTCTGATGGGGTGCCGTACATTGTGTACTGTCAGTGGTGAGTGGTGTGCTCGTTGTCTGATGGGGGTGCGGTACATTGTGTACTGTCAGTGGTGTGTGGTGTGCTGGGTGTCTGATGGGACTGTGGTACATTGTGTACTGTCAGTGGTGTGCGGGGTGCTGGGTGTCTGATGGGGGTGTGGTACATTGTGTACTGTCAGTGGTGTGTGGTGTGCTGGGTACCTGATGGGGGTGTTGTACATTGTGCACTGTCAGTAGTGTGCGGTGTGCTGTGTGTCTGGTGGGGCTGTGGTACATTGTGTACTGTCAGTGGTGTGCGGTGTGCTGGGTGTCAGATGAAGGTGTGGTACATTGTGTACTGTCAGTGGTGTGCGGTGTGCTGGGTGCCTGATGGGGCTGTGATACATTATGTACTGTCAGTGGTGTGCGGTGTGCTAGGTGCCTGATGGGGCTGTGGAACATTGTGTACTGTCAGTGGTGTGCGGTGTGCTGGGTGTCTGATGGGGGTGTGGTACATTGTGTACTGTCAGTGGTGTGCGGTGTGCTGGTTGCCTGATGGGGGTGTGGTACATTGTGTACTGTCAGTGGTGTGCGGTGTGCTGGGTGTCTGATGGGTGTGTGGTACATTGTGTACTGTCAGTGGTGTGCGGTGTGCTGGGTGTCTGATGGGGGTGTGGTACATTGTGTACTGTCAGTGGTGTGCGGTGTGCTGGGTGTCTGATGGGGGTGTGGTACATTGTGTACTGTCAGTGATGTGCGGTGTGCTGGGTGTCTGATGGGGCTGTGGTACATTGTGTACTGTCAGTGGTGTGCGGTGTGCTGGGTGTCTGATGGGGGTGTGGTACATTCTGTACTGTCAGTGGTGTGCGGTGTGCTGGGTGTCTGATGGGGCTGTGGTACATTGTGTACTGTCAGTGGTGTGCGGTGTGCTGGGTGTCTGATGGGGGTGTGGTACATTGTGTACTGTCAGTGGTGTGTGGTGTGCTGGGTGTCTGATGAAGGTGTGGTACATTGTGTACTGTCAGTGGTGTGCGGTGTGCTGGGTGTCTGATGGGTGTGTGGTACATTGTGTACTGTCAGTGGTGTGCGGTGTGCTGGGTGTCTGATGGGTGTGTGGTACATTGTGTACTGTCAGTGGTGTGTGGTGTGCTGGGTGTCTGATGGGTGTGTGGTACATTGTGTACTGTCAGTGGTGTGTGGTGTGCTGGGTGTCTGATGGGTGTGTGGTACATTGTGTACTGTCAGTGGTGTGTGGTGTGCTGGGTGTCTGATGGGTGCGTGGTACATTGTGTACTGTCAGTGGTGTGCGGTGTGCTGGGTGTCTGATGGGGGTGTGGTACATTGTGTACTGTCAGTGGTGTGCGGTGTGCTGGGTGTCTGATGGGGGTGTGGTACATTGTGTACTGTCAGTGATGTGCGGTGTGCTGGGTGTCTGATGGGGCTGTGGTACATTGTGTACTGTCAGTGGTGTGCGGTGTGCTGGGTGTCTGATGGGGGTGTGGTACATTCTGTACTGTCAGTGGTGTGCGGTGTGCTGGGTGTCTGATGGGGCTGTGGTACATTGTGTACTGTCAGTGGTGTGCGGTTTGCTGGGTGTCTGATGGGGTGTGGTACATTGTGTACTGTCAGTGGTGTGTGGTGTGCTGGGTGTCTGATGGGGGTGTGGTACATTATGTAGTGTCAGTGGTGTGTGGTGTGCTGGGTGTCTGATGGGGGTGCCGTACATTTTGTACTGTCAGTGGTGTGTGGTGTGCTGGGTGTCTGATGGGGGTGTGGTACATTGTGTACTGTCAGTGGTGTGTGGTGTGCTGGGTGTCTGATGGGGGTGTGGTACATTGTGTACTGTCAGTGGTGTGCGGTGTGCTGGGTGTCTGATGGGTGTGGTACATTGTGTACTGTCAATGGTGTGTGGTGTGCTGGGTGCCTGATGGGGGTGTGGTACATTGTGTACTGTCAGTGGTGTGCGGTGTGCTGGGTGTCTGATGGGGGTGTGGTACATTGTGTACTGTCAGTGGTGTGCGGTATGCTGGGTGTCTGATGGGAGTGTGGTACATTGTGTACTGTCAGTGGTGTGCGGTGTGCTAGGTGCCTGATGGGGGTGTGGTACATTGTGTACTGTCAGTGGTGTGCGGTATGCTGGGTGTCTAATGGGGGTGTGGTACATTGTGTACTGTCAGTGGTGTGCGGTGTGCTGGGTGTCTGATGGGGCTGTGGTACATTGTGTACTGTCAGTGGTGTGCGGTGTGCTGGGTGCCTGATGGGGGTATGGTACATTGTGTACTGTCAGTGGTGTGCGGTGTGCTGGGTGTCTGATGGGAGTGTGGTACATTGTGTACTGTCAGTGGTGTGCGGTGTGCTGGGTGTCTGATGGGGGTGTGGTACATTGTGTACTGTCAGTGGTGTGTGGTGTGCTGGGTGCCTGATGGGGGTGTGGTACATTATGTACTGTCAGTGGTGTGCGGTGTGCTGGGTTCCTGATGGGGGTGTGGTACATTGTGTACTGTCAGTGGTGTGCGGTGTGCGGGGTGTCTGATGGGGGTGTGGTACATTGTGTACTGTCAGTGGAGTGCGGTGTGCTGGGTGTCTGATGGGGGTGTGGTACATTGTGTACTGTCAATGGTGTGTGGTGTGCTGGGTGCCTGATGGGGGTGTGGTACATTGTGCACTGTCAGTGGTGTGCGGTGTGCTGGGTGTCTGATGGGGCTGTGGTACATTGTGTACTGTCAGTGGTGTGCGGTGTGCTGGGTGCCTGATGGGGGTATGGTACATTGTGTACTGTCAGTGGTGTGCGGTGTGCTGGGTGTCTGATGGGAGTGTGGTACATTGTGTACTGTCAGTGGTGTGCGGTGTGCTGGGTGTCTGATGGGGGTGTGGTACATTGTGTACTGTCAGTGGTGTGTGGTGTGCTGGGTGCCTGATGGGGGTGTGGTACATTATGTACTGTCAGTGGTGTGCGGTGTGCTGGGTTCCTGATGGGGGTGTGGTACATTGTGTACTGTCAGTGGTGTGCGGTGTGCGGGGTGTCTGATGGGGGTGTGGTACATTGTGTACTGTCAGTGGAGTGCGGTGTGCTGGGTGTCTGATGGGGGTGTGGTACATTGTGTACTGTCAATGGTGTGTGGTGTGCTGGGTGCCTGATGGGGGTGTGGTACATTGTGCACTGTCAGTGGTGTGCGGTGTGCTGTGTGTCTGATGGGGCTGTGGTACATTGTGTACTGTCGGTGGTGTGCGGTGTGCTGGGTGCCTGATGGGGGGGGGGGGTACATTGTGTACTGTCAGTGGTGTGCAGTGTGCTGGGTGTCTGATGGGGGTGTGGTACATTATGCACTGTCAGTGGTGTGTGGTGTGCTGGTTGTCTGATGGGGGTGTGGTACATTGTGTACTGTCAGTGGTGTGCGGTGTGCTGGGTGTCTGATGGGGGTGCCGTACATTGTGTACTGTCAGTGGTGTGTGGTGTGCTGGGTGTCTGATAGGGGTGAGGTACATTGTGTACTGTCAGTGGTGTGTGGTGTGCTGGGTGTCTGATGGGTGTGGTACATTGTGTACTGTCAGTGGTGTGAGGTGTGCTGGGTGTCTGATGGGGGTGTGGTACATTGTGTACTGTCAGTGGTGTGAGGTGTGCTGGGTGTCTGATGGGGGTGTGGTTCATTGTGTACTGTCAGTGGTGTGCGGTGTGCTGTGTGCCTGATGGGGCTGTGATACATTATGCACTGTCAGTGGTGTGTGGTGTGCTGGGTCTCTGATGGGGGTGCCGTACATTGTGTACTGTCAGTGGTGTGTGGTGTGCTGGGTGTCTGATGGGGGTGAGGTACATTGTGTACTGTCAGTGGTGTGTGGTGTGCTGGGTGTCTGATGGGGGTGTGGTACATTGTGTACTGTCAGTGGTCTGTGGTGTGCTGGGTGTCTGATGGGGGTGCCGTACATTGTGTACTGTCAGTGGTGTGTGGTGTGCAGGGTGTCTGATGGGGGTGTGGTACATTGTGTACTGTCAGTGGTGTGCGGTGTGCTGGGTGTCTGATGGGGGTGTGGTACATTGTGTACTGTCAGTGGTGTGTGGTGTACTGGGTGCCTGATGGGGGTGTGGTACATTGTGTACTGTCAGTGGTGTGCGGTGTGCTGGGTATCTGATGGGGGTGTGGTACATTGTGTACTGTCAGTGGTGTGCGGTGTGCTGGGTGTCTGATGGGGCTGTGGTACTTTTTGTACTGTCAGTGGTGTGCGGTGTGCTGGGTGTCTGATGGGGCTGTGGTACTTTTTGTACTGTCAGTGGTGTGCGGTGTGCTGGGTGTCTGATGGGGGTGCCGTACATTGTGTACTGTCAGTGGTGTGTGGTGTGCTGGGTGTCTGATGAGGATGTGGTACATTGTGTACTGTCAGTGGTGTGCGGTGTGCTGGGTGTCTGATGGCTGTGGTACATTGTGTACTGTCAGTGGTGTGTGGTGTGCTGGGTGTCTGATGGCTGTGGTACATTGTGTACTGTCAGTGGTTTTTGATGTACTGGCTGTCTGATGGGGGTGTGGTACAATGTGTACTGTCAGTGGTGTGCGATGTGCTGGGTGTCTGATGGGGGTGTGGTACAATGTGTACTGTCAGTGGTGTGCGGTGTGCTGGGTGCCTGATGGGGGTGTGGTACATTGTGTACTGTCAGTGGTGTGCGGTGTGCTGGGTGCCTGATGGGGCTGTGGTACATTGTGTACTGTCATTGGTGTGCGGTGTGCTGGGTGCCTGATGGGGGTGTGGTACATTGTGTACTGTCAGTGGTGTGCGGTGTGCTGGGTGTCTGATGGGGGTGTGGTACATTGTGTACTGTCAGTGGTGTGTGGTGTGCTGGGTGCCTGATGGGGGTGTGGTACATTTTATACTGTCAGTGGTGTGCGGTGTGCTGGGTGTCTGATGGGACTGTAGTACATTGTGTGCTGTCAGTGGTGTGCGGTGTGCTGCGTGTCTGATGGGGGTGAGGTACATCGTGTACTGTCAGTGGTGTGCGGTGTGCTGTGTGCCTGATGGGACTGTGGTACATTGTGTACTGTCAGTGGTGTGCGGTGTGCTGGGTGCCTGATGGGGGTGTGGTACATTGTGTACTGTCAGTGGAGTGCGGTGTGCTGGGTGTCTGATGGGGGTGTGGTACATTGTGTACTGTCAATGGTGTGTGGTGTGCTGGGTGCCTGATGGGGGTGTGGTACATTGTGCACTGTCAGTGGTGTGCGGTGTGCTGGGTGCCTGATGGGAGTGTGGTACATTGTGTACTGTCAGTGGTGTGTGGTGTGCTGGGTGTCTGATGGGTGTGTGGTACATTGTGTACTGTCAGTGGTGTGCGGTGTGCTGGGTGTCTGATGGGGGTGTGGTACATTGTGTACTGTCAGTGGTGTGCGGTGTGCTGGGTGTCTGATGGGTGATTGGTACATTGTGTACTGTCAGTGGTGTGTGGTGTGCTGGGTGCCTGATGGGGGTGTGGTACATTGTGCACTGTCAGTGGTGTGCGGTGTGCTGTGTGTCTGATGGGGCTGTGGTACATTGTGTACTGTCAGTGGTGTGCGGTGTGCTGGGTGCCTGATGGGGGGGGGGGTACATTGTGTACTGTCAGTGGTGTGCAGTGTGCTGGGTGTCTGATGTGGGTGTGGTACATTATGCACTGTCAGTGGTGTGTGGTGTGCTGGTTGTCTGATGGGGGTGTGGTACATTGTGTACTGTCAGTGGTGTGCGGTGTGCTGGGTGTCTGATGGGGGTGCCGTACATTGTGTACTGTCAGTGGTGTTTGGTGTGCTGGGTGTCTGATGGGGGTGAGGTACATTGTGTACTGTCAGTGGTGTGTGGTGTGCTGGGTGTCTGATGGGTGTGGTACATTGTGTACTGTCAGTGGTGTGAGGTGTGCTGGGTGTCTGATGGGGGTGTGGTACATTGTGTACTGTCAGTGGTGTGAGGTGTGCTTGGTGTCTGATGGGGGTGTGGTTCATTGTGTACTGTCAGTGGTGTGCGGTGTGCTATGTGCCTGATGGGGCTGTGATACATTATGCACTGTCAGTGGTGTGTGGTGTGCTGGGTCTCTGATGGGGGTGCCGTACATTGTGTACTGTCAGTGGTGTGTGGTGTGCTGGGTGTCTGATGGGGGTGAGGTACATTGTGTACTGTCAGTGGTGTGTGGTGTGCTGGGTGTCTGATGGGGGTGTGGTACATTGTGTACTGTCAGTGGTGTGTGGTGTGCTGGGTGTCTGATGGGGGTGCCGTACATTGTGTACTGTCAGTGGTGTGTGGTGTGCTGAGTGCCTGATGGGGGTGTGGTACATTGTTTACTGTCAGTGGTTTTTGGTGTACTGGCTGTCTGATGGGGGTGTGGTACATTGTGTACTGTCAGTGGTGTGTGGTGTACTGGGTGCCTGATGGGGGTGTGGTACATTGTGTACTGTCAGTGGTGTGCGGTGTGCTGGGTATCTGATGGGGGTGTGGTACATTGTGTACTGTCAGTGGTGTGCGGTGTGCTGGGTGTCTGATGGGGCTGTGGTACTTTTTGTACTGTCATTGGTGTGCGGTGTGCTGGGTGTCTGATGGGGCTGTGGTACTTTTTGTACTGTCATTGGTGTGCGGTGTGCTGGGTGTCTGATGGGGCTGTGGTACTTTTTGTACTGTCATTGGTGTGCGGTGTGCTGGGTGTCTGATGGGGCTGTGGTACTTTTTGTACTGTCAGTGGTGTGCGGTGTGCTGGGTGTATGATGGGGGTGCCGTACATTGTGTACTGTCAGTGGTGTGTGGTGTGCTGGGTGTCTGATGAGGATGTGGTACATTGTGTACTGTCAGTGGTGTGCGGTGTGCTGGGTGTCTGATGGGGCTGTGGTACTTTTTGTACTGTCATTGGTGTGCGGTGTGCTGGGTGTCTGATGGGGCTGTGGTACTTTTTGTACTGTCAGTGGTGTGCGGTGTGCTGGGTGTCTGATGGGGGTGCCGTACATTGTGTACTGTCAGTGGTGTGTGGTGTGCTGGGTGTCTGATGAGGATGTGGTACATTGTGTACTGTCAGTGGTGTGCGGTGTGCTGGGTGTCTGATGGGGGTGTGGTACATTGTGTACTGTCAGTGGTGTGCGGTGTGCTGGGTGTCTGATGGGGGTGTGGTACATTGTGTACTGTCAGTGGTGTGCGGTGTGCTGTGTGTCTGATGGGGCTGTGGTACATTGTGTACTGTCAGTGGTGTGTGGTGTGCTGGGGGTCTGATGGGGGTGTGGTACATTGTGTACTGTCAGTGGTGTGTGGTGTGCTGGGTGCCTGATGGGGGTGTGGTACATTGTGTACTGTCAGTGGTGTGCGGTGTGCTGTGTGTCTGATGGGGGTGTGGTACACTGTGTACTGTCAGTGGTGTGCGGTGTGCTGGGTGTCTGATGGGGGTGTGGTACATTGTGTACTGTCAGTGGTGTGCGGTGTGCTGGGTGTCTGATGGGACTGTGGTACATTGTGTACTGTCAGTGGTGTGTGGTGTGCTGGGTGCCTGATGGGGGTGTGGTACATTGTGTTCTGTCAGTGGTGTGTGGTGTGCTGGGTGCCTGATGGGGGTGTGGTACATTGTGTACTGTCAGTGGTGTGCGGTGTGCTGTGTGTCTGATGGGGGTGTGGTACACTGTGTACTGTCAGTGGTGTGCGGTGTGCTGGGTGTCTGATGGGGGTGTGGTACATTGTGTACTGTCAGTGGTGTGCGGTGTGCTGGGTGTCTGATGGGACTGTGGTACATTGTGTACTGTCAGTGGTGTGCGGTGAGCTGGGTGTCTGATGGGGGTGTGGTACATTGTGTACTGTCAGTGGTGTGCGGTGTGCTGGGTGTCTGATGGGGGTGTGGTACATTGTTTACTGTCAGTGGTGTGTGGTGTGCTGGGTGTCTGATGGGGGTGTGGTACATTGTGTACTGTCAGTGGTGTGTGGTGTGCTGGGTGTCTGATGGGGGGTGTGGCACATTGTGTACTGTCAGTGCTGTGCGGTGTGCTGGGTGTCTGATGGGGCTGTGGTACATTGTGTACTGTCAGTGGTGTGCGGTGTGCTGGGTGTCTGATGGGGGTGTGGTACATTGTGTACTGTCAGTGGTGTGTGGTGTGCTGCGTGTCTGATGGGGGTGAGGTACATTGTGTACTGTCATTGGTGTGCGGTGTGCTGGGTGCCTGATGGGGGTGTGGTACATTGTGTACTGTCAGTGGTGTGCGGTGTGCTGGGTGTCTGATGGGGGTGTGGTACATTGTGTACTGTCAGTGGTGTGTGGTGTGCTGTGTGTCTGATGGGGGTGTGGTACATTGTGTACTGTCAGTGGTGTGCGGTGTGCTGGGTGTCTGATGGGGGTGTGGTACATTGTGTACTGTCAGTGGTGTGCGGTGTGCTGGGTGTCTGATGGGGCTGTGGTACATTGTGTACTGTCAGTGGTGTGCGGTGTGCTGGGTGCCTGATGGGGGTGTGGTACATTGTGTACTGTCAGTGGTGTGCGGTGTGCTGGGTGCCTGATGGGGGTGTGGTACATTGTGTATTGTCAGTGGTGTGTGGTGTGCTGGGTGCCTGATGGGGCTGTGGTACATTGTGTACTGTCAGTGGTGTGCGGTGTGCTGGGTGTCTGATGGGGCTGTGGTACATTGTGTACTGTCAGTGGTGTGCGGTGTGCTGGGTGCCTGATGGGGGTGTGGTACATTGTGTACTGTCAGTGGTGTGCGGTGTGCTGGGTGTCTGATGGGGCTGTGGTACATTGTGTACTGTCAGTGGTGTGCGGTGTGCTGGGTGTCTGATGGGGATGTGGTACATTGTGTACTGTCAGTGGTGTGTGGTGTGCTGGGTGTCTGATGTGGGTGTGGTACACTTTGTACTGTCAGTGGTGTGTGGTGTGCTGGGTGTCTGATGGGGCTGTGGTACATTGTGTACTGTCAGTGGTGTGAGGTGTGCTGGGTGCCTGATGGGAGTGTGGTACATTGTGTACTGTCAGTGGTGTGTGGTGTGCTGCGTGTCTGATGGGGGTGTGGTACATTGTGTACTGTCAGTGGTGTGCGGTGTGCTGGATGTCTGATGGGGGTGTGGTACATTGTGTACTGTCAGTGGTGTGCGGTGTGCTGGGTGCCTGATGGGGGTGTGGTACATTGTGAACTGTCAGTGGTGTGTGGTGTGCTGGGTCCCTGATGGAGGTGTGGTACATTGTGTACTGTCAGTGGTGTGCGGTGTGCTGAGTGTCTGATGGGGGTGTGGTACATTGTGTACTGTCAGTGGTGTGCGGTGAGCTGGGTGCCTGATGGGACTGTGGTACATTGTGTACTATCAGTGGTGTGCGGTGTGCTGGGTGTCTGATGGGACTGTGGTACATTGTGTACTATCAGTGGTGTGTGATGAGCTGGGTGCCTGATGCGGCTGTGGTACATTGTGCACTGTCAGTCGTGTGCGGTGTGCTGGGTGTCTGATGGGGCTGTGGTACATTGTGTACTGTCAGTGGTGTATGGTGTGCTGGGTGTCTGATGGGGCTGTGGTAAATTGTGTACTGACAGTGGTGTGTGGTGTGCTGGGTGCCTGATGGGGGCTGTGGTACATTCTGTACTCTCAGTGGTGTGCGGTGTGCTGGGTGTCTGATGGGGCTGTGGTACATTGTGTACTGTCAGTGGTGTGCGGTGTGCTGGGTGTCTGATGGGACTGTGGTACATTGTGTACTGTCAGTGGTGTGCAGTGTGCTGGGTGTCTGATGGGGGTGTGGTACATTGTGTACTGTCAGTGGTGTGCGGTGTGCTGGGTGCCTGATGGGGGTGTGGTACATTGTGTACTGTCAGTGGTGTGCGGTGTGCTGGGTGCCTGATGGGGCTGTGGTACATTGTGCACTGTCAGTGGTGTGTGGTGTGCTGGGTGTCCGATGGGGATGTGGTACATTGTGTACTGTCAGTGGTGTGTGGTGTGCTGGGTGTCTGATGGGGGTGAGGTACATCGTGTACTGTCAGTGGTGTGCGGTGTGCTGTGTGCCTGATGGGACTGTGGTACATTGTGTACTGTCAGTGGTGTGCGGTGTGCTGGGTGCCTGATGGGGGTGTGGTACATTGTGTACTGTCAGTGGAGTGCGGTGTGCTGGGTGTCTGATGGGGGTGTGGTACATTGTGTACTGTCAATGGTGTGTGGTGTGCTGGGTGCCTGATGGGGGTGTGGTACATTGTGCACTGTCAGTGGTGTGCGGTGTGCTGGGTGCCTGATGGGAGTGTGGTACATTGTGTACTGTCAGTGGTGTGTGGTGTGCTGGGTGTCTGATGGGTGTGTGGTACATTGTGTACTGTCAGTGGTGTGCGGTGTGCTGGGTGTCTGATGGGGGTGTGGTACATTGTGTACTGTCAGTGGTGTGCGGTGTGCTGGGTGTCTGATGGGTGATTGGTACATTGTGTACTGTCAGTGGTGTGCGGTGTGCTGGGTGCCTGATGGGGGTGTGGTACATTGTGTACTGTCAGTGGTGTGCGGTGTGCTGGGTGTCTGATGGGGCTGTGGTACATTGTGTACTGTCAGTGGTGTGCGGTGTGCGGGGTGTCTGATGGGGGTGTGGTACATTGTGCACTGTCAGTGGTGTGCGGTGTGCTGTGTGTCTGATGGGGCTGTGGTACATTGTGTACTGTCAGTGGTGTGCGGTGTGCTGGGTGCCTGATGGGTGGGGGGTACATTGTGTACTGTCAGTGGTGTGCAGTGTGCTGGGTGTCTGATGGGGGTGTGGTACATTAAGCACTGTCAGTGGTGTGAGGTGTGCTGGGTGTCTGATGGGGGTGTGGTACATTGTGTACTGTCAGTGGTGTGTGGTGTGCTGGGTGTCTGATGGGGGTGCCGTACATTGTGTACTGTCAGTGGTGTGTGGTGTGCTGGGTGTCTGATGGGGGTGAGGTACATTGTGTACTGTCAGTGGTTTTTGGTGTACTGGCTGTCTGATGGGGGTGTGGTACATTGTGTACTGTCAGTGGTGTGTGGTTTACTGGGTGCCTGATGGGGGTGTGGTACATTGTGTACTGTCAGTGGTGTGCGGTGTGCTGGGTATCTGATGGAGGTGTGGTACATTGTGTACTGTCAGTGGTGTGCGGTGTGCTGGGTGTCTGATGGGGCTGTGGTACTTTTTGTATTGTCAGTGGTGTGCGGTGTGCTGGGTGTCTGATGGGGCTGTGGTACTTTTTGTACTGTCAGTGGTGTGCGGTGTGCTGGGTGTCTGATGGGGGTGTAGTACATTGTGTACTGTCAGTGGTGTGCGGTGTGCTGGGTGTCTGATGGGGGTGTGGTACATTGTGTACTGTCAGTGGTGTGTGGTGTGCTGGGTGTCTGATGAGGATGTGGTACATTGTGTACTGTCAGTGGTGTGTGGTGTGCTGGGTCTCTGATGGGGGTGCCGTACATTGTGTACTGTCAGTGGTGTGTGGTGTGCTGGGTGTCTGATGGGGGTGAGGTACATTGTGTACTGTCAGTGGTGTGTGGTGTGCTGGGTGTCTGCTGGGGGTGTGGTACATTGTGTACTGTCAGTGGTGTGTGGTGTGCTGGGTGTCTGATGGGGGTGCCGTACATTGTGTACTGTCAGTGGTGTGTGGTGTGCTGGGTGTCTGCTGGGGGTGTGGTACATTGTGTACTGTCAGTGGTGTGTGGTGTGCTGGGTGTCTGATGGGGGTGCCGTACATTGTGTACTGTCAGTGGTGTGTGGTGTGCTGGGTGTCTGATGGGGGTGAGGTACATTGTGTACTGTCAGTGGTTTTTGGTGTACTGGCTGTCTGATGGGGGTGTGGTACATTGTGTACTGTCAGTGGTGTGTGGTGTACTGGGTGCCTGATGGGGGTGTGGTACATTGTGTACTGTCAGTGGTGTGCGGTGTGCTGGGTATCTGATGGGGGTGTGGTACATTGTGTACTGTCAGTGGTGTGCGGTGTGCTGGGTGTCTGATGGGGCTGTGGTACTTTTTGTATTGTCAGTGGTGTGCGGTGTGCTGGGTGTCTGATGGGGCTGTGGTACTTTTTGTACTGTCAGTGGTGTGCGGTGTGCTGGGTGTCTGATGGGGGTGTAGTACATTGTGTACTGTCAGTGGTGTGCGGTGTGCTGGGTGTCTGATGGGGGTGTGGTACATTGTGTACTGTCAGTGGTGTGTGGTGTGCTGGGTGTCTGATGAGGATGTGGTACATTGTGTACTGTCAGTGGTGTGTGGTGTGCTGGGTGTCTGATGGCTGTGGTACATTGTGTACTGTCAGTGGTTTTTGATGTACTGGCTGTCTGATGGGGGTGTGGTACATTGTGTACTGTCAGTGGTGTGCGGTGTGCTGGGTGTCTGATGGGGCTGTGGTACTTTGTGTACTGTCAGTGGTGTGCGGTGTGCTGGGTGTCTGATGGGGGTGTGGTACATTGTGTACTGTCAGTGGTGTGCGGTGTGCTGTGTGTCTGATGGGGCTGTGGTACATTGTGTACTGTCAGTGGTATGTGGTGTGCTGGGGGTCTGATGGGGGTGTGGTACATTGTGTACTGTCAGTGGTGTGTGGTGTGCTGGGTGCCTGATGGGGGTGTGGTACATTGTGTACTCTCAGTGGTGTGCGGTGTGCTGGGTGTCTGATGGGGCTGTGGTACATTGTGTACTGTCAGTGGTGTGCGGTGTGCTGGGTGTCTGATGGGACTGTGGTACATTGTGTACTGTCAGTGGTGTGCAGTGTGCTGGGTGTCTGATGGGGGTGTGGTACATTGTGTACTGTCAGTGGAGTGCGGTGTGCTGGGTGTCTGATGGGGGTGAGGTACATTGTGTACTGTCAGTGGTGTGCGGTGTGCTGGGTGTCTGATGGGGGTGTGGTACATTGTGTACTGTCAGTGGTGTGTGGTGTGCTGCGTGTCTGATGGGGGTGAGGTACATCGTGTACTGTCAGTGGTGTGCGGTGTGCTGTGTGCCTGATGGGACTGTGGTACATTGTGTACTGTCAGTGGTGTGCGGTGTGCTGGGTGCCTGATGGGGGTGTGGTACCTTGTGTACTGTCAGTGGTGTGTGGTGTGCTGGGTGTCTGATGGGGGTGTGGTACATTGTGTACTGTCAGTGGAGTGCGGTGTGCTGGGTGTCTGATGGGGGTGTGGTACATTGTGTACTGTCAATGGTGTGTGGTGTGCTGGGTGCCTGATGGGGGTGTGGTACATTGTGCACTGTCAGTGGTGTGCGGTGTGCTGGGTGCCTGATGGGAGTGTGGTACATTGTGTACTGTCAGTGGTGTGTGGTGTGCTGGGTGTCTGATGGGTGTGTGGTACATTGTGTACTGTCAGTGGTGTGCGGTGTGCTGGGTGTCTGATGGGGGTGTGGTACATTGTGTACTGTCAGTGGTGTGCGGTGTGCTGGGTGTCTGATGGGTGATTGGTACATTGTGTACTGTCAGTGGTGTGTGGTGTGCTGGGTGCCTGATGGGGGTGTGGTACATTGTGTACTGTCAGTGGTGTGCGGTGTGCTGGGTGTCTGATGGGGCTGTGGTACATTGTGTACTGTCAGTGGTGTGCGGTGTGCGGGGTGTCTGATGGGGGTGTGGTACATTGTGCACTGTCAGTGGTGTGCGGTGTGCTGTGTGTCTGATGGGGCTGTGGTACATTGTGTACTGTCAGTGGTGTGCGGTGTGCTGGGTGCCTGATGGGGGGGGGGTACATTGTGTACTGTCAGTGGTGTGCAGTGTGCAGGGTGTCTGATGGGGGTGTGGTACATTAAGCACTGTCAGTGGTGTGTGGTGTGCTGGTTGTCTGATGGGGGTGTGGTACATTGTGTACTGTCAGTGGTGTGCGGTGTGCTGGGTGTCTGATGGGGGTGCCGTACATTGTGTACTGTCAGTGGTGTGTGCTGTGCTGGGTGTCTGATGGGGGTGAGGTACATTGTGTACTGTCAGTGGTGTGTGGTGTGCTGGGTGTCTGGTGGGTGTGGTACATTGTGTACTGTCAGTGGTGTGAGGTGTGCTGGGTGTCTGATGGGGGTGTGGTACATTGTGTACTGTCAGTGGTGTGAGGTGTGCTGGGTGTCTGATGGGGGTGTGGTTCATTGTGTACTGTCAGTGGTGTGCGGTGTGCTGTGTGCCTGATGGGGCTGTGATACATTATGCACTGTCAGTGGTGTGTGGTGTGCTGGGTCTCTGATGGGGGTGCCGTACATTGTGTACTGTCAGTGGTGTGTGGTGTGCTGGGTGTCTGATGGGGGTGAGGTACATTGTGTACTGTCAGTGGTGTGTGGTGTGCTGGGTGTCTGCTGGGGGTGTGGTACATTGTGTACTGTCAGTGGTGTGTGGTGTGCTGGGTGTCTGATGGGGGTGCCGTACATTGTGTACTGTCAGTGGTGTGTGGTGTGCTGGGTGTCTGCTGGGGGTGTGGTACATTGTGTACTGTCAGTGGTGTGTGGTGTGCTGGGTGTCTGATGGGGGTGCCGTACATTGTGTACTGTCAGTGGTGTGTGGTGTGCTGGGTGTCTGATGGGGGTGAGGTACATTGTGTACTGTCAGTGGTTTTTGGTGTACTGGCTGTCTGATGGGGGTGTGGTACATTGTGTACTGTCAGTGGTGTGTGGTGTACTGGGTGCCTGATGGGGGTGTGGTACATTGTGTACTGTCAGTGGTGTGCGGTGTGCTGGGTATCTGATGGAGGTGTGGTACATTGTGTACTGTCAGTGGTGTGCGGTGTGCTGGGTGTCTGATGGGGCTGTGGTACTTTTTGTATTGTCAGTGGTGTGCGGTGTGCTGGGTGTCTGATGGGGCTGTGGTACTTTTTGTACTGTCAGTGGTGTGCGGTGTGCTGGGTGTCTGATGGGGGTGTAGTACATTGTGTACTGTCAGTGGTGTGCGGTGTGCTGGGTGTCTGATGGGGGTGTGGTACATTGTGTACTGTCAGTGGTGTGTGGTGTGCTGGGTGTCTGATGAGGATGTGGTACATTGTGTACTGTCAGTGGTGTGTGGTGTGCTGGGTGTCTGATGGCTGTGGTACATTGTGTACTGTCAGTGGTTTTTGATGTACTGGCTGTCTGATGGGGGTGTGGTACATTGTGTACTGTCAGTGGTGTGCGGTGTGCTGGGTGTCTGATGGGGCTGTGGTACTTTGTGTACTGTCAGTGGTGTGCGGTGTGCTGGGTGTCTGATGGGGGTGTGGTACATTGTGTACTGTCAGTGGTGTGCGGTGTGCTGTGTGTCTGATGGGGCTGTGGTACATTGTGTACTGTCAGTGGTGTGTGGTGTGCTGGGGGTCTGATGGGGGTGTGGTACATTGTGTACTGTCAGTGGTGTGTGGTGTGCTGGGTGCCTGATGGGGGTGTGGTACATTGTGTACTGTCAGTGGTGTGCGGTGTGCTGTGTGTCTGATGGGGGTGTGGTACACTGTGTACTGTCAGTGGTGTGCGGTGTGCTGGGTGTCTGATGGGGGTGTGGTACATTGTGTACTGTCAGTGGTGTGCGGTGTGCTGGGTGTCTGATGGGACTGAGGTACATTATGTACTGTCAGTGGTGTGCGGTGTGCTGGGTGTCTGATGGGGGTGTGGTACATTGTGTACTGTCAGTGGTGTGTGGTGTGCTGCGTGTCTGATGGGGGTGAGGTACATTGTGTACTGTCATTGGTGTGCGGTGTGCTGGGTGCCTGATGGGGGTGTGGTACATTGTGTACTGTCAGTGGTGTGCGGTGTGCTGGGTGTCTGATGGGGGTGTGGTACATTGTGTACTGTCAGTGGTGTGCGGTGTGCTGGGTGCCTGATGGGGGTGAGGTACATCGTGTGCTGTCAGTGGTGTGCGGTGTGCTGTGTGCCTGATGGGACTGTGGTACATTGTGTACTGTCAGTGGTGTGCGGTGTGCTGGGTGCCTGATGGGGGTGTGGTACATTGTGTACTGTCAGTGGTGTGCGGTGTGCTGGGTGTCTGATGGGGCTGTGGTACATTGTGTACTGTCAGTGGTGTGCGGTGTGCTGGGTGTCTGATGGGGCTGTGGTACATTGTGTACTGTCAGTGGTGTGCGGTGTGCTGGGTGCCTGATGGGGGTGTGGTACATTGTGTACTGTCAGTGGTGTGCAGTGTGCTGGGTGTCTGATGGGGCTGTGGTACATTGTGTACTGTCAGTGGTGTGCGGTGTGCTGGGTGTCTGATGGGGGTGTGGTACATTGTGTACTGTCAGTGGTGTGTGGTGTGCTGGGTGTCTGATGTGGGTGTGGTACACTTTGTACTGTCAGTGGTGTGCGGTGTGCTGGGTGCCTGATGGGGGTGTGGTACATTGTGTACTGTCAGTGGTGTGTGGTGTGCTGGGTGTCTGATGGGGGTGTGGTACATTGTGAACTGTCAGTGGAGTGCGTTGTGCTGGGTGTCTGATGGGGGTGTGGTACATTGTGTACTGTCAGTGGTGTGCGGTGTGCTGGATGTCTGATGGGGGTGTGGTACATTGTGTACTGTCAGTGGTGTGCGGTGTGCTGGGTGCCTGATGGGGGTGTGGTACATTGTGAACTGTCAGTGGTGTGTGGTGTGCTGGGTCCCTGATGGAGGTGTGGTACATTGTGTACTGTCAGTGGTTTGCGGTGTGCTGAGTGTCTGATGGGGGTGTGGTACATTGTGTACTGTCAGTGGTGTGCGGTGAGCTGGGTGCCTGATGGGACTGTGGTACATTGTGTACTATCAGTGGTGTGCGGTGTGCTGGGTGTCTGATGGGACTGTGGTACATTGTGTACTATCAGTGGTGTGTGATGAGCTGGGTGCCTGATGCGGCTGTGGTACATTGTGCACTGTCAGTCGTGTGCGGTGTGCTGGGTGTCTGATGGGGCTGTGGTACATTGTGTACTGTCAGTGGTGTATGGTGTGCTGGGTGTCTGATGGGGCTGTGGTAAATTGTGTACTGACAGTGGTGTGTGGTGTGCTGGGTGCCTGATGGGGGCTGTGGTACATTGTGTACTGTCAGTGGTGTGCGGTGTGCTGGGTGTCTGATGGGGCTGTGGTACATTGTGTACTGTCAGTGGTGTGCGGTGTGCTGGGTGTCTGATGGGACTGTGGTACATTGTGTACTGTCAGTGGTGTGCAGTGTGCTGGGTGTCTGATGGGGGTGTGGTACATTGTGTACTGTCAGTGGTGTGCAGTGTGCTGGGTGTCTGATGGGACTGTGGTACATTGTGTACTATCAGTGGTGTGCGGTTTGCTGGGTGTCTGATGGGGGTGTGGTACATTGTGCACTTTCAGTGGTGTGCTGGGTGTGTGATGGGGCTGTGGTACATTGTGTACTGTCAGTGGTGTGCAGTGTGCTGGGTGTCTGATGGGGGTGTGGTACATTGTGTACTGTCAGTGGTGTGTGGTGTGCTGGGTCCCTGATGGGGGTGTGGTACATTGTGTACTGTCAGTGGTGTTTGGTGTACTGGGTGTTTGATGGGGGTGTGGTACATTGTGTACTGTCAGTGGTGTGCGGTGTGCTGGGTATCTGATGGGGGTGTAGTACATTGTGTACTGTCAGTGGTGTGCGGTGAGCTGGGTGCCTGATGGGGGTGAGGTACATTGTGTACTGTCAGTGGTGTGTGGTGTGCTGGGTGTCTGATGGGTGTGGTACATTGTGTACTGTGAGTGGTGTGAGGTGTGCTGGGTGTCTGATGGGGGTGTGGTACATTGTGTACTGTCAGTGGTGTGAGGTGTGCTGGGTGCCTGACGGGGGTGTGGTACATTGTGTACTGTCAGTGGTGTGAGGTGTGCTGGGTGTCTGATGGGGGTGTGGTTCATTGTGTACTGTCAGTGGTGTGCGGTGTGCTGGGTGCCTGATGGGGCTGTGATACATTATGCACTGTCAGTGGTGTGTGGTGTGCTGGGTGTCTGATGGGGGTGCCGTACATTGTGTACTGTCAGTGGTGTGTGGTGTGCTGGGTGTCTGATGGGGGTGAGGTACATTGTGTACTGTCAGTGGTGTGCGGTGTGCTGGGTGCCTGATGGGGGTGTGGTACATTGTGTACTGTCAGTGGTGTGTGGTGTGCTGGGTGTCTGATGGGGGTGTGGTACATTGTGTACTGTCAGTGGTGTGTGGTGTGCTGGGTGTCTGATGGGGGTGCCGTACATTGTGTACTGTCAGTGGTGTGTGGTGTGCTGGGTGTCTGATGGGGGTGAGGTACATTGTGTACTGTCAGTGGTGTGTGATGTGCTGGGTGCCTGATGGGGGTGTGGTACATTGTGTACTGTCAGTGGTGTGTGGTGTGCTGGGTTCCTTGATGGGGGTGTGGTACATTGTGTACTGTCAGTGGTGTGCGGTGTGCTGGGTATCTGATGGGGGTCTGGTATATTGTGTACTGTCAGTGGTGTGCGGTGTGCTGGGTGTCTGATGGGGCTGTGGTACTTTTTGTACTGTCAGTGGTGTGCGGTGTGCTGGGTGTCTGATGGGGCTGTGGTACTTTTTGTACTGTCAGTGGTGTGCGGTGTGCTGGGTGTCTGATGGGGGTGCCGTACATTGTGTACTGTCAGTGGTGTGTGGTGTTCTGGGTGTCTGATGAGGATGTGGTACATTGTGTACTGTCAGTGGTGTGCGGTGTGCTGGGTGTCTGATGGCTGTGGTACATTGTGTACTGTCAGTGGTGTGTGGTGTGCTGGGTGTCTGATGGGGCTGTGGTACACTGTGTACTGTCAGTGGTGTGTGGTGTGCTGGGTGTCTGATGAGGATGTGGTACATTGTGTACTGTCAGTGGTGTGTGGTGTGCTGGGTGTCTGATGGGGCTGTGGTACATTGTGTACTGTCAGTGGTTTTTGATGTACTGGCTGTCTGATGGGGGTGTGGTACATTGTGTACTGTCAGTGGTGTGCGGTGTGCTGGGTGTCTGATGGGGCTGTGGTACTTTGTGTACTGTCAGTGTTGTGCGGTGTGCTGGGTGTCTGATGGGGGTGTGGTACATTGTGTACTGTCAGTGGTGTGCGGTGTGCTGTGTGTCTGATGGGGCTGTGGTACATTGTGTACTGTCAGTGGTGTGTGGTGTGCTGGGGGTCTGATGGGGGTGTGGTACATTGTGTACTGTCAGTGGTGTGTGGTGTGCTGGGTGCCTGATGGGGGTGTGGTACATTGTGTACTGTCAGTGGTGTGCGGTGTGCTGGGTGTCTGATGGGGGTGTGGTACATTGTGTACTGTCAGTGGTGTGCAGTGTGCTGGGTGTCTGATGGGGGTGTGGTACATTGTGTACTGTCAGTGGTGTGCGGTGTGCTGTGTGTCTGATGGGGGTGTGGTACACTGTGTACTGTCAGTGGTGTGCGGTGTGCTGGGTGTCTGATGGGGGTGTGGTACATTGTGTACTGTCAGTGGTGTGCGGTGTGCTGGGTGTCTGATGGGACTGTGGTACATTGTGTACTGTCAGTGGCGTGCGGTGTGCTGGGTGTCTGATGGGGGTGTGGTACATTGTGTACTGTCAGTGGTGTGCGGTGTGCTGGGTGTCTGATGGGGCTGTGGTACATTGTGTACTATCAGTGGTGTGCGGTGTGCTGGGTGTCTGATGGAGGTGTGGTACATTGTGTACTGTCAGTGGTGTGCGGTGTGCTGGGTGTCTGATGGGGGTGTGGTACATTGTGTACTGTCAGTGGTGTGCGGTGTGCTGCGTGTCTGATGGGGGTGTGGTACATTGTGTACTGTCAGTGGTGTGCGGTGTGCTGGGTGTCTGATGGGGGTGTGGTACATTGTGTACTGTCAGTGGTGTGCGGTGTGCTGGGTGTCTGATGGGGATGTGGTACATTGTGTAATGTCAGTGGTGTGCGGTGTGCTGGGTGTCTGATGGGGGTGTGGTACATTGTGTACTGTCAGTGGTGTGTGGTGTGCTGGGTGTCTGATGGGACTGTGGTACATTGTGTACTGTCAGTGGCGTGCGGTGTGCTGGGTGTCTGATGGGGGTGTGGTACATTGTGTACTGTCAGTGGTGTGCGGTGTGCTGGGTGTCTGATGGGGGTGTGGTACATTGTGTACTGTCAGTGGTGTGCGGTGTGCTGGGTGTCTGATGGGGATGTGGTACATTGTGTACTGTCAGTGGTGTGTGGTGTGCTGCGTGTCTGATGGGGGTGAGGTACATTGTGTACTGTCAGTGGTGTGCGGTGTGCTGGTTGCCTGATGGGGGTGTGGTCCATTGTGTACTGTCAGTGGTGTGCGGTGTGCTGGGTGTCTGATGGGGGTGTGGTACATTGTGTACTGTCAGTGGTGTGTGGTGTGCTGGGTGCCTGATGGGGGTGTGGTACATTGTGTACTGACAGTGGTGTGCGGTGTGCTGGGTGTATGCTGGGGGTGTGGTACATTGTGTACTGTCAGTGGTGTGCGGTGTGCTGGGTGCCTGATGGGGGTGTGGTACATTGTGTACTGACAGTGGTGTGCGGTGTGCTGGGTGTCTGATGGGGCTGTGGTACATTGTGTACTGTCTGTGGTGTGTGGTGTGCTGGGTGCCTGATGGGGGTGTTGTACATTGTGTACTGTCAGTGGTGTGCGGTGTGCTGGGTGCCTGATGGGGGTGTGGTCCATTGTGTACTGTCAGTGGTGTGCGGTGTGCTGGGTGTCTGATGGGGCTGTGGTACATTGTGTACTGTCAGTGGTGTGCGGTGTGCTGGGTGTCTGATGGGGCTGTGGTACATTGTGTACTGTCAGTGGTGTGCGGTGTGCTGGGTGCCTGATGGGGGTGTGGTACATTGTGTACTGTCAGTGGTGTGCGGTGTGCTGGGTGTCTGATGGGGCTGTGGTACATTGTGTACTGTCAGTGGTGTGCGGTGTGCTGGGTGTCTGATGGGGGTGTGGTACATTGTGTACTGTCAGTGGTGTGTGGTGTGCTGGGTGTCTGATGTGGGTGTGGTACACTTTGTACTGTCAGTGGTGTGCGGTGTGCTGGGTGCCTGATGGGGGTGTGGTACATTGTGTACTGTCAGTGGTGTGTGGTGTGCTGGGTGTCTGATGGGGGTGTGGTACATTGTGAACTGTCAGTGGAGTGCGTTGTGCTGGGTATCTGATGGGGGTGTGGTACATTGTGTACTGTCAGTGGTGTGCGGTGTGCTGGATGTCCGATGGGGGTGTGGTACATTGTGTACTGTCAGTGGTGTGCGGTGTGCTGGGTGCCTGATGGGGGTGTGGTACATTGTGAACTGTCAGTGGTGTGTGGTGTGCTGGGTCCCTGATGGAGGTGTGGTACATTGTGTACTGTCAGTGGTGTGCGGTGTGCTGAGTGTCTGATGGGGGTGTGGTACATTGTGTACTGTCAGTGGTGTGCGGTGAGCTGGGTGCCTGATGGGACTGTGGTACATTGTGTACTATCAGTGGTGTGTGATGAGCTGGGTGCCTGATGCGGCTGTGGTACATTGTGCACTGTCAGTCGTGTGCGGTGTGCTGGGTGTCTGATGGGGCTGTGGTACATTGTGTACTGTCAGTGGTGTATGGTGTGCTGGGTGTCTGATGGGGCTGTGGTAAATTGTGTACTGACAGTGGTGTGTGGTGTGCTGGGTGCCTGATGGGGGCTGTGGTACATTGTGTACTGTCAGTGGTGTGCGGTGTGCTGGGTGTCTGATGGGGCTGTGGTACATTGTGTACTATCAGTGGTGTGCGGTGTGCTGGGTGTCTGATGGGGGCGTGGTACATTGTGCACTGTCTGTGGTGTGCGGTGTGCTGGGTGCCTGATGGGGGTGTGGTACATTGTGTACTGTCAATGGTGTGCGGTGTGCTGGGTGCCTGATGGGGGTGTGGTACATTGTGCACTGTCTGTGGTGTGCGGTGTGCTGGGTGCCTGATGGGGGTGTGGTACATTGTGCACTGTCAGTGGTGTGCGGTGTGCTGGGTGTCTGATGAAGGTGTGGTACATTGTGTACTCTCAGTGGTGTGCGGTGTGCTGGGTGCCTGATGGGGCTGTGATACATTATGTACTGTCAGTGGTGTGTGGTGTGCTGGGTGTCTGATGGTGGTGCCGTACATTGTGTACTGTCAGTGGTGTGTGGTGTGCTGGGTGTCTGATGGGGGTGAGGTACATTGTGTACTGTCAGTGGTTTGTGGTGTGCTGGCTGTCTGATGGGGGTGTGGTACATTGTGTACTGTCAGTGGTGTGCGGTGTGCTGGGTGTCTGATGGGTG
The DNA here is from genome assembly GCF_047496885.1 of Scyliorhinus torazame. Taxonomy (NCBI): domain Eukaryota; kingdom Metazoa; phylum Chordata; class Chondrichthyes; order Carcharhiniformes; family Scyliorhinidae; genus Scyliorhinus; species Scyliorhinus torazame. Next base: position 800,081 of record NW_027307768.1, read on the forward strand.
TGTGGTACATTGTGTACTGTCAGTGGTGTGCGGTGTGCTGGGTGTCTGATGGGGGTGTGGTACATTGTGCACTGTCAGTGGTGTGCGGTGTGCTGGGTGTCTGATGGGGGTGTGGTACATTGTGTACTATCAGTGGTGTGCGGTGTGCTGGGTGTCTGATGGGGGTGTGGTACATTGTGTACTGTCAGTGGTGTGCGGTGTGCTGTGTGCGTGATGGGGGTGTGGTACATTGTGTACTGTCAGTGGTGTGCGGTGTGCTGGGTGTCTGATGGGGCTTTGGTACATTGTGTACTGTCAGTGGTGTGCGGTGTGCTGGGTGTCTGATGGGGGTGTGGTACATTGTGTACTGTCAGTGGTGTGCGGTGTGCTGGGTGTCTGATGGGGGTGTGGTACATTGTGTACTGTCAGTGGTGTGCGGTGTGCTGGGTGCCTGATGGGGGTGTGGTACATTGTGTATTGTCAGTGGTGTGTGGTGTGCTGGGTGCCTGATGGGGCTGTGGTACATTGTGTACTGTCAGTGGTGTGTGGTGTGCTGGGTGTCTGATGGGGGTATGGTACATTGTGTACTGTCAGTGGTGTGTAGTGTGCTGTGTGTCTGATGGGGGTGTGGTACACTGTGTACTGTCAGTGGTGTGCGGTGAGCTGGGTGTCTGATGGGGGTGTGGTACATTGTGTACTGTCAGTGGTGTGCGGTGTGCTGGGTGTCTGATGGGGGTGTGGTACATTGTGTACTGTCAGTGGTGTGCAGTGTGCTGGGTGTTTGATGGGGGTGTGGTACATTGTGTACTGTCTGTGGTGTGTGGTGTGCTGGGTGCCTGATGGGGGTGTTGTACATTGTGTACTGTCAGTGGTGTGCGGTGTGCTGGGTGCCTGATGGGGGTGTGGTCCATTGTGTACTGTCAGTGGTGTGCGGTGAGCTGGATGTCTGATGGGGGTGTGGTACATTGTGTACTGTCAGTGGTGTATGGTGTGCTGGGTGTCTGATGTGGGTGTGGTACACTTTGTACTGTCAGTGGTGTGCGGTGTGCTGGGTGCCTGATGGGGGTGTGGTACATTGTGTACTGTCAGTGGTGTGTGGTGTGCTGGGTGTCTGATGGGGGTGTGGTACATTGTGAACTGTCAGTGGAGTGCGTTGTGCTGGGTGTCTGATGGGGGTGTGGTACATTGTGTACTGTCAGTGGTGTGCGGTGTGCTGGATGTCCGATGGGGGTGTGGTACATTGTGTACTGTCAGTGGTGTGCGGTGTGCTGGGTGCCTGATGGGGGTGTGGTACATTGTGAACTGTCAGTGGTGTGTGGTGTGCTGGGTCCCTGATGGAGGTGTGGTACATTGTGTACTGTCAGTGGTGTGCGGTGTGCTGAGTGTCTGATGGGGGTGTGGTACATTGTGTACTGTCAGTGGTGTGCGGTGAGCTGGGTGCCCGATGGGACTGTGGTACATTGTGTACTATCAGTGGTGTGTGATGAGCTGGGTGCCTGATGCGGCTGTGGTACATTGTGCACTGTCAGTCGTGTGCGGTGTGCTGGGTGTCTGATGGGGCTGTGGTACATTGTGTACTGTCAGTGGTGTATGGTGTGCTGGGTGTCTGATGGGGCTGTGGTAAATTGTGTACTGACAGTGGTGTGTGGTGTGCTGGGTGCCTGATGGGGGCTGTGGTACATTGTGTACTGTCAGTGGTGTGCGGTGTGCTGGGTGTCTGATGGGGCTGTGGTACATTGTGTACTATCAGTGGTGTGCGGTGTGCTGGGTGTCTGATGGGACTGTGGTACATTGTGTACTGTCAGTGGTGTGCAGTGTGCTGGAAGTCTGATGGGGGTGTGGTACATTGTGTACTGTCAGTGGTGTGCAGTGTGCTGGGTGTCTGATGGGACTGTGGTACATTGTGTACTATCAGTGGTGTGCGGTGTGCTGGGTGTCTGATGGGGGTCTGGTACATTGTGTACTTTCAGTGGTGTGCTGGGTGTGTGATGGGGCTGTGGTACATTGTGTACTGTCAGTGGTGTGCAGTGTGCTGGGTGTCTGATGGGGGTGTGGTACATTGTGTACTGTCTGTGGTGTGTGGTGTGCTGGGTCCCTGATGGGGGTGTGGTACATTGTGTACTGTCAGTGGTGTTTGGTGTACTGGGTGTTTGATGGGGGTGTGGTACATTGTGTACTGTCAGTGGTGTGCGGTGTGCTGGGTATCTGATGGGGGTGTAGTACATTGTGTACTGTCAGTGGTGTGCGGTGAGCTGGGTGCCTGATGGGGGTGTGGTACATTGTGTACTGTCAGTGGTGTGCGGTGTGCTGGGTGCCTGATGGGGGTGTGGTACATTGTGTACTGTCAGTGGTGTGCGGTGTGCTGGGTGTCTGATGGGAGTGTGGTACATTGTGTACTGTCAGTGGTGTGCGGTGTGCTGGGTGTCCGATGGGGGTGTGGGACATTGTGTACTGTCAGTGGTGTGTGGTGTGCTGGGTGCCTGATGGGGGTGTGGTACATTATGCACTGTCAGTGGTGTGCAGTGTGCTGGGTGTCTGATGGGGGTGTGGTACATTGTGTACTGTCAGTGGTGTGCGGTGTGCTGGATGTCTGATTGGGGTGTGGTACATTGTGTACTGTCAGTGGTGTGCGGTGTGCTGGGTGTCTGATGGGGCTGTGATACATTGTGTACTCCCAGTGGTGTGCTATGTGCTGGGTGCCTGATGGGGCTGTGGTACATTGTGTACTGTCAGTGGTGTGCGGTGTGCGGGGTGTCTGATGGGGGGGGTGGTACATTGTGTACTGTCAGTGGAGTGCGGTGTGCTGGGTGTCTGATGGGGGTGTGGTACATTGTGTACTGTCAATGGTGTGCGGTGTGCTGGGTGCCTGATGGGGGTGTGGTACATTGTGCACTGTCTGTGGTGTGCGGTGTGCTGGGTGCCTGATGGGGGTGTGGTACATTGTGCACTGTCAGTGGTGTGCGGTGTGCTGGGTGTCTGATGAAGGTGTGGTACATTGTGTACTCTCAGTGGTGTGCGGTGTGCTGGGTGCCTGATGGGGCTGTGATACATTATGTACTGTCAGTGGTGTGTGGTGTGCTGGGTGTCTGATGGTGGTGCCGTACATTGTGTACTGTCAGTGGTGTGTGGTGTGCTGGGTGTCTGATGGGGGTGAGGTACATTGTGTACTGTCAGTGGTTTGTGGTGTGCTGGCTGTCTGATGGGGGTCTGGTACATTGTGTACTGTCAGTGGTGTGCGGTGTGCTGGGTGTCTGATGGGTGTGTGGTACATTGTGTACTGTCAGTGGTGTGCGGTGTGCTGGGTGTCTGATGGGGGTGTGGTACATTGTGCACTGTCAGTGGTGTGCGGTGTGCTGGGTGTCTGATGGGGGTGTGGTACATTGTGTACTGTCAGTGGTGTGCGGTGTGCTGGGTGTCTGATGGGGGTGTGGTACATTGTGTACTGTCAGTGGTGTGCGGTGTGCTGTGTGCGTGATGGGGGTGTGGTACATTGTGTACTGTCAGTGGTGTGCGGTGTGCTGGGTGTCTGATGGGGCTTTGGTACATTGTGTACTGTCAGTGGTGTGCGGTGTGCTGGGTGTCTGATGGGGGTGTGGTACATTGTGTACTGTCAGTGGTGTGCGGTGTGCTGGGTGTCTGATGGGGGTGTGGTACATTGTGTACTGTCAGTGGTGTGCGGTGTGCTGGGTGCCTGATGGGGGTGTGGTACATTGTGTATTGTCAGTGGTGTGTGGTGTGCTGGGTGCCTGATGGGGCTGTGGTACATTGTGTACTGTCAGTGGTGTGTGGTGTGCTGGGTGTCTGATGGGGGTGTGGTACATTGTGTACTGTCAGTGGTGTGTAGTGTGCTGTGTGTCTGATGGGGGTGTGGTACACTGTGTACTGTCAGTGGTGTGCGGTGAGCTGGGTGTCTGATGGGGGTGTGGTACATTGTGTACTGTCAGTGGTGTGCGGTGTGCTGGGTGTCTGATGGGGGTGTGGTACATTGTGTACTGTCAGTGGTGTGCAGTGTGCTGGGTGTTTGATGGGGGTGTGGTACATTGTATACTGTCAGTGGTGTGTGGTGTGCTGGGTGTCTGATGGGGGTGTGGTACATTGTGTACTGTCAGTGGTGTGTGGTGTGCTGGGTGCCTGATGGGGGTGTGGTACATTGTGTACTGTCAGTGGTGTGCGGTGTGCGGGGTGTCTGATGGGGGTGTGGTACATTGTGTGCTGTCAGTGGTGTGTGGTGTGCTGGGTGTCTGATGGGGCTGTGGTACATTGTGTACTGTGAGTGGTGTGTGGTGTGCTGGGTGTCTGATGGGGGGTGTGGTACATTGTGTACTGTCAGTGGTGTGTGGTGTGCTGTGTGTTTGATGGGGGTCTGGTACATTGTGTACTGTCAGTGGTGTGCGGTGTGCTGGGTGCCTGATGGGTCTGTGGTACATTGTGTACTGTCAGTGGTGTGCAGTGTGCTGGGTTTCTGATGGGGCTGTGGTACATTGTGTACTGTCAGTGGTGTGCGGTGAGCTGGGTGCCTGATGGGGGTGTGGTACATTGTGTACTGTCAGTGGTGTGCGGTGTGCTGGGTGTCTGATGGGGGTGTGGTACATTGTGTACTGTCAGTGGTGTTTGGTGTGCTGGGTGCCTGATGGGGGTGTGGTACATTATGTACTGTCAGTGGTGTGTGGTGTGCTGGGTGTCTGATGGGGGTGTGGTACATTGTGTACTGTCAGTGGTGTGCGGTGTGCTGGGTGTCTGATGGGGGTGTGGTACATTGTGTACTGTCAGTGGTGTGTGGTGTGCTGGGTGCCTGGTGGGGGTGTGGTACATTGTGTACTGTCAGTGGTGTGCGGTGTGCTGGGTGTCTGATGGGTGTGATACATTGTGTACTGTCAGTGGTGTTTGGTGTGCTTGGTGTCTGATGGGGGTGTGGTACATTATGTACTGCCAGTGGTGTGTGGTGTGCTGGGTGTCTGATGGGGGTGTGGTACATTGTGTACTGTCAGTGGTGTGCGGTGTGCTGGGTGCCTGATGGGGGTGTGGTACATTGTGTGCTGTCAGTGGTGTGCGGTGTGCTGGGTGCCTGATGGGGGTGTGGTACATTGTGTACTGTCAGTGGTGTGCTGTGTGCTGGGTGCCTGATGGGTCTGTGGTACATTGTGTACTGTCAGTGGTGTGCGGTGTGCTGGGTTTCTGATGGGGCTGTAGTACATTGTGTACTGTCAGTGGTGTGCGGTGAGCTGGGTGCCTGATGGGGGTGTGGTACATTGTGTACTGTCAGTGGTGTGCGGTGTGCTGTGTGTCTGATGGAGGTGTGGTACATTGTGTACTTTCAGTGGTGTGCGGTGTGCTGGGTGTCTGACGGGGGTGTGGTACATTGTGTACTGTCAGTGGTGTGCGGTGTGCGGGGTGTCTGATGGGGGTGTGGTACATTGTGTGCTGTCAGTGGTGTGTGGTGTGCTGGGTGTCTGATGGGGCTGTGGTACATTGTGTACTGTCAGTGGTGTGCGGTGTGAGGGGTGTCTGATGGGGGTGTGGTACATTGTGTGCTGTCAGTGGTGTGTGGTGTGCTGGGTGTCTGATGGGGCTGTGGTACATTGTGTACTGTGAGTGGTGTGTGGTGTGCTGGGTGTCTGATGGGGGGTGTGGTACATTGTGTACTGTCAGTGGTGTGTGGTGTGCTGTGTGTTTGATGGGGGTGTGGTACATTGTGTACTGTCAGTGGTGTGCGGTGTGCTGGGTGCCTGATGGGTCTGTGGTACATTGTGTACTGTCAGTGGTGTGCAGTGTGCTGGGTTTCTGATGGGGCTGTGGTACATTGTGTACTGTCAGTGGTGTGCGGTGAGCTGGGTGCCTGATGGGGGTGTGGTACATTGTGTACTGTCAGTGGTGTGCGGTGTGCTGTGTGTCTGATGGGGGTGTGGTATATTGTGTACTGTCAGTGGTGTGCGGTGTGCTGGTTGTCTGACGGGGCTGTGGTACATTGTGTACTGTCAGTGGTGTGCGGTGTGCTGTGTGCCTGATGGGGGTGTGGCCCATTGTGTACTGTCAGTGGTGTGCGGTGTGCTGGGTGCCTGATGGGGGTGTGGTACATTGTGTACTGTCAGTGGTGTGCTGTGTGCTGTGAGCCTGATGGGGGTGTGGTACATTGTGTACTGTCAGTGGTGAGCGGTGTGCTGGGTTTCTGATGGGGGTGTGGTACATTGTGTAATGTCAGTGGTGTGTGGTGTGCTGGGTTTCTGATGGGGGTGTGGTACATTGTGTACTGTCAGTGGTGTGTGGTGTGCTGGGTGTCTGATGGGGGTGTGGTACATTGTGTAATGTCAGTGGCGTGCGGTGTGCTGGGTGTCTGATGGGGGTGTGGTACATTGTGTACTGTCAGTGGTGTTTGGTGTGCTGGGTGCCTGATGGGGGTGTGGTACATTATGTACTGTCAGTGGTGTGTGGTGTGCTGGGTGTCTGATGGGGGTGTGGTACATTGTGTACTGTCAGTGGTGTGCGGTGTGCTGGGTGTCTGATGGGGGTGTGGTACATTGTGTACTGTCAGTGGTGTGTGGTGTGCTGGGTGCCTGGTGGGGGTGTGGTACATTGTGTACTGTCAGTGGTGTGCGGTGTGCTGGGTGTCTGATGGGGGTGTGGTACATTGTGTACTGTCAGTGGTGTTTGGTGTGCTGGGTGTCTGATGGGGGTGTGGTACATTATGTACTGCCAGTGGTGTGTGGTGTGCTGGCTGTCTGATGGGGGTGTGGTACATTGTGTACTGTCAGTGGTGTGCGGTGTGCTGGGTGCCTGATGGGGGTGTGGTACATTGTGTACTGTCAGTGGTGTGCGGTGTGCTGGGTGCCTGATGGGGGTGTGGTACATTGTGTACTGTCAGTGGTGTGCTGTGTGCTGGGTGCCTGATGGGTCTGTGGTACATTGTGTACTGTCAGTGGTGTGCGGTGTGCTGGGTTTCTGATGGGGCTGTAGTACATTGTGTACTGTCAGTGGTGTGCGGTGAGCTGGGTGCCTGATGGGGGTGTGGTACATTGTGTACTGTCAGTGGTGTGCGGTGTGCTGGGTGCCTGATGGGGGTGTGGTACATTGTGTACTGTCAGTGGTGTGCGGTGTGCTGGGTGCCTGATGGGGGTGTGGTACATTGTGTACTGTCAGTGGTGTGCTGTGTGCTGGGTGCCTGATGGGTCTGTGGTACATTGTGTACTGTCAGTGGTGTGCGGTGTGCTGGGTTTCTGATGGGGCTGTAGTACATTGTGTACTGTCAGTGGTGTGCGGTGAGCTGGGTGCCTGATGGGGGTGTGGTACATTGTGTACTGTCAGTGGTGTGCGGTGTGCTGTGTGTCTGATGGAGGTGTGGTACATTGTGTACTGTCAGTGGTGTGCGGTGTGCTGGGTGTCTGACGGGGCTGTGGTACATTGTGTACTGTCAGTGGTGTGCGGTGTGCTGTGTGCCTGATGGGGGTGTGGCCCATTGTGTACTGTCAGTGGTGTGCGGTGTGCTGGGTGCCTGATGGGGGTGTGGTACACTGTGTACTGTCAGTGGTGTGCGGTGTGCTGGGTGCCTGATGGGGGTGTGGTACATTGTGTACTGTCAGTGGTGTGTGGTGTGCTGGGTGTCTGATGGGGGTGTGGGACATTGTGTACTGTCAGTGGTGTGTGGTGTGCTGGGTGTCTGATTGAGGTGTGGTACATTGTGTACTGTCAATGGTGTGCGGTGTGCTGGGTGCCTGATGGGGGTGTGGTACATTGTGCACTGTCTGTGGTGTGCGGTGTGCTGGGTGCCTGATGGGGGTGTGGTACATTGTGCACTGTCAGTGGTGTGCGGTGTGCTGGGTGTCTGATGAAGGTGTGGTACATTGTGTACTCTCAGTGGTGTGCGGTGTGCTGGGTGCCTGATGGGGCTGTGATACATTATGTACTGTCAGTGGTGTGTGGTGTGCTGGGTGTCTGATGGGGGTGCCGTACATTGTGTACTGTCAGTGGTGTGTGGTATGCTGGGTGTCTGATGGGGGTGAGGTACATTGTGTACTGTCAGTGGTGTGTGGTGTGCTGGGTGTCTGATGGGGGTGTGGTACATTGTGTACTGTCAGTGGTGTGCGGTGTGCTGGGTGTCTGATGAGTGTGTGGTACATTGTGTACTGTCAGTGGTGTGCGGTGTGCTGGGTGTCTGATGGGGGTGTGGTACATTGTGCACTGTCAGTGGTGTGCGGTGTGCTGGGTGTCTGATGGGGGTGTGGTACATTGTGTACTGTCAGTGGTGTGCGGTGTGCTGGGTGTCTGATGGGGGTGTGGTACATTGTGTACTGTCAGTGGTGTGCGGTGTGCTGTGTGCGTGATGGGGGTGTGGTACATTGTGTACTGTCAGTGGTGTGCGGTGTGCTGGGTGTCTGATGGGGCTTTGGTACATTGTGTACTGTCAGTGGTGTGCGGTGTGCTGGGTGTCTGATGGGGGTGTGGTACATTGTGTACTGTCAGTGGTGTGCGGTGTGTTGGGTGCCTGATGGGGGTGTGGTACATTGTGTATTGTCAGTGGTGTGTGGTGTGCTGGGTGCCTGATGGGGCTGTGGTACATTGTGTACTGTCAGTGGTGTGTGGTGTGCTGGGTGTCTGATGGGGGTGTGGTACATTGTGTACTGTCAGTGGTGTGTAGTGTGCTGTGTGTCTGATGGGGGTGTGGTACACTGTGTACTGTCAGTGGTGTGCGGTGAGCTGGGTGTCTGATGGGGGTGTGGTACATTGTGTACTGTCAGTGGTGTGCGGTGTGCTGGGTGTCTGATGGGGGTGTGGTACATTGTGTACTGTCAGTGGTGTGCAGTGTGCTGGGTGTTTGATGGGGGTGTGGTACATTGTGTACTGTCAGTGGTGTGCAGTGTGCTGGGTGTTTGATGGGGGTGTGGTACATTGTATACTGTCAGTGGTGTGTGGTGTGCTGGGTGTCTGATGGGGGTGTGGTACATTGTGTACTGTCAGTGGTGTGTGGTGTGCTGGGTGCCTGATGGGGGTGTGGTACATTGTGTACTGTCAGTGGTGTGCGGTGTGCGGGGTGTCTGATGGGGGTGTGGTACATTGTGTGCTGTCAGTGGTGTGTGGTGTGCTGGGTGTCTGATGGGGCTGTGGTACATTGTGTACTGTGAGTGGTGTGCTGTGTGCTGGGTGCCTGATGGGTCTGTGGTACATTGTGTACTGTCAGTGGTGTGCGGTGTGCTGGGTTTCTGATGGGGCTGTAGTACATTGTGTACTGTCAGTGGTGTGCGGTGAGCTGGGTGCCTGATGGGGGTGTGGTACATTGTGTACTGTCAGTGGTGTGCGGTGTGCTGGGTGCCTGATGGGGGTGTGGTACATTGTGTACTGTCAGTGGTGTGCGGTGTGCTGGGTGCCTGATGGGGGTGTGGTACATTGTGTACTGTCAGTGTGTGCTGTGTGCTGGGTGCCTGATGGGTCTGTGGTACATTGTGTACTGTCAGTGGTGTGCGGTGTGCTGGGTTTCTGATGGGGCTGTAGTACATTGTGTACTGTCAGTGGTGTGCGGTGAGCTGGGTGCCTGATGGGGGTGTGGTACATTGTGTACTGTCAGTGGTGTGCGGTGTGCTGTGTGTCTGATGGAGGTGTGGTACATTGTGTACTGTCAGTGGTGTGCGGTGTGCTGGGTGTCTGACGGGGCTGTGGTACATTGTGTACTGTCAGTGGTGTGCGGTGTGCTGTGTGCCTGATGGGGGTGTGGCCCATTGTGTACTGTCAGTGGTGTGCGGTGTGCTGGGTGCCTGATGGGGGTGTGGTACACTGTGTACTGTCAGTGGTGTGCGGTGTGCTGGGTGCCTGATGGGGGTGTGGTACATTGTGTACTGTCAGTGGTGTGTGGTGTGCTGGGTGTCTGATGGGGGTGTGGGACATTGTGTACTGTCAGTGGTGTGTGGTGTGCTGGGTGTCTGATTGAGGTGTGGTACATTGTGTACTGTCAATGGTGTGCGGTGTGCTGGGTGCCTGATGGGGGTGTGGTACATTGTGCACTGTCTGTGGTGTGCGGTGTGCTGGGTGCCTGATGGGGGTGTGGTACATTGTGCACTGTCAGTGGTGTGCGGTGTGCTGGGTGTCTGATGAAGGTGTGGTACATTGTGTACTCTCAGTGGTGTGCGGTGTGCTGGGTGCCTGATGGGGCTGTGATACATTATGTACTGTCAGTGGTGTGTGGTGTGCTGGGTGTCTGATGGGGGTGCCGTACATTGTGTACTGTCAGTGGTGTGTGGTATGCTGGGTGTCTGATGGGGGTGAGGTACATTGTGTACTGTCAGTGGTGTGTGGTGTGCTGGGTGTCTGATGGGGGTGTGGTACATTGTGTACTGTCAGTGGTGTGCGGTGTGCTGGGTGTCTGATGGGTGTGTGGTACATTGTGTACTGTCAGTGGTGTGCGGTGTGCTGGGTGTCTGATGGGGGTGTGGTACATTGTGCACTGTCAGTGGTGTGCGGTGTGCTGGGTGTCTGATGGGGGTGTGGTACATTGTGTACTGTCAGTGGTGTGCGGTGTGCTGGGTGTCTGATGGGGGTGTGGTACATTGTGTACTGTCAGTGGTGTGCGGTGTGCTGTGTGCGTGATGGGGGTGTGGTACATTGTGTACTGTCAGTGGTGTGCGGTGTGCTGGGTGTCTGATGGGGCTTTGGTACATTGTGTACTGTCAGTGGTGTGCGGTGTGCTGGGTGTCTGATGGGGGTGTGGTACATTGTGTACTGTCAGTGGTGTGCGGTGTGTTGGGTGCCTGATGGGGGTGTGGTACATTGTGTATTGTCAGTGGTGTGTGGTGTGCTGGGTGCCTGATGGGGCTGTGGTACATTGTGTACTGTCAGTGGTGTGTGGTGTGCTGGGTGTCTGATGGGGGTGTGGTACATTGTGTACTGTCAGTGGTGTGTAGTGTGCTGTGTGTCTGATGGGGGTGTGGTACACTGTGTACTGTCAGTGGTGTGCGGTGAGCTGGGTGTCTGATGGGGGTGTGGTACATTGTGTACTGTCAGTGGTGTGCGGTGTGCTGGGTGTCTGATGGGGGTGTGGTACATTGTGTACTGTCAGTGGTGTGCAGTGTGCTGGGTGTTTGATGGGGGTGTGGTACATTGTGTACTGTCAGTGGTGTGCAGTGTGCTGGGTGTTTGATGGGGGTGTGGTACATTGTATACTGTCAGTGGTGTGTGGTGTGCTGGGTGTCTGATGGGGGTGTGGTACATTGTGTACTGTCAGTGGTGTGTGGTGTGCTGGGTGCCTGATGGGGGTGTGGTACATTGTGTACTGTCAGTGGTGTGCGGTGTGCGGGGTGTCTGATGGGGGTGTGGTACATTGTGTGCTGTCAGTGGTGTGTGGTGTGCTGGGTGTCTGATGGGGCTGTGGTACATTGTGTACTGTGAGTGGTGTGTGGTGTGCTGGGTGTCTGATGGGGGGTGTGGTACATTGTGTACTGTCAGTGGTGTGTGGTGTGCTGTGTGTTTGATGGGGGTGTGGTACATTGTGTACTGTCAGTGGTGTGCGGTGTGCTGGGTGCCTGATGGGTCTGTGGTACATTGTGTACTGTCAGTGGTGTGCAGTGTGCTGGGTTTCTGATGGGGCTGTGGTACATAGTGTACTGTCAGTGGTGTGCGGTGAGCTGGGTGCCTGATGGGGGTGTGGTACATTGTGTACTGTCAGTGGTGTGCGGTGTGCTGTGTGTCTGATGGGGGTGTGGTATATTGTGTACTGTCAGTGGTGTGCGGTGTGCTGGTTGTCTGACGGGGCTGTGGTACATTGTGTACTGTCAGTGGTGTGCGGTGTGCTGTGTGCCTGATGGGGGTGTGGCCCATTGTGTACTGTCAGTGGTGTGCGGTGTGCTGAGTGTCTGATGGGGGTGTGGTACATTGTGTACTGTCAGTGGTGTGCGGTGTGCTGGGTGCCTGATGGGGGTGTGGTACATTGTGTACTGTCAGTGGTGTGCTGTGTGCTGTGAGCCTGATGGGGGTGTGGTACATTGTGTACTGTCAGTGGTGAGCGGTGTGCTGGGTTTCTGATGGGGGTGTGGTACATTGTGTAATGTCAGTGGTGTGTGGTGTGCTGGGTTTCTGATGGGGGTGTGGTACATTGTGTACTGTCAGTGGTGTGTGGTGTGCTGGGTGTCTGATGGGGGTGTGGTACATTGTGTAATGTCAGTGGCGTTCGGTGTGCTGGGTGTCTGATGGGGGTGTGGTACATTGTGTACTGTCAGTGGTGTTTGGTGTGCTGGGTGCCTGATGGGGGTGTGGTACATTATGTACTGTCAGTGGTGTGTGGTGTGCTGGGTGTCTGATGGGGGTGTGGTACATTGTGTACTGTCAGTGGTGTGCGGTGTGCTGGGTGTCTGATGGGGGTGTGGTACATTGTGTACTGTCAGTGGTGTGTGGTGTGCTGGGTGCCTGGTGGGGGTGTGGTACATTGTGTACTGTCAGTGGTGTGCGGTGTGCTGGGTGTCTGATGGGGGTGTGGTACATTGTGTACTGTCAGTGGTGTTTGGTGTGCTGGGTGTCTGATGGGGATGTGGTACATTATGTACTGCCAGTGGTGTGTGGTGTGCTGGGTGTCTGATGGGGGTGTGGTACATTGTGTACTGTCAGTGGTGTGCGGTGTGCTGGGTGCCTGATGGGGGTGTGGTACATAGTGTACTGTCAGTGGTGTGCGGTGTGCTGGGTGCCTGATGGGGGTGTGGTACATTGTGTACTGTCAGTGGTGTGCTGTGTGCTGGGTGCCTGATGGGTCTGTGGTACATTGTGTACTGTCAGTGGTGTGCGGTGTGCTGGGTTTCTGATGGGGCTGTAGTACATTGTGTACTGTCAGTGGTGTGCGGTGAGCTGGGTGCCTGATGGGGGTGTGGTACATTGTGTACTGTCAGTGGTCTGCGGTGTGCTGTGTGTCTGATGGGGGTGTGGTACATTGTGTACTGTCAGTGGTGTGCGGTGTGCTGGGTGTCTGACGGGGCTGTGGTACATTGTGTACTGTCAGTGGTGTGCGGTGTGCTGTGTGCCTGATGGGGGTGTGGCCCATTGTGTACTGTCAGTGGTGTGCGGTGTGCTGGGTGCCTGATGGGGGTGTGGTACATTGTGTACTGTCAATGGTGTGCGGTGTGCTGGGTGCCTGATGGGGGTGTGGTACATTGTGCACTGTCTGTGGTGTGCCGTGTGCTGGGTGCCTGATGGGGGTGTGGTACATTGTGCACTGTCAGTGGTGTGCGGTGTGCTGGGTGTCTGATGAAGGTGTGGTACATTGTGTACTCTCAGTGGTGTGCGGTGTGCTCGGTGCCTGATGGGGCTGTGATACATTATGTACTGTCAGTGGTGTGTGGTGTGCTGGGTGTCTGATGGGGTTGCCGTACATTGTGTACTGTCAGTGGTGTGTGGTGTGCTGGGTGTCTGATGGGGGTGAGGTACATAGTGTACTGTCAGTGGTGTGTGGTGTGCTGGGTGTCTGATGGGGGTGTGGTACATTGTGTACTGTCAGTGGTGTGCGGTGTGCTGGGTGTCTGATGGGTGTGTGGTACATTGTGTACTGTCAGTGGTGTGCGGTGTGCTGGGTGTCTGATGGGGGTGTGGTACATTGTGCACTGTCAGTGGTGTGCGGTGTGCTGGGTGTCTGATGGGGGTGTGGTACATTGTGTACTGTCAGTGGTGTGCGGTGTGCTGGGTGTCTGATGGGGGTGTGGTACATTGTGTACTGTCAGTGGTGTGCGGTGTGCTGTGTGCGTTATGGGGGTGTGGTACATTGTGTACTGTCAGTGGTGTGCGGTGTGCTGGGTGTCTGATGGGGCTTTGGTACATTGTGTACTGTCAGTGGTGTGCGGTGTGCTGGGTGTCTGATGGGGGTGTGGTACATTGTGTACTGTCAGTGGTGTGCGGTGTGCTGGGTGTCTGATGGGGGTGTGGTACATTGTGTACTGACAGTGGTGTGCGGTGTGCTGGGTGCCTGATGGGGGTGTGGTACATTGTGTATTGTCAGTGGTGTGTGGTGTGCTGGGTGCCTGATGGGGCTGTGGTACATTGTGTACTGTCAGTGGTGTGTGGTGTGCTGGGTGTCTGATGGGGGTGTGGTACATTGTGTACTGTCAGTGGTGTGTAGTGTGCTGTGTGTCTGATGGGGGTGTGGTACACTGTGTACTGTCAGTGGTGTGCGGTGAGCTGGGTGTCTGATGGGGGTGTGGTACATTGTGTACTGTCAGTGGTGTGCGGTGTGCTGGGTGTCTGATGGGGGTGTGGTACATTGTGTACTGTCAGTGGTGTGCAGTGTGCTGGGTGTTTGATGGGGGTGTGGTACATTGTGTACTGTCAGTGGTGTGTGGTGTGCTGGGTGTCTGATGGGGGTGTGGTACATTGTGTACTGTCAGTGGTGTGTGGTGTGCTTGGTGTTTGATGGGGTGTGGTACATTGTGTACTGTCAGTGGTGTGCGGTGTGCTGGGTGCCTGATGGGTCTGTGGTACATTGTGTACTGTCAGTGGTGTGCAGTGTGCTGGGTTTCTGATGGGGCTGTGGTACATTGTGTACTGTCAGTGGTGTGCGGTGAGCTGGGTGCCTGATGGGGGTGTGGTACATTGTGTACTGTCAGTGGTGTGCGGTGTGCTGTGTGTCTGATGGGGGTGTGGTATATTGTGTACTGTCAGTGGTGTGCGGTGTGCTGGTTGTCTGACGGGGCTGTGGTACATTGTGTACTGTCAGTGGTGTGCGGTGTGCTGTGTGCCTGATGGGGGTGTGGCCCATTGTGTACTGTCAGTGGTGTGCGGTGTGCTGGGTGCCTGATGGGGGTGTGGTACATTGTGTACTGTCAGTGGTGTGCTGTGTGCTGTGAGCCTGATGGGGGTGTGGTACATTGTGTACTGTCAGTGGTGAGCGGTGTGCTGGGTTTCTGATGGGGGTGTGGTACATTGTGTAATGTCAGTGGTGTGTGGTGTGCTGGGTTTCTGATGGGGGTGTGGTACATTGTGTACTGTCAGTGGTGTGTGGTGTGCTGGGTGTCTGATGGGGGTGTGGTACATTGTGTAATGTCAGTGGCGTGCGGTGTGCTGGGTGTCTGATGGGGGTGTGGTACATTGTGTACTGTCAGTGGTGTTTGGTGTGCTGGGTGCCTGATGGGGGTGTGGTACATTATGTACTGTCAGTGGTGTGTGGTGTGCTGGGTGTCTGATGGGGGTGTGGTACATTGTGTACTGTCAGTGGTGTGCGGTGTGCTGGGTGTCTGATGGGGGTGTGGTACATTGTGTACTGTCAGTGGTGTGTGGTGTGCTGGGTGCCTGGTGGGGGTGTGGTACATTGTGTACTGTCAGTGGTGTGCGGTGTGCTGGGTGTCTGATGGGGGTGTGGTACATTGTGTACTGTCAGTGGTGTTTGGTGTGCTGGGTGTCTGATGGGGGTGTGGTACATTATGTACTGCCAGTGGTGTGTGGTGTGCTGGGTGTCTGATGGGGGTGTGGTACATTGTGTACTGTCAGTGGTGTGCGGTGTGCTGGGTGCCTGATGGGGGTGTGGTACATTGTGTACTGTCAGTGGTGTGCGGTGTGCTGGGTGCCTGATGGGGGTGTGGTACATTGTGTACTGTCAGTGGTGTGCTGTGTGCTGGGTGCCTGATGGGTCTGTGGTACATTGTGTACTGTCAGTGGTGTGCGGTGTGCTGGGTTTCTGATGGGGCTGTAGTACATTGTGTACTGTCAGTGGTGTGCGGTGAGCTGGGTGCCTGATGGGGGTGTGGTACATTGTGTACTGTCAGTGGTGTGCGGTGTGCTGTGTGTCTGATGGGGGTGTGGTACATTGTGTACTGTCAGTGGTGTGTGGTGTGCTGGGTGTCTGATGGGGGTGTGGTACATTGTGTACTGTCAGTGGTGTGCGGTGTGCTGTGTGTCTGACGGGGCTGTGGTACATTGTGTACTGTCAGTGGTGTGCGGTGTGCTGTGTGCCTGATGGGGGTGTGGCCCATTGTGTACTGTCAGTGGTGTGCGGTGTGCTGGGTGCCTGATGGGGGTGTGGTACATTGTGTACTGTCAGTGGTGTGCTGTGTGCTGTGTGCCTGATGGGGGTGTGGTACATTGTGTACTGTCAGTGGTGAGCGGTGTGCTGGGTTTCTGATGGGGGTGTGGAACATTGTGTAATGTCAGTGGTGTGTGGTGTGCTGGGTTTCTGATGGGTGTGTGGTACATTGTGTACTGTCAGTGGTGTGTGGTGCGCTGGGTGTCTGATGGGGGTGTGGTACATTGTGTACTGTCAGTGGCGTGCGGTGTGCTGGGTGTCTGATGGGGGTGTGGTACATTGTGTACTGTCAGTGGTGTGCGGTGTGCTGGGTGTCTGATGGGGGTGTGGTACATTGTGTACTGTCAGTGGTGTGCGGTGTGCTGGGTGTCTGATGGGGGTGTTGTACATTGTGTACTGTCAGTGGTGTGCGGTGTGCTGGGTGCCTGATGGGGCTGTGGAACATTGTGTACTGTCAGTGGTGTGTGGTGTGCTGGGTGTCTGATGTGGGTGTGGTACATTGTGTACTGACAGTGGTGTGCGGTGTGCTGGGTGTCTGATGGGGGTGTGGTACATTGTGTACTGTCAGTGGTGTGCGGTGAGCTGGGTGTCTGATGGGGCTGTGGTACATTGAGTACTGTCAGTGGTGTGAGGTATGCTGGGTGTCTGATGGGTCTGTGGTACATTGTGTACTGTCAGTGGTGTGTGGTGTGCTGGGTGTCTGATGGGGGTGGTGTACATTGTGTACTGTCAGTGGCGTGCAGTGTGCTGGGTGTCTGATGGGGCTGTGGTACATTGTGTACTGTCAGTGGTGTGTGGTGTGCTGGGTGTCTGATGGGGCTGTGGTACATTGTGTACTGTCAGTGGTGTCTGGTGTGCTGGGTGTCTGATGGGGCTGTGGTACATTGTGTACTGTCAGTGGTGTGCGGTGTGCTGGGTGCCTGATGGGGGAGTGGTACATTGTGTACTGTCAGTGGTGTGCGGTGAGCTGGGTGCCTGATGGGGCTGTGGTACATTGTGTACTGTCAGTGGTGTGCGGTGTGCTGGGTGTCTGATGGGGGTGTGGTACATTGTGTACTGTCAGTGGTGTGTGGTGTGCTGGGTATCTGATGGAGGTGTGGTACATTGTGTACTGTCAGTGGTGTGCGGTGTGCTGGGTGTCTGATGGGGGTGTGGCACATTGTGTACTGTCAGTGGTGTGTGGTGTGCTGGGTGTCTGATGGGGCTGTGGTACATTGTGTACTGTCAGTGGTTTGCGGTGTGCTGGGTGCCTGATGGGGGTGTGGTACATTGTGTACTGTCAGTGGTGTGCGGTGTGCTGGGTGCCTGATGGGGCTGTGGTACATTGTGTACTGTCAGTGGTGTGCGGTGTGCTGGGTGTCTGATGGGACTGTGGTACATTGTGTACTGTCAGTGGTGTGTGGTGTGCTGGGTGCCTGATGGGCCTGTGGTACATTGTGTACTGTCAGTGGTGTGCGGTGTGCTGGGTGTCTGATGGGGGAGTGGTACATTGTGTACTATCAGTGGTGTGCGGTGAGCTGGGTGCCTGATGGGGCTGTGGTACATTGTGTACTGTCAGTGGTGTGCGGTGTGCTGGGTGTCTGATGGGGGTGTGGTACATTGTGTACTGTCAGTCGTGTGTGATGTGCTGGGTGTCTGATGGGGGTGTGGTACATTGTGTACTGTCAGTGGTGTGCGGTGAGCTGGGTGTCTGATGGGGCTGTGGTACATTGTGTACTGTCAGTGGTTTGCGGTGTGCTGGGTGCCTGATGGGGGTGTGGTACATTGTGTACTGTCAGTGGTGTGCGGTGTGGTGTGTGCCTGATGGGGCTGTGGTACATTGTGTACTGTCAGTGGTGTGCGGTGAGCTGGGTCCCTGATGGGGGTGTGGTACATTGTGTACTGTCAGTGGTGTGCGCTGTGCTGGGTGCCTGATGGGGCTGTGGTACATTGTGTACTGTCAGTGGTGTGCGGTGTGCTGGGTGTCTGATGGGACTGTGGTACATTGTGTACTGTCAGTGGTGTGTGGTGTGCTGGGTGCCTGGTGGGCCTGTGGTACATTGTGTACTGTCAGTGGTGTTTGGTGTGCTGGGTGTCTGATGGGGGTGTGGTACATTGTGTACTGTCAGTGGTGTGCGGTGTGCTGGGTGCCTGATGGGGGTGTGGTACATTGCGTAATGTCAGTGATGTGTGGTGTGCTGGGTGTCTGATGGGGGTGTGGTACATTGTGTACTGACAGTGGTGTGCGGTGTCCTGGGTGTCCTGTGGGGGTGTGGTACATTGTGAACTGTCAGTGGTGTGTGGTGTGCTGGGAGTTTGATGGGGGTGTGGTACATTGTGTACTGTCAGTGGTGTGCGGTGTCCTGGGTGTCTGATGGGGGTGTGGTACATTGTGTACTGACAGTGGTGTGCGGTGTCCTGGGTGTCTGATGGGGGTGTGGTACATTGTGAACTGTCAGTGGTGTGTGGTGTGCTGGGTGTCTGATGGGGGTGTGGTACATTGTGTACTGTCAGTGGTGTGCGGTGTGCTGGGTGTCTGATGGGGGTGCGGTACATTGTGTACTGTCAGTGGTGTGTGGTGTGCTGTGTGCCTGATGGGGGTGTGGTACATTGTGTACTGACAGTGGTGTTCGGTGTGCTGGGTGCCTGATGGGACTGTGGTACATTGTGTACTGTCAGTGGTGTGCGGTGTGCTGGGTGTCTGATGGGGGTGTGGTACATTGTGTACTGTCAGTGGTGTGCAGTGTGCTGGGTGTTTGATGGGGGTGTGGTACATTGTGTACTGTCAGTGGTGTGTGGTGTGCTGGGTGCCTGATGGGGGTGTGGTACATTGTGTACTGTCAGTGGTGTGTGGTGTGCTGGGTGCCTGATGGGGGTGTGGTACATTGTGTACTGTCAGTGGTGTGCGGTGTGCGGGGTGTCTGATGGGGGTGTGGTACATTGTGTGCTGTCAGTGGTGTGTGGTGTGCTGGGTGTCTGATGGGGCTGTGGTACATTGTGTACTGTGAGTGGTGTGTGGTGTGCTGGGTGTCTGATGGGGGGTGTGGTACATTGTGTACTGTCAGTGGTGTGTGGTGTGCTGTGTGTTTGATGGGGGTGTGGAACATTGTGTACTGTCAGTGGTGTGCGGTGTGCTGGGTGTCTGATGGGGGTGTGGGACATTGTGTACTGTCAGTGGTGTGCGGTGTGCTGGGTATCTGATGGGGGTGTGGTACATTGTGTACTGTCTCTGTGGTGTGCGGTGTGCTGGGTGTCTGATGGGGGTGTGGTACATTGTGTACTGTCAGTGGTGTGTGGTGTGCTGATGCCTGATGGGGGTGTGGTACATTGTGTACTGTCAGTGGTGTGTGGTGTGCTGGGTGCCTGATGGGGGTGTGGTACATTGTGTACTGTCAGTGGTGTGTGGTGTGCTGGGTGTCTGATGGGGCTGTGGTACATTGTGTACTGTCAGTGGTGTGTGGTGTGCTGGTTGCCTGATGGGGGTGTGGTACATTGTGTACTGTCAGTGGTGTGCGGTGTGCTGGGTGTCTGATGGGGGTGTGGTACATTGTGTACTGACAGTGGTGTGCGGTGTGCTGGGTGTCTGATGGGGGTGTGGTACTTTGTGTACTGTCAGTGGTGTGCGGTGTGCTGGGTGTCTGCTGGGTGTGTGGGACATTGTGTACTGTCAGAGGTGTGTGGTGTGCTGGGTGTCTGATGGGGCTGTGGTACATTGTGTACTGTCAGTGGTGTGCGGTGTGCTGGGTGTCTGATGGGGATGTGGTACATTGTGTACTGTCAGTGGTGTGTGGTGTGCTGAGTGTCTGATGGGGGTGTGGTACATTGTGTTCTGTCAGTGGTGTGTGGTGTGCTGGGTGTCTGATGGGGGTGTGGTACATTGTGTACTGTCAGTGGTGTGCGGTGTGCTGGGTGCCTGATGGGGGTTTGGTACATTGTGTACTGTCAGTGGTGTGTGGTGTGCTGGGTGTCTGATGGGGCTGTGGTACATTGTGTACTGTCAGTGGTGTATGGTGTGCTGGTTGCCTGATGGGGGTGTGGCACATTGTGTACTGTCAGTGGTGTGCGGTGTGCTGGGTGTCTGATGGGGGTGTGGTACATTGTGTACTGTCAGTGGTGTGCGGTGTGCTGGGTGTCTGATGGGGGTGTGGTACATTGTGTACTGTCAGTGGTGTGCGGTGTCCTGGGTGCCTGTTGGGGCTGTGGTACATTGTGTACTGTCAGTGGTGTGCGGTGTGCGGTGTGTCTGATGTGGGTGTGGTACATTGTGTACTGTCAGTGGTGTGCGGTGTGCTGGGTGTCTGATGGGGGTGTGGTACATTTTGTACTGTCAGTGGTCTGTGGTGTGCTGGTTGCCTGATGGGGGTGTGGTACATTGTGTACTGTCAGTGGTGTGCGGTGTGCTGGGTGTCTGATGGGGGTGTGGTACATTGTGTACTGTCAGTGGTGTGCGGTGTGCTGGGTGCCTGATGGGGGTGTGGTACATTGTGTACTGTCAGTGGTGTGTGGTGTGCTGGGTGTCTGATGGGGGTGTGGTACATTGTGTACTGTCAGTGGTGTGTGGTGTGCTGGTTGCCTGATGGGGGTGTGGTACATTGTGTACTGTCAGTGGTGTGCGGTGTGCTGGGTGTCTGATGGGGGTGTGGTACATTGTGTACTGTCAGTGGTGTGCGGTGTGCTGGATGTCTGATGGGGGTGTGGTACATTGTGTACTGTCAGTGGTGTGCGGTGTGCTGGGTGTCTGATGGGGGTGTGGTACATTGTGTACTGTCAGTGGTGTGCGGTGTGCTGGGTGTCTGATGGGGGTGTGGTACATTGTGTACTGTCAGTGGTGTGCGGTGTGATGGGTGCCTGAAGAGGCTGTGGTACATTGTGTACTGTCAGTGGTGTGCGGTGTGCTGGGTGCCTGATGGGGGTGTGGGACATTGTGTACTGACAGTGGTGTGTGGTGTGCTGGGTGTCTGATGGGGCTGTGGTTCATTGTGTACTGTCAGTGGTGTGTGGTGTGCAGTGTGTCTGATGGGGGTGTGGTACATTGTGTACTGTCAGTGGTGTGCGGTGTGCTGGGTGCCTGATGGGGGTGTGGTACATTGTGTACTGTCAGTGGTGTGCGGTGTGCTGGGTGCCTGATGGGGGTGTGGTACATTGTGTACTGTCAGTGGTGTGCGGTGTGCTGGGTGCCTGATGGGGGTGTGGTACATTGTGTACTGTCAGTGGTGTGCGGTGTGCTGAGTGTCTGATGGGGGTGTAGTACATTGTGTACTGTCAGTGGTGTGCGGTGTGCTATGTCCCTGATGGGGGTGTGGTACATTGTGTACTGTCAGTGGTGTGCGGTGTGCTGGATGTCTGATGGGGGTGTGGTACATTGTGTACTGTCAGTGGTGTGCGGTGTGCTGGGTGTCTGATGGGGGTGTGGTACATTGTGTACTGTCAGTGGTGTGCGGTGTGCTGGGTGTCTGATGGGGGTGTGGTACATTGTGTACTGTCAGTGGTGTGCGGTGTGATGGGTGCCTGAAGAGGCTGTGGTACATTGTGTACTGTCAGTGGTGTGCGGTGTGCTGGGTGCCTGATGGGGGTGTGGGACATTGTGTACTGACAGTGGTGTGTGGTGTGCTGGGTGTCTGATGGGGCTGTGGTTCATTGTGTACTGTCAGTGGTGTGTGGTGTGCAGTGTGTCTGATGGGGGTGTGGTACATTGTGTACTGTCAGTGGTGTGCGGTGTGCTGGGTGCCTGATGGGGGTGTGGTACATTGTGTACTGTCAGTGGTGTGCGGTGTGCTGGGTGCCTGATGGGGGTGTGGTACATTGTGTACTGTCAGTGGTGTGCGGTGTGCTGGGTGCCTGATGGGGGTGTGGTACATTGTGTACTGTCAGTGGTGTGCGGTGTGCTGAGTGTCTGATGGGGGTGTAGTACATTGTGTACTGTCAGTGGTGTGCGGTGTGCTATGTCCCTGATGGGGGTGTGGTACATTGTGTACTATCAGTGGTGTGCGATGTGTTGGGTGTCTGATGGGGGTGTGGTACATTGTGTACTGTCAGTGGTGTGCGGTGTGCTGTGTCCCTGATGGGGGTGTGGTACATTGTGTACTATCAGTGGTGTGCGATGTGCTGGGTGTCTGATGGGGGTGTGGTACATTGTGTACTGTCAGTGGTGTGCGGTGTGCTGTGTGTTCTGATGGGGGTGTGGTACATTGTGTACTGTCAGTGGTGTGTGGTGTGCTGGGTGCCTGATGGGGGTGTGGTACATTGTGTACCGTCAGCACACACTGGCCACATAGAGATGGAAATGTTGACCAGGAGCAGGGATTATACAGAGCACACCCTGGCCGCACAGAGATTGGAATGTTGACCAGGAGCTGCAGGGCTTATACAGAGCACATCGTGGCCACACAGAGATGGGAATTTTGACCAGGAGATGGAGGGGTTATACAGAGCACAACCTGACCACACAGTGATGGGAATGTTGACCAGGAGCAGGGGTTATACAGAGCACATACTGACCACACAGTGATGGGAATGTTGACCAGGAGCTGAAGGGGTTATACAGAGCACATCGTGGCCACACAGAGATGGGAATGTTGACCAGGAGATGCAGGGGTTATGCAGAGAACACCCTGGCCACACACAGATGGGAATGTTGACCAGGAGCTGCTGGGGTTAGACAGAGCACACACTGGCCACACAGAGATGGGAATGTTGACCAGGAGCAGAGGTATACAGAGCACACCCTGGCCACACAGATGGGAATGTTGACCAGTAGCTGCAGGGGTGATACAGAGCACACCCTGGCCACACAGAGATGGGAATGTTGACCAGGAGCAGGGGTTATGCAGAGCACATCATGGCCACACAGAGATGGGAATGTTGACCAGGAGCTGCAGGGGTTATACAGAGCACACCCTGGTCACACAGTGATGGGAATGTTGACCAGGAGCAGGGGTTATGCAGAGCACATCCTGGTTACACAGAGATGGGAATGTTGACCAGGAGCTGCAGGGGTTATACAGAGCACATCGTGGCCACACAAAGATGGGAATATTGACCAGGCGATGCAGGGGTTATACAGAGCACATCCTGACCACACAGTGATGGAAATGTTGACCAGGAGTTGCAGGGGTTATACAGAGCACATCCTGACCACACAGTGATGGGAATGTTGACCAGGAGCAGGGGTATACAGAGCACACCCTGGCCACACACAGATGGGAATGTTGATCAGGAGCTGCTGGGGTTATACAGAGCTCACCCTGGCCACACAGAGATGGGAATGTTGACCAGGAGCTGCTGTGGTTAGACAGAGCACACCCTGGCCACACAGTGATGGGAATGTTGACCAGGAGCAGTGGTATACAGAGCACTCCCTGACCACACAGAGGTGGGAATGTTGACCAGGAGCTGCAGGGGTTATACAGAGCACACCCTGGCCACACAGAGAAGGGAATGTTGACCAGGAGCAGGGGTTATACAGAGCACACCCTGGCCACAGAGAGAAGGGAATGTTGACCAGGAGCAGGGTTTATACAGAGCACACCCTGGCCACACAGAGATGGGAATGTTGACCAGGAGATGCAGGGGTTATGCAGAGCAAATCCTGGCCACACAGAGATGGGAATGTTGACCAGGAGATGCAGGGGTTATACAGAGCACACCCTGGCCACACACAGATGGGAATGTTGACCAGGAGCTGTTGGGGTTAGACAGAGCACACCCTGGCCACACAGAGAAGGGCATGTTGACCAGGAGCAGTGGTGTACAGAGCACACCCTGGCCACACAGATGGGAATGTTGACCAGTAGCTGCAGGGGTGATACAGAATACATCCTGGCCACACAGAGATGCGAATGTTGACCAGGGGCAGGGGTTATGCAGAGCACATCCTGGCCACACAGAGATGGGAATGTTGACCAGGAGCTGCAGGGGTTATACAGAGCACACCCTGGCCACACAGAGAAGGGAATGTTGACCAGGAGCAGGGGTTATACAGAGCACACCCTGGCCACACAGAGAAGGGAATGTTGACCAGGAGCAGGGTTTATACAGAGCACACCCTGGCCACACAGAGATTGGAATGTTGACCAGGAGATGCAGGGATTATGCAGAGCACATCCTGGCCACACAGAGATGGCAATGTTGACTATGAGCTGCAAGGGTTATACAGAGCACACCCTGGCCACACAGAGATGGGAATGTTGACCAGGAGTTGCAGGGGTTATACAGAGCACACACTGGCCACACAGAGATGGGAATGTTGACCAGGAGCTGCAGGGGTTATACAGAGCACATTGTGGCCACACAGAGATGGGAAAGTTGAACAGGAGATGCAGGGGTTATACAGAGCACATCCTGGCCACACACAGATGGGAATGTTGACCAGGAGCTGCTGGGGTTAGACAGAGCACACACTGGCCACACAGAGATGGGAATGTTGACCAGGAGCAGGGGTATACAGAGCACACCCTGGCCACACAGATGGGAATGTTGAACAGTAGCTGCAGGGGTTATACAGAGCACACCCTGGCCACACAGAGATGGGAATGTTGACCAGGAGCAGGGGTATACAGAGCTCACCCTGGCCACACAGATGGGAATGTTGACCAGTAGCTGCAGGGGTTATACAGAGCACACCCTGGCCACACAGAGATGGGAATGTTGACCAGGAGCAGGGGTATACAGAGCACACCCTGACCACACAGAGGTGGGAATGTTGACCAGGAGCTGCAGGTGTTAGACAGAGCACACACTGGCCACACAGAGATGGGAATGTTGACCAGGAGCATGGGTTATACAGAGCACACCCTGGCCACACAGAGAAGGGAATGTTGACCATGAGATGCAGGGGTTATACAGAGCACATCCTGGCCACACAGAGAAGGGAATGTTGACCAGGAGCAGGGGTTATACAGAGCACACCCTGGCCACACAGAGAAGGGAATGTTGACCAGGAGCAGGTTTTATACAGAGCACACCCTGGCCACACAGAGATGGGAATGTTGACCATGAGATGCAGGGGTTATGCAGAGCACATCCTGGCCACACAGAGATGTGAATGTTGACATGAGCTGCAGGGGTTATACAGAGCACACCCTGGCCACACACAGATGGGAATGTTGACCAGGAGTTGCAGGGGTTATACAGAGCACACACTGGCCACACAGAAATGGGAATGTTGACCAGGAGCTGCAGGGGTTATACAGAGCACACCCAGGCCACACACAGATGGGAATGTTGACCGTTAGCTGCTGGGGTTAGACAGAGCACACCCTGGCCACACAGTGATGGGGATGTTGACCAGGAGCAGGGGTACACCGAGCACACCCTGGCCACACAGATGGGAATGTTGACCAGGAGTTGCAGGGGTTATACAGAGCACACCCTGACCACACAGAGGTGGGTATGTTGACCAGGAGCTGCAGGGGTTATACAGAGCACACCCTGGCCACACAGATGGGAATGTTGACCAGGAGTTGCAGGGGTTATACAGAGCACACCGTGGCCACACACAGGTGGGAATGTTGACCAGGAACTGCTGGGGTTAGACAGAGCACACACTGGCCACACAGTGATGGGAATGTTGACCAGGAGCAGGGGTATACAGAGCACACCCTGACCACACAGATGGTAATGTTGACCAGGAGTTGCAGGGGTTATACAGAGCACACACTGGCCACACAGAAATGGGAATGTTGACCAGGAGCTGCAGGGGTTATACAGAGCACACCCAGGCCACACACAGATGGGAATGTTGACCATTAGCTGCTGGGGTTAGACAGAGCACACCCTGGCCACACAGCGATGGGGATGTTGACCAGGAGCAGGGGTATACAGAGCACACCCTGGCCACACAGATGGGAATGTTGACCAGGAGTTGCAGGGGTTATACAGAGCACACCCTGACCACACAGAGGTGGGTATGTTGACCAGGAGCTGCAGGGGTTATACAGAGCACACCCTGGCCACACACAGAGGTGGGAATGTTGACCAGGAGCAGATGTTATACAGAGTACACCCTGGCCACACAGAGAAGGGAATGTTGACCAGGAGCAGGGTTTATACAGAGCACACCCTGGCTACACAGAGATGGGAATGTTGACCAGGAGATGCAGGGGTTATGCAGAGAACATCCTGGCCACACAGAGATGGGAATGTTGACCATGAGCTGCAGGGGTTAAACAGAGCACACCCTGGCCACACAGAGATGGGAATGTTGACCAGGAGCAGGTGTTATGCAGAGCACATCCTGGCCACACAGAGATGGGAATGTTAACCAGGAGCTACAGGGGTTATACACAGCACATCGTGGCCACACAAAGATGGGAATGTTGACCAGGAGATGCAGGGGTTATACAGAGCACACCCTGGCCACACAGTGATGGGAATGTTGACCAGGAGTTGCAGGGGGTATACAGAGCACATCCTGACCACACAGTGATGGGAATGTTGACCAGGAGTTGCAGGGGTTATACAGAGCACATCCTAACCACACAGAGATGGGAATGTTGACCAGGAGCAGGGGTACACAGAGCACACCCTGGCCACACACAGATGTGAATGTTGACCAGGAGTTGCAGGGGTTATACAGAGCACTCACTGGTCACACAGAGATGGGAATGTTGACCAGGAGCTGCAGGGGTTATACAGAGCACACCCTGGCCACACAGAGAAGGGAATGTTGACCAGGAGCAGGGGTTATACAGAGCACACCCTGGCCACAGAGAGAAGGGAATGTTGACCAGGAGCAGGGTTTATATAGAGCACACCCTGGCCACACAGAGATGGGAATGTTGACCAGGACATGCAGGGGTTATGCAGCGCACATCCTGGCCACACAGAGATGGGAATGTTGACCATGAGCTGCAGGGGTTATACAGAGCACACCCTGGCCACACAGGGAAGGGAATGTTGACCAGGAGCAGGGGTTATACAGAGCACGCCTTGGCCACACAGAGATGGGAATGTTGACCAGGAGCAGGGGTTATGCAGAGCACATCCTGGCCACACAGAGATGGGAATGTTGACCAGGAGCTGCAGGGGTTATACAGAGCACACCCTGGCCACACAGAGAAGGGAATGTTGACCAGGAGCAGGGGTTATACAGAGCACACCCTGGACACACAGAGAAGGGAATGTTGACCAGGGGCAGGGTTTATACAGAGCACACCCTGACCACACAGAGATGGGAATGTTGACCAGGAGATGCAGGGATTATGCAGAGCACATCCTGGCCACACAGAGATGGGAATGTTGACCATGAGCTGCAGGGGTTATACAGAGCACACCCTGGCCACACAGAGATGGGAATGTTGACCAGGAGCATGGGTTATGCAGAGCACATCCTGGCCACACAGAAATGGGAATGTTGACCAGGAGCTGAAGGGGTTATACAGAGCACATCGTGGCCACACAGAGATGGGAATGTTGACCAGGAGATGCAGGGGTTATACAGAGAACACCCTGGCCACACACAGATGGGAATGTTGACCAGGAGCTGTTGGGGTTAGACAGAGCACACCCTGGCACACATAGATGGGAATGTTGAACAGGAGCAGGGGTTATACAGAGCACATCATGGCCACACAGATGGGAATGTTGACCAGTAGCTGCAGGGGTGATACAGAGCACACCCTGGCCACACATAGATGGGAATGTTGAACAGGAGCAGGGGTTATACAGAGCACACCCTGGCCACACAGATGGGAATGTTGACCAGTAGCTGCAGGGGTGATACAGAGCACACCCTGGCCACACAGAGATGGGAATGTTGACCAGGAGCAGGGGTTATACAGAGCACATCATGGCCACACAGAGATGGGAATGTTGACCAGGCGATGCAGGGGTTATACAGAGCACATCCTGACCACACAGTGATGGGAATGTTGACCAGGAGTTGCAGGGGTTATACAGAGCACATCCTGACCACACAGTGATGGGAATGTTGACCAGTAGCAGGGGTATACAGAGCACACCCTGGCCACACACAGATGGGAATGTTGATCAGGAGCTGCTGGTGTTAAACAGAGCTCACCCTGGCCACACAGAGATGGGAATGTTGACCAGGAGCTGCTGTGTTTAGACAGAGCACACCCTGGCCACACAGTGATGGGAATGTTGACCAGGAGCAGTGGTATACAGAGCACACCCTGGCCACACAGATGGGAATGTTGACCAGGAGTTGCAGGGGTTATACAGAGCACTCCATGACCACACAGAGGTGGGAATGTTGACCAGGAGCTGCAGGGGTTATACAGAGCACACCCTGGCCACACAGAGAAGGGAATGTTGACCAGGAGCAGGGGTTATACAGAGCACACCCTGGCCACAGAGAGAAGGGAATGTTGACCAGGAGCAGGGTTTATACAGAGCACACCCTGGCCACACAGAGATGGGAATGTTGACATGAGCTGCAGGGGTTATACAGAGCACACCCTGGCCACACAGAGATGGGAATGTTGACCAGGAGATGCAGGGGTTATGCAGAGCAAATCCTGGCCACACAGAGATGGGAATGTTGACCATGAGCTGCAGGGGCTATACAGAGCACACCTTGGCCACACAGACATGGGAATGTTGACCAGGAGCAGGGGTTATGCAGAGCACATCCTGGCCACACAGAGATGGGAATGTTGACCAGGAACTGCAGGGGTTATACAGAGTACACCCTGGCCACATAGAGAAGAGAATGTTGACCAGGAGCAGGGGTTATACAGAGCACACGCTGGCCACACAGAGAAGGAAATGTTGACCAGGAGCAGGGTTTATACAGAGCACACCCTGGCCACACAGAGATGGGAATGTTGACCAGGAGATGCAGGGGTTATACAGAGCACACCCTGGCCACACAGAGATGGGAATGTTGACCAGGAGCATGGGTTATGCAGAGCACATCCTGGCCACACAGAGATAGGAATGTTGACCAGGAGCTTTAGCGGTTATACAGAGCACATCGTGGCCACACAGAGATGGGAATGTTGACCAGGAGATGCAGGGGTTATACAGAGCACACCCTGGCCACACACAGATGGGAATGTTGACCAGGAGCTGCTGGGGTTAGGCAGAGCACACCCTGGGCACACAGAGATGGGCATGTTGACCAGGAGCAGTGGTATACAGAGCACACCCTGGCCACACAGATGGGAATGTTGACCAGTAGCTGCAGGGGTGATACAGAGCACACCCTGGCCACACAGAGAAGGGAATGTTGACCAGGAGCAGGGGTTATACAGAGCACACCCTGGCCACAGAGAGAAGGGAATGTTGACCAGGAGCAGGGTTTATACAGAGCACACCCTGGCCACACTGAGATGGGAATGTTGACCAGGACATGCAGGGGTTATGCAGAGCACATCCTGGCCACACAGAGATGGGAATGTTGACCATGAGCTGCAGGGGTTATACAGAGCACGCCTTGGCCACACAGCGATGGGAATGTTGACCAGCAGCAGGGGTTATGCAGAGCACATCCTGGCCACACAGAGATGGGAATGTTGACCAGGAGCTGCAGGGGTTATACAGAGCACACCCTGGCCACACAGAGAAGGGAATGTTGACCAGGAGCAGGGGTTATACAGAGCACACCCTGGCCACACAGAGAAGGGAATGTTGACCAGGGGCAGGGTTTATACAGAGCACACCCTGACCACACAGAGATGAGAATGTTGACCAGGAGATGCAGGGATTATGCAGAGCACATCCTGGCCACACAGAGATGGGAATGTTGACCATGAGCTGCAGGGCTTATACAGAGCACACCCTGGCCACACAGAGATGGGAATGTTGACCAGGAGCATGAGTTATGCAGAGCACATCCTGGCCACACAGAAATGGGAATGTTGACCAGGAGCTGAAGGTGTTATACAGAGCACATCGTGGCCACACAGAGATGGGAATGTTGACCAGGAGATGCAGGGTTTATACAGAGAACACCCTGGCCACACACAGATGGGAATGTTGATTAGGAGCTGCTGGGTTTAGACAGAGCACACCCTGGCCACACAGAGATGGGAATGTTGACCAGGAGCAGAGGTATACAGAGCACACCCTGGCCACACAGATGGGAATGTTGACCAGTAGCTGCAGGGGTTATACAGAGCACACCCTGGCCACACAGAGATGGGAATGTTGACCAGGAGCAGGGGTTATACAGAGCACATCATGGCCACACAGAGATGGGAATGTTGACCAGGAGCTGCAGGGGTTATACAGAGCACACCCTGGCCACACAGTGAAGGGAATGTTGACCAGGAGCATGGGTTATGCAGAGCACCTCCTGGCCACACAGAGATGGGAATGTTGACCAGGAGCTTAAGCGGTTATACAGAGCACATCGTGGCCACACAAAGATGGGAATGTTGACCAGGCGATGCAGGGGTTATACAGAGCACATCCTGACCACACAGTGATGGGAATGTTGACCAGGAGTTGCAGGGGTTATACAGAGCATATCCTGACCACACAGTGATGGGAATGTTGACCAGGAGCAGGGGTATACAGAGCACACCCTGGCCAGACACAGATGGGAATGTTGATCAGGTGCTGCTAGGGTTATACAGAGCTCACCCTGGCCACACAGAGATGGGAATGTTGACCAGGAGCTGCTGTGGTTGGACAGAGCACACCCTGGCCACACAGTGATGGGAATGTTGACCAGGAGCAGTGGTATACAGAGCACACCCTGGCCACACAGATGGGAATGTTGACCAGGGGTTGCAGGGGTTATACAGAGCACTCTCTGACCGCACAGAGGTGGGAATGTTGACCAGGAGCTGCAGGGGTTATACAGAGCACACCCTGCCCACACAGAGAAGGGAATGTTGACCAGGAGCAGGGGTTATACAGAGCACACCCTGGCCACAGAGAGAAGGGAATGTTGACCAGGAGCAGGGTTTATACAGGGCACACCCTGGCCACACAGAGATGGGAATGTTGACATGAGCTGCAGGGGTTATACAGAGCACACCCTGGCCACACAGAGATGGGAATGTTGACCAGGAGATGCAGGGGTTATGCAGAGCAAATCCTGGCCACACAGAGATGGG
The DNA here is from genome assembly GCF_047496885.1 of Scyliorhinus torazame. Classification (NCBI taxonomy): domain Eukaryota; kingdom Metazoa; phylum Chordata; class Chondrichthyes; order Carcharhiniformes; family Scyliorhinidae; genus Scyliorhinus; species Scyliorhinus torazame. The sequence goes on from NW_027307768.1 coordinate 831,038, forward strand.
AATGTTGACCATGAGCTGCAGGGGCTATACAGAGCACACCTTGGCCACACAGAGATGGGAATGTTGACCAGGAGCAGGGGTTATGCAGAGCACATCCTGGCCACACAGAGATGGGAATGTTGACCAGGAACTGCAGGGGTTATACAGAGTACACCCTGGCCACATAGAGAAGAGAATGTTGACCAGGAGCAGGGGTTATACAGAGCACACGCTGGCCACACAGAGAAGGGAATGTTGACGAGGAGCAGGGTTTATACAGAGCACACCCTGGCCACACAGAGATGGGAATGTTGACCAGGAGATGCAGGGGTTATACAGAGCACACCCTGGCCACACAGAGATGGGAATGTTGACCAGGAGCATGGGTTATGCAGAGCACATCCTGGCCACACAGAGATGGGAATGTTGACCAGGAGCTTAAGCGGTTATACAGAGCACATCGTGGCCACACAGAGATGGGAATGTTGACCAGGAGATGCAGCGGTTATACAGAGCACACCCTGGCCACACACAGATGGGAATGATGACCAGGAGCTGCTGGGGTTAGACAGAGCACACCCTGGCCACACAGAGATGGGAATGTTGACCAGGAGCAGGGGTTATGCAGAGCATATCCTGGCCACACAGAGATGGGAATGTTGACCAGGAGCTGCAGGGGTTATACAGAGCACATCCTGGCCACACAGAGAAGGGAATGTTGACCAGGAGCAGGGGTTATAAAGAGCACACCCTGGCCACACAGAGAAGGGAATGTTGACCAGGAGCAGGGTTTATACAGAGCACACCCTGGCCACACAGAGATGGGAATGTTGACCAGGAGATGCAGGGGTTATACAGAGCACATCCTGGCCACACACAGATGGGAATGTTGACCGGGAGCTGCTGGGGTTAGACAGAGCACACACTGACCACACAGAGATGGGAATGTTGACCAGGAGCAGCGGTATACAGAGCACACCCTGGCCACACAGATGGGAATGTTGAACAGTAGCTGCAGGGGTTATACAGAGCACACCCTGGCCACACAGAGATGGGAATGTTGACCAGCAGCAGGGGTATACAGAGCACAGCCTGGCCACACAGAGATGGGAATGTTGACCAGGAGCAGGGGTATACAGAGCACATCATGGCCACACAGAGATGGGAATGTTGACCAGGAGCTGTAGGGGTTATACAGAGCACACCCTGGCCACACAGTGAAGGGAATGTTGACCAGGAGCATGGGTTATGCAGAGCACCTCCTGGCCACACAGAGATGGGAATGTTGACCAGGAGCTTAAGCGGTTATACAGAGCACATCGTGGCCACACAGAGATGGGAATGTTGACCAGGAGATCCATGGGTTATACAGAGCACATCCTGGCCACACAGAGATGGGAATGTTGACCAGGAGCTGCAGGGGTTATACAGAGCATACCCTGGCCACACAGAGAAGGGAATGATGACCAGGAGCAGGGGTTATACAGAGCACACCCTGGCCACACAGGGAAGGGAATGTTGACCAGGAGCAGGGTTTATACAGAGCACACCCTGGCCACACAGAGATGGGAATGTTGACCAGGAGATGCAGGGATTATGCAGAGCATATCCTGGCCACACAGAGATGGCAATGTTGACTATGAGCTGCAGGGTTTATACAGAGCACACCCTGGCCACACAGAGATGGGAATGTTGAATAGGAGCTGCTGGGGTTGCACAGAGCACATCGTGGCCACACAGAGATGGGAATGTTGAACAGGAGATGCAGGGGTTATACAGAGCACACCCTGGCCACACAGTGATGGGAATGTTGACCAGGAGCAGGGGTATACAGAGCACACCCTGGCCACACAGATGGGAATGTTGACCAGGAGTTGCAGGGGTTATACAGAGCACACACTGGCCACACAGAGCTGGGAATGTTGACCAGGAGCTGCAGGGGTTATACAGAGCACATCGTGGCCACACAGAGATGGGAATGTTGAACAGGAGATGCAGGGGTTATACAGAGCACATCCTGGCCACACACAGATGGGAATGTTGACCAGGAGCTGCTGGGGTTAGACAGAGCACACACTGGCCACACAGAGATGGGAATGTTGACCAGGAGCAGGGGTATACAGAGCACACCCTGGCCACACAGATGGGAATGTTGAACAGTAGCTGCAGGGGTTATACAGAGCACACCCTGGTCACACAGAGATGGGAATGTTGACCAGGAGCAGGGGTATACAGAGCACACTCTGGCCACACAGATGGGAATGTTGATCAGTAGCTGCAGGGGTTATACAGAGCACACCCTGGCCACACAGAGAAGGGAATGTTGACCAGGAGCAGGGGTTATACAGAGCACACCCTGGCCACACAGATAAGGAAATGTTGACCAAGAGCAGGGTTTATACAGAGCACACCCTGGCTACACAGAGATGGGAATGTTGACCATGAGATGCAGGGGTTATGCAGAGCACATCCTGGCCACACAGAGATGGGAATGTTGACATGAGCTGCAGGGGTTATACAGAGCACGCCCTGGCCACACAGAGATGGGAATGTTGACCAGGAGCTGCAGGGGTTATACAGAGCGCATCGTGGCCACACAGAGATGGGAATGTTGACCAGGAGATGGAGGGGTTATACAGAGCACATCCTGACCACACAGTGATGGGAATGTTGACCAAAGTTGCACGGGTTATACAGAGCACATACTGACCACACAGAGATGGGAATGTTGACCAGGAGCAGGGGTATAGAGAGCACACACTGGCCACACAGATGGGAAAGTTGACCAGGAGTTGCAGGGGTTATACAGAGCACACACTGGCCACACAGAGATGGGAATGTTGACCAGGAGCTGCAGGGGTTATACAGAGCACACCCTGGCCACACAGAGATGGGAATGTTGACCATTAGCTGCTGGGGTTAGACAGAGCACACCCTGGCCACACAGTGATGGGGATGTTGACCAGGAGCAGGGTTATACAGAGCACACCCTGGCCACACAGATGGGAATGTTGACCAGGAGTTGCAGGGGTTATACAGAGCACACCCTGACCACACAGAGGTCGGTATGTTGACCAGGAGCTGCAGGGGTTATACAGAGCACACCCTGGCCACACACAGAGGTGGGAAAGTTGACCAGGAGCAGATGTTATACAGAGCACACCCTGGCCACACAGAGAAGGGAATGTTGACCAGGAGCAGGGTTTATACAGAGCACACCCTGGCCACACAGAGATGGGATTGTTGACCAGGAGATGCAGGGGTTATGCAGAGCACATCCTGGCCACACAGAGATGGGAATGTTGACCATGAGCTGCAGGGGTTATACAGAGCACACCCTGGCCACACAGAGATGGGAATGTTGACCAGGAGCAGGGGTTATGCAGAGCACATCCTGGCCACACAGAGATGGGAATGTTAACCAGGAGCTACAGGGGTTATACAGAGCACATCGTGGCCACACAAAGATGGGAATGTTGACCAGGAGATGCAGGGGTTATACAGAGCACATCCTGACCACACAGTGATGGGAATGTTGACCAGGAGTTGCAGGGGTTATACAGAGCACACCCTGGCCACACACAGATGGGAATGTTGACCAGGAGTTGCAGGGGTTATACAGAGCACTCACTGGCCACACAGAGATGGGAATGTTGACCAGGAGCGGCTGGGGTTAGACAGAGCACACCCTGGCCACACAGTGATGGGAATGTTGACCAGGAGCAGGGGTATACAGAGCACACCCTGGCCACACAGATGGGAATGTTGACCAGGAGTTGCAGGGGTTATACAGAGCACAATCTGGCCACACAGAGAAGGGAATGTTGACCAGGAGCTGCAGGGGTTATACAGAGCACACCCTGGCCACACAGAGAAGGGAATGTTGACCAGGAGCTGGGGTTATACAGAGCACACCCTGCCCACACAGAGATGGTAATGTTGACCAGGAGATGCAGGGGTTATGCAGAGCACATCCTGGCCACACAGAGATGGGAATGTTGACCATGAGCTGCAGGGGTTATACAGAGCACACCCTGGCCACACAGAGATGGGAATGTTGACCAGGAGCATAGGTTATGCAGAGCACATCCTGGCCATACAGAAATGGGAATGTTGACCAGGAGCTGAAGGGGTTATACAGAGCACATCGTGGCCACACAGAGATGGGAATGTTGACCAGGAGATGCAGGGGTTATACAGAGAACACCCTGGCCACACCCTGATGGGAATGTTGATCAGGAGCTGCTGGGGTTAGACAGAGCACACCCTGGCCACACAGAGATGGGAATGTTGACCAGGAGCAGAGGTATACAGAGCACACCCTGGCCACACAGATGGGAATGTTGACCAGTAGCTGCAGGTGTGATACAGAGCACACCCTGGCCACACAGAGATGGGAATGTTGACCAGGAGCAGGGGTTATACAGAGCACATCATGGCCACACAGTGAAGGGAATGTTGACCAGGAGCAGGGGTTATACAGAGCACACCCTGGCCACACAGAGATGGGAATGTTGACCAGGAGCTGCTGGGGTTAGACAGAGCACACACTGGCCACAAAGAGATGGGTATGTTGACCAGGAGCAGGGGTATACGGAGCACACCCTGGCCACACAGATGGGAATGTTGAACAGTAGCTGCAGGGGTTATACAGAGCACACCCTGGCCACACAGAGATGGGAATGTTGACCATGAGCAGGGGTATACAGAGCACACTCTGGCCACACAGATGGGAATGTTGATCAGTAGCTGCAGGGGTTATACAGAGCACACTCTGGCCACACAGAGATGGGAATGTTGACCAGGAGCTGCAGGGGTTATACAGAGCACACCCTGGCCACACACAGAGATGGGAATGGTGACCAGGAGCAGGGTTTATACAGAGCACACCCTGGCCACACAGAGATGGGAATGTTGACCATGAGATGCAGGGGTTATGCAGAACACATCCTGGCCACACAGAGATGGGAATGTTGACATGAGCTGCAGGGGTTATACAGAGCACACCCTGGCCACACAGAGATGGGAATGTTGACCAGGAGCTGCAGGGGTTATACAGAGCACATCGTGGCCACACAGAGATGGGAATGTTGACCAGGAGATGGAGGAGTTATACAGAGCACATCCTGACCACACGGTGATGGGAATGTTGACCAAAGTTGCACGGGTTATACAGAGCACATACTGACCACACAGTGATGGGAATGTTGACCAGGAGCAGGGGTATACAGAGCACACCCTGGCCACACACAGGTGGGAATGTTGACCAGGAGCTGCTGGGGTTAGACAGAGCACACCCTGGCCACACAGTGATGGGAATGTTGACCAGGAGCAGGGGTATACAGAGCACACCCTGGCCACACAGATGGGAATGTTGACCAGGAGTTGCAGGGGTTATACAGAGCACACACTGGCCACACAGAGATGGGAATGTTGACCAGGAGCTGCAGGGGTTATACAGAGAACACCCAGGCCACACACAGATGGGAATGTTGACCATTAGCTGCTGGGGTTAGACAGAGCACACCCTGGCCACACAGTGATGGGGATGTTGACCAGGAGCAGGGTTATACAGAGCACACCCTGGCCACACAGATGGGAATGTTGACCAGGAGTTGCAGGGGTTATACAGAGCACACCCTGACCACACAGAGGTGGGTATGTTGACCAGGAGCTGCAGGGGTTATACAGAGCACACCCTGGCCACACACAGAGGTGGGAATGTTGACCAGGAGCAGATGTTATACAGAGCACACCCTGGCCACACAGAGAAGGGAATGTTGACCAGGAGCAGGGTTTATACAGAGCACACCCTGGCCACACAGAGATGGGAATGTTGACCAGGAGATGCAGGGGTTATGCAGAGCACACCCTGGCCACACAGAGATGGGAATGTTGACCAGGAGCAGGGGTTATGCAGAGCACATCCTGGCCACACAGAGATGGGAATGTTAACCAGGAGCTACAGGGGTTATACAGAGCACATCGTGGCCACACAAAGATGGGAATGTTGACCAGGAGATGCAAGGGTTATACAGAGCACATCCTGACCACACAGTGATGGGAATGTTGACCAGGAGTTGCAGGGGTTATACAGAGCACATACTAACCACACAGTGATGGGAATGTTGACCAGGAGCAGGGGTATACAGAGCACACCCTGGCCACACACAGATGGGAATGTTGACCAGGAGTTGCAGGGGTTATACAGAGCACACCCTGGCCACACAGAGATGGGAATGTTGACCAGGAGCAGAGGTATACAGAGCACACCCTGGCCACACAGAGATGGGAATGTTGACCAGGAGCAGGGGTTATGCAGAGCACCTCATGGCCACACAGAGATGGGAATGTTGACCAGGAGCTGCAGGGGTTATACAGAGCACACCCTGGCCACACAGTGAAGGGAATGTTGACCAGGAGCAGGGGTTATACAGAGCACACCCTGGCCACACAGAGATGGGAATGTTGACCAGGAGATGCAGGGGTTATGCAGAGTACTTCCTGACCACACAGAGATGGGAATGTTGGCCATGAGCTGCAGGGGTTATACAGAGCACACCTTGGCCACACAAAATGGGAATGTTGACCAGGAGCAGGGGTTATGCAGAGCACATCCTGGCCACACAGAGACGGGAATGTTGACCAGGAGCTGCAGGGGTTGTACAGAGCACACCCGGGCCACACAGAGAAGGGAATGTTGACCAGGAGCAGGGGTTATACAGAGCACACCCTGGCCACACAGAGAAGGGAATGTTGACCAGGGGCAGGGTTTATACAGTGCACACCCTGGCCACACAGAGATGGGAATGTTGACCAGGAGATGCAGGGGTTATACGGAGCACACCCTGGCCACACAGAGATGGGAATGTTGACCATGAGCTGCAGGGTTATACAGAGCACACCCTGGCCACACAGAGATGGGAATGTTGACCAGGAGCATGGGTTATGCAGAGCACATCCTGGCCACAGAGAAATGGGAATGTTGACCAGGAGCTGAAGGGGTTATACAGAGCACATCGTGGCCACACAGAGATGGGAATGTTGACCAGGAGATGCAGGGGTTATACAGAGAACACCCTGGCCACACACAGATGGGAATGTTGACCAGGAGATGGAGGGGTTATACAGAGCACATCCTGACCACACAGTGATGGGAATGTTGACCAAAGTTGCACGGGTTATACAGAGCACATACTGACCACACAGTGATGGGAATGTTGACCATGAGCAGGGGTATACAGAGCACACCCTGGCCACACACAGGTGGGAATGTTGACCAGGAGCTGCTGGGGTTAGACAGAGCACACCCTGGCCACACAGTGATCGGAATGTTGACCAGGAGCAGGGGTATACAGAGCACACCTTGGCCACACAGATGGGAATGTTGACCAGGAGTTGCAGGGGTTATACAGAGCACACACTGGCCACACAGAAATGGGAATGTTGACCAGGAGCTGCAGGGGTTATACAGAGCACACCCAGGCCACACACAGATGGGAATGTTGACCATTAGCTGCTGGGGTTAGACAGAGCACACCCTGGCCACACAGTGATGGGGATGTTGACCAGGTGCAGGGGTATACAGAGCACACCCTGGCCACACAGACGGGAATGTTGACCAGGAGTTGCAGGGGTTATACAGAGCACACCCTGACCACACAGAGGTGGGTATGTTGACCTGGAGCTGCAGGGGTTATACAGAGCACACCCTGGCCACACACAGAGGTGGGAATGTTGACCAGGAGCAGATGTTATACAGAGTACACCCTGGCCACACAGAGAAGGGAATGTTGACCAGGAGCAGGGTTTATACAGAGCACACCCTGGCTACACAGAGATGGGAATATTGACCATGAGCTGCAGGGGTTAAACAGAGCACACCCTGGCCACACAGAGATGGGAATGTTGACCAGGAGCAGGTGTTATGCAGAGCACATCCTGGCCACACAGAGATGGGAATGTTAACCAGGAGCTACAGGGGTTATACAGAACACATCGTGGCCACACAAAGATGGGAATGTTGACCAGGAGACGCAGGGGTTATACAGAGCACATCCTGACCACACAGTGATGGGAATGTTGACCAGGAGTTGCAGGGGTTATACAGAACACATCCTAACCACACAGTGATGGGAATGTTGACCAGGAGCAGGGGTACACAGAGCACACCCTGGCCACACACAGATGGGAATGTTGACCAGGAGTTGCAGGGGTTATACAGAGCACTCACTGGCCACACAGAGATGGGAATGTTGACCAGGAGCGGCTGAGGTTAGACAGAGCACACCCTGGCCACACAGTGATGGGAATGTTGACCAGGAGCAGGGGTATACAGAGCACACACTGGCCACACAGATGGGAATGTTGACCAGGAGTTGGAGGGGTTATACAGAGCACTCCCTGACCACACAGAGGTGGGAATGTTGACCAGGAGCTGCAGGGGCTATACAGAGCACACCCTGGCCACACAGAGAAGGGAATGTTGACCAGGAGCAGGGGTTATACAGAGCACACCCTGGCCACAGAGAGAAGGGAATGTTGACCAGGAGCAGGGTTTATACAGAGCACACCCTGGCCACACAGAGATGGGAATGTTGACCAGGACATGCAGGGGTTATGCAGAGCACATCCTGGCCACAGAGAGATGGGAATGTTGACCATGAGCTGCAGGGGTTATACAGAGCACGCCTTGGCCACACACAGATGGGAATGTTGACCAGGAGTTGCAGGGGTTATACAGAGCACTCACTGGCCACACAGAGATGGGAATGTTGACCAGGAGCGGCTGACGTTAGACAGAGCACACCCTGGCCACACAGTGATGGGAATGTTGACCAGGAGCAGGGGTATACAGAGCACACACTGGCCACACAGATGGAAATGTTGACCAGGAGTTGGAGGGGTTATACAGAGCACTCCCTGACCACACAGATGTGGGAATGTTGACCAGGAGCTGCAGGGGTTATACAGAGCACACCCTGGCCACACAGAGAAGGGAATGTTGACCAGGAGCAGGGGTTATACAGAGCACACCCTGGCCACAGAGAGAAGGGAATGTTGACCAGGAGCAGGGTTTATACAGAGCACACACTGGCCACACAGAGATGGGAATGTTGAACAGGACATGCAGGGGTTATGCAGAGCACATCCTGGCCACACAGAGATGGGAATGTTGACCATGAGCTGCAGGGGTTAGACAGAGCACACACTGGCCACACAGAGATGGGAATGTTGACCAGGAGCAGAGGTATACAGAGCACACCCTGGCCACACAGATGGGAATGTTGACCAGCAGCTGCAGGGGTGATACAGAGCAAACCCTGGCCACACAGAGATGGGAATGTTGACCAGGAGCAGGGGTTATACAGAGCACATCATGGCCACACAGAGAAGGGAATGTTGACCAGGGGCAGGGTTTATACAGAGCACACCCTGGCCACACAGAGATTGGAATGTTGACCATGAGATGCAGGGGTTATGCAGAGCACATCCTGGCCACACAGAGATGGGAATGTTGACCAGGAGATGCAGGGGTTATACAGAGAACACCCTGGCCACACACAGATGGGAATGTTGACCAGGAGATGGAGGGGTTATACAGAGCACATCCTGACCACACAGTGATGGGAATGTTGACCAAAGTTGCACGGGTTATACAGAGCACATACTGACCACACAGTGATGGGAATGTTGACCAGGAGCAGGGGTATACAGAGCACACCCTGGCCACACACAGGTGGGAATGTTGACCAGGAGCTGCTGGGGTTAGACAGAGCACACCCTGGCCACACAGTGATCGGAATGTTGACCAGGAGCAGGGGAATACAGAGCACACCTTGGCCACACAGATGGGAATGTTGACCAGGAGTTGCAGGGGTTATACAGAGCACACACTGGCCACACAGAAATTGGAATGTTGACCAGGAGCTGCAGGGGTTAGACAGAGCACACCCAGGCCACACACAGATGGGAATGTTGACCATTAGCTGCTGGGGTTAGACAGAGCACACCCTGGCCACACAGTGATGGGGATGTTGACCAGGAGCAGGGGTATACAGAGCACACCCTGGCCACACAGACGGGAATGTTGACCAGGAGTTGCAGGGGTTATACAGAGCACACCCTGACCACACAGAGGTGGGTATGTTGACCAGGAGCTGCAGGGGTTATACAGAGCACACCCTGGCCACACACAGAGGTGGGAATGTTGACCAGGAGCAGATGTTATACAGAGTACACCCTGGCCACACAGAGAAGGGAATGTTGACCAGGAGCAGGGTTTATACAGAGCACACCCTGGCTACACAGAGATGGGAATATTGACCATGAGCTGCAGGGGTTAAACAGAGCACACCCTGGCCACACAGAGATGGGAATGTTGACCAGGAGCAGGTGTTATGCAGAGCACATCCTGGCCACACAGAGATGGGAATGTTAACCAGGAGCTACAGGGGTTATACAGAACACATCGTGGCCACACAAAGATGGGAATGTTGACCAGGAGATGCAGGGGTTATACAGAGCACATCCTGACCACACAGTGATGGGAATGTTGACCAGGAGTTGCAGGGGTTATACAGAACACATCCTAACCACACAGTGATGGGAATGTTGACCAGGAGCAGGGGTACACAGAGCACACCCTGGCCACACACAGATGGGAATGTTGACCAGGAGTTGCAGGGGTTATACAGAGCACTCACTGGCCACACAGAGATGGGAATGTTGACCAGGAGCGGCTGAGGTTAGACAGAGCACACCCTGGCCACACAGTGATGGGAATGTTGACCAGGAGCAGGGGTATACAAGGCACACACTGGCCACACAGATGGGAATGTTGACCAGGAGTTGGAGGGGTTATACAGAGCACTCCCTGACCACACAGAGGTGGGAATGTTGACCAGGAGCTGCAGGGATTATACAGAGCACACCCTGGCCACACAGAGAAGGGAATGTTGACCAGGAGCAGGGGTTATACAGAGCACACCCTGGCCACAGAGAGAAGGGAATGTTGACCAGGAGCAGGGTTTATACAGAGCACACCCTGGCCACACAGAGATGGGAATGTTGACCAGGACATGCAGGGGTTATGCAGAGCACATCCTGGCCACACAGAGATGGGAATGTTGACCATGAGCTGCAGGGGTTATACAGAGCACGCCTTGGCCACACACAGATGGGAATGTTGACCAGGAGTTGCAGGGGTTATACAGAGCACTCACTGGCCACACAGAGATGGGAATGTTGACCAGGAGCGGCTGAGGTTAGACAGAGCACACCCTGGCCACACAGTGATGGGAATGTTGACCAGGAGCAGGGGTATACAGAGCACACACTGGCCACACAGATGGGAATGTTGACCAGGAGTTGGAGGGGTTATACAGAGCACTCCCTGACCACACAGATGTGGGAATGTTGACCAGGAGCTGCAGGGGTTATACAGAGCACACCCTGGCCACACAGAGAAGGGAATGTTGACCAGGAGCAGGGGTTATACAGAGCACACCCTGGCCACAGAGAGAAGGGAATGTTGACCAGGAGCAGGGTTTATACAGAGCACACACTGGCCACACAGAGATGGGAATGTTGACCAGGACATGCAGGGGTTATGCAGAGCACATCCTGGCCACACAGAGATGGGAATGTTGACCATGAGCTGCAGGGGTTAGACAGAGCACACACTGGCCACACAGAGATGGGAATGTAGACCAGGAGCAGAGGTATACAGAGCACACCCTGGCCACACAGATGGGAATGTTGACCAGCAGCTGCAGGGGTGATACAGAGCAAACCCTGGCCACACAGAGATGGGAATGTTGACCAGGAGCAGGGGTTATACAGAGCACATCATGGCCACACAGAGAAGGGAATGTTGACCAGGGGCAGGGTTTATATAGAGCACACCCTGGCCACACAGAGATTGGAATGTTGACCAGGAGATGCAGGGGTTATGCAGAGCACATCCTGGCCACACAGAGATGGGAATGTTGACCATGAGCTGCAGGGGTTATACAGAGCACACCCTGGCCACACAGAGATGGGAATGTTGACCAGGAGCATGGGTTATGCAGAGCACATCCTGGCCACACAGAGATGGGAATGTTGACCAGGAGTTGCAGGGGTTATACAGAGCACATCGTGGCCACACAGAGATGGGAATGTTGACCAGGAGATGCAGGGGTTATACAGAGAACACCCTGGCCACACACAGATGGGAATGTTGACCAGGAGCTGCTGGGGTTAGACAGAGCACACACTGGCCACACAGAGATGGGAATGTTGACCAGGAGCAGAGGTATACAGAGCACACCCTGGCCACACAGATGGGAATGTTGACCAGCAGCTGCAGGGGTGATACAGAGCAAACCCTGGCCACACAGAGATGGGAATGTTGACCAGGAGCAGGGGTTATACAGAGCACATCATGGCCACACAGAGATGGTAATGTTGACCAGGAGCTGCAGGGGTTATACAGAGCCCACCCTGGCCACACAGTGAAGGGAATGTTGACCAGGAGCATGGGTTATGCAGAGCACCACCTGGCCACACAGAGATGGGAATGTTGACCAGGAGTTGCAGGGGTTATACAGAGCACACACTGGCCACACAGACGGGAATGTTGACCAGGAGTTGCAGGGGTTATACAGAGCACACCCTGACCACACAGAGGTGGGTATGTTGACCAGGAGCTGCAGGGGTTATACAGAGCACACCCTGGCCACACACAGAGGTGGGAATGTTGACCAGGAGCAGATGTTATACAGAGTACACCCTGGCCACACAGAGAAGGGAATGTTGACCAGGAGCAGGGTTTATACAGAGCACACCCTGGCCACACAGAGATGGGAATGTTGACCAGGAGATGGGGGGGTTATACAGAGCACATCCTGACCACACAGAGATGGGAATGTTGACCAGGAGCTGCAGGGGTTATACAGAGCACATACTGACCACACAGTGATGGGAATGTTGACCATGAGCAGGGGTATACAGAGCACACCCTGGCCACACAGAGATCGAAATGTTGACCAAAGTTGCACGGGTTATACAGAGCACATACTGACCACACAGTGATGGGAATGTTGACCATGAGCAGGGGTATACAGAGCACACCCTGGCCACACAGAGATGGGAATGTTGACCAGGAGATGGGGGGGTTATACAGAGCACATCCTGACCACACAGTGATGGGAATGTTGACCAAAGTTGCACGGGTTATACAGAGCACATACTGACCACACAGTGATGGGAATGTTGACCATGAGCAGGGGTATACAGAGCACACCCTGGCCACACACAGGTGGGAATGTTGACCAGGAGCTGCTGGGGTTAGACAGAGCACACCCTGGCCACACAGTGATGGGAATGTTGACCAGGAGCAGGGGTATACAGAGCACACCCTGGCCACACAGATGGGAAAGTTGACCAGGAGTTGCAGGGGTGATACAGAGCACACACTGGCCACACAGAGATGGGAATGTTGACCAGGGCTGCAGGGGTTATACAGAGCACACCCAGGCCACACACAGATGGGAATGTTGACCATTAGCTGCTGGGGTTAGACAGAGCACACCCTGGCCACACAGTGATGGGGATGTTGACCAGGAGCAGGGTTATACAGAGCACACCCTGGCCACACAGATGGGAATGTTGACCAGGAGTTGCAGGGGTTATACAGAGCACACACTGACCACACAGAGGTGGGTATGTTGACCAGGAGTTGCAGGGGTTATACAGAGCACACCCTGACCACACAGAGGTGGGTATGTTGACCAGGAGCTGCAGGGGTTATACAGAGCACACCCTGGCCACACAGAGATGGGAATATTGACCAGGAGATGCAGGGGTATTGCAGAGCACATCCTGGCCATACAGAGATGGGAATGTTGACCATGAGCTGCAGGGGTTATACAGAGCACACCCTGGCCACACAGAGATGAGAATGTTGACCAGGAGCAGGGGTTATGTAGAGCACATCCTGGCCACACAGAGATGGGAATGTTAACCAGGAGCTACAGGGGTTATACAGAACACATCGTGGCCACACAAAGATGGATATGTTGACCAGGAGATTCAGGGGTTATACAGAGCACATCCTGACCACACAGTGATGGGAATGTTGACCAGGAGTTGCAGGGGTTATACAGAACACATCCTAACCACACAGTGATGGGAATGTTGACCAGGAGCAGGGGTACACAGAGCACACCCTGGCCACACACAGATGGGAATGTTGACCAGGAGTTGCAGGGGTTATACAGAGCACTCACTGGCCACACAGAGATGGGAATGTTGACCAGGAGCGGCTGAGGTTAGACAGAGCACACCCTGGCCACACAGTGATGGGAATGTTGACCAGGAGCAGGGGTAAACAGAGCACACACTGGCCACACAGATGGGAATGTTGACCAGGAGTTGGAGGGGTTATACAGAGCACTCCCTGACCACACAGAGGTGGGAATGTTGACCAGGAGCTGCAGGGGTTATACAGAGCACACCCTGGCCACACAGAGAAGGGAATGTTGACCAGGAGCAGGGGTTATACAGAGCACACCCTGGCCACAGAGAGAAGGGAATGTTGACCAGGAGCAGGGTTTATACAGAGCACACCCTGGCCACACAGAGATGGGAATGTTGACCAGGACATGCAGGGGTTATGCAGAGCACATCCTGGCCACACAGAGATGGGAATGTTGACCATGAGCTGCAGGGGTTATACAGAGCACGCCTTGGCCACACACAGATGGGAATGTTGACCAGGAGTTGCAGGGGTTATACAGAGCACTCACTGGCCACACAGAGATGGGAATGTTGACCAGGAGCGGCTGAGGTTAGACAGAGCACACCCTGGCCAGACAGTGATGGGAATGTTGACCAGGAGCAGGGGTATACAGAGCACACACTGGCCACACAGATGGGAATGTTGACCAGGAGTTGGAGGGGTTATACAGAGCACTCCCTGACCACACAGATGTGGGAATGTTGACCAGGAGCTGCAGGGGTTATACAGAGCACACCCTGGCCACACAGAGAAGGGAATGTTGACCAGGAACAGGGGTTATACAGAGCACACCCTGGCCACAGAGAGAAGGGAATGTTGACCAGGAGCAGGGTTTATACAGAGCACACACTGGCCACACAGAGATGGGAATGTTGACCAGGACATGCAGGGGTTATGCAGAGCACATCCTGGCCACACAGAGATGGGAATGTTGACCAGGAGCTGCAGGGGTTATACAGAGCACACCCTGGCCACACAGAGAAGGGAATGTTGACCAGGAACAGGGGTTATACAGAGCACACCCTGGCCACAGAGAGAAGGGAATGTTGACCAGGAGCAGGGTTTATACAGAGCACACACTGGCCACACAGAGATGGGAATTTTGACCAGGAGATGCAGGAGTTATACAGAGAACACCCTGGCCACACACTGATGGGAATGTTGATCAGGAGCTGCTGGGGTTAGACAGAGCACACCCTGGCCACACAGAGATGGGAATGTTGACCAGGAGCAGAGGTATACAGAGCACACCCTGGCCACACAGATGGGAATGTTGACCAGTAGCTGCAGGGGTGATACAGAGCACACCCTGGCCACACAGAGATGGGAATGTTGACCAGGAGCAGGGGTTATACAGAGCACATCATGGCCACACAGAGATGGGAATGTTGACCAGGAGCTGCAGGGGTTATACAGAGCACACCCTGGCCACACAGTGAAGGGACTGTTGACCAGGAGCAGGGGTAATACAGAGCACACCCTGGCCACACAGAGATGGGAATGTTGACCAGGAGCTGCTGGGGTTAGACAGACCACACACTGGCCACACAGAGATGGGAATGTTGAGCAGGGGTATACGGAGCACACCCTGGCCACACAGATGGGAATGTTGAACAGTAGCTGCAGGGGTTATACAGAGCACACCCTGGCCACACAGAGATGGGAATGTTGACCAGGAGCAGGGGCATACAGAGCACACCCTGACCACACAGAGGTGGGAATGTTGACCAGGAGCTGCAGGGGTTATACAGAGCACACCCTGGCCACACAGAGAAGGGAATGTTGACCAGGAGCAGGGGTTATACAGAGCACACCCTGGCCACACAGAGGTGGGAATGTTGACCAGGAGATGCAGGTGTTATACAGAGCACACCCTGGCCACACAGAGAAGGGAATGTTGACCAGGAGCAGGGTTTATACAGAGCACACCCTGGCCACACAGAGATGGGAATGTTGACCATGAGATGCAGGGGTTATGCAGAGCACATCCTGGCCACACAGAGATGGGAATGTTGACATGAGCTGCAGGGGTTATACAGAGCACATCCTGGCCACACAGAGATGGGAATGTTGACCAGGAGCTGCAGGGGTTATACAGAGCACATCGTGGCCACACAGAGATGGGAATGGTGACCAGGAGATGGAGGGGTTATACAGAGCACATCCTGACCACACAGTGATGGGAATGTTGACCAAAGTTGCACGGGTTATACAGAGCACATACTGACCACACAGTGATGGGAATGTTGACCAAGAGCAGGGGTATACAGAGCACACCCTGGCCGCACACAGGTGGGAATGTTGACCAGGAGCTGCTGGGGTTAGACAGAGCACACCGTGGCCACACAGTGATGGGAATGTTGACCAGGAGCAGGGGTATACAGAGCACACCCTGGCCACACAGATGGGAATGTTGACCAGGAATTGCAGGGGTTATACAGAGCACACACTGGCCACACAGAGATGGGAATGTTGACCAGGAGCTGCAGGGGTTATACAGAGAACACCCAGGCCACACACAGATGGGAATTTGGACCATTAGCTGCTGGGGTTAGACAGAGCACACCCTGGCCACACAGTGATGGGGATGTTGACCAGGAGCAGGGTTATACAGAGCACACCCTGGCCACACAGATGGGAATGTTGACCAGGAGTTGCAGGGGTTATACAGAGCACACCCTGACCACACAGAGGTGGGTATGTTGACCAGGAGCTGCAGGGGTTATACAGAGCACACCCTGGCCACACACAGAGGTGGGAATGTTGACCAGGAGCAGATGATATACAGAGCACACCCTGTCCACACAGAGAAGGGAATGTTGACCAGGAGCAGGGTTTATACAGAGCACACCCTGGCCACACAGAGATGGGAATGTTGACCAGGAGATGCAGGGGTTATGCAGATCACACCCTGGCCACACAGAGATGGGAATGTTGACCAGGAGCAGGGGTTATGCAGAGCACATCCTGGCCACACAGAGATGGGAATGTTAATCAGGAGCTACAGGGGTTATACAGAGCACATCGTGGCCACACAAAGATGGGAATGTTGACCAGGAGATGCAGGGGTTATACAGAGCACATCCTGACCACACAGTGATGGTAATGTTGACCAGGAGTTGCAGGGGTTATACAGAGCACATACTAACCACACAGTGATGGGAATGTTGACCAGGAGCAGGGGTATACAGAGCACACCCTGGCCACACACAGATGGGAATGTTGACCAGGAGTTGCAGGTGTTATACAGAGCACACCCTGGCCACACAGAGATGGGAATGTTGATCAGGAGCAGAGGTATACAGAGCACACCCTGGCCACACAGAGATGGGAATGTTGACCAGGAGCAGGGGTTATGCAGAGCACAACATGACCACACAGAGATGGGAATGTTGACCAGGAGCTGCAGGGGTTATACAGAGCACACCCTGGCCACACAGTGAAGGGAATGTTGACCAGGAGCAGGGGTTATACAGAGCACACCCTGGCCACACAGAGATGGGAATGTTGACCAGGAGATGCAGGGGTTATGCAGAGCACTTCCTGGCCACACAGAGATGGGAATGTTGGCCATGAGCTGCAGGGGTTATACAGAGCACACCTTGGCCACACAGAAATGGGAATGTTGACCAGGAGCTGCAGGGGTTATACAGAGCACACCCTGGCCACACAGAGATGGGAATGTTGACCAGGAGCAGGGGTTATGCAGAGCACATCCTGGCCACACAGAGATGGGAATGTTGACCAGGAGCTGCAGGGGTTATACAGAGCACACCCGGGCCACACAGAGAAGGGAATGTTGACCAGGAGCAGGGGTTATACAGAGCACACCCTGGCCACACAGAGAAGGGAATGTTGACCAGGGGCAGGGTTTATACAGAGCACACCCTGGCCACACAGAGAAGGGAATGTTGACCAGGGGCAGGGTTTATACAGAGCACATCCTCGCCACACAGAGATGGGAATGTTGACCATGATCTGCAGGGGTTATACAGAGCAAACCCTGGCCACACAGAGATGGGAATGTTGACCAGGAGCATGGGTTATGCAGAGCGCATCCTGGCCACACAGAAATGGGAATGTTGACCAGGAGCTGAAGGGGTTATACAGAGCACATCGTGGCCACACAGAGATGGGAATGTTGACCAGGAGATGCAGGGGTTATACAGAGAACACCCTGGCCACACACAGATGGGAATGTTGACCAGGAGCTGCTGGGGTTAGACAGAGCACATCCTGGCCACACACAGATGGGAATGTTGACCATGATCTGCAGGGGTTATACAGAGCACACCCTGGCCACACAGAAATGGGAATGTTGACCAGGAGCTGAAGGGGTTATACAGAGCACATCGTGACCACACAGAGATGGGAATGTTGACCAGGAGATGCAGGGGTTATACAGAGAACACCCTGGCCACACAGAGATGGGAATGTTGACCAGGAGCAGAGGTATACAGAGCACACCCTGGCCACACAGATGGGAATGTTGACCAGTAGCTGCAGGGGTGATACAGAGCCCACCCTGGCCACACAGAGATGGGAATGTTGACCAGGAGGAGGGGTTATGCAGAGCACATCATGGCCACAAAGAGATGGGAATGTTGACCAGGAGCTGCAGGGGTTATACAGAGCACACCCTGGCCACACAGTGAAGGGAATGTTGCCCAGTAGCAGGGGTTATACAGAGCACACCCTGGCCACACAGAGAAGGGAATGTTGACCAGGAGCAGGGTTTATACAGAGCACACCCTGGCCACACAGAGATGGAAATGTTGACCAGGAAATGCAGGGGTTATGCAGAGCACTTCCTGGCCACACAGAGATGGGAATGTTGGCCATGAGCTGCAGGGGTTATACAGAGCACGTCCTGGCCACACAGAGATGTGAATGTTGACCAGGAGCAGGGGTTATGCAGAGCACATCATGGCCACACAGAGATGGGAATGTTGACCAGGAGCTGCTGGGGTTAGACAGAGCACACACTGGCCACACAGAGATGGGAATGTTGACCAGGAGCAGGGGTATACGGAGCACACCCTGGCCACACAGATGGGAATGTTGAACAGTAGCTGCAGGGGTTATACAGAGCACACCCTGGCCACACAGAGATGGGAATGTTGACCAGGAGCAGGGGTATACAGAGCACACTCTGGCCACACAGATGGGAATGTTGATCAGTCGCTGCAGGGGTTATACAGAGCACACCCTGACCACACCGAGATGGGAATGTTGACCAGGAGCTGCAGGGGTTATACAGAGCACACCCTGGCCACACAGTGATGGGAATGTTGACCAAGAGCAGGGTTTATACAGAGCACACCCTGGCCACACAGAGATGGGAATGTTGACCAGGAGATGCATGGGTTATGCAGAGCACTTCCTGGCCACACAGAGATGGGAATGTTGGCCATGAGCTGCAGGGGTTATACAGAGCACACATGACCACACCGAGATGGGAATGTTGATCAGGAGCTGCAGGGGTTATACAGAGCACACCCTGGCCACACAGTGATGGGAATGTTGACCAAGAGCAGGGTTTATACAGAGCACACCCTTGCCACACAGAGATGGGAATGTTGACCAGGAGATGCAGGGGTTATGCAGAGCACATCCTGGCCACACAGAGATGCGAATGTTGACCATGAGCTGCAGGGGTTATACAGAGCACACCCTGGCCACAAAGAGATGGGAATGTTGACCAGGAGCATGGGTTATGCAGAGCACACCCTGGCCACACAGAGATGGGAATGTTGACCAGGAGATGCAGGGGTTCTGCAGAGCACATTCTGGCCACACAGAGATGGGAATGTTGACCATGAGCTGCAGGGGTTATACAGAGCACAGCCTGGCCACATAGAGATGGGAATGTTGACCAGGAGCAGGGGTTAGGCAGAGCACATCCTGGCCACACAGAGATGGGAATGTTGACCAGGAGCTGCAGGGGTTATACAGAGCACATCGTGGCCACACAGAGATTGGAATGTTGACCAGGAGATGCAGGGGTTATACAGAGCACACCCTGGCCACACACAGATGGGAATATTGACCACGAGCTGCTGGGGTTAGACAGAGCACACCCTGGCCACACAGAGATGGGAATGTTGAACAGGAGCAGGGGTATACAGAGCACACCCTGGCCACACAGATGGGAATGTTGACCAGTAGCAGCAGGGGTTATACAGAGCACACACTGGCCACACAGAGATGGGAATGTTGACCAGGAGCTGCAGGGGTTATACAGAGCACACCCTGGCCACACAGTGAAGGGAATGTTGATCAGGAGCCGGGGTTATACAGAGCACACCCTGGCCACACAGAGAAGGGAATGTTGAGCAGGAGCAGGGTTTATACAGAGCACACCCTGGCCACACAGAGATGGGAATGTTGACATCAGCTGCAGGGGTTATACAGAGCACATCCTGGCCACACAGAGATGGGAAGGTTGACATCAGCTGCAGGGGTTAGACAGAGCACACCCTGGCCACACAGAGATGGGAATATTGACCAGGAGCTGTAGGGGTTAGACAGAGCACACCCTGGCCACACAGAGATGGGAATGTTGACCAGGAGCTGCAGGGGTTATACAGAGCACACCCTGGCCACACAGATGGGAATGTTGACCATGAGCTGCAGGGGTTATACAGAGCACACCCTGGCCACACAGAGATGGGAATGTTGACCAGGAGCAGGGGTTATGCAGAGCACATCCTGGCTACACAGAGATGGGAATGTTGACCAGGAGCTGCAGGGGTTATACAGAGCACATTGTGGCCACACAAAGATGGGAATGTTGACCAGGAGATGCAGGGGTTATACAGAGCACATCCTGGCCACACAGAGATGGGAATGTTGACCAGGAGCAGGGGTTATACAGAGCACTCCCTGGCCACACACAGATGGGAATGTTGGCCAGGAGCTGCTGAGGTTAAACAGAGCACTCCCTGGCCACACAGTGATGGGAATGTTGACCAGGAGCAGGGGTATACAGAGCACAACCTGGCCACACAGATGAGAATGTTGACCAGGAGTTGCAGGGGTTATACAGAGCACACCCTGGCCACACACAGATGGGAATGGTGACCAGGAGCTGCTGGGGTTAGACAGAGCACACCCTGGCCACACAGAGAAGGGAATGTTGATCAGGAGCAGGGGTTATACAGAGCACACCCTGGCCACACAGAGAAGGGAATGTTGACCACGAGCAGGGTTTATACAGAGCACACCCTGGCCACACAGAGAAGGGAATGTTGACCAGGAGATGGAGCGGTTATGCAGAGCACATCGTGGCCACACAGAGATGGGAATGTTGACCATGAGCTGCAGGGGTTATACAGAGCACACCTTGGCCACACAGAGATGGGAATGTTGACCAGGAGCAGGGGTTATGCAGAGCACATCCTGCCACACAGAGATGGGAATGTTGACCAGGAGCTGCAGGGGTTATACAGAGCACACCCTGGCCACACAGAGTAGGGAATGTTGACCAGGAGCAGGGGTTATACAGAGCACACCCTGGCCACACAGAGAAGGGAATGTTGACCAGGAGCAGGGTTGATACAGAGCACACCCTGGCCACACAGAGATGGGAATGTTGACCAGGAGATGCAGGGGTTATACAGAGCACACCCTGGCCACACAGAGATGGGAATGTTGACCAGGAGCATGGGTTATGCAGAGCACATCCTGGCCACACAGAGATGGGAATGTTGACCAGGAGCTTAAGGGGTTATACAGAGCACATCGTGGCCACACAGAGATGGGAATGTTGACCAGGAGATGCAGGGGTTATACAGAGCACACCCTGGCCACACACAGATGGGAATGTTGACCAGGAGCTGCTAGGGTTAGACAGAGCACACCCTGGCCACACAGAGATGAGAATGTTGACCAGGAGCAGGGGTATACAGAGCACACCCTGGCCACACAGATGGGAATGTTGACCAGTAGCTGCAGGGGTGATACAGAGCACACCCTGGCCACACAGAGATGGGAATGTTGACCAGGAGCAGGGGTTATGCAGAGCACATCCTGGCCACACAGAGATGGGAATGTTGACCAGGAGCTGCAGGGGTTATACAGAGCACACCCTGGCCACACAGAGAAGGGAATGTTGACCAGGAGCAGCGGTTATACAGAGCACACCCTGGCCACACAGAGAAGGGAATGTTGACCAGGAGCAGGGTTTATACAGAGCACACCCTGGTCACACAGAGATGGGAATGTTGACCAGGAGATGCAGGGGTTATGCAGAGCACATCCTGGCCACACAGAGATGGGAATGTTGACCATGAGCTGCAGGGGTTATACAGAGCACACCCTGGCCACACAGAGATGGGAATGTTGACCAGGAGCAGGGGTTATGCAGAGCACATCCTGGCCACACAGAGAAGGGAATGTTGACCAGGAGCAGGGTTTACACAGAGCACACCCTGGCCACACAGAGATGGGATTGTTGACTAGGAGATGCAGGGGTTTTACAGAGCACATCGTGGCCACACAGAGATGGGAATGTTGACCAGGAGATGCAGGGGTTATACAGAGCACACCCTGGCCACACACAGATGGGAATGTTGACCAGGAGCTGCTGGGGTTAGACAGAGCACACCCTGGCCGCACAGAGATGGGAATGTTGACCAGGAGCAGGGGTATACAGAGCACACCCTGGCCACACAGATGGGAATGTTGACCAGTAGCTGCAGGGGTTATACAGAGCACACCCTGGCCGCACAGAGATGGGAATGTTGACCAGGAGCAGGGGTATACAGAGCACACCCTGGCCACACAGATATGGGAATGTTGACCAGGAGCTGCAGGGGTTATACAGGGCACACCCCGGCCACACAGAGATGGGAATGTTGACCAGGAGCTGCAGGGGTTATACAGAGCACACCCTGGCCACACAGATATGGGAATGTTGACCAGGAGATGCAGGGGTTATACAGAGCACACCCTGGCCACACAGAGAATGGAATGTTGACCAGGAGCAGGGGTTATACAGAGCACACCTGGCCACACAGAGAAGGGAATGTTGACCAGGAGCAGGGTTTATACAGAGCACACCCTGGCCACACAGAGTTGGGAATGTTCACCAGGAGATGCAGAGGTTATACAGAGCACACCCTGGCCACACAGAGATGGGAATGTTGACCAGGAGCATGGGTTTTGCAGCGCACATCCTGGCCACACAGAGATGGGAATGTTGACCAGGAGCTTAAGGGGTTATACAGAGCACATCGTGGCCACACAGAGATGGGAATGTTGACCAGGAGATGCAGGGGTTATACAGAGCACACCCTGGCCACACACAGATGGGAATGTTGACCAGGAGCTGCTGGGGTTAGACACAGCACACCCTGGCCACACAGAGATGGTAATGTTGACCAGGAGCAGGGTTTATACAGAGCACACCCTGGCCACACAGAGATGGGAATGTTGACCAGGAGATTCAGGGGTTATGCAGAGCACATCCTGGCCACACAGTGATGGGAATGTTGACCATAAGCTGCAGGGGTTATACAGAGCACACCCTGGCCACACAGAGATGGGAATGTTGACCAGGAGCAGGGGTTATGCAGAACACATCCTGGCCACACAGAGAAGGGAATGTTGACCAGGAGCAGGGTTTATACAGAGCAGACCCTGGCCACACAGAGATGGGAATGTTGACCAGGAGCATGGGTTATGCAGAGCACATCCTGGCCACACAGAGATGGGAATGTTGACCAGGAGCTTAAGGGGTTATACAGAGCACATCGTGGCCACACAGAGATGGGAATGTTGACCAGGAGATGCAGGGGTTATACAGAGCACACCCTGGCCACACACAGATGGGAATGTTGACCAGGAGCTGCTAGGGTTAGACAGAGCACACCCTGGCCACACAGAGATGGGAATGTTGACCAGGAGCAGGGGTATACAGAGCACACCCTGGCCACACAGATGGGAATGTTGACCAGTAGCTGGAGGGGTGATACAGAGCACACCCTGGCCACACAGAGATGGGAATGTTGACCAGGAGCAGGTGTTATGCAGAGCACATCCTGGCCACACAGAGATGGGAATGTTGACCAGGAGCTGCAGGGGTTATACAGAGCACACCCTGGCCACACAGAGAAGGGAATGTTGACCAGGATCAGCGGTTATACAGAGCACACCCTGGCCACACAGAGAAGGGAATGTTGACCAGGAGCAGGGTTTATACAGAGCACACCCTGGTCACACAGATGGGAATGTTGTCCAGTAGCTGCAGGGGTGATACAGAGCACACCCTGGCCACACAGAGATGGGAATGTTGACCAGGAGATGCAGGGGTTATGCAGAGCACATCCTGGCCACACAGTGATGGGAATGTTGACCAGGAGATGCAGGGGTTATGCAGAGCACATCCTGGCCACACAGAGATGGGAATGTTGACCAGGACCTGCAGGGGTTATACAGAGCACACCCTGGCCACACAGAGATGGGAATGTTGACCATGAGCAGGGGTTATGCAGAGCACATCCTGGCCACACAGAGAAGGGAATGTTGACCAGGAGCAGGGTTTATACAGAGCACACCCTGGCCACATAGAGATGGGAATGTTGACCAGGAGATGCAGGGGTTACACATAGCACATCGTGGCCACACAGAGATGGGAATGTTGACCAGGAGATGCAGGGGTTATACAGAGCACACCCTGGCCACACACCGATGGGAATGTTGGCCAGGAGCTGCTGGGGTTAGACAGAGCACACTCTGGCCGCACAGAGATGGGAATGTTGACCATGAGCAGGGGTATACAGAGCACACCCTGGCCACACAGAGATGGGAATGTTTACCAGTAGCTGCAGGGGTTATACAGAGCACACCCTGGCCACACAGAGATGGGAATGTTGACCACGAGCAGGGGTATACAGAGCACACCCTGGCCACACAGATATGGGAATGTTGACCAGGAGCTGCAGGGGGTATACAGAGCACATCGTGGCCACACAGAGATGGGAATGTTGACCAGGAGCAGCTGGGGTTATACAGAGCACACCCTAGCCACACAGAGAAGGGAAAGTTGACCAGGAGATGCAGGGGTTATGCAGAGCACATCCTGGCCACACAGTGATGGGAATGTTGACCAGGAGATGCAGGGGTTATGCAGAGCACATCCTGGCCACACAGAGATGGGAATGTTGACCAGGACCTGCAGGGGTTATACAGAGCACACCCTGGCCACACAGAGATGGGAATGTTGACCATGAGCAGGGGTTATGCAGAGCACATCCTGGCCACACAGAGAAGGGAATGTTGCCCAGTAGCAGGGGTTATACAGAGCACACCCTGGCCACACAGAGAAGGGAATGTTGACCAGGAGCAGGGTTTATACAGAGCACACCCTGGTCACACAGATGGGAATGTTGTCCAGTAGCTGTAGGGGTGATACAGAGCACACCCTGGCCACACAGAGATGGGAATGTTGACCAGGAGATGCAGGGGTTATGCAGAGCACATCCTGGCCACACAGTGATGGGAATGTTGACCAGGAGATGCAGGGGTTATGCAGAGCACATCCTGGCCACACAGAGATGGGAATGTTGACCAGGACCTGCAGGGGTTATACAGAGCACACCCTGGCCACACAGAGATGGGAATGTTGACCATGAGCAGGGGTTATGCAGAGCACATCCTGGCCACACAGAGAAGGGAATGTTGACCAGGAGCAGGGTTTATACAGAGCACACCCTGGCCACATAGAGATGGGAATGTTGACCAGGAGATGCAGGGGTTACACATAGCACATCGTGGCCACACAGAGATGGGAATGTTGACCAGGAGATGCAGGGGTTATACAGAGCACACCCTGGCCACACACCGATGGGAATGTTGGCCAGGAGCTGCTGGGGTTAGACAGAGCACACCCTGGCCGCACAGAGATGGGAATGTTGACCATGAGCAGGGGTATACAGAGCACACCCTGGCCACACAGATATGGGAATGTTTACCAGTAGCTGCAGGGGTTATACAGAGCACACCCTGGCCACACAGAGATGGGAATGTTGACCACGAGCAGGGGTATACAGAGCACACCCTGGCCACACAGATATGGGAATGTTGACCAGGAGCTGCAGGGGGTATACAGAGCACATCGTGGCCACACAGAGATGGGAATGTTGACCAGGAGCAGCTGGGGTTATACAGAGCACACCCTAGCCACACAGAGAAGGGAAAGTTGACCAGGAGATGCAGGGGTTATGCAGAGCACATCCTGGCCACACAGAGATGGGAATGTTGACCATTGGCTGCATGGGTGATACAGAGCTCACCCTGGCTACACAGAGATGGGAATGTTGACCAGGAGCAGGGGTTATACAGAACACACCCTGGCCACACAGAGAAGGGAATGTTGACCAGGAGCAGGGGTTATACAGAACACACCCTGGCCACACAGAGAAGGGAATGTTGACCAGGAGCAGGGGTTATACAGAACACACCCTGGCCACACAGAGAAGGGAATGTTGACCAGGAGCAGGGGTTATGCAGAGCACATCCTGGCCACACAGAGATGGGAATGTTGACCATGAGCTGCAGGGGTTATACAGAGCACACCCTGGACACACAGAGATGGGAATGTTGACCAGGAGCATGGGTTATGCAGAGCACATCCTGGCCACACAGAGATGGGAATGTTGACCAGGAGCAGATGGGGGTATACAGAGCACATCGTGGCCACACAGAGATGGGAATGTTGACCAGGAGATGCAGGGGTTATACAGAGCACACCCTGGCCACACACAGATGCGAATGTTGACCAGGAGCTGCTGGGGTTAGACAGAGCACACCCTGGCCACACAGAGATGGGAATGTTGACCAGGAGCAGGGGTATACAGAGCACACCCTGTCCACTCAGATGGGAATGTTGACCAGTATCTGCAGGGGTTATACAGATCACACCCTGGCCACACAGAGATGGGAATGTTGACCAGGAGCTGCTGGGGTTAGACAGAGCACACCCTAGCCACACAGAGATGGGAAGTTGACCAGGAGCAGGGGTATACAGAGCACACCCTGGCCTCACAGGTGGGAATGTTGACCAGTAGCTGCAGGGGTTATACAGAGCACAACCTGGCCACACACAAATGGGAATGTTGACCAGGAGCAGGGGTTATGCAGTGCACATCCTGGCCACACAGAGATGGGAATGTTGACCAGGAGCTGCAGGGGTTATACAGAGCACACCCTGGCCACACAGGGAAGGGAATGTTGACCAGGAGCAGGGCTTATACAGAGCACACCCTGGCCACACAGAGAAGGGAATGTTGATCAGGAGCAGGGTTTATACAGAACACACCCTGGCCACACAGAGATGGGAATGTTGACCAGGAGCTGCAGGGGTTATACAGAGCACACCCTGGCCACACAGAGATGGGAATGTTTACCAGGAGCTGCAGGGGTTATACAGAGCACACCCTGGACACACAGAGATGGGAATGTTGACCCGAAGCTGCAGTTTTATACAGAGCACACCCTGGCCACACAGAGATGGGAATGTTGACCAGGAGCTGCAGGGGTTATACAGAGCACACCTTGGCCACACAGAGGTGGTAATGTTGACCAGGAGCTGCAGGGGTTATACAGAGCACACGCTGGCCACACAAAGAAGGGAATGTTGACCAGGAGCTGCAGAGGTTATACAGAGCACACCCTGGCCACACAGAGATGGGAATGTTGACCCGGAGCTGCAGGGGTTATACAGAGCAGACTCTGGCCATACAGAGATGTGAATGTTGACCAGGAGCTGCAGGGGTTATACAGAGCACACCCTGGCCACACAGAGAAGGGAATGTTGACCAGGAGCAGGGGTTATACAGAGCACACCCTGGCCACACAGAGAAGGGAATGTTGACCAGATGCAGGGTTTATACAAAGCATACCCTGACCACACAGAGATGGGAGTGTTGACCAGGAGATGCAGGGGTTATGCAGAGCACATCCTGGCCACACAGAGATGGGAATGTTGACCATGAGCTGCAGGGGTTATACAGAGCACAGCCTGTCCACACAGAGATGGGAATGTTGACCAGGAGCAGGGGTTATGCAGAGCACATCCTGGCCACACAGAGATGTGTATGTTGACCAGAAGCTGCAAGGGTTATACAGAGCACATTGTGGCCACACAGAGATGGGAATGTTGACCAGGAGCTGCAGGGGTTATACAGAGCACACCCTGGACACACACAGAGATGAGAATGTTGACCAGGAGCTGCAGGGTTTATACAGTGCGCACGCTGTCCACACACAGATGGGAGAGTTTACCAGGAGCTGCTGGGTTTATACAGAGCACACCCTGGCCACACAGAGATGGGAATGTTGACCAGGAGCTGCAGGAGATATACAGAGCACACCCTGGACACACACACTGATGGGAATGTTGACCAGGAGCTGCAGGAGTTATACAGAGCTCACCCTGGCCACACAGAGATGGGAATGTTGACCAGGAGCTGCAGGAGTATACAGAGCACACCCTGGCCAAACAGAGATGGGAATGTTGACCAGGAGCTGTTGGGGTTATACAGAGCACACCCTGGCCACACAGATATGGAAATGTTGACTAGGAGCTGCTGGGGTTATACAGAGCACACCCTGGCCACACAGAGATGGGAATGTTGACCAGGATCTGCAGGAGTTATACTGAGTACTCCCTGGCCACACAGAGATGGGAATGTTGACCAGGAGCTGCAGGGGTTATACAGAGCACACCCTGGACACACAGAGATGGGAATGTTGACCAGGAGCTGCAGGAGTATACAGAGCACATCCTGGCCACACAGAGATGGGAATGTTGACCAGGTGCTGCAGGGGTTATACAGAGCACACCCTGGCCACACAGAGATGAGAATGTTGACCAGGAGCTGCAGGTGTAATACAGAGCACACCCTGGCCACACAGAGATGGGAATGTTGACCAGGAGCTGCAGGAGTTATACAGAGCACATCCTGGCTACACACAGAGATGGGGATGTTAACCAGGAGCTGCAGGGGTTATACAGAGCACACACTGGCCACACAGAGATGGGCATGTTGACCAGGAGCTGAAGGAGTGTACAGAGCACATCCTGGCCACACACAGAGATGGGAATGTTAACCAGTTGCAGGGGTTATACAGAGCACACCCTGGCTACACAGAGATGTGAATGTTGGCCAGGAGCTGCAGGAGTTATACAGAGCACACCCTGGCCTCACAGAGATCGGAATGTTTACCAGGAGCTGCAGGAGTATACAGAGCACATCCTGGCCACACAGAGATGGGAATGTTGACCAGGTGCTGCAGGAGAATACAGAGCACATCCTGGCCACACAGAGATGGGAATGTTCACCAGCAGCTCCAGGGGTTATACAGAGCACACCCTGGACACACACACAGATGGGAATGTTGACCAGGAGCTGCAGGAGATATACAGAGTACACCCTGGACACACACACAGATGGGAATGTTGACCAGGAGCTGCAAGGGTTATACAGAGCACACCCTGGCCACACAGAAATGGGAATATTGAACAGGAGCTGCAGGAGTTATACAGAGCATACCCTGGGAACACAGAGATGGGAATGTTGACCAGGAGCTGCAGGGGTTATACAGAGCACACCCTGGCCACACACAGAGATGGGAATGTTAACCAGGAGCTGCAGTTGTTATACAGAGCACACCCTGGCCACACAGAGGTGGGAATGTTGACCAGGAGCTGCAGGAGTTATACAGAGCACACCCTGGCCCCACAGACATGGGAATGTTGAACAGGAGCTGCAGGGGTTATACAGAGCACACCCTGGCCACACAGAGACGGGAATGTTGACCAGGAGCTGCTGGGGTTATACAGAGCACACCCTGGGCACATACAGCGATGGGAATGTTGACCAGGGGCTGCAGGCGTTATACAGAGCACACCCTGGCCACACAGATATGGGAATGTTGACAAGGAGCTGCAGGAGTTATACAGAGCACATCCTGGCCACACACAGAGATGGGAATGTTAACCAGGAGCTGCAGTTGTTATACAGAGCACACCCTGGCCACACAGAGATGGGAATGTTGACCAGGAGCTCCTGGGGTTATACAGAGCACACCCTGGGCACATACAGCGATGGGAATGTTGACCAGAGGCTGCAGGCGTTATACAGAGCACACCCTGGCCACACACAGAGATGGGAATGTTGACCTGGAGCTGGGATTATACAGAGCACATCCTGGACACAGAGAGATGGGAATGTTGCCCAGGAGCTGCCGGAGTTATACAGAGCACACTCTGGCCACACAGAGATGGAAATGTTGACCAGGAGCTGCAGGGGTTATACAGAGCACACCCTGGCCACACAGAGATGGGAATGTTGACCAGGAGCTGCAGGGGTTATACAGAGCACACCCTGGCCACACAGAGATTGGAATGTTGAGCAGGAGCTGCAGGAGTTATACAGAGCACACCCTGCCCACACAGAGATGGGAATGTTGACCAGGAGCTGCAGGAGTTATACAGAGCACACCCTGGACAGAGAGAGATGGGAATGTTGACCAGGAGCAGGGGTTATACAGAGCACACCCTGGCCACACAGAGATGGGAATGTTGAGCAGCAGCAGGGATTATGCAGAGCACACTCTGGCCACACAGAGATGGGAATGTTGACCAGGAGCTGCAGGAGTTATACAGAGCACACCCTGCCCACACAGAGATGGGAATGTTGACCAGGAGCTGCAGGAGTTATACAGAGCACACCCTGGCCACACAGAGATGGGAATCTTGACCAGAAGCTGCAGGGGTTATACAGAGAACATCCTGGCCACACAGAGATGGGAATGTTGACCAGGAACTGCTGGGGTTATACAGAGCACACCCTGGCCACACAGAGATGGGAATGTTGACCAGGAGCTGCAGGGGTTATACAGGGCACACCCTGGCCACTAAGAGAGATGGGAATGTTGACCAGGAGCTGCAGGGGTTACACAGAACAGACTGTGGACACACACAGAGATGGGAATGTTGACCAGAATCTGCAGGGATTATACAGAGCACACCCTGGCAACACAGAGACGGGAATGTTGACCAGGAGCTGCTGGGGTTATACAAAGCACACCCTGGGCACAAACAGAGATGGGAATGTTGAACAGGAGCTGCAGCGGTTATACAGAGCACACCCTGGCCACACAGAAATGGGAATGTCGACCAGGAGCTGCAGTGGTTATACAGAGCACACCCTGGCCACACAGAGATGGGAATGTTGACCAGGAGCTGCTGCGGTTATACAGAGCACACCCTGGCCACACAGAGATGGGAATGTCGACCAGGAGCTGCAGGGGTTATACAGAGCTCACCCTGGCCAGACAGAGATGAGAATGTTGACCAGGAGCTGCAGGAGTTATACAGAGCACACCCTGCCCACACAGAGATGGGAATGTTGACCAGGAGGTGCAGGTGTTTTATAGAGGACACCATGGCCACACAGAGATGGAAATCTTGACCAGAAGCTGCAGGGGTTATACATAGCACATCCTGGCCACACAGATATGGGAATGTTGATCAGGAGCTGCAGGGGTTATACAGAGCTCACCCTGGCCACACAGAGATGAGAATGTCGACCAGGAACTGCTGGGGTTATACGGAGCACACCCTGGCCACACAGAGATGGGAATATTCACCAGGAGCTGCAGGGGTTACACAGAGCACACCCTGGACACACAGAGATTGGAATGTTTACCAGGAGCTGCAGGGGTTATACGGAGCACACCCTGGCCACAGAGAGATGGGAATCTTGACCAGGAGCTGCAGGGGTTATACAGTGCACAGACTGGCCACACAGAGATGGGAATGTTGACCAGGAGTTGCAGGGGTTATACAGAGCACACCCTGGCCACACAGAGATGGGAATGTTGAACAGGAGCTGCTGGGGTTATACAGAGCACACTGTGGCCACACAGAGATGTGAATGTTGACTAGGAGCTGCAGGGATTATACAGAGCACATCCTGGCCACACAGAGATGGGAATGTTAACCAGGAGCTGCAGGGGTAATACAGAGCACACCCTGGCCACACAGAGACGGGAATGTTGACCAGGAGCTGCTGGGTTTATGCAGAGCACGCCCTGGCCACACAGAGACGGGAATGTTGACCAGGAGCGGCTGGGGTTATACAGAGCACACCCTGGCCACACAGAGACGGGAATGTTGACCAGGAGCTGCTGGGGTTATACTGAGCTCACCCTGGCCACACAGAGACGGGAATGTTGAACAGGAGCTGCAGGGTTTATACAGAGCACACCCTGAACACACTGAGATGGTGAATGTTGACCAGGAGCTGCAGGGGTTATACAGTGCACACCCTGGCCACACAGTGATGGTAATGTTGACCAGGAACTGCAAGGGGTTATACAGAGCACATTCTGGACACACAGAGATGGGAATGTTGCCCAGGAGCTGCCGGAGTTATACAGAGCACACCCTGGCCACACAGAGATGGGAATGTTGACCAGGAGCTGCAGGAGTTATACAGAGCACACTCTGGCCACACAGAGATGGAAATGTTGACCAGGAGCTGCAGGGGTTATACAGAGCGCACCCTGGCCACATAGAGATGGGAATGTTGACCAGGAGCTGCAGGGGTTATACAGAGCACACCCTGGCCACACAGAGATTGGAATGTTGAGCAGGAGCTGCAGGAGTTATACAGAGCACACCCTGGACATACACAGATGGGAATGTTGAACAGGAGCTGCAGGAATTATACAGAGCACACCCTGGCCACACAGAGATGGGAATGTTGAGCAGCAGCAGGGGTTATGCAGAGCACACTCTGGCCACACAGAGATGGGAATGTTGACCAGGAGCTGCAGGATTTATACAGAGCACACCCTGCCCACACAGAGATGGGAATGTTGACCAGGAGATGCAGCAGTTATACAGAGCACACCCTGGCCACACAGAGATGGGAATCTTGACCAGAAGCTGCAGGGATTATACAGAGCACACCCTGGCCACACAGAGATGGGAATCTTGACCAGGAGCTGCATGGAGTTATACAGAGCACACCCTGGCCACAGACAGAGATGGGAATGTTGACCATGAGCTGCAGGGGTTATAGAGAGCACATCCTGGCCACACAGAGATGGGAATGTTGACCAGGAACTGCTGGGGTTATACAGAGCACACCCTGGCCACACAGAGATGGAAATGTTGACCAGGAGCTGCAGGGGTTATACGGAGCACACCCTGGCCACACAGAGAGATGGGAATGTTGACCAGGAGCTGCAGGGATTACACAGAACACGCTCTAGACACACACAGAGATGGGAATGTTGACCAGAATCTGCAGGGATTATACAGAGCACACCCTGGCCACACAGAGACGGGAATGTTGACCAGGAGCTGCTGCGGTTATACAGAGCACACCCTGGGCACAAACAGAGATGGGAATGTTGACCAGGAGCTGCAGCGGTTATACAGAGCACACCCTGGCAACACAGAGATGGGAATGTCGACCAGGAGCTGCAGTGGTTATACAGAGCACACCCTGGCCACACAGAGATGGGAATGTTGACCAGGAGCTGCTGCGGTTATACAGAGCACACCCTGGCCACACAGAGATGGGAATGTTGACCAGGAGCTGCAGGGCTTATACAGAGCACACCCTGGCCACACAGAGATGGAAATGTCGACCAGGAACTGCTGGGGTTATACGGAGCACACCATGGCCACACAGAGATGGGAATATTGACCAGGAGCTGCAGGGGTTACACAGAGCACACCCTGGACACACAGAGATGGGAATGTTTACCAGGAGCTGCAGGGGTTATACGGAGCACACCCTGGCCACAGAGAGATGGGAATCCTGACCACGAGCTGCAGGGGTTACACAGAGCACACCCTGGCCACACAGAGATGGGAATGTTGACCAGGAGCTGCAGGAGTTATACAGAGCACACCCTGGCCACACAGAGATGGGAATGTTGACCAGGAGCTGCTGTGGTTATACAGAGCACACCCTGGCCACACAGAGATCTGAATGTTGGCCAGGAGCTGCAGGAGTTATACAGAGCACACCCTGGCCACGCAGAGATGGGAATGTTGCCCAGGAGCTGCAGGAGTTAAACAGAGCACACCCTGACCACACAGAAATGGGAATGTTGAACAGGAGCTGCTGGGGTTATACAGAGCACACTCTGGCCACACAGAGATGCCAATGTTGACTAGGAGCTGCAGGGATTATACAGAGCACATCCTGGCCACACAGAGATGGGAATGTTAACCAGGAGCTGCAGGGGTAATACAGAGCACACCATGGCCACACAGAGACGGGAATGTTGACCAGGAGCTGCTGGGGTTATACAGAGCACGCCCTGGCCACACAGAGACGGGAATGTTGACCAGGAGCGGCTGGGGTTATACAGAGCACACCCTGGCCACACAGAGACGGGAATGTTGACCAGGAGCTGCTGGGGTTATACTGAGCTCACCCTGGCCACACAGAGACGGGAATGTTGAACAGGAGCTGCAGGGTTTATACAGAGCACACCCTGAACACACTGAGATGGTGAATGTTGACCAGGAGCTGCAGGGGTTATACAGTGCACACCCTGGCCACACAGTGATGGTAATGTTGACCAGGAGCTGCAAGGTGTTATACAGAGCACATTCTGGACACACAGAGATGGGAATGTTGCCCAGGAGCTGCCGGTGTTATACAGAGCACACCCTGGCCACACAGAGATGGGAATGTTGACCAGGAGCTGCAGCAGTTATACAGAGCACACCCTGGCCACACAGAGATGGGAATGTTGACCAGGAGCTGCAGGAGTTATACAGCGCACACTCTGGCCACACAGAGATGGAAATGTTGACCAGGAGCTGCAGGGGTTATACAGAGCGCACCCTGGCCACACAGAGATGGGAATGTTGACCAGGAGCTGCAGGGGTTATACAGAGCACACCCTGGCCACACAGAGATTGGAATGTTGAGCAGGAGCTGCAGGAGTTATACAGAGCACACCCTGGACATACACAGATGGGAATGTTGAACAGGAGCTGCAGGAATTATACAGAGCACACCCTGGCCACACAGAGATGGGAATGTTGAGCAGCAGCAGGGGTTATGCAGAGCACACTCTGGCCACACAGAGATGGGAATGTTGACCAGGAGCTGCAGGAGTTATACAGAGCACACCCTGCCCACACAGAGATGGGAATGTTGACCAGGAGCTGCAGCAGTTATACAGAGCACACCCTGGCCACACAGAGATGGGAATCTTGACCAGAAGCTGCAGGGATTATACAGAGCACACCCTGGCCACACAGAGATGGGAATCTTGACCAGGAGCTGCAGGAGTTATACAGAGCACACCCTGGCCACAGACAGAGATGGGAATGTTGACCATGAGCTGCAGGGGTTATAGAGAGCACATCCTGGCCACACAGAGATGGGAATGTTGACCAGGAACTGCTGGGGTTATACAGAGCA
Organism: Scyliorhinus torazame; assembly: GCF_047496885.1. Lineage (NCBI taxonomy): Eukaryota > Metazoa > Chordata > Chondrichthyes > Carcharhiniformes > Scyliorhinidae > Scyliorhinus > Scyliorhinus torazame. Next base: position 866,771 of record NW_027307768.1, read on the forward strand.
CACCCTGGCCACACAGAGATGGAAATGTTGACCAGGAGCTGCAGGGGTTATACAGAGCACACCCTGGCCACACCGAGAGATGGGAATGTTGACCAGGAGCTGCAGGGATTACACAGAACACGCTCTGGACACACACAGAGATGGGAATGTTGACCAGAATCTGCAGGGATTATACAGAGCACACCCTGGCCACACAGAGACGGGAATGTTGACCAGGAGCTGCTGGGGTTATACAGAGCACACCATGGGCACAAACAGAGATGGGAATGTTGACCAGGAGCTGCAGCGGTTATACAGAGCACACCCTGGCAACACAGAGATGGGAATGTCGACCAGGAGCTGCAGTGGTTATACAGAGCACACCCTGGCCACACAGAGGTGGGAATGTTGACCAGGAGCTGCTGCGGTTATACAGAGCACACCCTGGCCACACAGAGATGGGAATGTTGACCAGGAGCTGCAGGGCTTATACAGAGCACACCCTGGCCACACAGAGATGGGAATGTCGACCAGGACCTGCTGGGGTTATACGGAGCACACCATGGCCACACAGAGATGGGAATATTGACCAGGAGCTGCAGGGGTTATACGGAGCACACCCTGGCCACAGAGAGATGGGAATCCTGACCACGAGCTGCAGGGGTTACACAGAGCACACCCTGGCCACACAGAGATGGGAATGTTGACCAGGAGCTGCAGGAGTTATACAGAGCACACCCTGGCCACACAGAGATGGGAATGTTGACCAGGAGCTGCTGTGGTTATTCAGAGCACACCCTGGCCACACAGAGATCTGAATGTTGGCCAGGAGCTGCAGGAGTTATACAGAGCACACCCTGGCCACGCAGAGATGGGAATGTTGCCCAGGAGCTGCAGGAGTTATACAGAGCACACCCTGACCACACAGAAATGGGAATGTTGACCAGGAGCTGCTGAGGTTATACAGAGCACATCCTGGCCACACACAGAGATGGGAATGTTAACCAGGAGCTGCAGTTGTTATACAGAGCACACCCTGGCCACACAGAGATGGGAATGTTGACCAGGAGCTCCTGGGGTTATACAGAGCACACCCTGGGCACATAAAGCGATGGGAATGTTGACCAGGGGCTGCAGGCGTTATACAGAGCACACCCTGGCCACACACAGAGATGGGAATGTTGACCTGGAGCTGGGATTATACAGAGCACACCCTGAACACACTGAGATGGGAATGTTGACCAGGTGCTGCAGGGGTTATACAGTGCACACCCTGGCCACACAGTAATGGTAATGTTGACCAGGAGCTGCAAGGGGTTATACAGAGCACATCCTGGACACAGAGAGATGGGAATGTTGCCCAGGAGCTGCCGGAGTTATACAGAGCACACTCTGGCCACACAGAGATGGAAATGTTGACCAGGAGGTGCTGGGGTTATAGAGAGCACACCCTGGGCACATACAGCGATGGGAATGTTGACCAGGGGCTGCAGGCGTTATACAGAGCACACCCTGGCCACACACAGAGATGGGAATGTTGACCTGGAGCTGGGATTATATAGAGCACACCCTGAACACACTGAGATGGGAATGTTGACCAGGAGCTGCAGGGGTTATACAGAGCACATCCTGGACACAGAGAGATGAGAATGTTGCCCAGGAGCTGCCGGAGTTATACAGAGCACACTCTGGCCACACAGAGATGGAAATGTTGACCAGGAGCTGCAGGGGTTATACAGAGCACACCCTGGCGACACAGAGATGGGAATGTTAACCAGGAGCTGCAGGAGTTATACAGAGCACACCGTTGTCACACACAGAGATGGGAATGTAGACCAGGAGCTGCAGGAGGTATACTGAGCACACCCTGGTCACACAGAGATGGGAATGTTGTCCAGGAGCTGCAGGGGTTATACAGAGCACACCCTGACCACACAGAGATGGGAATGTTGACCAGGAGCTGCAGGAGTTATACAGAGCACACCCTGGACACACAGAGATGGGAATGTTGACCAGGAGCTGCAGGAGTTATTCAGAGCACACCCTGGCCACACAGAGATGGGAATGTTGACCAGGAGATGCAGGGGTTATACAGAGCACACCCTGGCCACACAGAGATGGGAATGTTGACCAGGAGCTGCAGGGGTATACAGAGCACACCCTGGCCACTCAGATGGGACTGTTGACCAGGAGCTGCAGGGGTTATACAGAACACACCCTGGCCACACTGAGATGGGAATGTTGACCAGGAGCTGCAGGGGTTATACAGAGCACACCGTTGTCACACACAGAGATGGGAATGTTGACCAGGAGCTGCAGGTGTTATACAGAGCACACCCTGGCCACACAGAGATGGGAATGTTGACCAGGACCTGCAGGAGGTATACATAGCACACCCTGGCCACACTGAGATGGGAATGTTGACCTGGAGCTGTAGTTATACAGAGCACAACCTGGCCACACAGATGGAAATGTTCACCAGGAGCTGCAGGGGTTATACAGAGCACACCCTGACCACACAGAGATGGGAATGTTGACCTGGAGCTGCAAGGTTTATACAGAGCACACCCTGGCCACACAGTGATGGGAATGTTGACCAGGAGCTGCAGGGGTTATGCAGAGCACACCCTGGCCACACAGAAATGGGAATGTTGACTAGGAGCTGCAGGAGTTATACAGAGCACACCCTGGCCACACACAGAGATGTTAATGGTGACCAGGAGCTGCAGGGGTTATACAGAGCACTCCCTGGCCACACAGAGATGGGAATGTTGACCAGGAGCTGCATGGATTATACAGAGCACACCCTGGCCACACAGAGATGTTAATGGTGACCAGGAGCTGCAGGGGTTATACAGAGCACACAATGGCCACACAGAGATGGGAATGTTGACCAGGAGCTGCAGGAGTTATACACCCTGGCCACACAGAGATGGGAATGTTGACCAGGAGCTGCAGGAGTTATACAGAGCACACCCTGGCCACACTGAGATGGGAATGTTGACCAGGAGCTGCAGGGGTTATACAGAGCACACCCTGGCCACACAGAGATGTTAATGTTGACCAGGAGCTGCAGGGGTTATACAGAGCACACAATGGCCACACAGAGATGGGAATGTTGACCAGGAGCTGCAGGAGTTATACAGAGCACACACTGGCCACATAGAGATGGGAATGTTGACCAGGAGCTGCAGGTGTTATACAGAGCACAGCCTGGCCTCACACAGGGAAGGGAATGTTGACCAGGAGGTGCAGGGGTTATACAGAGCACATCCTGGCTACACACAGAGATGACAATGTTGAGCAGGAGCTGCTGGGGTTATACAGAGCACACTCTGGCCACACAGAGATGGGAATGTTGACCAAAAGCTGCAGCGATTATACAGAGCACACCCTGGCCACACAGAGATGGGAATGTTGACCAGGAGCTGCAGGGGTTATACAGAGCACAGCCTGGACACACAGAGATGGGAATGTTGACCAGGAGCTGAAGGGGTTAGACAGAGCACACCCAGGCCACACAGAGATGGGAATGTTGACCAGGAGCTGCAGGGGTTATACAGAGCACACCCTGGCCACACAGAGATGGGAATGTTGACCAGGAGCTGCAGGGGTATACAGTGCACATCCTGGCCACACACAGAGATGGGAATTTTGACCCGTAGCTGCTGGGGTTATACAGAGCACACCCTGGCCACACAGAGATGGGAATGTTGACCAGGAGCTGCAGGGGTTATACAGAGCACAGCCTGGCCTCACACAGAGATGGGAATGTTGACCAGGAGCTGCGGGGGTTATGCAGAGCACACCCTGGCCACACAGAGATGGGAATGTTGACCAGAAGCGACTGTCGGTGGCCGGGCATCGATAAGGACATTGAGCAAATGGTGCTCCATTGAGATGTATTTGCAGGGACAGCAGGCGTTGCCTCTCACAGCCCCCCTGTATCCATGGGAATATCCTGGCCTTCCGTTGATGTGGTTACATGTGTATTTCACAAATCCTTTCCTGGAAGAATGTTCCTGAACCTAGAGGATGCCCACTGGAGCTGTTTCAATGTTCAGGAGATGTGGACCACCCCAGAAGCCCCCACAGAGGGTCTGCGTTGACCTTTCTGCGACGCCCTGCCTCCAAGATGCATTGTTGTCCGACAATGTGACTGTGTTCACAGGGGAGGAATGTCAGCACTTTGTCAATACAACCGGCATCCAGCACATTGCAACAGCCCCAAACCACCCGTCCTCGGGGGAGCTGTCAGAGAGCAGATCAGATGATGTCAGCAGTGATGAAGCTCAACAGACCATTAAACATCAAGGTGGCTGATATCCTGCGCTCGAATTATACCTCACCCCGAACCCCGCCACCCACCCCCACCCCCCACCCCGGCAGTCACTCTGCAGAGCCATTCAGTGGGCATCACTACCAGGCTCGTTTGGACATCATTGTCCCCAACTTGCTGGGAAGATGGAGGTGCCGCTAGATTCCCAATAGAAGAAACAGACTCGGTAAAAGGAGACAGGCCGTTTAAAGTTGGAGATCTGGTCTTTGTCAGGGACTTTGCTTCAGGCCACATTGGAAACTCGGCAGAACTGTGGTGATGCTTGGTCCAGTGTCAGACATGGTGGAATTGCCAGGCAGACGGTCCAGTGTCAGACACGGTGGAATTACCAGGCAGACGGTCCAGTGTCAGACACGGTGGAATTGCCAGGCAGACGGTCCAGTGTCAGACACGGTGGAATTGCCAGGCAGACGGTCCAGTGTCAGACACGGTGGAATTGCCAGTCAGACGGTCCAGTGTCAGACACGGTGAAATAGCCAGACAGACGGTCCAGTGTCAGACACGGTGGAATTGCCAGACAGACGGTCCAGTCTCAGACACGGTGGAATTGTCAGGCAGACGGTCCAGTGTCAGACACGGTGGAATTGCCAGACAGACGGTCCAGTGTCAGACACGGTGGAATTGCCAGGCAGACGATCCAGTGTCAGACACGGTGGAATTGCCAGTCAGACGGTCCAGTGTCAGACACGGTGAAATAGCCAGACAGACGGTCCAGTGTCAGACATGGTGGAATTGCCAGACAGACGGTCCAGTGTCAGACATGGTGGAATTGCCAGACAGACGGTCCAGTCTCAGACATGTTGGAATTGCCAGACAGACGGTCCAGTCTCAGACATGGTGGAATTACCAGACAGACGGTCCAGTGTCAGACACGGTGAAATTGCCAGACAGACGGTCCAGTGTCAGACATGGTGGAATTACCAGGCAGACGGTCCAGTGTCAGACACGGTGGAATTGCCAGGCAGACGGTCCAGTGTCAGACACGGTGGAATTACCAGGCAGACGGTCCAGTCTCAGACACGGTGGAATTACCAGACAGACGGTCCAGTGTCAGACATGGTGGAATTGCCAGACAGACGGTCCAGTGTCAGACACGGTGCAATTGCCAGGCAGACGGTCCAGTGTCAGACATGGTGGAATTGCCAGACAGACGGTCCAGTGTCAGACACGGTGGAATTGCCAGGCAGACGGTCCAGTGTCAGACATGGTGGAATTGCCAGGCAGACGGTCCAGTGTCAGACACGGTGGAATTGCCAGGCAGACGGTCCAGTGTCAGACATGGTGGAATTGCCAGACAGAGGGTCCAGTGTCAGACATGGTGGAATTGCCAGGCAGACGGTCCAGTGTCAGACACGGTGGAATTGCCAGACAGACGGTCCATTGTCAGACACGGTGGAATTGCCAGGCAGACGGTCCAGTGTCAGACACGGTGGAATTGCCAGGCAGACGGTCCAGTGTCAGACACGGTGGAATTGCCAGACAGACGGTCCAGTCTCAGACATGGTGGAATTGCCAGGCAGACGGTCCAGTCTCAGACACGGTGGAATTGCCAGGCAGACGGTCCAGTGTCAGACATGGTGGAATTGCCAGGCAGACGGTCCAGTGTCAGACACGGTGGAATTACCAGACAGACGGCCCAGTGTCAGACATGGTGGAATTGCCAGGCAGACGGTCCAGTGTCAGACAAGGTGGAATTGCCAGGCAGACGGTCCAGTGTCAGACACGGTGGAATTGCCAGTCAGACGGTCCAGTGTCAGACATGGTGGAATTGCCAGGCAGACAGCCCAGTGTCAGACATGGTGGAATTGCCAGACAGACGGTCCAGTGTCAGACACGGTGGAATTGCCAGGCAGACGGTCCAGTGTCAGACATGGTGGAATCACCAGACAGACGGTCCAGTGTCAGACACGGTGGAATTGCCAGGCAGACGGTCCAGTGTCAGACATGGTGGAATCACCAGACAGACGGTCCAGTGTCAGACACGGTGGAATTGCCAGTCAGGCGGTCCAGTGTCAGACATGGTGGAATCACCAGACAGACGGTCCAGTGTCAGACACGGTGGAATTGCCAGGCAGACGGTCCAGTGTCAGACACGGTGGAATTACCAGGCAGACGGTCCAGTGTCAGACACGGTGGAATTACCAGGCAGACGGTCCAGTGTCAGACACGGTGGAATTACCAGACAGACGGCCCAGTCTCAGACATGGTGGAATTGCCAGACAGACGGTCCAGTCTCAGACACGGTGGATTTACCAGACAGACGGCCCAGTGTCAGACATGGTGGAATTGCCAGGCAGACGGTCCAGTGTCAGACATGGTGGAATTACCAGACAGACGGTCCAGTGTCAGACAAGGTGGAATTGCCAGGCAGACGGTCCAGTGTCAGACACGGTGGAATTGCCAGACAGACGGTCCAGTGTCAAAGAACAAACAAACAAAGAACAAAGAAATGTACAGCACAGGAACAGTCCCTTCGGCCCTCCAAGCCCGTGCCGACCATACTGCCCGACTAAACTACAATCTTCTACACTTCCTGGGTCCGTATCCTTCTATTCCCATCCTATTCATATATTTGTCAAGATGCCCCTTAAATGTCCCTATCGTCCCTGCCTCCACTACCTCCTCCGGTAGTGAGTTCCAGGCACCCACTACCCTCTGCGTAAAAAACTTGCCTCGTACATCTACTCTAAACTTTGCCCCTCTCACCTTAAACCTATGCCCCCTAGTAATTGACCCCTCTACCCTGGGGAAAAGCCTCTGACTATCCACTCTGTCTATGCCCCTCATAATTTTGTAGACCTCTATCAGGTCGCCCCTCAACCTCCTTCGTTCCAGTGAGAACAAACCGAGTTTATTCAATCGCTCCTCATAGCTTATGCCCTCCATACCAGGCAACATTCTGGTAAATCTCTTCTGCACCCTCTCTAAAGCCTCCACATCCTTCTGGTAGTGTGGCGACCAGAATTGAACACTATACTCCAAGTGTGGCCTAACTAAGGTTCTAAAACAGACATGGTGGAATTGCCAGGCAGACGGTCCAGTGTCAGACATGGTGGAATTACCAGACAGACGGTCCAGTGTCAGACAAGGTGGAATTGCCAGGCAGACGGTCCAGTGTCAGACACGGTGGAATTGCCAGACAGACGGTCCAGTGTCAGACACGGTGGAATTGCCAGACAGACGGTCCAGTGTCAGACATGATGGAATTGCCAGACAGGCGGTCCAGTGTCAGACACGGTGGAATTGCCAGACAGACGGTCCAGTGTCAGACACGGTGGAATTGCCAGACAGGTGGTCCAGTGTCAGACATGGTGGAATTGCCAGACAGACGGTCCAGTGTCAGACACGGTGGAATTGCCAGACAGACGGTCCAGTGTCAGACACGGTGGAATTGCCAGACAGGTGGTCCAGTGTCAGACACGGTGGAATTGCCAGACAGACGGTCCAGTGTCAGACACGGTGGAATTGCCAGACAGGTGGTCCAGTGTCAGACATGGTGGAATTACCAGACAGACGGTCCAGTGTCAGACATGGTGGAATTGCCAGGCTGATGGCCCAGTGTCAGACAGGGTGGAATTGCCAGACAGACGGTCCAGTGTCAGACATGGTGGAATTACCAGGCAGACGGTCCAGTGTCAGACATGGTGGAATTGCCAGTCTGAAGGCCCAGTCTCAGACACGGTGGAATTACCAGACAGACGGTCCAGTGTCAGACAGGGTGGAATTACCAGAAAGACGGCCCAGTCTCAGACATGGTGGAATTACCAGGCAGACGGTCCAGTGTCAGACACGGTGGAATTGCCAGACAGACGGTCCATTGTCAGACACGGTGGAATTACCAGACAGACGGTCCAGTGTCAGACACGGTGGAATTGCCAGACAGACGGTCCAGTGTCAGACACGGTGGAATTACCAGACAGACGGTCCAGTGTCAGACACGGTGGAATTGCCAGACAGACGGTCCAGTGTCAGACACGGTGGAATTACCAGGCAGACGGTCCAGTGTCAGACACGGTGGAATTGCCAGACAGACGGTCCATTGTCAGACACGGTGGAATTACCAGACAGACGGTCCAGTGTCAGACACGGTGGAATTGCCAGGCAGACGGTCCAGTGTCAGACATGGTGGAATTACCAGACAGACGGTCCATTGTCAGACACGGTGGAATTGCCAGACAGACGGTCCAGTCTCAGACACGGTGGAATTACCAGGCAGACGGTCCAGTGTCAGACACGGTGGAATTACCAGACAGACGGTCCATTGTCAGACACGGTGGAATTACCAGGCAGACGGTCCAGTGTCAGACACGGTGGAATTACCAGACAGACGGTCCAGTGTCAGACACGGTGGAATTGCCAGGCAGACGGTCCAGTGTCAGACACGGTGGAATTGCCAGGCAGACGGTCCAGTGTCAGACACGGTGGAATTACCAGACAGACGGTCCAGTGTCAGACATGGTGGAATTGCCAGACAGACGGTCCAGTGTCAGACACGGTGGAATTGCCAGACAGACGGTCCAGTGTCAGACACGGTGGAATTGCCAGACAGACGGTCCAGTGTCAGACACGGTGGAATTGCCAGACAGACGGTCCAGTGTCAGACACGGTGGAATTGCCAGACAGACGGTCCAGTGTCAGACATGGTGGAATTACCAGACAGACGGTCCAGTCTCAGACACGGTGGAATTACCAGACAGACGGTCCAGTCTCAGACACGGTGGAATTACCAGGCAGACGGTCAAGTGTCAGACATGGTGGAATTGCCAGACAGACGGTCCAGTGTCAGACACGGTGGAATTACCAGACAGACGGTCCAGTCTCAGACACGGTGGAATTACCAGGCAGACGGTCAAGTGTCAGACATGGTGGAATTGCCAGACAGACGGTCCAGTGTCAGACACGGTGGAATTACCAGACAGACGGTCCAGTCTCAGACACGGTGGAATTACCAGGCAGACGGTCAAGTGTCAGACATGGTGGAATTGCCAGACAGACGGTCCAGTGTCAGACACGGTGGAATTGCCAGGCAGACAGTCCAGTGTCAGACATGGTGGAATTGCCAGGCAGACAGTCCAGTGTCAGACATGGTGGAATTGCCAGGCAGACGGTCCAGTGTCAGACACGGTGGAATTGCCAGGCAGACGGTCCAGTGTCAGACACGGTGGAATTGCCAGGCAGACGGTCCAGTCTCAGACATGGTGGAATTGCCAGGCAGACGGTCCAGTGTCAGACACGGTGGAATTACCAGACAGACGGTCCAGTGTCAGGCATGGTGGAATTGCCAGACAGACGGTCCAGTCTCAGACACGGTGGAATTGCCAGACAGACGGTCCAGTGTCAGACACGGTGGAATTGCCAGACAGACGGTCCAGTCTCAGACACGGTGGAATTGCCAGACAGACGGTCCAGTCTCAGACACGGTGGAATTGCCAGACAGACGGTCCAGTGTCAGACACGGTGGAATTACCAGACAGACGGTCCAGTGTCAGACATGGTGGAATTGCCAGACAGACGGTCCAGTGTCAGAAACGGTGGAATTACCAGGCAGACGGTCCAGTGTCAGACATGGTGGAATTGCCAGACAGACGGTCCAGTGTCAGACATGGTGGAATTGCCAGACAGACGGTCCAGTGTCAGACACGGTGGAATTGCCAGACAAACGGCCCAGTGTCAGACACGGTGGAATTGCCAGGCAGACGGTCCAGTGTCAGACACGGTGGAATTGCCAGGCAGACGGTCCAGTGTCAGACACGGTGGAATTGCCAGGCAGACGGTCCAGTCTCAGACACGGTGGAATTGCCAGGCAGACGGTCCAGTCTCAGACACGGTGGAATTATCAGACAGACGGTCCAGTGTCAGACACGGTGGAATTGCCAGACAGACGGTCCAGTCTCAGACACGGTGGAATTACCAGACAGACGGTCCAGTGTCAGACACGGTGGAATTGCCAGGCAGACGGTCCAGTCTCAGACAGGGTGGAATTGCCAGGCAGACGGTCCAGTGTCAGACACGGTGGAATTGCCAGGCAGACTGTCCAGTGTCAGACACGGTGGAATTGCCAGACAGACGGTCCAGTGTCAGACATGGTGGAATTACCAGACAGACGGTCCAGTGTCAGACACGGTGGAATTACCAGACAGAGGGTCCAGTGTCAGACATGGTGGAATTACCAGGCAGACGGTCCAGTGTCAGACACGGTGGAATTGCCAGACAGACGGTCCAGTGTCAGACACGGTGGAATTACCAGGCAGACGGTCCAGTATCAGACATGGTGGAATTGCCAGACAGACGGTCCAGTGTCAGACACGGTGGAATTGCCAGACAGACGGTCCAGTCTCAGACACGGTGGAATTGGCAGGCAGACGGCCCAGTGTCAGACACGGTGGAATTACCAGGCAGACGGTCCAGTATCAGACACGGTGGAATTACCAGACAGACGGCCCAGTGTCAGACACGGTGGAATTGCCAGGCAGACGGTCCAGTGTCAGACACGGTGGAATTACCAGACAGACGGTCCAGTCTCAGACATGGTGGAATTGCCAGACAGACGGTCCAGTGTCAGACACGGTGGAATTGCCAGACAGACGGTCCAGTCTCAGACATGGTGGAATTGCCAGACAGACGGTCCAGTGTCAGACACGGTGGAATTACCAGACAGACGGTCCAGTGTCAGACACGGTGGAATTGCCAGGCAGACGGTCCAGTCTCAGACATGGTGGAATTGCCAGGCAGACGGTCCAGTGTCAGACATGGTGGAATTACCAGACAGACCGTCCAGTCTCAGACACGGTGGAATTACCAGACAGACGGTCCAGTGTCAGACACGGTGGAATTACCAGACAGACGGTCCAGTGTCAGACACGGTGGAATTACCAGGCAGACGGCCCAGTGTCAGACATGGTGGAATTACCAGACAGACCGTCCAGTCTCAGACACGGTGGAATTACCAGACAGACGGTCCAGTGTCAGACACGGTGGAATTGCCAGATAGACGGTCCAGTGTCAGACACGGTGGAATTACCAGACAGAGGGACCAGTGTCAGACATGGTGGAATTGCCAGATAGACGGTCCAGTGTCAGACACGGTGGAATTGCCAGACTGACGGTCCAGTGTCAGACACGGTGGAATTGCCAGACAGACGGTCCAGTCTCAGACACGGTGGAATTACCAGGCAGACGGTCCAGTGTCAGACATGGTGGAATTGCCAGACAGACGGTCCAGTGTCAGACACGGTGGAATTGCCAGGCAGACGGTCCAGTCTCAGACACGGTGGAATTACCAGACAGACGGTCCAGTGTCAGACATGGTGGAATTGCCAGACAGACGGTCCAGTCTCAGACATGGTGGAATTGCCAGACAGACGGTCCAGTGTCAGACACGGTGGAATTGCCAGACAGACGGTCCAGTCTCAGACATGGTGGAATTGCCAGACAGACGGTCCAGTGTCAGACACGGTGGAATTGCCAGACAAACGGCCCAGTGTCAGACACGGTGGAATTGCCAGGCAGACGGTCCAGTGCCAGACACGGTGGAATTGCCAGGCAGACGGACCAGTGTCAGACACGGTGGAATTGCCAAGCAGACGGACCAGTGTCAGACACGGTGGAATTACCAGACAGACGGTCCAGTCTCAGACACGGTGGAATTACCAGACAGACGGCCCAGTGTCAGACACGGTGGAATTGCCAGGCAGACGTTCCAGTGTCAGACACGGTGGAATTGCCAGGCAGACGGTCCAGTCTCAGACACGGTGGAATTGCCAGACAGACGGTCCAGTGTCAGACACGGTGGAATTGCCAGGCAGACGGTCCAGTGTCAGACACGGTGGAATTGCCAGACAGACGGTCCAGTGTCAGATATGGTGGAATTACCAGACAGACGGTCCAGTGTCAGACATGGTGGAATTACCAGACAGAGGGTCCAGTGTCAGACACGGTGGAATTACCAGGCAGACGGTCCAGTGTCAGACACGGTGGAATTGCCAGGCAGACGGTCCAGTGTCAGACATGGTGGAATTACCAGGCAGACGGTCCAGTCTCAGACACGGTGGAATTACCGACAGACGGTCCAGTGTCAGACACGGTGGAATTGCCAGGCAGACGGTCCAGTGTCAGACATGGTGGAATTACCAGGCAGACGGTCCAGTCTCAGACACGGTGGAATTGCCAGGCAGACGGTCCAGTGTCAGACACGGTGGAATTGCCAGGCAGACGGTCCAGTGTCAGACACGGTGGAATTACCAGACAGACGGTCCAGTCTCAGACATGGTGGAATTGCCAGACAGACGGCCCAGTGTCAGACACGGTGGAATTGCCAGACAGACGGTCCAGTGTCAGACACGGTGGAATTGCCAGACAGACGGTCCAGTCTCAGACACGGTGGAATTACCAGACAGACGGTCCAGTGTCAGACACGGTGGAATTACCAGACAGATGGTCCAGTCTCAGACATGGTGGATTTGCCAGACAGACGGTCCAGTGTCAGACACGGTGGAATTACCAGACAGACGGTCCAGTCTCAGACACGGTGGAATTACCAGACAGACGGTCCAGTGTCAGACATGGTGGAATTACCAGGCAGACGGTCCAGTGTCAGACATGGTGGAATTACCAGGCAGACGGTCCAGTGTCAGACATGGTGGAATTGCCAGACAGATGGTCCAGTGTCAGACATGGTGGAATTGCCAGGCAGACGGTCCAGTGTCAGACACGGTGGAATTGCCAGACAGATGGTCCAGTGTCAGACATGGTGGAATTGCCAGGCAGACGGTCCAGTGTCAGACACGGTGGAATTGCCAGACAGACGGTCCAGTGTCAGACATGGTGGAATTGCCAGGCAGACGGTCCAGTGTCAGACATGGTGGAATTGCCAGGCAGACGGTCCAGTGTCAGACACGGTGGAATTACCAGACAGACGGTCCAGTGTCAGACACGGTGGAATTACCAGACAGACGGTCCAGTGTCAGACATGGTGGAATTACCAGACAGATGGTCCAGTCTCAGACATGGTGGATTTGCCAGACAGACGGTCCAGTGTCAGACACGGTGGAATTGCCAGGCAGACGGTCCAGTCTCAGACACGGTGGAATTACCAGGCAGACGGTCCAGTGTCAGACACGGTGGAATTACCAGACAGACGGTCCAGTGTCAGACACGGTGGAATTACCAGACAGACGGTCCAGTGTCAGACACGGTGGAATTACCAGGCAGACGGTCCAGTGTCAGACACGGTGGAATTACCAGACAGACGGTCCAGTGTCAGACACGGTGGAATTGCCAGACAGACGGTCCAGTGTCAGACACGGTGGAATTGCCAGACAGACGGTCCAGTGTCAGACACGGTGGAATTACCAGACAGATGGTCCAGTCTCAGACATGGTGGATTTGCCAGACAGACGGTCCAGTGTCAGACACGGTGGAATTGCCAGGCAGACGGTCCAGTGTCAGACACGGTGGAATTACCAGACAGACGGTCCAGTGTCAGACACGGTGGAATTGCCAGGCAGACGGTCCTGTGTCAGACATGGTGGAATTACCAGACAGACGGTCCAGTGTCAGACACGGTGGAATTACCAGGCAGACGGTCCAGTGTCAGACACGGTGGAATTACCAGACAGACGGTCCAGTGTCAGACATGGTGGAATTACCAGACAGACGGTCCAGTGTCAGACACGGTGGAATTGCCAGACAGACGGCCCAGTCTCAGACACGGTGGAATTACCAGACAGACGGCCCAGTCTCAGACATGGTGGAATTACCAGGCAGACGGCCCAGTGTCAGACACGGTGGAATTACCAGACAGACGGTCCAGTGTCAGACACGGTGGAATTACCAGGCAGACGGTCCAGTGTTAGACATGGTGGAATTGCCAGGCAGACGGTCCAGTCTCAGACACGGTGGAATTGCCAGACAGACGGTCCAGTGTCAGACACGGTGGAATTGCCAGACAGACGGTCCTGTCTCAGACACGGTGGAATTACCAGACAGACGGTCCAGTGTCAGACACGGTGGAATTACCAGGCAGACGGTCCAGTCTCAGACACGGTGGAATTGCCAGACAGACGGTCCAGTCTCAGACACGGTGGAATTGCCAGACAGACGGTCCAGTGTCAGACACGGTGGAATTACCAGGCAGACGGTCCAGTGTCAGACACGGTGGAATTACCAGACAGACGGCCCAGTGTCAGACACGGTGGAATTGCCAGACAGACGGTCCAGTCTCAGACACGGTGGAATTACCAGACAGACGGCCCAGTGTCAGACATGGTGGAATTGCCAGGCAGACGGTCCAGTGTCAGACACGGTGGAATTGCCAGACAGACGGTCCAGTCTCAGACACGGTGGAATTGCCAGACAGACGGTCCAGTGTCAGACACGGTGGAATTACCAGACAGACGGTCCAGTGTCAGACATGGTGGAATTGCCAGGCAGACGGCCCAGTGTCAGACACGGTGGAATTGCCAGACAGACGGTCCAGTCTCAGACATGGTGGAATTGCCAGGCAGACGGTCCTGTGTCAGACATGGTGGAATTACCAGACAGACGGTCCAGTGTCAGACATGGTGGAATTACCAGACAGACGGTCCAGTGTCAGACACGGTGGAATTGCCAGACAGACAGCCCAGTCTCAGACACGGTGGAATTACCAGACAGACGGTCCAGTCTCAGACACGGTGGAATTACCAGACAGACGGCCCAGTGTCAGACACGGTGGAATTGCCAGACAGACAGCCCAGTCTCAGACACGGTGGAATTGCCAGACAGACGGTCCAGTGTCAGACACGGTGGAATTACCAGACAGACGGTCCAGTGTCAGACACGGTGGAATTGCCAGACAGACGGTCCAGTCTCAGACACGGTGGAATTGCCAGGCAGACGGCCCAGTGTCAGACATGGTGGAATTACCAGACAGACGGCCCAGTGTCAGACATGGTGGAATTGCCAGGCAGACGGTCCAGTGTCAGACATGGTGGAATTGCCAGACAGACGGTCCAGTGTCAGACATGGTGGAATTGCCAGACAGACGGTCCAGTCTCAGACACGGTGGAATTGCCAGGCTGACGGCCCAGTGTCAGACATGGTGGAATTGCCAGGCAGACGGTCCAGTGTCAGACATGGTGGAATTGCCAGACAGACGGTCCAGTCTCAGACATGGTGGAATTACCAGACAGACGGTCCAGTGTCAGACATGGTGGAATTGCCAGACTGACGGCCCAGTGTCAGACACGGTGGAATTACCAGACAGACGGCCCAGTGTCAGACATGGTGGAATTGCCAGACTGACGGCCCAGTGTCAGACATGGTGGAATTGCCAGGCAGACGGTCCAGTCTCAGACATGGTGGAATTGCCAGGCAGACGGTCCAGTCTCAGACACGGTGGAATTGCCAGGCAGACGGTCCAGTGTCTGACACGGTGGAATTACCAGACAGACGGTCCAGTGTCAGACACGGTGGAATTGCCAGGCAGACGGCCCAGTCTCAGACACGGTGGAATTGCCAGGCAGACGGTCCAGTGTCAGACACGGTGAAATTACCAGACAGACGGTCCAGTGTCAGACACGGTGGAATTACCAGACAGACGGTCCAGTGTCAGACACGGTGGAATTACCAGACAGACGGTCCAGTGTCAGACACGGTGGAATTACCAGACAGACGGTCCAGTGTCAGACATGGTGGAATTGCCAGACTGACGGCCCAGTGTCAGACACGGTGGAATTACCAGACAGACGGCCCAGTGTCAGACATGGTGGAATTGCCAGACTGACGGCCCAGTGTCAGACACGGTGGAATTACCAGACAGACGGTCCAGTGTCAGACACGGTGGAATTGCCAGGCAGACGGTCCAGTGTCAGACATGGTGGAATTACCAGACAGACGGTCCAGTGTCAGACACGGTGGAATTGCCAGGCAGACGGTCCAGTCTCAGACTCGGTGGAATTACCAGACAGACGGTCCAGTCTCAGACACGGTGGAATTGCCAGGCAGACGGTCCAGTCTCAGACGCGGTGGAATTGCCAGACAGACGGTCCAGTCTCAGACACGGTGGAATTGCCAGGCAGACGGTCCAGTCTCAGACATGGTGGAATTGCCAGACAGACGGTCCAGTGTCAGACATGGTGGAATTACCAGACAGACGGTCCATTGTCAGACATGGTGGAATTACCAGACAGAAGGTCCAGTGTCAGAAACGGTGGAATTACCAGACAGACGGTCCAGTGTCAGACACGGTGGAATTGCCAGACAGACGGTCCAGTGTCAGACACGGTAGAATTGCCAGACAGACGGTCCAGTGTCAGACACGGTGGAATTGCCAGGCAGACGGTCCAGTGTCAGACACGGTGGAATTGCCAGACAGACGGTCCAGTGTCAGACACGTTGGAATTGCCAGGCAGACGGTCCAGTCTCAGACACGGTGGAATTGCCAGGCAGACGGTCCAGTGTCAGACACGGTGGAATTACCAGGCAGGCGGTCCAGTGTCAGACACGGTGGAATTACCAGGCAGACGGTCCAGTGTCAGACATGATGGAATTGCCAGACAGACGGTCCAGTGTCAGACACGGTGGAATTGCCAGACAGACGGTCCAGTGTCAGACACGTTGGAATTGCCAGGCAGACGGTCCAGTCTCAGACACGGTGGAATTGCCAGGCAGACGGTCCAGTGTCAGACACGGTGGAATTACCAGGCAGGCGGTCCAGTGTCAGACACGGTGGAATTACCAGGCAGACGGTCCAGTGTCAGACATGTTGGAATTACCAGACAGATGGTCCAGTGTCAGACACGGTGGAATTACCAGTCAGACGGTCCAGTGTAAGACACGGTGGAATTACCAGACAGACGGTCCAGTGTCAGACATGGTGGAATTGCCAGACAGACGGTCCAGTGTCAGACATGTTGGAATTGCCAGGCAGACGGTCCAGTGTCAGACACGGTGGAATTACCAGACAGACGGTCCAGTGTCAGACATGGTGGAATTGCCAGACAGACGGCCCAGTGTCTGACACGGTGGAATTACCGACAGACGGTCCAGTGTCAGACACGGTGGAATTGCCAGACAGACGGTCCAGTGTCAGACACGGTGGAATTGCCAGGCAGACGGCCCAGTCTCAGACACGGTGGAATTGCCAGGCAGACGGCCCAGTGTCAGACATGGTGGAATTGCCAGACAGACGGTCCAGTGTCAGACACGGTGGAATTGCCAGGCTGACGGCCCAGTGTCAGACACGGTGGAATTACCAGGCAGACGGCCCAGTGTCAGACACGGTGGAATTACCAGACAGACGGTCCAGTCTCAGACATGGTGGAATTACCAGACAGACGGTCCAGTGTCAGACACGGTGGAATTGCCAGACAGACGGTCCAGTGTCAGACATGTTGGAATTACCAGACAGACGGTCCAGTGTCAGACATGGTGGAATTACCAGACAGACGGTCCAGTGTCAGACACGGTGGAATTGCCAGACAGACGGTCCAGTGTCAGACACGGTGGAATTGCCAGACAGACGGTCCAGTGTCAGACATGGTGGAATTGCCAGGCAGACGAGTGAGGAAGTACTTTGACCATTTAAGGAGCTGGGAGGTCACACAGCCAATGTCTGAACAGTTGGAGCCAGCTGGCATCACCACTGCTCCCGCGGCAGAGCCGGGGCCGAGGGTCCGGAGATTCCGCAGACAATAGTCACAAGTCTGACAACACCAGGTTAAGGTTCACCAGGTTTGTTTCCAATCACTAGCTTTCGGAGCGCTGCTCCTTCCTCAGGTGTCTCCGGAGGGAGCTCACCGGTGACCACGATGGAGCTGGAGAGGGGGGGAGGAGACCCCGACGTGGTGTTGAATCCTCGAAGCTACATCCTGCTGCTGACAACAGCACAATCCCATTGGTGGAGTAGCCGGATGGGGCCCAGGGTGACCCACCAGGCCTCAGATTACCCCTGAGATGGACTGTTCTGAACTGCCCCTGTTTAATGTCCCCAGCTTTTCTTATATAAATGACTCAAGTTGTTTGCATGTTACTGAGGGAGGTAAGGGGGAGGAATCTGACAGCGCTGCCTCTTTCAAGGGGGGTCCCATGTGGTCCACGTTACCGGCTCTGGGCCCATCGTGTGTGAGTGTGTCAACCCCGACTAATGGGGAATAATCCCTGGGAGCAGGGGACAGGCAGTGTGGCTTCGGGAGTCCACAATTAAAAAGCTGTTTCAGAGACATCTGTGCTGTATGCAGTTAACCATTTACTGCTCAATAATCCCTGGGAGCAGGGATCAGGCAGTGTGGCCTCGGGAGCCCCCAATTAAAAAAGCTGTTTCAGTGACCTCTGTGCTGTGTATAGTTAACCATTTACTTCTAAATAATCCCTGGGAGCAGGGGACAGGCAGTGTGGCCTCGGGAGCCCCCAATTAAAAAGTTGCTTCAGAGACCTCTATGCTGTATATATTTAACCATTTACTGCTCAATAATCCCTGGGAGCAGGGGACAGGCAGTGTGGTCCGGGAGCCCCCAATTAAAAAGCTGTTTCAGAGACCTCTGTGCCTGTGTATAGTTAACCATTTACTTCCCAATAATCCCTGGGAGCAGGGGACAGGCAGTGTGGCCTCGGGAACCCCCAATTAAAAAGCTGTTTCAGTGACCTCTGTGCCTGTATATAGTTAACCATTTGTTCTCAATAATCCCTGGGAGCAGGGGACAGGCAGTGTGGCCTCGGGAGCCCCCAATTAAAAAGTTGCTTCAGTGACCTCTGTGCTGTATATAGTTAACCATTTACTGCTCAATAATCCCTGGGAGCAGGGGACAGGCAGTGTGGCCTCGGGAGCCCCCAATTAAAAAGTTGCTTCAGTGACCTCTGTGCTGTATATAGTTAACCATTTACTGCTCAATAATCACTGGGAGCAGGGGACAGGCAGTGTGGCCTCAGGAGTCCCCAATTAAAACGCTGTTTCAGAGAACTCTGTGCTGTAGATAGTTAACCATTGACTTATCAATAATCCCTGGGAGCAGGGGACAGGCAGTGTGGCCTCGGGAGCCCCCAATTAAAAAGCTGTTTCAGTGACCTCTGGGCTGTATATAGTTAACCATTGATTTCTCAATAATCTCTGGGAGCAGGGGACAGGCAGTGTGGCCTCGGGAGCCCCCATTTAAAAAAGCTGTTTTAGAGACGTCTGTGCTGTATATAGTTAACCATATACTTCTCAATAATCCCTGGGAGCAGGGGTCAGGGTGTGTGGTCCGGGAGCCCCCAATTAAAAAGCTGTTTCGGAGACCTCTGTGCTGTACATAGTTAACCATTTACTGGTCAATAATCCCTGGGAGCAGGGGACAGGCAGTGTGGCCTCGGGAGCCCCCAATTAAAAAGCTGTTTCAGAGACCTCTGTGCCTGTATATAGTTAAACATTTACTTCCCAATAATCCCTGGGAGCAGGGGACAGGCAGTGTGGCCTCGGGAACCCCCAATTAAAAAGCTGTTTCAGTGACCTCTGTGCCTGTATATAGTTAACCATTTGTTCTCAATAATCCCTGGGAGCAGGGGACAGGCAGTGTGGCCTCGGGAGCCCCCAATTAAAAAGTTGCTTCAGTGACCTCTGTGCTGTATATAGTTAACCATTTACTGCTCAATAATCCCTGGGAGCAGGGGACAGGCAGTGTGGCCTCGGGAGCCCCCAATTAAAAAGTTGCTTCAGTGACCTCTGTGCTGTATATAGTTAACCATTTACTGCTCAATAATCACTGGGAGCAGGGGACAGGCAGTGTGGCCTCAGGAGTCCCCAATTAAAACGCTGTTTCAGAGAACTCTGTGCTGTAGATAGTTAACCATTGACTTATCAATAATCCCTGGGAGCAGGGGACAGGCAGTGTGGCCTCGGGAGCCCCCAATTAAAAAGCTGTTTCAGTGACCTCTGGGCTGTATATAGTTAACCATTGATTTCTCAATAATCTCTGGGAGCAGGGGACAGGCAGTGTGGCCTCGGGAGCCCCCATTTAAAAAAGCTGTTTTAGAGACGTCTGTGCTGTATATAGTTAACCATATACTTCTCAATAATCCCTGGGAGCAGGGGTCAGGGTGTGTGGTCCGGGAGCCCCCAATTAAAAAGCTGTTTCGGAGACCTCTGTGCTGTACATAGTTAACCATTTACTGGTCAATAATCCCTGGGAGCAGGGGACAGGCAGTGTGGCCTCGGGAGCCCCCAATTAAAAAGCTGTTTCAGAGACCTCTGTGCCTGTATATAGTTAAACATTTACTTCTACATTTACAGGGATGGTGCAGGCGGGAGGGATTCAGATTTCTGGATAACTGGGGCTCTTTCTGGGGAAGCTGGGACCTCTACAGACAGGATGGTCTACATCTGAATCTGAGGGGCACAAATATCCTGGGAGGGAGATTTGTTAGTGCTCTTTGGGAGGGGGGGGGGTTAAACGAATGCAGCAGGGGCATGGGAACCTGGATTGTAGTTTTAGGGTAAGGGAGAATGAGTGTATAGAGGTCAGAAGCACAGATTTGACGTCGCATGAGGGGGCCAATGTTCAGGTAGGTGGTTTGAAGTGTGTCTACTTCAATGCCAGGAGTATACGAAATAAGGTAGGGGAACTGGCAGCATGGGTTGGTACCTGGGACTTCGATGTTGTGGCCATTTCGGAGACATGGATAGAGCAGGGACAGGAATGGATGTTGCATGTTCCGGGGTTTAGGTGTTTTAGTAAGCTCAGAGAAGGAGGCAAAAGAGGGGGAGGTGTGGCGCTGCTAGTCAAGAGCAGTATTACGGTGGCGGAGAGGATGCTAGATGGGGACTCATCTTCCGAGGTAGTATGGGCTGAGGTTAGAAACATGAAAGGAGAGGTCACTCTGTTGGGAGTCTTCTATAGGCCTCCAAATAGTTCTAGGGATGTAGAGGAAAGGATGGCGAGGATGATCCTGGATAAGAGTGAAAGTAACAGGGTAGTTATTATGGGAGACTTTAACTTTCCAAATAGTGACTGGAAAAGATATAGTTTGAGTACATTAGATGGGTCGTTTTTTGTACAGTGTGTGCAGGAGGGTTTCCTGACACAATATGTTGACAGGCCAACAAGAGGCGAGGCCACGTTGGATTTGGTTTTGGGTAATGAACCAGGCCAGGTGTTGGATTTGGAGGTAGGAGAGCACTTTGGGGACAGTGACCACAATTCGGTGACGTTTACGTAAATGATGGAAAGGGATAAGTATACACCGCAGGGCAAGAGTTATAGCTGGGGGAAGGGCAATTATGATGCCATTAGACGTGACTTGGGAGGGGGGCGGGTAAGGTGGAGAAGTAGGCTGCAAGTGTTGGGCACACTGGATAAGTGCAGCTTGTTCAAGGATCAGCTACTGCGTGTTCTTGATAAGTATGTACCGGTCAGGAAGGGAGGAAGGCGTCGAGCGAGGGAACCTTGGTTTACCAAAGAAGTGGAATCTCTTATTAAGAGGAAGAAGGAGGCCTATGTGAAGATGAGGTGTGAAGTTTCAGTTGGGGCGATGGATAGTTACAAGGTAGCGAGGAAGGATCTAAAGAGAGAGCTAAGACGAGCAAGGAGGGGGCATGATAAGTATTTGGCTGGTAGTATCAAGGAAAACCCAAAAGCTTTCTATAGGTATGTCAGGAATAAGCGAATGACTAGGGAATGAATAGGACCAGTCAAGGACAGGGATGGGAAGCTGTGTGTGGAGTCTGAAGAGATAGGCGAGATACTAAATGAATATTTTTCGTCAGTATTCACTCAGGAAAAAGATAATGTTGTGGAGGAGAATGCTGAGACCCAGGCTAATAAAATATATAGATAAAATCAATAAAATAGATGGCATTGAGGTATGTAGGGAAGAGGTGTTGGCAATTCTGGAAAGGCTGAAAATAGATAAGTCCCGGGGCCTGATGGGATTCATCCTAGGATTCTCTGGGAGGCCAGGGAAGAGATTGCTGGACCTTTGGCTTTGAATTTTATGTCATCATTGGCTACAGGAATAGTGCCAGAGGACTGGAGGATAGCAAATGTGGTCCCTTTGTTCAAAAAGGGGAGCAGAGACAACCCCGGCAACTATAGACCGGTGAGCCTCACGTCTGTTGTGGGTAAAGTCTTGGAGGGGATTGTAAGAGACAAGATTTATAATCATCTATATAGGAATAATATGATCAGGGATAGTCAGCATGGCTTTGTGAAGGGTAGGTCATGCCTCACAAACCTTATCGAGTTCTTTGAGAAGGTGACTGAACAGGTAGACGAGGGTAGAGCAGTTGATGTGGTGTATATGGATTTCAGCAAAGCGTTTGATAAGGTTCCCCACGGTAGGCTATTGCAGAAAATACGGAGGCTGGGGATTGAGGGTGAGTTAGAGATGTGGATCAGAAATTGGCTAGCTGATAGAAGACAGAGGGTGGTGGTTGATGGGAAATGTTCAGAATGGAGTACAGTCACAAGTGGAGTACCACAAGGATCTGTTCTGGGGCCGTTGCTGTTTGTCATTTTTATCAATGACCTAGAGGAAGGCGCAGAAGGGTGGGTGAGTAAAGTTGCAGATGATACTGAAGTCGGTGGTGTTGTCGATAGTGTGGAAGGATATAGCAGGTTATAGAGGGATATAGATAAGCTGCAGAGCTGGGCTGAGAGGTGGCAAATGGAGTTTAATGTAGAGAAGTGTGAGGTGATTCACTTTGGAAGGAATAACAGGAATGCGGAATATCTGGCTAATGGTAACGTTCTTGGAAGTGTGGATGAGCAGAGGGATCTAGGTGTCCATGTGCATAGATCCCTGAAAGTTGCCACCCAGGTTGATAGGGTTGTGAAGAAGGCCTATGGAGTGTTGGCCTTTATTGGTAGAGGGATTGAGTTCCGGAGTCAGGAGGTCATGTTGCAGCTGTACAGAACTCTGGTACGGCCACATTTGGAGTATTGCGTACAGTTCTGGTCACCGCATTACAGGAAGGACGTGGAGGCTTTGGAGCGGGTGCAGAGGAGATTTACCAGGATGTTGCCTGGTTTGGAGGAAAAATCTTATGAGGAAAGGCTGATGGACTTGAGGTTGTTTTCGTTAGAGAGACTTAATAGAGGCATACAAAATAATCAGGGGGTTGGATAGGGTGGACAGTGAGAGCCTTCTCCCGCGGATGGATATGGCTGGCACGAGGGGACATCGCTTTAAACTGAGGGGTAATAGATATAGGACAGAGGTCAGAGGTAGGTTCTTTACGCAAAGAGTAGTGAGGCCGTGGAATGCCCTACCTGCAACAGTAGTGAACTCGCCAACATTGAGGGCATTTAAAAGTTTATTGGATAAAGATATGGATGATAATGGCATAGTGTAGGTTAGATGGCTTTTGTTTCGGTGCAACATCGTGGGCCGAAGGGCCTGTACTGCGCTGTATCGTTCTATGTTCTCAATAATCCCTTGGAGCAGGGGTCAGGCAGTGTGGTCCGGGAGCCCCCAATTAAGAAGCTGTTTCAGAGACCTCTGTGCTGTATATAGTTAACCATTTACTGCTCAATAATCACTGGGAGCAGGGGACGGGCAGTGTGGTCCGGGAGCCCCCAAGTAAAAAGCTGTTTCAGAGACCTCTGTGCCTGTATATAGTTAACCATTTACTGCTCAATAATCCCTGGGAGGAGGGTCAGTCAGTGTGGCCTCGAGAGCCCCCAATTCAACAGCTGTTTCAGAGACCTCTGTGCTGTATATAGTTAACCATTTACTTATCAATAATCCCTGGGTGGAGGGTCACTCAGTGTGGCCTCGAGAGCCCAATTCAATAGCTGTTTCAGAGATATTTTGCTGTATATAGTTAACCATTTACTGCTCGATATTCCCTGGGAGCAGGAGTCAGGCAGTGTGGCTCCGGGAGCCCAAATTAAAAATCTGTTTCGGAGACCTCTGTGCTGTATATAGTTAACCATTTACTTATCAATAATCCCTGGGAGCAGGGAACAGGCAGTGTGGTCTGTGAGCTCCCAATTAAAAAGCTGTTTCAGAGACCTCTGTGCCTGTATATAGTTAACCATTTACTGCTCAATAATCCTTGGGAGCAGGGGACAGGCAGTGTGGCTCCGGGAGCCCAAATTAAAAAGCTGTTTCAGAGACCTCTGTGCCTGTATGTAGTTAACCATTTACTGCTCAATAATCCCTGGGAGCAGGGGACAGGCAGTGTGACCTCGGGAACCCCCAATTAAAAAGCTGTTTCAGAGACCTCTGTGCTGTATATAGTTAACCATTTACTGCTAAATAATCCCTGGGAGCAGGGGGCAGGCAGTGTGGTCCGGGAACCCCCAATTAAAAAGCTGTTTCAGAGACCTCTGTGCTGTATATAGTTAACCATTTACTGCTAAATAATCCCTGGGAGCAGGGGACAGGCAGTGTGGTCCGGGAGCCCCCAATTAAAAAGCTGTTTCAGAGACCTCTGTGCTGTATATAGTTAACCATTTACTGCTCAATAATCCCTGGGAGCAGGGGACAGGCAGTGTGGCTCCGGGAACCCCCAATTAAAAAGCTGTTTCAGAGACCTCTGTGCCTGTATGTAGTTAACCATTTACTGCTCAATAATCCCTGGGAGCAGGGGAAAGGCAGTGTGGTCCGGGAGACCCCAATTAAAAAGCTGTTTCAGAGACCTCTGTGCTGTATATAGTTAACCACTTACTGCTCAATAATCCCTGGGAGCCGGGGACAGGCAGTGTGGCCTGGGGAGCCCCAATTAAAAAACTGTTTCAGAGATCTCTGTGCTATATATAGTTAACCATTTACTTCTCAATAATCCCTGGGAGCAGGGGACAGGCAGTGTGGCCTCGGGAGCCCCCAATTAAAAAGCTGTTTCAGAGACCTCTGTGCTGTATATAGTTAACCACTTACTGCTCAATAATCCCTGGGAGCAGGGGACAGGCAGTGTGGCTCCGGGAACCCCCAATTAAAAAGCTGTTTCAGAGACCTCTGTGCTGTATATAGTTAACCATTTACTGCTCAATAATCCCTGGGAGCAGGGGACAGGCAGTGTGGTCCAGGGTCCCCCAATTAAAAAGCTGTTTCAGTGACCTCTGTGCTGTATATAGTTAACCATTTACTTCTCAATAATCCCTGGGAGCAGGGGACAGGCAGTGTGGCTCTGGGAGCCCCCAATTAAAAAGCTGTTTCAGAGACCTCTGTGCTGTATATAGTTAACCATTTACTGCTCAATAATTCCTGGGAGCAGGGGACAGGCAGTGTGGCCTCGGGAGCCCCCAATTAAAAAGCTGTTTCAGAGACCTCTGTGCTGTATATAGTTAACCATTTACTTCTCAATAATCCCTGGGAGCAGGGGACAGGCAGTGTGGCCTTGGGAACCCCCAATTAAAAAGCTGTTTCAGAGACCTATGTGCTGTATATAGTTAACCATTTACTTCTCAATAATCCCTGGGAGCAGGGGACAGGCAGTGTGGCCTTGGGAACCCCCAATTAAAAAGCTGTTTCAGAGACCTATGTGCTGTATATAGTTAACCATTTACTGCTCAATAATCCCTGGGCGCAGGGGACAGGCAGTGTGTCTCCGGGAGCCCCCAATCAAAAAGCTGTTTCAGAGACCTCTGTGCTGTATATAGTTAACCATTTACTGCTCAATAATCCCTGGGAGCAGGGGATAGGCAGTGTGGCCTCGGGAGCCCCCAGTTAAAAAGGTGTTTCAGATACCTCTGTGCTGTATATAGTTAACCATTTACTGCGCAATAATCCCTGGGAGCAGGGGACAGGCAGTGTGGCCTCGGGAGCCGCCAATTAAAAAGCTGTTTCAGAGACCTCTGTGCCTGTTTATAGTTCACCATTTACTTCTCTTTTTTACCAGAGAGGATACAGCCAGAGTGAGACACCAGAGAGTGAGTTTGTGAATTTGAATCTTGGTGGGAAGTCGAAGCTGGATGGGGAGGAGGTGCTTTTTTATCCCTGGTAAGTGTCTGGGAAGTAGTGTATTTTTTTTCATTGTCTAATTAATTTATTTTTTCTTTCGTGTTTTGGAATTGTAGTTGTCTAAGTTTACCTAATGTTTAAGACATGGCAGGAGATCTCAGACCCGTGTCATGCTCCTCGTGTGCGATGTGGGAGCTTAGGGACACGTCCACTGTCCCTGGCTCCTTCACGTGCAAGAAGTGTGTCCAGTTGCAGCTCCTGTTAGACCGCTTGACGGCTCTGGAGCTGCGGATGGACTCACTTTGGAGCATCCGCGATGCTGAGGACGTCGTGGATAGCACGTTCAGCGAGTTGGTCACACCGCAGGTGAAAGGTATTGAGGGAGATAGAAAATGGGTGACCAAAAGACAGAGCAAGAGTAGGAAGGCAGTGCAGGTGTCCTCTGCGGTCATCTCCCTGCAAAACAGATATACCGCTTTGGATACTGTTGAGGGAGATGGCTCACCAGGGGAAGGCAGCAGCAGCCAGGTTCATGGCACCGTGGCTGGCTCTGCTGCGCAGCTGGGCAGGAAGAAGAATGGCAGGGTTATAGTGATAGGGGACTCAATCGTAAGGGGACTAGACAGGCGGTTCTGCGGACGAAATCGAGACTCCAGGATGGTATGTTACCTCCCTGGTGCAAGGGTCAAGGATGTCCCGGAGCGGCTGCAGGACATTCTGGGGGGGGGGGGGGGGGGAACAGCCAGCTGTCGTGGTGCACATAGACACCAACGATATAGGTAAAAAGCAGGACGAGGTCCTACAAGTTGAATTCAGGGAGTTAGGATTTAAACTAAAAAGTAGGGCCTCAAAAGTAGTAATCTCAGGATTGCTACCAGTGCCACGAGCTAATCAGACTAGGAATGTCAGGATAGATAGGATGAATGCATAGCTCGAGAGATGGTGCAAGGGGGAGGGATTCACATTCCTGGGGCATTGGAACCGGTTCTGGAGGATGTGGGACCAGTACAAACCTGACGGTCTGCACCTAGGCAGGACTGGAACCGATGTCCTGGGGGAGTGGGGGGGGCGGGGCGGGGGTTGCTAGAGCTGTTGGGGACAGTTTAACCTCATGTGGCAGGGGGATGGGAACCGATGCAGGAAGTTGGAAGGTAGTAAAACAGGGACAGAAACAAAAGGCAGTAAGGGGGAAAGTGTAAGGCAGAGAAGCCAGAGTCAAAAATCAAAAAGGGCGACAGTACAAGGTACAGTGACCGAGGGGAGCTCAGTGAATAGGACCAGGAATACTAAAAGAAATAGAACGGGAAGTGAAAACATTAATGGTAAGCGATGCGGCAGGTTGTTACATGAAGATATGGGTTCAATGACAAGGAAAATTAGGAGAAATGTTAAGAGGAAATATAACTTAGGAGAGGTTACTGATCGAGGTGTTAAGATTCAGAACAGAGGTAAAAAAGCCAACATAAGTGTACTTTACCTGAATGCTCGTTGTATTCGGAATAGGGTAAATGAGTTGATGGCGCAAATCATCGTGAATGACGATGATTTAGTGGCCATTACTGAAACATGGTTAAAGGATGGTCACGACTGGGAGTTAAATATCCGAGGGTATAAAACCTTTCGGAAGGACAGAGTGGATGGTAAGGGAGGTGGTGTAGCTCTGTTATTTAAGGATGACATCCGGGCAACAGTAAGGATGGCATCGGTGCTATGGAGGATAAGGTTGAATCCATTTGGGTGGAAATCAGGAACAGTAAGGCGAAAAAGTCACTGATAGGAGTAGTCTATAGGCCACCAAATAGTAACATTATGGTGGGGCTGGCAATAAACAAATAAATAACAGATGCATGTAGAAATGGTACAGCGGTTATCATGGGGGATTTTAATCGACATGTCGATTGGTTGAACCACGTCGGTCAAGGCAGCCTTGAGGAGGAGTTTATAGAATGTATCCGCGATAGTTTCCTTGAACAGTATGTAATGGAACCTACAAGGGAACAAGCAGTCCTAGATCTGGTCCTGTGTCATGAGACAGGATTGATTCAGGATCTCATAGTTAGGGATCCTCTCGGAAGCAGCGATCACAATATGGTGGAATTTAAAATACAGATGGAGGGTGAGAAGGTAAAATCAAACACTAGTGTTTTGTGCTTAAGCAAAGGAGATTACAATGGGATGAGAGACAAACTAATTAAGTTGGACTGGGAGCAAAGACTTTATGGTGGAACAGTTGAGGAACAATGGAGAACCTTCCAAGTGGTTTTTCACGCTGCTGAGCAAAGGTTTATACCAACAAAAAGGAAAGACGGTAGAAAGAGGGAATATCGACCGTGGATATCTAAGGAAATAAGGGAGAGTATCAAATTGAAGGAAAAAGCATACAAAGTGGCAAACATTAGTGGGAGACTAGAGGACTGGGAAATCTTTAGGGGGCAACAGAAAGCTACTAAAAATGCTATAAAGAAGAGTCAGATAGATTATGCGAGTAAACTTGCTCAGACTATAACAACTGATAATAAAAGTTTCTGCAAATATATAAAACAAAAAACACTGGCTAAGGTAAATATTAGTCCTTTAGAGGATGAGAAAGGAGATTTAATAATGGGAGATGATGAAATGGCTGAGGAACTGAACAGGTTTATTGGGTCGGTCTTCACAGTGGAAGACACAAATAACATGGCAGTGACTGATTGAAATGAGGCTATGACAGGTGTGGACCTTGAGATGATTATCATCACGAAGCTAATGGGCTAAAGGTAGACAAGTCTCCTGGCCCTGATGGAATGCATCGCAGAGTACTAAAAGAGATGGCTAGGGAAATTGAAAATGCACTAGTGATAATTTACCAAAATTCACTAGACTCTGGGGTGGTCCCGGCGGATTGGAAATTAGCAAACGTGACACCACTGTTTAAAAAAGGAGGTAGGCAGAAAGCGGGTAATTTTAGGCAAGTGAGCTTAACGTCGGTAGTAGAGAAGATGCTGGAATCTATCATCAAGGAAGAAATAGCGAGGCATCTGGATAGAAATTGTCCCATTGGGCAGACGCAGCATGGGTTCATAAAGAGCAGATCGTGCCTAACTAATTTAGTGGAATTTTTTGAGACATTAACAGTGCGGTAGATAACGGGGAGCCAATGGATGTGATATATCTGGATTTCCATAAAGCCTTTGACAAGGTGCCACACAAAAGGTTACTGCATAAGATAAAGATGCATGGCATTAAAGGGAAAGTATTAGCGTGGATGGAGGATTGGTTAATTAATAGAAAGCAAAGAGTGGGGATTAATGGGTGTTTCTCTGGTTGGCAATCAGTAGCTAGTGGTGTCCCTCAGGGATCAGTGTTGGGCCCACAACTGTTCACAATTTACAGAGATGATTTGGAGTTGGGGACCAAGGGAAATGTGTCCAAGTTTGCAGACGACACTAAGATAAGTGGTAAAGCGAAAAGTGCAGAGGATACTGGAAGTCTGCAGAGGGATTTGGATAGGCTAAGTGAATGGGCAAGGGTCTGGCAGATGGAATACAGTGTTGAAAAATGTGAGATTATCCATTTTGGTAGGAATAACAGCAAAAGGGATTATTATTTAAATGATAAAATATTAAAACATGCTGCTGTGCAGAGAGACCTGGGTGTGCTAGTGCATGAGTCACAAAAAGTTGGTTTACAGGTGCAACAGGTGATTAAGAAGGCAAATGAAAATTTGTCCTTCATTGCTAGAGTAAAACCTACAGAAACCCATCCCCAGCATTTCCACTCATCTCCCAATAACACAACCTGCAGAAATCCATCCTCAGCATTTCAAATCACCTCCCAATAACACAACCTGCAGAAACACATCCTCAGCATCTTCACTCACCTTCCAATAAGACAACCTGCAGAAACCCATCCTCAGCATCTCCACTTACCTCCCAATAACACAACCTGCAGAAACCCATCCTCAGCATCTTCACTAACCTTACAATAACACAACCTGCAGAAACCCATTCTCAGCAACTTCACTAACCTTCCAATAACACAACCTGCAGAAACCCATCCTCAGCATTTTCACTCACCTCCCAATAACACAACCTGCAGAAACCCATCCTCAGCATTTTCACTCACCTCCCGATAACACAACCTGCAGAAACCCATCCTCAGCATCTCCAATCACCTTCCAATAACACAACCTGCAGAAACCCATCCTCAGCATCTTCACTCACCTCCCAATAACACAACCTGCAGAAACCCATCCTCAGCATCTTAACTCACCTTCCAATAGCACAACCTGCAGAAACCCATCCTCAGCATCTCCACTCAACTCCCAATAACACAACCTGCAGAAACCCATCCTCAGCATCTTCACTAACCTTCCAATAACACAACCTGCAGAAACCCATCCTCAGCATCTTCACCCACCTCCCAATAACACAATCTGCAGAAAACCATCCTCAGCATCTTCAGTAACCTTCCAATAACACAACCTGCAGAAACCCATCCTCAGCATCTTCACTCACCTTCCAATAACACAACCTGCAGAGACCCATCCTCAGCATCTTTACTCACCTCCCAATAACACAACCTGCAGAAACCCATCCTCAGCATCTCCACTCACCTCCCAATAACACAACCTGCAGAAACCCATCCTCAGAATCGTCACTCACCTTCCAATAACACAACCTGCGGAAACCCATCCTCAGCATCTCCACTAACCTTCCAATAACACAACCTGCAGAAACACATCCTCCGCATCTTCACACTCCTCCCAATAACACAACCTGCAGAAACCCATCCTCAGCATCTTCACTAAACTCCCAAAACACAACCAACAGAATACCATCCTCAGCAGCTCCACTCACCCCCAACAACACAACCTGCAGAAACCCATCATCAGCATCTCCACTCACCTCCCAATAACAAAACCTGCAGAAACACATCCTCAGCATCTTCACTCACCTCCCAATAACAAAACCTGCAGAAAACCATCCTCAGCATCTTCACTCACCTCCCAATAACACAACCTGCAGCTACCCATCCTCAGCATCTCCACTAACCTCCCAATAACAAAACCTGCAGAAACCCTTCCTCAGCATCTTCACTCACCCCCCAATTACACAACCTGCAGAAACCCATCCTCAGCATCTCCACTCACCTCCCAATAACACAACCTGCAGAAACCCACCCTCAGCATCTCAACTAATCTCCAAATAACACAACCTGCAGAAACCCATCATCAGCATCTTCACTAACCTCCCAATAACACAATCTGCAGAAACCCATCCTCAGCATCTTCACTCACCTTCCAATAACACAACCTGCAGAAACCCATCCTCAGCATCTTCACTCACCTCCCAATAACACAACCTGCAGAAATCCATCCTCAGCATCTCCATTCACCTCCCAATCACACAACCTGCAGAAACCCATCCTCAGCATCTCCATTCACCTCCCAATCACACAACCTGCAGAAACCAATCCTCAGCATCTCAACTAACCTCCCAGTAACACAACCTGCAGAAACCCATCCTCAGCATCTTCACTCAACTTCCAATAACACAACCTGCAGAAACCCACCCTCAGCATCTCCACTCACCTTCCAATAACACAACTTGCAGAAACCCATCCTCAGCATCTCCACTCACCTCCCAATAACGCAACCTGCAGAAACCCATCCTCAGCATCTCCACTCACCTTCCAATAACACAACCTGCAGAAACCCACCCTCAGCATCTCCACTCACCTTCCAATAACACAACTTGCAGAAACCCATCCTCAGCATCTCCACTCACCTCCCAATAACGCAACCTGCAGAAACCCATCCTCAGCATCTCCACTCACCTTCCAATAACACAACCTGCAGAAACCCATCCTCAGCATCGCCACTCACCTCCCAATAACACAACCTGCAGAAACCCATCCTCAGCACCTCAACTAACCTCCCAATAACACAACCTGCAGAAACCCATCCTGAGCATCTTCACTC
The DNA here is from genome assembly GCF_047496885.1 of Scyliorhinus torazame. Classification (NCBI taxonomy): domain Eukaryota; kingdom Metazoa; phylum Chordata; class Chondrichthyes; order Carcharhiniformes; family Scyliorhinidae; genus Scyliorhinus; species Scyliorhinus torazame. The sequence goes on from NW_027307768.1 coordinate 898,906, forward strand.
ACCTCCCAATAAGACAACCTGCAGAAACCCATCCTCAGCATCTCCACTCACCTCCCAATTACACAACCTGCAGAAACCCATCCTCAGCATCTACAATCACCTCCCAATAAGACAACCTGCAGAAACCCATCCTCAGCATCTCCACTCACCTCCCAATTACACAACCTGCAGAAACCCATCCTCAGCATCGCCACTCACCTCCCAATAACACAACCTGCAGAAACCCATCCTCAGCATCTACAATCACCTCCCAATACGACAACCTGCAGAAACCCATCCTCAGCATCTCCACTCACCTCCCAATAACACAACCTGCAGAAACCCATCCTCAGCATCTTCACTAACCTTACAATAACACAACCTGCAGAAACCCATTCTCAGCAACTTCCCTAACCTTCCAATAACACAACCTGCAGAAATCCATTCTCAGCATTTCCAGTCATCTCCCAATAACACAACCTGCAGAAACCCATCCTCAGCATCTTCACTAACCTTACAATAACACAACCTGCAGAAATCCATTCTCAGAACCTCCACTCACCTCCCAATAACACAACCTGCAGAAACCCATCCTCAGCATCTCCACTCACCTCCCAATAACACAACCTGCAGAAACCCATCCTCAGCATCTCCAATCACCTTCCAATAACACAACCTGCAGAAACCCATCCTCAGCATCTTCACTCACCTTCCAATAGCACAACCTGCAGAAACCCATCCTCAGCATCTCCACTCACCTCCCAATAACACAACCTGCAGAAACCCATCCTCAGCATCTTCACTAACCTTCCAATAGCACAACCTGCAGAAACCCATCCTCAGCATCTTCAGCCACCTCCCAATAACACAATCTGCAGAAAACCATCCTCAGCATTTTCAGTAACCTTCCAATAACACAACCTGCAGAAACCCATCCTCAGCATCTTCACTCTCCTCCCAATAACAAAACCTGCAGAAACCCATCCTCAGCATCTTCACTCGCCTTCCAATAACACAACCTGCAGAAACCCATCCTCAGCATCTCCACTCACCTTCCAATAACACAACCTGCAGAAACACATCCTCAGCATCTTCACTCACCTCCCAATAACAAAACCTGCAGAAAACCATCCTCAGCATCTTCACTCACCTCCCAATAACACAACCTGCAGAAACCCATCCTCAGCATCTCCACTCACCTTCCAATTACACAACCTGCAGAAAACCATCCTCAGCATCTTCACTCACCTCCCAATAATAAAACCTGCAGAAACCCATCCTCAGCATCTCCACTCGCCTTCCAATAACACAACCTGCAGAAAACCATCCTCAGCATCTTCACTCGCCTCCCAATAACAAAACCTGCAGAAACCCATCCTCAGCCTCTTCACTCACCTCCCAGTAACACAACCTGCAGAAATCCATCATCAGCATCTCCACTCACCTCCCAATAACAAAACCTGCAGAAACACATCCTCAGCATCTTCAGTCACCTACTAATAATAACAACCTGCAGAAACCCATCCTCAGCATCTTCACTCAACTTCCAATAACACAAACTACAGAAACCCATCCTCAGCATCTCCACTCACCTCCCAATAACACAACCTGCAGAAACCCATCATCAGCATCTTCACTAACCTCCCAATAACACAACCTGCAGAAACCCATCCTCAGCATCTTCACTCACCTTCCAATAACACAACCTGCAGAAACCCATCCTCAGCATCTTCACTCACCTCCCAATAACACAACCTGCAGAAACCCATCCTCAGCATCTCCAATCACCTTCCAATAACACAACCTGCAGAAACCCATCCTCAGCATCTTCACTCACCTTCCAATAGCACAACCTGCAGAAACCCATCCTCAGCATCTCCACTCACCTCCCAATAACACAACCTGCAGAAACCCATCCTCAGCATCTTCACTAACCTTCCAATAGCACAACCTGCAGAAACCCATCCTCAGCATCTTCAGCCACCTCCCAATAACACAATCTGCAGAAAACCATCCTCAGCATTTTCAGTAACCTTCCAATAACACAACCTGCAGAAACCCATCCTCAGCATCTTCACTCTCCTCCCAATAACAAAACCTGCAGAAACCCATCCTCAGCATCTTCACTCACCTTCCAATAACACAACCTGCAGAAACCCATCCTCAGCATCTCCACTCACCTTCCAATAACACAACCTGCAGAAACACATCCTCAGCATCTTCACTCACCTCCCAATAACAAAACCTGCAGAAAACCATCCTCAGCATCTTCACTCACCTCCCAATAACACAACCTGCAGAAACCCATCCTCAGCATCTCCACTCACCTTCCAATTACACAACCTGCAGAAAACCATCCTCAGCATCTTCACTCACCTCCCAATAATAAAACCTGCAGAAACCCATCCTCAGCATCTCCACTCGCCTTCCAATAACACAACCTGCAGAAAACCATCCTCAGCATCTTCACTCGCCTCCCAATAACAAAACCTGCAGAAACCCATCCTCAGCCTCTTCACTCACCTCCCAGTAACACAACCTGCAGAAATCCATCATCAGCATCTCCACTCACCTCCCAATAACAAAACCTGCAGAAACACATCCTCAGCATCTTCAGTCACCTACTAATAATAACAACCTGCAGAAACCCATCCTCAGCATCTTCACTCAACTTCCAATAACACAAACTACAGAAACCCATCCTCAGCATCTCCACTCACCTCCCAATAACACAACCTGCAGAAACCCATCATCAGCATCTTCACTAACCTCCCAATAACACAACCTGCAGAAACCCATCCTCAGCATCTTCACTCACCTTCCAATAACACAACCTGCAGAAACCCATCCTCAGCATCTTCACTCACCTCCCAATAACACAACCTGCAGAAACCGATCATCAGCATCTTCACTAACCTCCCAATAACACAACCTGCAGAAACCAATCCTCAGCATCTCAAATAACCTCCCAGTAACACAACCAGCAGAAACCCATCCTCAGCATCTTCACTCACCTTCCAATAACACAACCTGCAGAAACCCATCCTCAGCATCTCAACTCACCTCCCAATAACACAACCTGCAGAAACCCATCCTCAGCATCTCCACTCACCTCCCAATAACACAACCTGCAGAAACCAATCCTCAGCATCTCAAATAACCTCCCAGTAACACAACTAGCAGAAACCCATCCTCAGCATCTTCACTCACCTTCCAATAACACAACCTTCAGAAAACCATCCTCAGCATCTCCACTCACCTCCCAATAACGCAACCTGCAGAAACCCTTCCTCAGCATCTCCACTCACCTTCCAATAACACAACCTGCAGAAACCCATCCTCAGCATCGCCACTCACCTCCCAATAACACAACCTGCAGAAACCCATCCTCAGCATCTCAACTAACTTCCCAATAACACAACCTGCAGAAACCCATCCTCAGCATCTCAACTAACCTCCCAATAACACAACCTGCAGAAACCCATCCTGAGCATCTTCACTCACCTCCCAATAAGACAACCTGCAGAAACCCATCCTCAGCATCTCCACGCACCTTCCAATAACACAACCTGCAGAAACCCATCCTCAGCATCTTCACTCACCTCCCAATAACACAACCTGCAGAAATCCATCCTCCGCATCTTCATTCACCTCCCAATAACACAACCTGCAGAAACCCATCCTCAGCATCTCCACTCACCTCCCAATAACACAAACTGCAGAAACCCATCCTCAGCATCTCCACTCACCTCCCAATAACACAACCTGCAGAAACCCATCCTCAGCGTCTCCAATCACCTCCCAATAACACAACCTGCAGAAACCGTCCTCAGCCTCTTCACTAACCTTCCAATAACACAACCTGCAGAAACCCATCCTCAGCATCTCCACTCACCTCCCAAATACACAACCTGCAGTAAGCCATCCTCAGCATCTACAATCACCTCCCAATAAGACAACCTGCAGAACCCCATCCTCAGCATCTCCACTCACCTCCCAATTACACAACCTGCAGAAACCCATCCTCAGCATCGCCACTCACCTCCCAATAACACAACCTGCAGAAACCCATCCTGAGCATCTTCACTCACCTCCCAATAAGACAACCTGCAGAAACCCATCCTCAGCAACTCCACGCACCTTCCAATAACACAACCTGCAGAAACCCATCCTCAGCATCTTCACTCACCTCCGAATAACACAACCTGCAGAAACCCATCCTCAGCATCTTCACTCACCTCCCAATAACACAACATGCAGAAATCCATCCTCAGCATCTTCATTCGCCTCCCAATAACACAACCTGCAGAAACCCATCCTCAGCATCTCCACTCACCTCCCAATAACACAACCTGCAGAAACCCATCCTCAGCGTCTCCAATCACCTCCCAATAACGCAACCTGCAGAAACCCATCCTCAGCATCTCCACTCACCTCCCAATAACACAAACTGCAGAAACCGTCCTCAGCATCTTCACTAACCTTCCAATAACACAACCTGCAGAAACCCATCCTCAGCATCTCCACTCACCTCCCAATTACACAACCTGCAGAAACCCATCCTCAGCATCTTCACTCACCTCCCAATAACACAACCTGCAGATACCCATCCTCAGCATCTTCACTCATCTCCCAATAACACAACCTGCAGAAACCCATCCTCCGCATCTCCACTCACCTCCCAATAACACAACCTGCAGAAAACCCATCCTCAGCATCTTCACTCACCTCCCAATAACACAACCTGCAGAAACCCATCCTCAGCATCTCAACTAACCTCCCAATAACACAACCTGCAGAAACCCATCCTCAGCATCTCCACTCACCTCCCAATAACACAACCTGCAGAAACCCATCCTCAGCATCTCCAATCACCTCACAATAACACAACCTGCAGAAACCGTCCTCAGCATCTTCACTAACCTTCCAATAACACAACCTGCAGAAACCAATCCTCAGCATCTCCACTCACCTCCCAATAACACAACCTGCAGAAACCCATCCTCAGCATCTCCACTCACCTCCCAATAACACAACCTTCAGAAACCCATCCTCAGCATCTCCACTCACCTCCCAATAACACAACCTGCAGAAATCCATCCTCAGCATCTCCACTCACCTCCCAATAACACAACCGGCAGAAATCCATCCTCAGCATCTTCACTCACCTCCCAATAACACAACCTGCAGAATCCCATCCTCAGCATCTTCACTCACCTCCCAATAACACAACCTGCAGAACCCCATCCTCAGCATCTTCACTCACCTCCCAATAACACAACCGGCAGAAACCCGTCCTCAGCATCTCCACTAACCTCCCAATAACACAACCTGCAGAAACCCATCCTCAGCATCTCCACTTACCTCCCAGAAACACAACCTGCAGAAACCCATCCTCAGCATCTTCACTCACATTCCAATAAGACAACCTGCAGAAACCCATCCTCAGCATCTTCACTCACCTCCCAATAACACAACCTGCAGAAACCCATCCCCAGCATCTTCATTCACCTCCCAATAACACAACCTGCAGAAACCCATTCTCAGCATCTCCACTAACCTCCCAACAACACAACCTGCAGAAAACCATGCTCAGCATCTCCACTCACCTCCCAATAACACAACCTGCAGAATCCCATCCTCAGCATCTTCACCCACCTCACAATAACACAACCTGCAGAATCCCATCCTCAGCATCTTCACACACCTCCCAATAACACAACCTGCAGAAACCCGTCCTCAGCATCTCCACTCACCTCCCAATAACATAACCTGCAGAAACCCATCCTCAGCATCTTCACTCACCTCCCAGTAACACAACCTGCAGAAACCCAGCTTCAGCATCTCCACTAACCTTCCAATAACACAACCTGCAGAAACCCATCCTCAGCATCTCCACTCACCTCCCAATAACACAACCTGCAGAAACCCATCCTCAGCATCTCCACTAACCTCCCAATAATACAACCTGCAGAAACCCATCCTCAGCATCTTCACTCACCTCCCAATAACACAACCTGCTGAAACCCATCCTCAGCATCTCAACTCTGCTCCCAATAACACAACCTGCAGAAACCCATCCTCAGCATCTCCACTCACCACCCAATAACACAACCTGCAGAAACCCATCCTCATCATCTTCACGAACATTCCAATAACACAACCTGCAGAAACGCATCCTCAGCATCTCCACTCACCTCCCAATAACACAAGCTGCAGAAAACCATCCTCAGCATCTTCACTCACCTTCCAATAACACAACCTGCAGAAACTCATACTCAGCATCTTCACTCACCTCCCAATAACACAACCTGCAGATACCCATCCTCAGCATCTTCACTCACCTCCCAATAACACAACCTGCAGAAACCCATCCTCAGCGTCTCCAATCACCTCCCAATAACACAACCTGCAGAAACCCATCCTCAGCATCTCCACTCACCTCCCAATAACACAAACTGCAGAAACCGTCCTCAGCATCTTCACTAACCTTCCAATAACACAACCTGCAGAAACCCATCCTCAGCATCTCCACTCACCTCCCAATTACACAACCTGCAGAAACCCATCCTCAGCATCTTCACTCACCTCCCAATAACACAACCTGCAGATACCCATCCTCAGCATCTTCACTCATCTCCCAATAACACAACCTGCAGAAACCCATCCTCAGCATCTCCACTCACCTCCCAATAACACAACCTGCAGAAAACCCATCCTCAGCATCTTCACTCACCTCCCAATAACACAACCTGCAGAAACCCATCCTCAGCATCTCAACTAACCTCCCAATAACACAACCTGCAGAAACCCATCCTCAGCATCTCCACTCACCTCCCAATAACACAACCTGCAGAAACCCATCCTCAGCATCTCCAATCACCTCACAATAACACAACCTGCAGAAACCGTCCTCAGCATCTTCACTAACCTTCCAATAACACAACCTGCAGAAACCAATCCTCAGCATCTCCACTCACCTCCCAATAACACAACCTGCAGAAACCCATCCTCAGCATCTCCACTCACCTCCCAATAACACAACCTTCAGAAACCCATCCTCAGCATCTCCACTCACCTCCCAATAACACAACCTGCAGAAATCCATCCTCAGCATCTTTACTCACCTTCCAATAACACAACCTGCAGAAACCCATCTTCAGCATCTTCACTCACCTCCCAATAACACAACCGGCAGAAACCCATCCTCAGCATCTCCACTCACCTCCCAATAACACAACCGGCAGAAATCCATCCTCAGCATCTTCACTCACCTCCCAATAACACAACCTGCAGAACCCCATCCTCAGCATCTTCACTCACCTCCCAATAACACAACCGGCAGAAACCCGTCCTCAGCATCTCCACTAACCTCCCAATAACACAACCTGCAGAAACCCATCCTCAGCATCTCCACTTACCTCCCAGAAACACAACCTGCAGAAACCCATCCTCAGCATCTTCACTCACATTCCAATAAGACAACCTGCAGAAACCCATCCTCAGCATCTTCACTCACCTCCCAATAACACAACCTGCAGAAACCCATCCCCAGCATCTTCATTCACCTCCCAATAACACAACCTGCAGAAACCCATTCTCAGCATCTCCACTAACCTCCCAACAACACAACCTGCAGAAAACCATGCTCAGCATCTCCACTCACCTCCCAATAACATAACCTGCAGAATCCCATCCTCAGCATCTTCACCCACCTCACAATAACACAACCTGCAGAATCCCATCCTCAGCATCTTCACACACCTCCCAATAACACAACCTGCAGAAACCCGTCCTCAGCATCTCCACTCACCTCCCAATAACATAACCTGCAGAAACCCATCCTCAGCATCTTCACTCACCTCCCAGTAACACAACCTGCAGAAACCCAGCTTCAGCATCTCCACTAACCTTCCAATAACACAACCTGCAGAAACCCATCCTCAGCATCTCCACTCACCTCCCAATAACACAACCTGCAGAAACCCATCCTCAGCATCTCCACTAACCTCCCAATAATACAACCTGCAGAAACCCATCCTCAGCATCTTCACTCACCTCCCAATAACACAACCTGCAGAAACCCATCCTCAGCATCTCAACTCTGCTCCCAATAACACAACCTGCAGAAACCCATCCTCAGCATCTCCACTCACCACCCAATAACACAACCTGCAGAAACCCATCCTCATCATCTTCACGAACATTCCAATAACACAACCTGCAGAAACGCATCCTCAGCATCTCCACTCACCTCCCAATAACACAAGCTGCAGAAAACCATCCTCAGCATCTTCACTCACCTTCCAATAACACAACCTGCAGAAACTCATACTCAGCATCTTCACTCACCTCCCAATAACACAACCTGCAGATACCCATCCTCAGCATCTTCACTCACCTCCCAATAACACAACCTGCAGAAACTCATCCTCAGCATCGTCACTCACCTCCCAATAACACAACCTGCAGAAACCCATCCTCAGCATCTCCACTCACCTCCCAATAACACAACCTGCAGAAAACCCATCCTCAGCATCTTCACTCACCTCCCAATAACACAACCTGCAGAAACCCATCCTCAGCATCTCAACTAACCTCCCAATAACACAACCTGCAGAAACCCATCCTCAGCATCTCCACTCACCACCCAATAACACAACCTGCAGAAACCCATCCTCAGCATCTCCAATCACCTCCCAATAACACAACCTGCAGAAACCGTCCTCAGCATCTTCACTAACCTTCCAATAACACAACCTGCAGAAACCCATCCTCAGCATCTCCACTCACCTCCCAATAACACAACCTGCAGAAACCCATCCTCAGCATCTCCACTCACCTCCCTATAACACTACCTTCAGAAACCCTTCCTCAGCATCTCCACTCACCTCCCAATAACACAACCTGCAGAAATCCATCCTCAGCATCTTTACTCACCTTCCAATAACACAACCTGCAGAAACCCATCTTCAGCATCTTCACTCACCTCCCAATAACACAACCGGCAGAAACCCATCCGCAGCATCTCCACTCACCTCCCAATAACACAACCGGCAGAAACCCATCCTCAGCATCTCCACTCACCTCCCAAAAACACAACCTGCAGAAACCCATCCTCAGCATCTCCAATCACCTCCCAATAACACAACCTGCAGAAACCGTCCTCAGCATCTTCACTAACCTTCCAATAACACAACCTGCAGAAACCCATCCTCAGCATCTCCACTCACCTCCCAATAACGCAACCTGCAGAAACCCATCCTCAGCATCTCCACTCACCTCCCAATAACACAACCTTCAGAAACCCATCCTCAGCATCTCCACTCACCTCCCAATAACACAACCTGCAGAAATCCATCCTCAGCATCTTTACTCACCTTCCAATAACACAACCTGCAGAAACCCATCTTCAGCATCTTCACTCACCTCCCAATAACACAACCGGCAGAAACCCATCCTCAGCATCTCCACTCACCTCCCAATAACACAACCGGCAGAAACCCATCCTCAGCATCTTCACTCACCTCCCAATAACACAACCTGCAGAATCCCATCCTCAGCATCTTCACTCACCTCCCAATAACACAACCTGCAGAACCCCATCCTCAGCATCTTCACTCACCTCCCAATAACACAACCGGCAGAAACCCGTCCTCAGCATCTCCAATCACCTCCCAATAACACAACCTGCAGAGCCCATCCTCAGCATCTCCACTCACCTCCCAATAACACAACCTGCAGAAACCAATCCTCAGCATCTCCACTTACCTCCCAAAAACACAACCTGCAGAAACCCATCCTCAGCAACTACACTCACCTTCCAATAAGACAACCTGCACAAACCCATCCTCAGCATCTTCACTCACATTCCAATAACACAACCTGCAGAAACCCATCCTCAGCATCTTCACTCACCTCCCAATAACACAACCTGCAGAAACCCATCCTCAGCATCTTCATTCACCTCCCAATAACACAACCTGCAGAAACCCATCCTCAGCATCTCCACTCACCTCCCAATAACACAGTCTGCAGAAAACCATCCTCAGCATCTCCACTAACCTTCCAATAACACAACCTGCAGAAACCCATCCTCAGCATCTCCACTTACCTCCCAATAACACAACCTGCAGAAACCCATCCTCAGCATCTCCACTAACCTCCCAATAATACAACCTGCAGAAACCCATCCTCAGCATCTTCACTCACCTCCCAATAACACAACCTGCAGAAACCCATCCTCAGCATCTCAACTCACCTCCCCATAACACAACCTTCAGAAACCCATCCTCAGCATCTCCACTCACCTCCCAATAACACAACCTGCAGAAACCCATCCTCATCATCTTCACGAACATTCCAATAACACAACCTGCAGAAACGCATCCTCAGCATCTCCACTCACCTCCCAATAACACAAGCTGCAGAAAACCATCCTCAGCATCTTCACTCACCTCCCAATAACACAACCTGCAGAAACCCATCTTCAGCATCTCCAATAACCTTCCAATAACACCACCTGCAGAAACCCATCCTCAGCATCTCCACTCACCTCCCAATAACACAAGCTGCAGAAAACCATTCTCAGCATCTCCACTCACCTCCCAATAACACAACCTGCAGAAACCCATCCTCAGCATCTCCACTCAGCTTCCAATAACACAACCTTCAGAAACGCATCCACAGCATCTCCACTCACCTCCCAATAACACAAGCTGCAGAAAACCATTCTCAGCATCTCCACTCACCTCCCAATAACACAACCTGCAGAAACGCATCCTCAGCATCTTCACTCACCTCCCAATAACACAACCTGCAGAAACCCATCCTCAGCATCTACACTCACCTTCCAATAAGACAACCTGCAGAAACCCATCCTCAGCATCTTCACTCACATTCCAATAACACAACCTGCAGAAACCCATCCTCAGCATCTTCACTCACCTCCCAATAACACAACCTGCAGAAACCCATCCTCAGCATCTTCATTCACCTACCAATAACACAACCTGCAGAAACCCATCCTCAGCATCTCCAATCACCTCCCAATAACACAGTCTGCAGAAAACCATCCTCAGCATCTCCACTAACCTTCCAATAACACAACCTGCAGAAACCCATCCTCAGCATCTCCACTCATCTCCCAATAACACAACCTGCAGAAACCCATCCTCAGCATCTCCACTAACCTCCCAATAATACAACCTGCAGAAACACATCCTCAGCATCTTCACTCACCTCCCAATAACACAACCTGCAGAAACCCATCCTCAGCATCTCAACTCACCTCCCCATAACACAACCTGCAGAAACCCATCCTCAGCATCTCCACTCACCTCCCAATAACACAACCTGCAGAAACCCATCCTCATCATCTTCACGAACATTCCAATAACACAACCTGCAGAAACGCATCCACAGCATCTCCACTCACCTCCCAATAACACAAGCTGCAGAAAACCATTCTCAGCATCTCCACTCACCTCCCAATAACACAACCTGCAGAAACGCATCCTCAGCATCTTCACTCACCTCCCAATAACACAACATGCAGAAACCCATCCTCAGCATCTTCACTCACCTCCCAATAACACAACCTGCAGAAACCCATCCTCAGCATCTCCACTCACCTTCCAATAAAACAACCTGCAGAAACCCATCCTCAGCATCTCCACTCACCTCCCAATAACACAACCTGCAGAAACCCATCCTCAGCATCTCCACTAACCTCCCAATAATACAACCTGCAGAAACCCATCCTCAGCATCTTCACTCACTCCCCAATATCACAACCTGCAGAAACCCATCCTCAGCATCTCCACTCACCTCCCAATAACACAACCTGCAGAAACACATTCTCAGCATCTGCACTCACCTCCCAATAACACAACCTGCAGAAACCCATCCCCAGCACCTCCACACACCTCTCAATAACACAACCTGCAGAAACCCATCCTCAGCATCTTCACTCACCTCCCAATAACACAACCGACAGAAACCCATCTTCAGCATCTCCACTAACCTCCCAATAACACAACCTGCAGAAACCCATCCTCAGCATCTCCACTAACCTCCCAATAACACAACCTGCAGAAACCCATCCTCAGCATCTCCACTCACCTCCCAATAACACAACCTGCAGAAACCCATCCACAGGATCTCCACTCACCTCCCAATAACACAAACTGCAGTAACCCATCCTCAGCATCTTCACTCACCTCCCAGTAACACAACCTGCAGAAACCCATCCTCAGCATCTTCACTCACCTCCCAATAACACAACCTGCAGAAACCCATTCTCAGCATCTCCACTCACCTCCCAATAACACAACCTGCCGAAACCCATCCTCAGCATCGTCACTCACCACCCAATAACACAACCTGCAGAAACCCATCCTCAGCAACTCCACTCACCTCCCAATAACACAACATGCAGAAACCCATTCTCAGCATCTCCACTCACCTCCCAATAACACAACCTGCAGAAACCCATCCTCAGCATCTTCACTCACCTCCCAATAACACAACCTGCAGAAACCCATTCTCAGCATCTCCAATCACCTCCCAATAACACAACCTGCAGAAACCCATCCTCAGCATCTCCACTCACCTCCCAATAACACAGTCTGCAGAAAACCATCCTCAGCATCTCCACTAACCTCCCAACAACACAACCTGCAGAAACCCATGCTCAGCATCTCCACTCAACTCCCAATAACATAACCTGCAGAATCCCATCCTCAGCATCTTCACCCACCTCCCAATAACACAACCTGCAGAAACCCATCCTCAGCATCTTCACACACCTCCCAATAACACAACCTGCAGAAACCCATCCTCAGCATCTCCACTCACCTCCCAATAACATAACCTGCAGAAACCCATCCTCAGCATCTTCACTCACCTCCCAGTAACACAACCTGCAGAAACCCATCTTCACCATCTCCACTAACCTTCCAATAACACAACCTGCAGAAACCCATCCTCATCATCTCCACTCACCTCCCAATAAGACAACCTGCAGAAACCCATCCTCAGCATCTCCACTCACCTCCCAATAACACAACCTGCAGAAACCCATCCTCATCATCTTCACGAACATTCCAATAACACAACCTGCAGAAACGCATCCTCAGCATCTCCACTCACCTCCCAATAACACAAGCTGCAGAAAACCATCCTCAGCATCTCCACTAACCTCCCAATAATACAACCTGCAGAAACCCATCCTCAGCATCTTCACTCACTCCCCAATATCACAACCTGCAGAAACCCATCCTCAGCATCTCCACTCACCTCCCAATAACACAACCTGCAGAAACACATTCTCAGCATCTGCACTCACCTCCCAATAACACAACCTGCAGAAACCCATCCCCAGCACCTCCACACACCTCTCAATAACACAACCTGCAGAAACCCATCCTCAGCATCTTCACTCACCTCCCAATAACACAACCGACAGAAACCCATCTTCAGCATCTCCACTAACCTCCCAATAACAAAACCTGCAGAAACCCATCCTCAGCATCTCCACTAACCTCCCAATAACACAACCTGCAGAAACCCATTCTCAGCATCTCCACTCACCTCCCAATAACACAACCTGCAGAAACCCATCCTCAGGATCTCCACTCACCTCCCAATAACACAAACTGCAGTAACCCATCCTCAGCATCTTCACTCACCTCCCAGTAACACAACCTGCAGAAACCCATCCTCAGCATCTTCACTCACCTCCCAATAACACAACCTGCAGAAACCCATTCTCAGCATCTCCACTCACCTCCCAATAACACAACCTGCCGAAACCCATCCTCAGCATCGTCACTCACCACCCAATAACACAACCTGCAGAAACCCATCCTCAGCAACTCCACTCACCTCCCAATAACACAACATGCAGAAACCCATTCTCAGCATCTCCACTCACCTCCCAATAACACAACCTGCAGAAACCCATCCTCAGCATCTTCACTCACCTCCCAATAACACAACCTGCAGAAACCCATTCTCAGCATCTCCAATCACCTCCCAATAACACAACCTGCAGAAACCCATCCTCAGCATCTCCACTCACCTCCCAATAACACAGTCTGCAGAAAACCATCCTCAGCATCTCCACTAACCTCCCAACAACACAACCTGCAGAAACCCATGCTCAGCATCTCCACTCAACTCCCAATAACATAACCTGCAGAATCCCATCCTCAGCATCTTCACCCACCTCCCAATAACACAACCTGCAGAAACCCATCCTCAGCATCTTCACACACCTCCCAATAACACAACCTGCAGAAACCCATCCTCAGCATCTCCACTCACCTCCCAATAACATAACCTGCAGAAACCCATCCTCAGCATCTTCACTCACCTCCCAGTAACACAACCTGCAGAAACCCATCTTCACCATCTCCACTAACCTTCCAATAACACAACCTGCAGAAACCCATCCTCATCATCTCCACTCACCTCCCAATAAGACAACCTGCAGAAACCCATCCTCAGCATCTCCACTAACCTCCCAATAATACAACCTGCAGAAACCCATCCTCAGCATCTTCACTCACCTCCCAATAACACAACCTGCAGAAACCCATCCTCAGCATCTCAACTCACCTCCCAATAACACAACCTGCAGAAACCCATCCTCAGCATCTCCACTCACCTCCCAATAACACAACCTGCAGAAACCCATCCTCATCATCTTCACGAACATTCCAATAACACAACCTGCAGAAACGCATCCTCAGCATCTCCACTCACCTCCCAATAACACAAGCTGCAGAAAACCATCCTCAGCATCTTCACTCACCTCCCAATAACACAACCTGCAGAAACCCATCTTCAGCATCTCCAGTAACCTTCCAATAACACAACATGCAGAAACCCATCCTCAGCATCTTCACTCACCTCCCAATAACACAACCTGCAGAAACCCATCCTCAGCATCTCCACTCACCTTCCAATAAAACAACCTGCAGAAACCCATCCTCAGCATCTCCACTCACCTCCCAATAACTCAACCTGCAGAAACCCATCCTCAGCATCTCCACTAACCTCCCAATAATACAACCTGCAGAAACCCATCCTCAGCATCTTCACTCACTCCCCAATATCACAACCAGCAGAAACCCATCCTCAGCATCTCCACTCACCTCCCAATAACACAACATGCAGAAACACATTCTCAGCATCTTCACTCACCTCCCAATAACACAACCTGCAGAAACCCATCCCCAGCACCTCCACACACCTCTCAATAACACAATCTGCAGAAACCCATCCTCAGCATCTTCACTCACCTCCCAATAACACAACCGGCAGAAACCCATCCTCAGCATCTCCACTAACCTCCCAATAACACAACCTGCAGAAACCCATCCTCAGCATCTTCACTCACCTCCCAATAACACAACCTGCCGAAACCCATCCTCAGCATCGTCACTCACCACCCAATAACACAACCTGTAGAAACCCATCCTCAGCAACTTCTCTCACCTCCCAATAACCCAACATGCAGAAACCCATTCTCAGCATCTCCACTCACCTCCCAATAACACAACCTGCAGAAACCCATCCTCAGCATCTTCACTCACCTCCCAATAACACAACCTGCAGAAACCCATTCTCAGCATCTCCAATCACCTCCCAATCACACAACCTGCAGAAACTCATCCTCTGCATCTCCACTCACCTCCCAATAACACAACCTGCAGAAACCCATCCTTAGCATCTTCACTCACCCCCAATAACACAACCTGCAGAAACCAATCCTCAGCATCTCCACTCACCTCCCAATAACACAACCTGCAGAAACTCATCCTCTGCATCTTCACTCACCTCCCAATAACACAACCTGCAGAAACCCATCCTCAGCATCTTCACTCACCCCCCAATAACACAACCTGCAGAAACCAATCCTCAGCATCTCCACTCACCCCCCAATAACACAACCTGCAGAAACCCATCCTCAGCATCTCCACTCACCTCCCAATAACACAACCTGCAGAAACCCATCCTCAGCATCTCCACTCACCTCCCAATATCACAAACTGCAGAAACCCATCCTCAGCATCTTCACTACCCTTCCAATAACACAACCTGCAGAAACCCATCCTCAGCATCTTCACTCACCTCCCAATAACACAACCTGCAGAAACCCATCCTCAGCATCATCACTCACCTCCCAATAACACAACCTGCAGAAACCCATCCTGAGCATCTTCACTCACCTCCCAATAAGACAACCTGCAGAAACCCATCCTCAGCATCTCCACGCACCTTCCAATAACACAACCTGCAGAAACCCATCCTCAGCATCTTCACTCACCTCCCAGTAACACAACCCGCAGAAACCCATCCTCAGCATCTTCACTCACCTCCCAATAACACAACCTGCAGAAACCCATCCTCAGCATCTCCACTCACCTCCCAATAAAACAACCTGCAGAAACCCATCCTCAGCGTCTCCAATCACCTCCCAATAACACAAACTACAGAAACCCATCCTCAGCATCTCCACTCACCTCCCAATAACACAACCTGCAGAAACCCGTCCTCAGCATCTCCACTCACCTCCCAATAACACAAACTGCAGAAACCGTCCTCAGCATCTTCACTAACCTTCCAGTAACACAACCTGCAGAAACCCATCCTCAGCATCTCCACTCACCTCCCAATTACACAACCTGCAGAAACCCATCCTCAGCATCTACAATCACCTCCCAATAAGACAACCTGCAGAAACGCATCCTCAGCATCTTCACTCACCTTCCAATAACACAACCTGCAGAAACCCATACTCAGCATCTTCACTCACCTCCCAATGAGACAACCTGCAGAAACCCATCCTCAGCATTTTCACTCACCTTCCAATAACACAACCTGCAGAAACCCATACTCAGCATCTTCACTCACCTCCCAATAACACAACCTGCAGATACCCATCCTCAGCATCTTCACTCACCTCCCAATAACACAACCTGCAGAAACCCATCCTCAGCATCGTCACTCACCTCCCAATAACACAAACTGCAGAAACCCATCCTCAGCATCTTCACTCACCTTCCAATAACACAACCTGCAGAAACCCATCCTCAGCATCTCCACTCACCTCCCAATAACACAACCTGCAGAAACCCATCCTCAGCATCTCCACTCACCTCCCAATAACACAACCTGCAGAAACCCATCCACAGCATCTCCACTCACCTCCCAATAACACAACCTGCAGAAACCCATCCTCAGCATCTTCACTCACCTCCCAATAACACAACCTGCAGAAACCCATCCTCAGCATCTCCACTCACCTTCCAATAAAACAACCTGCAGAAACCCATCCTCAGCATCTCCACTCACCTCCCAATAACTCAACCTGCAGAAACCCATCCTCAGCATCTCCACTAACCTCCCAATAATACAACCTGCAGAAACCCATCCTCAGCATCTTCACTCACTCCCCAATATCACAACCAGCAGAAACCCATCCTCAGCATCTCCACTCACCTCCCAATAACACAACATGCAGAAACACATTTTCAGCATCTTCACTCACCTCCCAATAACACAACCTGCAGAAACCCATCCCCAGCACCTCCACACACCTCTCAATAACACAATCTGCAGAAACCCATCCTCAGCATCTTCACTCACCTCCCAATAACACAACCGGCAGAAACCCATCCTCAGCATCTCCACTAACCTCCCAATAACACAACCTGCAGAAACCCATCCTCAGCATCTCCACTAACCTCCCAATAACACAACCTGCAGAAACCCATCCTCAGCATCTCCACTAACCTCCCAATAACACAACCTGCAGAAACCCATTCTCAGCATCTCCACTCACCTCCCAATAACACAACCTGCAGAAACCCATCCTCAGCATCTTCACTCACGTCCCAATAACACAACCGGCAGAAACCCATCCTCAGCATCTCCACTAACCTCCCAATAACACAACCTGCAGAAACCCATCCTCAGCATCTCCACTAACCTCCCAATAACACAACCTGCAGAAACCCATTCTCAGCATCTCCACTCACCTCCCAATAACACAACCTGCAGAAACCCATCCTCAGCATCTCCACTCACCTCCCAATAACACAACCTGCAGAAACCCATCCTCAGCATCTTCACTCACCTCCCAGTAACACAACCTGCAGAAACCCATCCTCAGCATCTTCACTCACCTCCCAATAACACAACCTGCAGAAACCCATTCTCAGCATCTCCACTCACCTCCCAATAACACAACCTGCCGAAACCCATCCTCAGCATCGTCACTCACCACCCAATAACACAACCTGCAGAAACCCATCCTCAGCAACTCCACTCACCTCCCAATAACACAACATGCAGAAACCCATTCTCAGCATCTCCACTCACCTCCCAATAACATAACCTGCAGAAACCCATCCTCAGCATCTTCACTCACCTCCCAGTAACACAACCTGCAGAAACCCATCTTCAGCATCTCCACTAACCTTCCAATAACACAACCTGCAGAAACCCATCCTCAGCATCTCCACTCACCTCCCAATAACACAACCTGCAGAAACCCATCCTCATCATCTTCACGAACATTCCAATAACACAACCTGCAGAAACGCATCCTCAGCATCTCCACTCACCTCCCAATAACACAAGCTGCAGAAAACCATCCTCAGCATCTTCACTCACCTCCCAATAACACAACCTGCAGAAACGCATCTTCAGCATCTCCAGTAACCTTCCAATAACACAACCTTCAGAAACGCATCCTCAGCATCTCCACTCACCTCCCAATAACACAAGCTGCAGAAAACCATTCTCAGCATCTCCACTCACCTCCCAATAACACAACCTGCAGAAAGCCATCCTCAGCATCTCCACTCAGCTTCCAATATCACAACGTTCAGAAACGCATCCACAGCATCTCCACTCACCTCCCAATAACACAAGCTGCAGAAAACCATTCTCAGCATCTCCACTCACCTCCCAATAACACAACCTGCAGAAACGCATCCTCAGCATCTTCACTCACCTCCCAATAACACAACCTGCAGAAACCCATCTTCAGCATCTCCAGTAACCTTCCAATAACACAACATGCAGAAACCCATCCTCAGCATCTTCACTCACCTCCCAATAACACAACCTGCAGAAACCCATCCTCAGCATCTCCACTCACCTTCCAATAAAACAACCTGCAGAAACCCATCCTCAGCATCTCCACTCAGCTCCCAATAACACAACCTGCAGAAACCCATCCTCAGCATCTTCACTCACCTTCCAATAACACAACCTGCAGAAACCCATCCTCAGCATCTCCACTCACCTCCCAATAACACAACCTGCAGAAACCCATCCTTAGCATCTCCACTCACCTCCCAACAACACAACCTGCAGAACCCCATCCTCAGCATCTTCACTCACCTCCCAATAACACAACCTGCAGAACCCCATCCTCAGCATCTTCACTCACCTCCCAATAACACAACCTGCAGAAACCCACCCTCAGCATCTCCACTCACCTCCCAATAACACAACCTGCCGAAACCCATCCTCAGCATCGTCACTCACCCCCCAATAACACAACCTGCAGAAACCCATCCTCAGCAACTCCACTCACCTCCCAATAACACAACATGCAGAAACCCATTCTCAGCATCTCCACTCACCTCCCAATAACACAACCTGCAGAAACCCATCCTCAGCATCTTCACTCACCTCCCAATAACACAACCTGCAGAAACCCATTCTCAGCATCTCCAATCACCTCCCAATAACACAACCTGCAGAAACTCATCCTCTGCATCTCCACTCACCTCCCAATAACACAACCTGCAGAAACCCATCCTCAGCATCTTCACTCACCCCCCAATAACACAACCTGCAGAAACCCATCCTCTGCATCTTCACTCACTCCCCAATAACACAACCTGCAGAAACCCATCCTCAGCATCTCCACTCACCTCCCAATAACACAACCTGCAGAAACACATTCTCAGCATCTTCACTCACCTCCCAATAACACAACCTGCAGAAACCCATCCCCAGCACCTCCACACACCTCCCAATAACACAACCTGCAGAAACCCATCCTCAGCATCTTCACTCACCTCCCAATAACACAACCTGCAGAAACCCATCCTCAGCATCTTCACTCACCTCCCAATAACACAACCTGCCGAAACCCATCCTCAGCATCGTCACTCACCACCCAATAACACAACCTGTAGAAACCCATCCTCAGCAACTTCTCTCACCTCCCAATAACCCAACATGCAGAAACCCATTCTCAGCATCTCCACTCACCTCCCAATAACACAACCTGCAGAAACCCATCCTCAGCATCTTCACTCACCTCCCAATAACACAACCTGCAGAAACCCATTCTCAGCATCTCCAATCACCTCCCAATCACACAACCTGCAGAAACTCATCCTCTGCATCTCCACTCACCTCCCAATAACACAACCTGCAGAAACCCATCCTTAGCATCTTCACTCACCTCCCAATAACACAACCTGCAGAAACCCATCTTCAGCATCTCCAGTAACCTTCCAATAACACAACATGCAGAAACTCATCCTCAGCATCTTCACTCACCTCCCAATAACACAACCTGCAGAAACCCATCCTCAGCATCTCCACTCACCTTCCAATAAAACAACCTGCAGAAACCCATCCTCAGCATCTCCACTCACCTCCCAATAACACAACCTGCAGAAACCCATCCTCAGCATCTTCACTCACCTTCCAATAACACAACCTGCAGAAACCCATCCTCAGCATCTCCACTCACCTCCCAATAACACAACCTGCAGAAACCCATCCTTAGCATCTCCACTCACCTCCCAACAACACAACCTGCAGAACCCCATCCTCAGCATCTTCACTCACCTCCCAATAACACAACCTGCAGAACCCCATCCTCAGCATCTTCACTCACCTCCCAATAACACAACCTGCAGAAACCCACCCTCAGCATCTCCACTCACCTCCCAATAACACAACCTGCCGAAACCCATCCTCAGCATCGTCACTCACCCCCCAATAACACAACCTGCAGAAACCCATCCTCAGCAACTCCACTCACCTCCCAATAACACAACATGCAGAAACCCATTCTCAGCATCTCCACTCACCTCCCAATAACACAACCTGCAGAAACCCATCCTCAGCATCTCCACTCACCTCCCAATAACACAACCTGCAGAAACTCATCCTCTGCATCTCCACTCACCTCCCAATAACACAACCTGCAGAAACCCATCCTCAGCATCTTCACTCACCCCCCAATAACACAACCTGCAGAAACCCATCCTCTGCATCTTCACTCACTCCCCAATAACACAACCTGCAGAAACCCATCCTCAGCATCTCCACTCACCTCCCAATAACACAACCTGCAGAAACACATTCTCAGCATCTTCACTCACCTCCCAATAACACAACCTGCAGAAACCCATCCCCAGCACCTCCACACACCTCCCAATAACACAACCTGCAGAAACCCATCCTCAGCATCTTCACTCACCTCCCAATAACACAACCTGCAGAAACCCATCCTCAGCATCTTCACTCACCTCCCAATAACACAACCTGCCGAAACCCATCCTCAGCATCTCCACTCACCACCCAATAACACAACCTGTAGAAACCCATCCTCAGCAACTTCTCTCACCTCCCAATAACCCAACATGCAGAAACCCATTCTCAGCATCTCCACTCACCTCCCAATAACACAACCTGCAGAAACCCATCCTCAGCATCTTCACTCACCTCCCAATAACACAACCTGCAGAAACCCATTCTCAGCATCTCCAATCACCTCCCAATCACACAACCTGCAGAAACTCATCCTCTGCATCTCCACTCACCTCCCAATAACACAACCTGCAGAAACCCATCCTTAGCATCTTCACTCACCCCCAATAACACAACCTGCAGAAACCAATCCTCAGCATCTCCACTCACCTCCCAATAACACAACCTGCAGAAACTCATCCTCTGCATCTTCACTCACCTCCCAATAACACAACCTGCAGAAACCCATCCTCAGCATCTTCACTCACCCCCCAATAACACAACCTGCAGAAACCAATCCTCAGCATCTCCACTCACCCCCCAATAACACAACCTGCAGAAACCCATCCTCAGCATCTCCACTCACCTCCCAATAACACAACCTGCAGAAACCCATCCTCAGCATCTCCACTCACCTCCCAATATCACAAACTGCAGAAACCCATCCTCAGCATCTTCACTACCCTTCCAATAACACAACCTGCAGAAACCCATCCTCAGCATCTTCACTCACCTCCCAATAACACAACCTGCAGAAACCCATCCTCAGCATCATCACTCACCTCCCAATAACACAACCTGCAGAAACCCATCCTGAGCATCTTCACTCACCTCCCAATAAGACAACCTGCAGAAACCCATCCTCAGCATCTCCACGCACCTTCCAATAACACAACCTGCAGAAACCCATCCTCAGCATCTTCACTCACCTCCCAGTAACACAACCTGCAGAAACCCATCCTCAGCATCTTCACTCACCTCCCAATAACACAACCTGCAGAAACCCATCCTCAGCATCTCCACTCACCTCCCAATAAAACTACCTGCAGAAACCCATCCTCAGCGTCTCCAATGACCTCCCAATAACACAAACTACAGAAACCCATCCTCAGCATCTCCACTCACCTCCCAATAACACAACCTGCAGAAACCCGTCCTCAGCATCTCCACTCACCTCCCAATAACACAAACTGCAGAAACCGTCCTCAGCATCTTCACTAACCTTCCAGTAACACAACCTGCAGAAACCCATCCTCAGCATCTCCACTCACCTCCCAATTACACAACCTGCAGAAACCCATCCTCAGCATCTACAATCACCTCCCAATAACACAACCTGCAGAAACCCATCCTCAGCATCTCCACTCACCTCCCAATAAGACAACCTGCAGAAACGCATCCTCAGCATCTTCACTCACCTTCCAATAACACAACCTGCAGAAACCCATACTCAGCATCTTCACTCACCTCCCAATGAGACAACCTGCAGAAACCCATCCTCAGCATCTTCACTCACCTTCCAATAACACAACCTGCAGAAACCCATACTCAGCATCTTCACTCACCTCCCAATAACACAACCTGCAGATACCCATCCTCAGCATCTTCACTCACCTCCCAATAACACAACCTGCAGAAACCCATCCTCAGCATCGTCACTCACCTCCCAATAACACAAACTGCAGAAACCCATCCTCAGCATCTTCACTCACCTTCCAATAACACAACCTGCAGAAACCCATCCTCAGCATCTCCACTCACCTCCCAATAACACAACCTGCAGAAACCCATCCTCAGCATCTCCACTCACCTCCCAATAACACAACCTGCAGAAACCCATCCACAGCATCTCCACTCACCTCCCAATAACACAACCTGCAGAAACCCATCCTCAGCATCTTCACTCACCTCCCAATAACACAACCTGCAGATACCCATCCTCAGCATCTTCACTCACCTCCCAATAACACAACCTGCAGAAACCCATCCTCAGCATCGTCACTCACCTCCCAATAACACAACCTGCAGAAACCCATCCTCAGCATCTCCACTCACCTCCCAATAACACAACCTGCAGAAAACCCATCCTCAGCATCTTCACTCACCTCCCAATAACACAACCTGCAGAAACCCATCCTCAGCATCTCCACTCACCTCCCAAAAACAGAACCTGCAGAAACCCATCCTCAGCATCTCCACTCACCTCCCAACAACACAACCTGCAGAAATCCATCCTCAGCATCTTTACTCACCTTCCAATAACACAACCTGCAGAAACCCATCTTCAGCATCTTCACTCACCTCCCAATAACACAACCGGCAGAAACCCATCCTCAGCATCTCCACTCACCTCCCAATAACACAACCGGCAGAAACCCATCCTCAGCATCTTCACTCACCTCCCAATAACACAACCTGCAGAATCCCATCCTCAGCATCTTCACTCACCTCCCAATAACACAACCTGCAGAACCCCATCCTCAGCATCTTCACTCACCTCCCAATAACACAACCTGCAGAAACCCGTCCTCAGCATCTCCTCTCACCTCCCAATAACACAACCTGCAGAGCCCTTCCTCAGCATCTCCACTCACCTCCCAATAACACAACCTGGAGAACCCCATCCTCAGCATCTTCACTCACCTCCCAATAACACAACCTGCAGAAACCCATCCTCAGCATCTCCACTAACCTCCCAATAACACAACCTGCAGAAACCCATCCTCAGCATCTCCACTAACCTCCCAAAAACACAAACTGCAGAAACCCATCCTCAGCATCTACACTCACCTTCCAATATGACAACCTGCAGAAACCCATCCTCAGCATCTTCACTCACCTCCCAATAACACAACCTGCAGAAACCCATCCTCAGCATCTTCATTCACCTCCCAATAACACAACCTGCGAGAAACCCATCCTCAGCATCTCCACTCACCTCCCAATAACACAGTCTGCAGAAAATCATCCTCAGCATCTCCACTAACCTCCCAACAACACTACCTGCAGAAACCCATGCTCAGCATCTCCACTCACCTCCCAATAACATAACCTGCAGAATCCCATCCTCAGCATCTTCACCCACCTCCCAATAACACAACCTGCAGAAACTCATCCTCTGCATCTCCACTCACCACCCAATAACACAACCTGCAGAAACCCATCCTCAGCATCTTCACTCACCCCCCAATAACACAACCTGCAGAAACCAATCCTCAGCATCTCCACTCACCTCCCAATAACACAACCTGCAGAAACTCATCCTCTGCATCTTCACTCACCTCCCAATAACACAACCTGCAGAAACCCATCCTCAGCATCTTCACTCACCCCCCAATAACACAATCTGCAGAAACCAATCCTCAGCATCTCCACTCACCCCCCAATAACACAACCTGCAGAAACCCATCCTCAGCATCTCCACTCACCTCCCAATAACACAAACTGCAGAATCCCATCCTCAGCATCTTCACTAACCTTCCAATAACACAACCTGCAGAAACCCATCCTCAGCATCTTCACTCACCTCCCAATAACACAACCTGCAGAAACCCATCCTCAGCATCATCACTCACCTCCCAATAACACAACCTGCAGAAACCCATCCTGAGCATCTTCACTCACCTCCCAATAAGACAACCTGCAGAAACCCATCCTCAGCATCTCCACGCACCTTCCAATAACACAACTTGCAGAAACCCATCCTCAGCATCTTCACTCACCTCCCAGTAACACAACCTGCAGAAACCCATCCTCAGCATCTTCACTCACCTCCCAATAACACAACCTGCAGAAATCCATCCTCAGCATCTTCATTCGCCTCCCAATAACACAACCTGCAGAAACCCATCCTCAGCGTCTCTAATCACCTCCCAATAACACAAACTGCAGAAACCCATCCTCAGCATCTCCACTCACCTCCCAATAACACAACCTGCAGAAACCCATCCTCAGCATCTCCACTCACCTCCCAATAACACAAACTGCAGAAACCGTCCTCAGCATCTTCACTAACCTTCCAATAACACAACCTGCAGAAACCCATCCTCAGCATCTCCACTCACCTCCCAATTACACAACCTGCAGAAACCCATCCTCAGCATCTACAATCACCTCCCAATAACACAACCTGCAGAAACCCATCCTCAGCATCTCCACTCACCTCCCAATAAGACAACCTGCAGAAACCCATCCTCAGCATCTTCACTCACCTTCCAATAACACCACCTGCAGAAACCCATACTCAGCATCTTCACTCACCTCCCAATAAGACAACCTGCAGAAACCCATCCTCAGCATCTTCACTCACCTCCCAATGAGACAACCTGCAGAAACCCATCCTCAGCATCTTCACTCACCTTCCAATAACACAACCTGCAGAAACCCATACTCAGCATCTTCACTCACCTCCCAATAACACAACCTGCAGATACCCATCCTCAGCATCTTCACTCACCTCCCAATAACACAACCTGCAGAAACCCATCCTCAGCATCGTCACTCACCTCCCAATAACACAAACTGCAGAAACCCATCCTCAGCATCTTCACTCACCTTCCAATAACACAACCTGCAGAAACCCATCCTCAGCATCTCCACTCACCTCCCAATAACACAACCTGCAGAAACCCATCCTCAGCATCTCCACTCACCTCCCAATAACACAACCTGCAGAAACCCATCCTCAGCATCTCCACTCACCTCCCAATAACACAACCTGCAGAAACCCATCCTCAGCATCTTCACTCACCTCCCAATAACACAACCTGCAGATACCCATCCTCAGCATCTTCACTCACCTCCCAATAACACAACCTGCAGAAACCCATCCTCAGCATCGTCACTCACCTCCCAATAACACAACCTGCAGAAACCCATCCTCAGCATCTCCACTCACCTCCCAATAACACAACCTGCAGAAAACCCATCCTCAGCATCTTCACTCACCTCCCAATAACACAACCTGCAGAAACCCATCCTCAGCATCTCCACTCACCTCCCAATAACAGAACCTGCAGAAACCCATCCTCAGCATCTCCACTCACCTCCCAACAACACAACCTGCGGAAATCCATCCTCAGCATCTTTACTCACCTTCCAATAACACAACCTGCAGAAACCCATCTTCAGCATCTCCACTCACCTCCCAATTACACAACCTGCAGAAACCCATCCTCAGCATCTACAATCACCTCCCAATAACACAACCTGCAGAAACCCATCCTCAGCATCTCCACTCACCTCCCAATAAGACAACCTGCAGAAACCCATCCTCAGCATCTTCACTCACCTTCCAATAACACCACCTGCAGAAACCCATACTCAGCATCTTCACTCACCTCCCAATAAGACAACCTGCAGAAACCCATCCTCAGCATCTTCACTCACCTCCCAATGAGACAACCTGCAGAAACCCATCCTCAGCATCTTCACTCACCTTCCAATAACACAACCTGCAGAAACCCATACTCAGCATCTTCACTCACCTCCCAATAACACAACCTGCAGATACCCATCCTCAGCATCTTCACTCACCTCCCAATAACACAACCTGCAGAAACCCATCCTCAGCATCGTCACTCACCTCCCAATAACACAAACTGCAGAAACCCATCCTCAGCATCTTCACTCACCTTCCAATAACACAACCTGCAGAAACCCATCCTCAGCATCTCCACTCACCTCCCAATAACACAACCTGCAGAAACCCATCCTCAGCATCTCCACTCACCTCCCAATAACACAACCTGCAGAAACCCATCCTCAGCATCTCCACTCACCTCCCAATAACACAACCTGCAGAAACCCATCCTCAGCATCTTCACTCACCTCCCAATAACACAACCTGCAGATACCCATCCTCAGCATCTTCACTCACCTCCCAATAACACAACCTGCAGAAACCCATCCTCAGCATCGTCACTCACCTCCCAATAACACAACCTGCAGAAACCCATCCTCAGCATCTCCACTCACCTCCCAATAACACAACCTGCAGAAAACCCATCCTCAGCATCTTCACTCACCTCCCAATAACACAACCTGCAGAAACCCATCCTCAGCATCTCCACTCACCTCCCAATAACAGAACCTGCAGAAACCCATCCTCAGCATCTCCACTCACCTCCCAACAACACAACCTGCGGAAATCCATCCTCAGCATCTTTACTCACCTTCCAATAACACAACCTGCAGAAACCCATCTTCAGCATCTTCACTCACCTCCCAATAACACAACCGGCAGAAACCCATCCTCAGCATCTCCACTCACCTCCCAATAACACAACCGGCAGAAACCCATCCTCAGCATCTTCACTCACCTCCCAATAACACAACCTGCAGAATCCCATCCTCAGCATCTTCACTCACCTCCCAATAACACAACCTGCAGAACCCCATCCTCAGCATCTTCACTCACCTCCCAATAACACAACCTGCAGAAACCCGTCCTCAGCATCTCCTCTCACCTCCCAATAACACAACCTGCAGAAACCCATCCTCAGCATCTCCACTAACCTCCCAATAACACAACCTGCAGAAACTCATCCTCTGCATCTCTACTCACCACCCAATAACACAACCTGCAGAAACCCATCCTCAGCATCTTCACTCACCCCCCGATAACACAACCTGCAGAAACCAATCCTCAGCTTCTCCACTCACCTCCCAATAACACAACCTGCAGAAACTCATCCTCTGCATCTTCACTCACCTCCCAATAACACAACCTGCAGAAACCCATCCTCAGCATCTTCACTCACCCCCCAATAACACAATCTGCAGAAACCAATCCTCAGCATCTCCACTCACCCCCCAATAACACAACCTGCAGAAACCCATCCTCAGCATCTCCACTCACCTCCCAATAACACAAACTGCAGAATCCCATCCTCAGCATCTTCACTAACCTTCCAATAACACAACCTGCAGAAACCCATCCTCAGCATCTTCACTCACCTCCCAATAACACAACCTGCAGAAACCCATCCTCAGCATCATCACTCACATCCCAATAACACAACCTGCAGAAACCCATCCTGAGCATCTTCACTCACCTCCCAATAAGACAACCTGCAGAAACCCATCCTCAGCATCTCCACGCACCTTCCAATAACACAACCTGCAGAAACCCATCCTCAGCATCTTCACTCACCTCCCAGTAACACAACCTGCAGAAACCCATCCTCAGCATCTTCACTCACCTCCCAATAACACAACCTGCAGAAATCCATCCTCAGCATCTTCATTCGCCTCCCAATAACACAACCTGCAGAAACCCATCCTCAGTGTCTCTAATCACCTCCCAATAACACAAACTGCAGAAACCCATCCTCAGCATCTCCACTCACCTCCCAATAACACAACCTGCAGAAACCCATCCTCAGCATCTCCACTCACCTCCCAATAACACAAACTGCAGAAACCGTCCTCAGCATCTTCACTAACCTTCCAATAACACAACCTGCAGAAACCCATCCTCAGCATCTCCACTCACCTCCCAATTACACAACCTGCAGAAACCCATCCTCAGCATCTACAATCACCTCCCAATAACACAACCTGCAGAAACCCATCCTCAGCATCTCCACTCACCTCCCAATAAGACAACCTGCAGAAACCCATCCTCAGCATCTTCACTCACCTTCCAATAACACCACCTGCAGAAACCCATACTCAGCATCTTCACTCACCTCCCAATAAGACAACCTGCAGAAACCCATCCTCAGCATCTTCACTCACCTCCCAATGAGACAACCTGCAGAAACCCATCCTCAGCATCTTCACTCACCTTCCAATAACACAACCTGCAGAAACCCATACTCAGCATCTTCACTCACCTCCCAATAACACAACCTGCAGATACCCATCCTCAGCATCTTCACTCACCTCCCAATAACACAACCTGCAGAAACCCATCCTCAGCATCGTCACTCACCTCCCAATAACACAAACTGCAGAAACCCATCCTCAGCATCTTCACTCACCTTCCAATAACACAACCTGCAGAAACCCATCCTCAGCATCTCCACTCACCTCCCAATAACACAACCTGCAGAAACCCATCCTCAGCATCTCCACTCACCTCCCAATAACACAACCTGCAGAAACCCATCCTCAGCATCTCCACTCACCTCCCAATAACACAACCTGCAGAAACCCATCCTCAGCATCTTCACTCACCTCCCAATAACACAACCTGCAGATACCCATCCTCAGCATCTTCACTCACGTCCCAATAACACAACCTGCAGAAACCCATCCTCAGCATCGTCACTCACCTCCCAATAACACAACCTGCAGAAACCCATCCTCAGCATCTTTACTCACCTTCCAATAACACAACCTGCTGAAACCCATCTTCAGCATCTTCACTCACCTCCCAATAACACAACCGGCAGAAACCCATCCTCAGCATCTCCACTCACCTCCCAATAACACAACCGGCAGAAACCCATCCTCAGCATCTTCACTCACCTCCCAATAACACAACCTGCAGAATCCCATCCTCAGCATCTTCACTCACCTCCCAATAACACAACCTGCAGAACCCCATCCTCAGCATCTTCACTCACCTCCCAATAACACAACCTGCAGAAACCCATCCTCAGCATCTTCATTCACCTCCCAATAACACAACCTGCAGAAACCCATCCTCAGCATCTCCACTCACCTCCCAATAACACAGTCTGCAGAAAATCATCCTCAGCATCTCCACTAACCTCCCAACAACACTACCTGCAGAAACCCATGCTCAGCATCTCCACTCACCTCCCAATAACATAACCTGCAGAATCCCATCCTCAGCATCTTCACCCACCTCCCAATAACACAACCTGCAGAAACTCATCCTCTGCATCTCCACTCACCACCCAATAACACAACCTGCAGAAACCCATCCTCAGCATCTTCACTCACCCCCCAATAACACAACCTGCAGAAACCAATCCTCAGCATCTCCACTCACCTCCCAATAACACAACCTGCAGAAACTCATCCTCTGCATCTTCACTCACCTCCCAATAACACAACCTGCAGAAACCCATCCTCAGCATCTTCACTCACCCCCCAATAACACAATCTTCAGAAACCAATCCTCAGCATCTCCACTCACCCCCCAATAACACAACCTGCAGAAACCCATCCTCAGCATCTCCACTCACCTCCCAATAACACAAACTGCAGAATCCCATCCTCAGCATCTTCACTAACCTTCCAATAACACAACCTGCAGAAACCCATCCTCATCATCTTCACTCACCTCCCAATAACACAACCTGCAGAAACCCATCCTCAGCATCATCACTCACCTCCCAATAACACAACCTGCAGAAACCCATCCTGAGCATCTTCACTCACCTCCCAATAAGACAACCTGCAGAAACCCATCCTCAGCATCTCCACGCACCTTCCAATAACACAACCTGCAGAAACCCATCCTCAGCATCTTCACTCACCTCCCAGTAACACAACCTGCAGAAACCCATCCTCAGCATCTTCACTCACCTCCCAATAACACAACCTGCAGAAATCCATCCTCAGCATCTTCATTCGCCTCCCAATAACACAACCTGCAGAAACCCATCCTCAGCGTCTCTAATCACCTCCCAATAACACAAACTGCAGAAACCCATCCTCAGCATCTCCACTCACCTCCCAATAACACAACCTGCAGAAACCCATCCTCAGCATCTCCACTCACCTCCCAATAACACAAACTGCAGAAACCGTCCTCAGCATCTTCACTAACCTTCCAATAACACAACCTGCAGAAACCCATCCTCAGCATCTCCACTCACCTCCCAATTACACAACCTGCAGAAACCCATCCTCAGCATCTACAATCACCTCCCAATAACACAACCTGCAGAAACCCATCCTCAGCATCTCCACTCACCTCCCAATAAGACAACCTGCAGAAACCCATCCTCAGCATCTTCACTCACCTTCCAATAACACCACCTGCAGAAACCCATACTCAGCATCTTCACTCACCTCCCAATAAGACAACCTGCAGAAACCCATCCTCAGCATCTGCACTCACCTTCCAATAACACAACCTGCAGAAACCCATCCTCTGCATCTTCACTCACCTCCCAATAACACAACCTGCAGAAACCCATCCTCAGCATGTTCACTCACCCCCCAATAACACAATCTGCAGAAACCAATCCTCAGCATCTCCACTCACCCCCCAATAACACAACCTGCAGAAACCCATCCTCAGCATCTCCACTCACCTCCCAATAACACAACCTGCAGAAACCCATCCTCAGCACCTCCACTCACCTCCCAATAACACAAACTGCAGAATCCCATCCTCAGCATCTTCACTAACCTTCCAATAACACAACCTGCAGAAACCCATCCTCAGCATCTTCACTCACCTCCCAATAACACAACCTGCAGAAACCCATCCTCAGCATCATCACTCACCTCGCAATAACACAACCTGCAGAAACCCATCCTGAGCATCTTCACTCACCTCCCAATAAGACAACCTGCAGAAACCCATCCTCAGCATCTCCACGCACCTTCCAATAACACAACCTGCAGAAACCCATCCTCAGCATCTTCACTCACCTCCCAGTAACACAACCTGCAGAAACCCATCCTCAGCATCTTCACTCACCTCCCAATAACACAACCTGCAGAAATCCATCCTCAGCATCTTCATTCGCCTCCCAATAACACAACCTGCAGAAACCCATCCTCAGCATCTCCACTCACCTCCCAATAACACAACCTGCAGAAACCCATTCTCAACGTCTCCAATCACCTCCCAATAACACAAACTGCAGAAACCCATCCTCAGCATCTCCACTCACCTCCCAATAACACAACCAGCAGAAACCCATCCTCAGCATCTCCACTCACCTCCCAATAACACAAACTGCAGAAACCGTCCTCAGCATCTTCACTAACCTTCCAATAACACAACCTGCAGAAACCCATCCTCAGCATCTACAATCACCTTCCAATAACACAACCTGCAGAAACCCATCCTCAGCATCTCCACTCACCTCCCAGTAAGACAACCTGCAGAAACCCATCCTCAGCATCTTCACGAACATTCCAATAACACCAGCTGCAGAAACCCATACTCAGCATCTTCACTAACCTCCCAATAACCCAACCTGCAGAAACCCATCCTCAGCATCTCCACTCAGCTTCCAATAACACAACCTTCAGAAACGCACCCTCAGCATCTCCACTCACCTCCCAATAACACAAGCTGCAGAAAACCATCCTCAGCATCTTAACTCACCTCCCAATAACACAACCTGCAGAAACCCATCTTCAGCATCTCCAGTAACCTTCCAATAACACAACCTTCAGAAACGCATCCTCAGCATCTCCACTCACCTCCCAATAACACAAGCTGCAGAAAACCATTCTCAGCATCTCCACTCAGCTTCCAATAACACAACCTTCAGAAACGCATCCACAGCATCTCCACTCACCTCGCAATAACACAAGCTGCAGAAAACCATTCTCAACATCTCCACTCACCTCCCAATAACACAACCTGCAGAAACGAATCCTCAGCATCTTCACTCACCTCCCAATAACACAACCTGCAGAAACCCATCTTCAGCATCTCCAGTAACCTTCCAATAACACAACATGCAGAAACCCATCCTCAGCATCTTCACTCACCTCCCAATAACACAACCTGCAGAAACCCATCCTCAGCATCTCCACTCACCTCCCAATAACACAACCTGCAGAAACCCATCCTCAGCATCTCCACTCACCTCCCAATAACACAACCTGCAGAAACCCATCCTCAGCATCTCCACTCACCTCCCATTTAACACAACCTGCAGAAACCCATCCTCAGCATCTCCACTAACCTCCCAATAATACAACCTGCAGAAACCGATCCTCAGCATCTTCACTCACCTCCCAATTACACAACCTGCAGAAACCCATCCTCAGCATCTCGACTCACCTCCCAATAACGCAACCTGCAGAAACCCATCCTCAGCATCTTCACTCACCTTCCAATAACACAACCTGCAGAAACACATTCTCAGCATCTTCACTCACCTCCCAATAACACAACCTGCAGAAACCCATCCCCAGCACCTCCACACACCTCCCAATAACACAACCTGCAGAAACCCATCCTCAGCATCTTCACTCACCTCCCAATAACACAACCGGCAGAAACCCATCCTCAGAATCTCCACTAACCTCCCAACAACACAACCTGCAGAAACCCATCCTCAGCATCTCCACTAACCTCCCAATAACACAACCTGCAGAAACCCATTCTCAGCATCTCCACTCACCTCCCAATAACACAACCTGCAGAAACCCATCCTCAGCATCTCCACTCACCTCCCAATAACACAACCTGCAGAAACCCATCCTCAGCATCTTCACTCACCTCCCAGTAACACAACCTGCAGAAACCCATTCTCAGCATCTTCACTCACCTCCCAATAACACAACCTGCAGAAACCCATCCTCAGCATCTCCACTCACCTTCCAATAACACAACCTGCATAAACCCATCCTCAGCATCTTCACTCACCTCCCAGTAACACAACCTACAGAAACCCATCCTCAGCATCTTCACTCACCTCCCAATAACACAACCTGCAGAAACCCATCCTCAGCATCTCCACTCACCTTCCAATAACACAACCTGCTGAAACCCATCCTCAGCATCTTCACTCACCACCCAATAACACAACCTGCAGAAACCCATCCTCAGCATCTACAATCACCTCCCAATAACACAACCTGCAGAAACCCATCCTCAGCATCTCCACTCACCTCCCAATAAGACAACCTGCAGAAACCCATCCTCAGCATCTTCACTCACCTTCCAATAACACCACCTGCAGAAACCCATACTCAGCATCTTCACTCACCTCCCAATAAGACAACCTGCAGAAACCCATCCTCAGCATCTGCACTCACCTTCCAATAACACAACCTGCAGAAACCCATCCTCTGCATCTTCACTCACCTCCCAATAACACAACCTGCAGAAACCATTCCTCAGAATGTTCACTCACCCCCCAATAACACAATCTGCAGAAACCAATCCTCAGCATCTCCACTCACCCCCCAATAACACAACCTGCAGAAACCCATCCTCAGCATCTCCACTCACCTCCCAATAACACAACCTGCAGAAACCCATCCTCAGCACCTCCACTCACCTCCCAATAACACAAACTGCAGAATCCCATCCTCAGCATCTTCACTAACCTTCCAATAACACAACCTGCAGAAACCCATCCTCAGCATCTTCACTCACCTCCCAATAACACAACCTGCAGAAACCCATCCTCAGCATCATCACTCACCTCCCAATAACACAACCTGCAGAAACCCATCCTGAGCATCTTCACTCACCTCCCAATAAGACAACCTGCAGAAACCCATCCTCAGCATCTCCACGCACCTTCCAATAACACAACCTGCAGAAACCCATCCTCAGCATCTTCACTCACCTCCCAGTAACACAACCTGCAGAAACCCATCCTCAGCATCTTCACTCACCTCCCAATAACACAACCTGCAGAAATCCATCCTCAGCATCTTCATTCGCCTCCCAATAACACAACCTGCAGAAACCCATCCTCAGCATCTCCACTCACCTCCCAATAACACAACCTGCAGAAACCCATTCTCAACGTCTCCAATCACCTCCCAATAACACAAACTGCAGAAACCCATCCTCAGCATCTCCACTCACCTCCCAATAACACAACCAGCAGAAACCCATCCTCAGCATCTCCACTCACCTCCCAATAACACAAACTGCAGAAACCGTCCTCAGCATCTTCACTAACCTTCCAATAACACAACCTGCAGAAACCCATCCTCAGCATCTACAATCACCTTCCAATAACACAACCTGCAGAAATCCATCCTCAGCATCTCCACTCACCTCCCAATAAGACAACCTGCAGAAACCCATCCTCAGCATCTTCACGAACATTCCAATAACACCAGCTGCAGAAACCCATACTCAGCATCTTCACTAACCTCCCAATAACCCAACCTGCAGAAACCCATCCTCAGCATCTCCACTCAGCTTCCAATAACACAACCTTCAGAAACGCACCCTCAGCATCTCCACTCACCTCCCAATAACACAAGCTGCAGAAAACCATCCTCAGCATCTTAACTCACCTCCCAATAACACAACCTGCAGAAACCCATCTTCAGCATCTCCAGGAACCTTCCAATAACACAACCTTCAGAAACGCATCCTCAGCATCTCCACTCACCTCCCAATAACACAAGCTGCAGAAAACCATTCTCAGCATCTCCACTCACCTCCCAATAACACAACCTGCAGAAACCCATCCTCAGCATCTCCACTCAGCTTCCAATAACACAACCTTCAGAAACGCATCCACAGCATCTCCACTCACCTCGCAATAACACAAGCTGCAGAAAACCATTCTCAACATCTCCACTCACCTCCCAATGACACAACCTGCAGAAACGAATCCTCAGCATCTTCACTCACCTCCCAATAACACAACCTGCAGAAACCCATCTTCAGCATCTCCAGTAACCTTCCAATAACACAACATGCAGAAACCCATCCTCAGCATCTTCACTCACCTCCCAATAACACAACCTGCAGAAACCCATCCTCAGCATCTCCACTCACCTCCCAATAACACAACCTGCAGAAACCCATCCTCAGCATCTCCACTCACCTCCCAATAACACAACCTGCAGAAACCCATCCTCAGCATCTCCACTCACCTCCCATTTAACACAACCTGCAGAAACCCATCCTCAGCATCTCCACTAACCTCCCAATAATACAACCTGCAGAAACCGATCCTCAGCATCTTCACTCACCTCCCAATTACACAACCTGCAGAAACCCATCCTCAGCATCTCGACTCACCTCCCAATAACGCAACCTGCAGAAACCCATCCTCAGCATCTTCACTCACCTTCCAATAACACAACCTGCAGAAACACATTCTCAGCATCTTCACTCACCACCCAATAACACAACCTGCAGAAACCCATCCCCAGCACCTCCACACACCTCCCAATAACACAACCTGCAGAAACCCATCCTCAGCATCTTCACTCACCTCCCAATAACACAACCGGCAGAAACCCATCCTCAGAATCTCCACTAACCTCCCAACAACACAACCTGCAGAAACCCATCCTCAGCATCTCCACTAACCTCCCAATAACACAACCTGCAGAAACCCATTCTCAGCATCTCCACTCACCTCCCAATAACACAACCTGCAGAAACCCATCCTCAGCATCTCCACTCACCTCCCAATAACACAACCTGCAGAAACCCATCCTCAGCATCTTCACTCACCTCCCAGTAACACAACCTGCAGAAACCCATTCTCAGCATCTTCACTCACCTCCCAATAACACAACCTGCAGAAACCCATCCTCAGCATCTCCACTCACCTTCCAATAACACAACCTGCATAAACCCATCCTCAGCATCTTCACTCACCTCCCAGTAACACAACCTACAGAAACCCATCCTCAGCATCTTCACTCACCTCCCAATAACACAACCTGCAGAAACCCATCCTCAGCATCTCCACTCACCTTCCAATAACACAACCTGCTGAAACCCATCCTCAGCATCTTCACTCACCACCCAATAACACAACCTGCAGAAACCCATCCTCAGCAACTCCACTCACCTCCCAATAACACAACATGCAGAAACCCATTCTCAGCATCTCCACTCACCTCCCAATAACACAACCTGCAGAAACCCATCCTCAGCATCTTCACTCACCTCCCAATAACACAACTTGCCGAAACCCATCCTCAGCATCGTCACTCACCTCCCAATAACACAACCTGCAGAAACCCATCCTCAGCAACTCCAATCACCTCCCAATAACACAACCTGCAGAAATTCATCCTCTGCATCTCCACTCACCTCCCAATAACACAACCTGCAGAAACCCATCCTCAGCATCTTCACTCACTCCCCAATAACACAACCTGCAGAAACCCATCCTCAGCATCTCCACTCACCTCCCAATATCACAACCTGCAGAAACCAATCCTCAGCATCTTCACTCACCACCCAATAACACAACCTGCAGAAACACATTCTCAGCATCTTCACTCACCTCCCAATAACACAACCTGCCGAAACCCATCCCCAGCACCTCCACACACCTCCCAATAACACAACCTGCAGAAACCCATCCTCAGCATCTTCACTCACCTCCCAATAACACAACCGGCAGAAACCCATCCTCAGCATCTCCACTAACCTCCCAATAACACAACCTGCAGAAACCCATCCTCAGCATCTCCACTAACCTCCCAATAACACAACCTGCAGAAACCCATTCTCAGCATCTCCACTCACCTCCCAATAACACAACCTGCAGAAACCCATCCTCAGCATCTCCACTCACCTCCCAATAACACAACCTGCAGAAACCCATCCTCAGCATCTTCACTCACCTCCCAGTAACACAACCTGCAGAAACCCATCCTCAGCATCTTCACTCACCTCCCAATAACACAACCTGCAGAAACCCATTCTCAGCATCTCCACTCACCTCCCAATAACACAACCTGCAGAAACCCATCCTCAGCATCTCCACTCACCTCCCAATAACACAACCTGCCTAAACCCATCCTCAGCATCGTCACTCACCACCCAATAACACAACCTGCAGAAACCCATCCTCAGCAACTCCACTCACCTCCCAATAAAACAACATGCAGAAACCCATTCTCAGCATCTCCACTCACCTCCCAATAACACAACCTGCAGAAACCCATCCTCAGCATCTTCACTCACCTCCCAATAACGCAACCTGCAGAAACCCATTCTCAGCATCTCCAATCACCTCCCAATAACACAACCTGCAGAAACTCATCCTCTGCATCTCCACTCACCTCCCAATAACACAACCTGCAGAAACCCATCCTCAGCATCTTCACTCACCCCCCAATAACACAACCTGCAGAAACCAATCCTCAGCATCTCCACTCACCTCCCAATAACACAACCTGCAGAAACTCATCCTCTGCATCTTCACTCACCTCCCAATAACACAACCTGCAGAAACCCATCCTCAGCATCTTCACTCACCTCCCAATAACACAACCTGCAGAAACCCATCCTCAGCATCTCCACTCACCTCCCAATAACACAAACTGCAGAAACCGTCCTCAGCATCTTCACTAACCTTCCAATAACACAACCTGCAGAAACCCATCCTCAGCATCTACAATCACCTCCCAATAACACAACCTGCAGAAACCCATCCTCAGCATCTCCACTCACCTCCCAATAAGACAACCTGCAGAAACCCATCCTCAGCATCTTCACGAACATTCCAATAACACCAGCTGCAGAAACCCATACTCAGCATCTTCACTAACCTCCCAATAACCCAACCTGCAGAAACCCATCCTCAGCATCTCCACTCAGCTTCCAATAACACAACCTTCAGAAACGCATCCTCAGCATCTCCACTCACCTCCCAATAACACAAGCTGCAGAAAACCATCCTCAGCATCTTAACTCACCTCCCAATAACACAACCTGCAGAAACCCATCTTCAGCATCTCCAGTAACCTTCCAATAACACAACATGCAGAAACCCATCCTCAGCATCTTCACTCACCTCCCAATAACACAACCTGCAGAAACCCATCCTCAGCATCTCCACTCACCTTCCAATAAAACAACCTGCAGAAACCCATCCTCAGCATCTCCACTCACCTCCCAATAACACAACCTGCAGAAACCCATCCTCAGCATCTCCACTAACCTCCCAATAATACAACCTGCAGAAACCGATCCTCAGCATCTTCACTCACCTCCCAATTACACAACCTGCAGAAACCCATCCTCAGCATCTCGACTCACCTCCCAATAACGCAACCTGCAGAAACCCATCCTCAGCATCTTCACTCACCTTCCAATAACACAACCTGCAGAAACACATTCTCAGCATCTTCACTCACCTCCCAATAACACAACCTGCAGAAACCCATCCCCAGCACCTCCACACACCTCCCAATAACACAACCTGCAGAAACCCATCCTCAGCATCTTCACTCACCTCCCAATAACACAACCGGCAGAAACCCATCCTCAGAATCTCCACTAACCTCCCAATAACACAACCTGCAGAAACCCATCCTCAGCATCTCCACTAACCTCCCAATAACACAACCTGCAGAAACCCATTCTCAGCATCTCCACTCACCTCCCAATAACACAACCTGCAGAAACCCATCCTCAGCATCTCCACTCACCTCCCAATAACACAACCTGCAGAAACCCATCCTCAGCATCTTCACTCACCTCCCAGTAACACAAGCTGCAGAAACCCATCCTCAGCATCTTCACTCACCTCCCAATAACACAACCTACAGAAACCCATTCTCAGCATCTCCACTCACCTTCCAATAACACAACCTGCTGAAACCCATCCTCAGCATCTTCACTCACCACCCAATAACACAACCTGCAGAAACCCATCCTCAGCAACTCCAATCACCTCCCAATAACACAACCTGCAGAAATTCATCCTCTGCATCTCCACTCACCTCCCAATAACACAACCTGCAGAAACCCATCCTCAGCATCTTCACTCACTCCCCAATAACACAACCTGCAGAAACCCATCCTCAGCATCTCCACTCACCTCCCAATATCACAACCTGCAGAAACACATTCTCAGCATCTTCACTCACCTCCCAATATCACAACCTGCCGAAACCCATCCCCAGCACCTCCACACACCTCCCAATAACACAACCTGCAGAAACCCATCCTCAGCATCTTCACTCACCTCCCAATAACACAACCGGCAGAAACCCATCCTCAGCATCTCCACTAACCTCCCAATAACACAACCTGCAGAAACCCATCCTCAGCATCTCCACTAACCTCCCAATAACACAGCCTGCAGAAACCCATTCTCAGCATCTCCACTCACCTCCCAATAACACAACCTGCAGAAACCCATCCTCAGCATCTCCACTCACCTCCCAATAACACAACCTGCAGAAACCCATCCTCAGCATCTTCACTCACCTCCCAGTAACACAACCTGCAGAAACCCATCCTCAGCATCTTCACTCACCTCCCAATAACACAACCTGCAGAAACCCATTCTCAGCATCTCCACTCACCTCCCAATAACACAACCTGCCGAAACCCATCCTCAGCATCGTCACTCACCACCCAATAACACAACCTGCAGAAACCCATCCTCAGTAACTCCACTCACCTCCCAATAAAACAACATGCAGAAACCCATTCTCAGCATCTCCACTCACCTCCCAATAACACAACCTGCAGAAACCCATCCTCAGCATCTTCACTCACCTCCCAATAACGCAACCTGCAGAAACCCATTCTCAGCATCTCCAATCACCTCCCAATAACACAACCTGCAGAAACTCATCCTCTGCATCTCCACTCACCTCCCAATAACACAACCTGCAGAAACTCATCCTCTGCATCTTCACTCACCTCCCAATAACACAACCTGCAGAAACCCATCCTCAGCATCTTCACTCACCCCCCAATAACACAACCTGCAGAAACCTATCCTCAGCATCTTCACTCAACTCCCAATAACACAACCTGCAGAAACCCATCCTCAGCATCTTCACTCACCCCCCAATAACACAACCTGCAGAAACCAATCCTCAGCATCTCCACTCACCTCCCAATAACACAACCTGCAGAAACTCATCCTCTGCATCTTCACTCACCTCCCAATAACACAACCTGCAGAAACCCATCCTCAGCATCTTCACTCACCCCCCAATAACACAACCTGCAGAAACCAATCCTCAGCATCTCCACTCACCCCCCAATAACACAACCTGCAGAAACCAATCCTCAGCATCTCCACCCACCTCCCAATAACACAACCTGCAGAAACCCATCCTCAGCATCTCCACTCACCTCCCAATAACACAAACTGCAGAAACCCATCCTCAGCATCTTCACTCAACTTCCAATAACACAACCTGCAGAAACCCATCCTCAGCATCTTCACTAATCTTCCAATAACACAACCTGCAGGAACCCATCCTCAGCATCTCCACTCACCTTCCAATAACACAACCTGCAGAAACCCATCCTCAGCATCTCCACTCACCTCCGAATAACACAACCTGCAGAAACCCATCCTCAGCATCATCACTCACCTCCCAATAACACAACCTGCAGAAACCCATCCTCAGCATCTTCACTCACCTCCCAATAACACAACCTGCAGGAACCCATCCTCAGCATCTCCACTCACCTTCCAATAACACAACCTGCAGAAACCCATCCTCAGCATCTTCACTCACCTCCCAATAACACAACCTTCAGAAACCCATCCTCAGCATTTTCAATCAACTCCCAATAACACAACCTGCAGAAACCCATCCTCAGCATCTTCATTCACCTCCCAATAACACAACCTGCAGACACCCATCCTCAGCATCTCCACTCACCTCCCAATAACACAACCTGCAGAAACCCATCCTCAGCATCTCCACTCACCTCCCAAAAACACAAACTGCAGAAACACATTCTCAGCATCTCCACACACCTCCCAATAACACAACCTGCAGAAACCCATCCTCAGCATCTCCACTCACCTTCCATAACACAACCTGCAGAAACCCATCCTCAGCATCTCCACTCACCTCCCAAAAAAACAAACTGCAGAAACACATTCTCAGCATCTCCACTCACCTCCCAATAACACAACCTGCAGAAACCCATCCTCAGCATCTCCACTCACCTCCCAATAACACAACCTGCAGAAACCCATCCTCTGAATCTCCACTCACCTCCCAATAACACAACCTGCAGAAATCCATCCTCAGCATCTTTACTCACCTTCTAATAACACAACCTGCAGAAACCCATCCTATGCATCTCCACTCACCTTCCAATAACACAACCTGCAGAAACCCTACTTCAGCATCTTCACTCACCTCCCAATAACACAACCGGCAGAAACCCATCCTCAGCATCTCCACTCACCTCCCAATATCACAACCTGCAGAAACCCATCCTCAGCATCTACACTCACCTTCCAATAAGACAACCTGCAGAAACCGATCCTCATCATCTTCACTCACCTCACAATAACACAACCTGCAGAAACCCATCCTCAGCATCTTCACTCACCTCCCAATAACACAACCTGCAGAAACCTATCCTCAGCATCTCCACTCACCTCCCAATAACACAACCTGCAGAAACCCATCCTCAGCATCTCCACTCACCTCCCAATAACACAACCTGCAGAAACCCATCCTCAGCATCTTCACCCACCTCCCAGTAACACAACCTGCAGAACCCCATCCTCAGCAACTTCATTCACCTCCCAATAACACAACCTGCAGAAACCCATCCTCAGCATCTTCATTCACCTCCCAATAACACAACCTGCAGAAACCC
Organism: Scyliorhinus torazame; assembly: GCF_047496885.1. Classification (NCBI taxonomy): domain Eukaryota; kingdom Metazoa; phylum Chordata; class Chondrichthyes; order Carcharhiniformes; family Scyliorhinidae; genus Scyliorhinus; species Scyliorhinus torazame. The sequence continues at coordinate 941,900 of NW_027307768.1, forward strand.
ATCCTCAGCATCTTCATTCACCTCCCAATAACACAACCTGCAGAAACCCATCCTCAGCATCTTCATTCACCTCCTAATAACACAACCTGCAGAAACCCATCCTCAGCATCTCAACTAACCTCCCAACAACACAACCTGCAGAAACCCATCCTCAGCGTCTCCAATCACCTCCCAATAACACAACCTGCAGAAACCGTCCTCAGCATCGTCCCTAACCTTCCAATGACAGAACCTGCAGAAACCCATCCTCAGCATCTCCACTCACCTCCCAATAACACAACCTGCAGAAACCCATCCTCAGCATCTTCACTCACCCCCCAATAACACAACCTGCAGAAACCCATCCTCAGCATCTCAACTAACCTCCCAATAACACAACCTGCAGAAACACATCCTCAGCATCTTCACTCACCTCCAAATAACACAACCTGCAGCTACCCATCCTCAGCATCTCCACTCACCTCCCAATAACATAACCTGCAGAAACCCATCCCCAGCATCTCCACTCACCTTCCAATAACACAACCTGCTGAAAACCATCCTCAGCATCTCCACTCACCTCCCAATAATACAACCTGCAGAAACCCATCCTCAGCATCTTCACTCACCTCCCAATAACACAACCTGCAGAAACCCATCCTCAGCATCTTCACTCACCTCCCAATAACACAACCTGCAGAAACCCATCCTCAACATCTCCACTCACCTCCCAGTAACACAACCTGCAGAAACCCTTCATCAGCATCTTCACTAACACACCAATAACACAAACTGCAGAAACATATCCTCAGCACCTTCACTCACCTCCCAATAACACAACCTGCAGAAACCCATCCTCAGCATCTCCATCTCCTTCCAATAACACAACCTGCAGAAACCCATCCTCAGGGTCTCCAATCACCTCCCAATAACACAACCTGAAGAAACCATCCTCAGCATCTTCACTCACCTCCCAATAACACAACCTGCAGAAACCCATCCTCAGCATCTCCACACCCCTCCCAATAACACAACCTGCAGAAACCCATCCTCAGCATCTCCACTCACCTTCCAATAACACAACCTGCAGAAACCCATTCTCAGCGTCTCCAATCACCTCCCAATAACACAACCAGCAGAAACCGTCCTCAGCATCTTCACTAACCTTCCAATAACACAACCTGCAGAAACCCATCCTCAGCATCTCCACTCACCTCCCAATAACACAACCTGCAGAAACCGATCCTCAGCATCTCCACTCACCTCCCAATAACACAACCTTCAGAAACCCATCCTCAGCATCTCCACTCACCTCACAATAACACAACCTGCAGAAATCCATCCTCAGCATCTTCACTCAGCTCCCAATAACACAACCTGCAGAAACCCATCCTCAGCATCTTCACTCACCTCCCAATAACACAACCTGCAGAAACCCATCCTCAGCATCTCCACTCACCTCCCAATAACACAACCTGCAGAAACCCATCCTCAGCATCTTTACTCACCTTCCAATAACACAACCTGCAGAAACCCATCCTCAGCATCTCCACTCACCTCCCAATAACACAACCTGCAGAAATCCATCCTCAGCATCTTTACTCACCTTCCAATAACACAACCTGCAGAAACCCATCCTCAGCATCTCCACTCAGCTTCCAATAACACAACCTGCAGAAAACCATCTTCAGCATCTTCACTCACCTCCCAATAACACAACCGGCAGAAACCCATCCTCAGCATCTCCACTCACCTCCCAATATCACAACCTGCAGAAACCCATCTTCAGCATCTGCACTCACCTTACAATAAGACAACCTGCAGAAACCGATCCTCATCATCTCCACTCACCTCCCAATAACACAACCTGCAGAAACCCATCCTCAGCATCTTCACTCACCTCCCAATAACACAACCTGCAGAAACCCATCCTCAGCATCTTCACCCACCTCCCAGTAACACAACCTGCAGAAACCCATCCTCAGCATCTCCACTCCCCTCCCAATAACACAACCTGCAGAAACCCATCTTCAGCATCTTCACTCACCTCCCAATAACACAACCGGCTGAAACCCATCCTCAGCATCTCCACTCACCTCCCAATATCACAACCTGCAGAAATCCATCCTCAGCATCTCCACTCACCTCCCAATAACATAACCTGCGGAAACCCATCCCCAGCATCTCCACTCACCTTCCAATAACACAACCTGCTGAAAACCATCCTCAGCATCTCCACTCACCTCCCAATAATACAACCTGCAGAAACCCATCCTCAGCATCTTCACTCACCTCCCAATAACACAACCTGCAGAAACCCATCCTCAGCATCTTCACTCACCTCCCAATAACACAACCTGCAGAAACCCATCCTCAGCATCTCCACTCACCTCCCAGTAACACAACCTGCAGAAACCCATCATCAGCATCTTCACTAACACACCAATAACACAAACTGCAGAAACCTATCCTCAGCACCTTCACTCACCTCCCAATAACACAACCTGCAGAAACCCATCCTCAGCATCTCCATCTCCTTCCAATAACACAACCTGCAGGAACCCATCCTCAGCATCTCCACTCACCTCCCAAAAACACAACCTGCAGAAACCCATCCTCAGGGTCTCCAATCACCTCCCAATAACACAACCTGCAGAAGCCCATCCTCCGCATCTTCACTCACCTCCCAATAACACAACCTGCAGAAACCCATCCTCAGCATCTTCACTAACACACCAATAACACAAACTGCAGAAACCCATCGTCAGCATTTTCAATCAACTCCCAATAACACAACCTGCAGAAACCCATCCTCAGCCTCTCCACTCACCTCCCAATAACACAACCTGCAGAAACCCATCCTCAGCATCTCCACTCACCTCCCAATAACACAACCTGCAGAAACCCATCCTCAGCATCTCCACTCACCTCCCGATAACACAACCTGCAGAAACCCATCCTCAGCATCTCCACTCACCTCCCAATAACACAACCTGCAGAAACCCATCCTCAGCATCTCCACTCACCTTCCAATAACACAACCTGCAGAAACTCATCCTCAGCATCTTCACTCACCTCCCAATAACACAACCTGCAGAAACTCATCCTCAGCATCTTCACTCACCTCCCAATAACACAACCTGCAGAAACCCATCCTCAGCATCTCCACACCCCTCCCAATAACACAACCTGCAGAAACCCATCCTCAGCATCTCCACTCACCTTCCAATAACACAACCTGCAGAAACCCATTCTCAGCGGCTCCAATCACCTCCCAATAACACAACCAGCAGAAACCGTCCTCAGCATCTTCACTAACCTTCCAATAACACAACCTGAAGAAACCCATCCTCAGCATCTCCACTCACCTCCCAATAACACAACCTGCAGAAACCGATCCTCAGCATCTCCACTCACCTCCCAATAACACAACCTGCACAAACCCATCCTCAGCATCTCCACTCACCTCCCGATAACACAACCTGCAGAAACCCATCCTCAGCATCTTCACTCACCTCCCAATAACACAACCTGCAGAAACCCATCCTCAGCATCTCCACTCACCTTCCAATAACACAACCTGCTGAAACCCATCCTCAGCATCTTCACTCACCACCCAATAACACAACCTGCAGAAACCCATCCTCAGCAACTCCACTCACCTCCCAATAACACAACATGCAGAAACCCATTCTCAGCATCTCCACTCACCTCCCAATAACACAACCTGCAGAAACCCATCCTCAGCATCTTCACTCACCTCCCAATAACACAACTTGCCGAAACCCATCCTCAGCATCGTCACTCACCTCCCAATAACACAACCTGCAGAAACCCATCCTCAGCAACTCCAATCACCTCCCAATAACACAACCTGCAGAAATTCATCCTCTGCATCTCCACTCACCTCCCAATAACACAACCTGCAGAAACCCATCCTCAGCATCTTCACTCACTCCCCAATAACACAACCTGCAGAAACCCATCCTCAGCATCTCCACTCACCTCCCAATATCACAACCTGCAGAAACACATTCTCAGCATCTTCACTCACCTCCCAATAACACAACCTGCCGAAACCCATCCCCAGCACCTCCACACACCTCCCAATAACACAACCTGCAGAAACCCATCCTCAGCATCTTCACTCACCTCCCAATAACACAACCGGCAGAAACCCATCCTCAGCATCTCCACTAACCTCCCAATAACACAACCTGCAGAAACCCATCCTCAGCATCTCCACTAACCTCCCAATAACACAACCTGCAGAAACCCATTCTCAGCATCTCCACTCACCTCCCAATAACACAACCTGCAGAAACCCATCCTCAGCATCTCCACTCACCTCCCAATAACACAACCTGCAGAAACCCATCCTCAGCATCTTCACTCACCTCCCAGTAACACAACCTGCAGAAACCCATCCTCAGCATCTTCACTCACCTCCCAATAACACAACCTGCAGAAACCCATTCTCAGCATCTCCACTCACCTCCCAATAACACAACCTGCAGAAACCCATCCTCAGCATCTCCACTCACCTCCCAATAACACAACCTGCCTAAACCCATCCTCAGCATCGTCACTCACCACCCAATAACACAACCTGCAGAAACCCATCCTCAGCAACTCCACTCACCTCCCAATAAAACAACATGCAGAAACCCATTCTCAGCATCTCCACTCACCTCCCAATAACACAACCTGCAGAAACCCATCCTCAGCATCTTCACTCACCTCCCAATAACGCAACCTGCAGAAACCCATTCTCAGCATCTCCAATCACCTCCCAATAACACAACCTGCAGAAACTCATCCTCTGCATCTCCACTCACCTCCCAATAACACAACCTGCAGAAACCCATCCTCAGCATCTTCACTCACCCCCCAATAACACAACCTGCAGAAACCAATCCTCAGCATCTCCACTCACCTCCCAATAACACAACCTGCAGAAACTCATCCTCTGCATCTTCACTCACCTCCCAATAACACAACCTGCAGAAACCCATCCTCAGCATCTTCACTCACCTCCCAATAACACAACCTGCAGAAACCCATCCTCAGCATCTCCACTCACCTCCCAATAACACAAACTGCAGAAACCGTCCTCAGCATCTTCACTAACCTTCCAATAACACAACCTGCAGAAACCCATCCTCAGCATCTACAATCACCTCCCAATAACACAACCTGCAGAAACCCATCCTCAGCATCTCCACTCACCTCCCAATAAGACAACCTGCAGAAACCCATCCTCAGCATCTTCACGAACATTCCAATAACACCAGCTGCAGAAACCCATACTCAGCATCTTCACTAACCTCCCAATAACCCAACCTGCAGAAACCCATCCTCAGCATCTCCACTCAGCTTCCAATAACACAACCTTCAGAAACGCATCCTCAGCATCTCCACTCACCTCCCAATAACACAAGCTGCAGAAAACCATCCTCAGCATCTTAACTCACCTCCCAATAACACAACCTGCAGAAACCCATCTTCAGCATCTCCAGTAACCTTCCAATAACACAACATGCAGAAACCCATCCTCAGCATCTTCACTCACCTCCCAATAACACAACCTGCAGAAACCCATCCTCAGCATCTCCACTCACCTTCCAATAAAACAACCTGCAGAAACCCATCCTCAGCATCTCCACTCACCTCCCAATAACACAACCTGCAGAAACCCATCCTCAGCATCTCCACTAACCTCCCAATAATACAACCTGCAGAAACCGATCCTCAGCATCTTCACTCACCTCCCAATTACACAACCTGCAGAAACCCATCCTCAGCATCTCGACTCACCTCCCAATAACGCAACCTGCAGAAACCCATCCTCAGCATCTTCACTCACCTTCCAATAACACAACCTGCAGAAACACATTCTCAGCATCTTCACTCACCTCCCAATAACACAACCTGCAGAAACCCATCCCCAGCACCTCCACACACCTCCCAATAACACAACCTGCAGAAACCCATCCTCAGCATCTTCACTCACCTCCCAATAACACAACCGGCAGAAACCCATCCTCAGAATCTCCACTAACCTCCCAATAACACAACCTGCAGAAACCCATCCTCAGCATCTCCACTAACCTCCCAATAACACAACCTGCAGAAACCCATTCTCAGCATCTCCACTCACCTCCCAATAACACAACCTGCAGAAACCCATCCTCAGCATCTCCACTCACCTCCCAATAACACAACCTGCAGAAACCCATCCTCAGCATCTTCACTCACCTCCCAGTAACACAAGCTGCAGAAACCCATCCTCAGCATCTTCACTCACCTCCCAATAACACAACCTACAGAAACCCATTCTCAGCATCTCCACTCACCTTCCAATAACACAACCTGCTGAAACCCATCCTCAGCATCTTCACTCACCACCCAATAACACAACCTGCAGAAACCCATCCTCAGCAACTCCAATCACCTCCCAATAACACAACCTGCAGAAATTCATCCTCTGCATCTCCACTCACCTCCCAATAACACAACCTGCAGAAACCCATCCTCAGCATCTTCACTCACTCCCCAATAACACAACCTGCAGAAACCCATCCTCAGCATCTCCACTCACCTCCCAATATCACAACCTGCAGAAACACATTCTCAGCATCTTCACTCACCTCCCAATAACACAACCTGCCAAAACCCATCCCCAGCACCTCCACACACCTCCCAATAACACAACCTGCAGAAACCCATCCTCAGCATCTTCACTCACCTCCCAATAACACAACCGGCAGAAACCCATCCTCAGCATCTCCACTAACCTCCCAATAACACAACCTGCAGAAACCCATCCTCAGCATCTCCACTAACCTCCCAATAACACAACCTGCAGAAACCCATTCTCAGCATCTCCACTCACCTCCCAATAACACAACCTGCAGAAACCCATCCTCAGCATCTCCACTCACCTCCCAATAACACAACCTGCAGAAACCCATCCTCAGCATCTTCACTCACCTCCCAGTAACACAACCTGCAGAAACCCATCCTCAGCATCTTCACTCACCTCCCAATAACACAACCTGCAGAAACCCATTCTCAGCATCTCCACTCACCTCCCAATAACACAACCTGCCGAAACCCATCCTCAGCATCGTCACTCACCACCCAATAACACAACCTGCAGAAACCCATCCTCAGCAACTCCACTCACCTCCCAATAAAACAACATGCAGAAACCCATTCTCAGCATCTCCACTCACCTCCCAATAACACAACCTGCAGAAACCCATTCTCAGCATCTCCAATCACCTCCCAATAACACAACCTGCAGAAACTCATCCTCTGCATCTCCACTCAACTCCCAATAACACAACCTGCAGAAACCCATCCTCAGCATCTTCACTCACCCCCCAATAACACAACCTGCAGAAACCAATCCTCAGCATCTCCACTCACCTCCCAATAACACAACCTGCAGAAACTCATCCTCTGCATCTTCACTCACCTCCCAATAACACAACCTGCAGAAACCCATCCTCAGCATCTTCACTCACCCCCCAATAACACAACCTGCAGAAACCAATCCTCAGCATCTCCACTCACCCCCCAATAACACAACCTGCAGAAACCAATCCTCAGCATCTCCACCCACCTCCCAATAACACAACCTGCAGAAACCCATCCTCAGCATCTCCACTCACCTCCCAATAACACAAACTGCAGAAACCCATCCTCAGCATCTTCACTCAACTTCCAATAACACAACCTGCAGAAACCCATCCTCAGCATCTTCACTAATCTTCCAATAACACAACCTGCAGGAACCCATCCTCAGCATCTCCACTCACCTTCCAATAACACAACCTGCAGAAACCCATCCTCAGCATCTCCACTCACCTCCGAATAACACAACCTGCAGAAACCCATCCTCAGCATCATCACTCACCTCCCAATAACACAACCTGCAGAAACCCATCCTCAGCATCTTCACTCACCTCCCAATAACACAACCTGCAGGAACCCATCCTCAGCATCTCCACTCACCTTCCAATAACACAACCTGCAGAAACCCATCCTCAGCATCTTCACTCACCTCTCAATAACACAACCTTCAGAAACCCATCCTCAGCATTTTCAATCAACTCCCAATAACACAACCTGCAGAAACCCATCCTCAGCATCTTCATTCACCTCCCAATAACACAACCTGCAGACACCCATCCTCAGCATCTCCACTCACCTCCCAATAACACAACCTGCAGAAACCCATCCTCAGCATCTCCACTCACCTCCCAAAAACACAAACTGCAGAAACACATTCTCAGCATCTCCACACACCTCCCAATAACACAACCTGCAGAAACCCGTCCTCAGCATCTCCACTCACCTTCCATAACACAACCTGCAGAAACCCATCCTCAGCATCTCCACTCACCTCCCAAAAACACAAACTGCAGAAACACATTCTCAGCATCTCCACTCACCTCCCAATAACACAACCTGCAGAAACCCATCCTCAGCATCTCCACTCACCTCCCAATAACACAACCTGCAGAAACCCATCCTCTGAATCTCCACTCACCTCCCAATAACACAACCTGCAGAAATCCATCCTCAGCATCTTTACTCACCTTCTAATAACACAACCTGCAGAAACCCATCCTATGCATCTCCACTCACCTTCCAATAACACAACCTGCAGAAACCCTACTTCAGCATCTTCACTCACCTCCCAATAACACAACCGGCAGAAACCCATCCTCAGCATCTCCACTCACCTCCCAATATCACAACCTGCAGAAACCCATCCTCAGCATCTACACTCACCTTCCAATAAGACAACCTGCAGAAACCGATCCTCATCATCTTCACTCACCTCACAATAACACAACCTGCAGAAACCCATCCTCAGCATCTTCACTCACCTCCCAATAACACAACCTGCAGAAACCTATCCTCAGCATCTCCACTCACCTCCCAATAACACAACCTGCAGAAACCCATCCTCAGCATCTCCACTCACCTCCCAATAACACAACCTGCAGAAACCCATCCTCAGCATCTTCACCCACCTCCCAGTAACACAACCTGCAGAACCCCATCCTCAGCAACTTCATTCACCTCCCAATAACACAACCTGCAGAAACCCATCCTCAGCATCTTCATTCACCTCCCAATAACACAACCTGCAGAAACCCATCCTCAGCATCTTCATTCACCTCCCAATAACACAACCTGCAGAAACCCATCCTCAGCATCTTCATTCACCTCCCAATAACACAACCTGCAGAAACCCATCCTCAGCATCTCAACTAACCTCCCAACAACACAACCTGCAGAAACCCATCCTCAGCGTCTCCAATCACCTCCCAATAACACAACCTGCAGAAACCGTCCTCAGCATCGTCCCTAACCTTCCAATGACAGAACCTGCAGAAACCCATCCTCAGCATCTCCACTCACCTCCCAATAAGACAACCTGCAGAAACCCATCCTCAGCATCTTCACTCACCCCCCAATAACACAACCTGCAGAAACCCATCCTCAGCATCTCAACTAACCTCCCAATAACACAACCTGCAGAAACACATCCTCAGCATCTTCACTCACCTCCAAATAACACAACCTGCAGCTACCCATCCTCAGCATCTCCACTCACCTCCCAATAACATAACCTGCAGAAACCCATCCCCAGCATCTCCACTCACCTTCCAATAACACAACCTGCTGAAAACCATCCTCAGCATCTCCACTCACCTCCCAATAATACAACCTGCAGAAACCCATCCTCAGCATCTTCACTCACCTCCCAATAACACAACCTGCAGAAACCCATCCTCAGCATCTTCACTCACCTCCCAATAACACAACCTGCAGAAACCCATCCTCAACATCTCCACTCACCTCCCAGTAACACAACCTGCAGAAACCCTTCATCAGCATCTTCACTAACACACCAATAACACAAACTGCAGAAACATATCCTCAGCACCTTCACTCACCTCCCAATAACACAACCTGCAGAAACCCATCCTCAGCATCTCCATCTCCTTCCAATAACACAACCTGCAGAAACCCATCCTCAGGGTCTCCAATCACCTCCCAATAACACAACCTGAAGAAACCATCCTCAGCATCTTCACTCACCTCCCAATAACACAACCTGCAGAAACCCATCCTCAGCATCTCCACACCCCTCCCAATAACACAACCTGCAGAAACCCATCCTCAGCATCTCCACTCACCTTCCAATAACACAACCTGCAGAAACCCATTCTCAGCGTCTCCAATCACCTCCCAATAACACAACCAGCAGAAACCGTCCTCAGCATCTTCACTAACCTTCCAATAACACAACCTGCAGAAACCCATCCTCAGCATCTCCACTCACCTCCCAATAACACAACCTGCAGAAACCGATCCTCAGCATCTCCACTCACCTCCCAATAACACAACCTTCAGAAACCCATCCTCAGCATCTCCACTCACCTCACAATAACACAACCTGCAGAAATCCATCCTCAGCATCTTCACTCAGCTCCCAATAACACAACCTGCAGAAACCCATCCTCAGCATCTTCACTCACCTCCCAATAACACAACCTGCAGAAACCCATCCTCAGCATCTCCACTCACCTCCCAATAACACAACCTGCAGAAACCCATCCTCAGCATCTTTACTCACCTTCCAATAACACAACCTGCAGAAACCCATCCTCAGCATCTCCACTCACCTCCCAATAACACAACCTGCAGAAATCCATCCTCAGCATCTTTACTCACCTTCCAATAACACAACCTGCAGAAACCCATCCTCAGCATCTCCACTCAGCTTCCAATAACACAACCTGCAGAAAACCATCTTCAGCATCTTCACTCACCTCCCAATAACACAACCGGCAGAAACCCATCCTCAGCATCTCCACTCACCTCCCAATATCACAACCTGCAGAAACCCATCTTCAGCATCTGCACTCACCTTACAATAAGACAACCTGCAGAAACCGATCCTCATCATCTCCACTCACCTCCCAATAACACAACCTGCAGAAACCCATCCTCAGCATCTTCACTCACCTCCCAATAACACAACCTGCAGAAACCCATCCTCAGCATCTTCACCCACCTCCCAGTAACACAACCTGCAGAAACCCATCCTCAGCATCTTCATTCACCTCCCAATAACACAACCTGCAGAAACCCATCCTCAGCATCTCCACTCACCTTCCAATAACACAACCTGCAGAAACCCATCTTCAGCATCTTCACTCACCTCCCAATAACACAACCGGCTGAAACCCATCCTCAGCATCTCCACTCACCTCCCAATATCACAACCTGCAGAAATCCATCCTCAGCATCTACACTCACCTTTTAATAAGACAACCTGCAGAAACCGATCCTCATCATCTCCACTCACCTCCCAATAACACAACCTGCAGAAACCCATCCTCAGCATCTTCACTCACCTCCCAATAACACAACCTGCAGAAACCCATCCTCAGCATCTCCACTCACCTCCCAATAACACAACCTGCAGAAACCCATCCTCAGCATCTCCACTCACCTCCCAATAACACAAGCTGCAGAAACCCATCCTCAGCATCTTCACTCACCTCCCAGTAACACAACCTGCAGAAACCCATCCTCAGCATCTTCATTCACCTCCCAATAACACAACCTGCAGAAACCCATCCTCAGCATCTTCATTCACCTCCCAATAACACAACCTGCAGAAACCCATCCTCAGCATCTCCACTCACCTCCCAATAACACAACCTGCAGAAACCCATCCTCAGCATCTCAACTAACCTCCCAACTACACAACCTGCAGAAACCCATCCTCAGCGTCTCCAATCACCTCCCAATAACACAACCTGCAGAAACCGTCCTCAGCATCTTCACTAACCTTCCAATGACACAACCTGCAGAAACCCATCCTCAGCATCTCCACTCACCTCCCAATAACACAACCTGCAGAAACCCATCCTCTGCATCTCCACTCACCTCCCAATAACACAACCTGCAGAAACCCATCCTCAGCATCTTCACTCACCTCCCAATAACACAACCTGCAGAAACCCATCCTCAGCATCTCAACAAACCTCCCAATAACACAACCTGCAGAAACATATCCTCAGCATCTTCACTCACCTCCCAATAACACAACCTGCAGCTACCCATCCTCAGCATCTCCACTCACCTCCCAATAACATAACCTGCGGAAACCCATCCCCAGCATCTCCACTCACCTTCCAATAACACAACCTGCTGAAAACCATCCTCAGCATCTCCACTCACCTCCCAATAATACAACCTGCAGAAACCCATCCTCAGCATCTTCACTCACCTCCCAATAACACAACCTGCAGAAACCCATCCTCAGCATCTTCACTCACCTCCCAATAACACAACCTGCAGAAACCCATCCTCAGCATCTCCACTCACCTCCCAGTAACACAACCTGCAGAAACCCATCATCAGCATCTTCACTAACACACCAATAACACAAACTGCAGAAACCTATCCTCAGCACCTTCACTCACCTCCCAATAACACAACCTGCAGAAACCCATCCTCAGCATCTCCATCTCCTTCCAATAACACAACCTGCAGAAACCCATCCTCAGCATCTCCACTCACCTCCCAAAAACACAACCTGCAGAAACCCATCCTCAGGGTCTCCAATCACCTCCCAATAACACAACCTGCAGAAGCCCATCCTCCGCATCTTCACTCACCTCCCAATAACACAACCTGCAGAAACCCATCCTCAGCATCTTCACTAACACACCAATAACACAAACTGCAGAAACCCATCGTCAGCATTTTCAATCAACTCCCAATAACACAACCTGCAGAAACCCATCCTCAGCCTCTCCACTCACCTCCCAATAACACAACCTGCAGAAACCCATCCTCAGCATCTCCACTCACCTCCCAATAACACAACCTGCAGAAACCCATCCTCAGCATCTCCACTCACCTCCCGATAACACAACCTGCAGAAACCCATCCTCAGCATCTCCACTCACCTCCCAATAACACAACCTGCAGAAACCCATCCTCAGCATCTCCACTCACCTTCCAATAACACAACCTGCAGAAACTCATCCTCAGCATCTTCACTCACCTCCCAATAACACAACCTGCAGAAACTCATCCTCAGCATCTTCACTCACCTCCCAATAACACAACCTGCAGAAACCCATCCTCAGCATCTCCACACCCCTCCCAATAACACAACCTGCAGAAACCCATCCTCAGCATCTCCACTCACCTTCCAATAACACAACCTGCAGAAACCCATTCTCAGCGGCTCCAATCACCTCCCAATAACACAACCAGCAGAAACCGTCCTCAGCATCTTCACTAACCTTCCAATAACACAACCTGAAGAAACCCATCCTCAGCATCTCCACTCACCTCCCAATAACACAACCTGCAGAAACCGATCCTCAGCATCTCCACTCACCTCCCAATAACACAACCTGCACAAACCCATCCTCAGCATCTCCACTCACCTCCCGATAACACAACCTGCAGAAACCCATCCTCAGCATCTCCACTCACCTCCCAATAACACAACCTGCAGAAACCCATCCTCAGCATCTCCACTCACCTTCCAATAACACAACCTGCAGAAACTCATCCTCAGCATCTTCACTCACCTCCCAATAACACAACCTGCAGAAACCCATCCTCAGCGTCTTCACTCACCTTCCAATAACACAACCTGCAGAAACTCATCCTCAGCATCTTCACTCACCTCCCAATAACACAACCTGCAGAAACCCATCCTCAGCATCTCCACACCCCTCCCAATAACACAACCTGCAGAAACCCATCCTCAGCATCTCCACTCACCTTCCAATAACACAACCTGCAGAAACCCATTCTCAGCGGCTCCAATCACCTCCCAATAACACAACCAGCAGAAACCGTCCTCAGCATCTTCACTAACCTTCCAATAACACAACCTGAAGAAACCCATCCTCAGCATCTCCACTCACCTCCCAATAACACAACCTGCAGAAACCGATCCTCAGCATCTCCACTCACCTCCCAATAACACAACCTTCAGAAACCCATCCTCAGCATCTCCACTCACCTCACAATAACACAACCTGCAGAAATCCATCCTCAGCATCTTCACTCAGCTCCCAATAACACAACCTGCAAAAACCCATCCTCAGCATCTTCACTCACCTCCCAATAACACAACCTGCAGAAACCCATCCTCAGCATCTCCACTCACCTCCCAATAACACAACCTGCAGAAACCCATCCTCAGCATCTTTACTCACCTTCCAATAACACAACCTGCAGAAAGCCATCCTCAGCATCTCCACTCACCTCCCAATAACACAACCTGCAGAAATCCATCCTCAGCATCTTTACTCACCTTCCAATAACACAACCTGCAGAAACCCATCCTCAGCATCTCCACTCACCTTCCAATAACACAACCTGCAGAAAACCATCTTCAGCATCTTCACTCACCTCCCAATAACACAACCGGCAGAAACCCATCCTCAGCATCTCCACTCACCTCCCAATATCACAACCTGCAGAAACCCATCCCCAGCATCTCCACTCACCTTCCAATAACACAACCTGCTGAAAACCATCCTCAGCATCTCCACTCACCTCCCAATAATACAACCTGCAGAAACCCATCCTCAGCATCTTCACTCACCTCCCAAAAACACAACCTGCAGAAACCCATCCTCAGCACCTTCACTCACCTCCCAATAACACAACCTGCAGAAACCCATCCTCAGCATCTCCACTCACCTCCCAGTAACACAACCTGCAGAAACCCATCATCAGCATCTTCACTAACACACCAATAACAAAAACTGCAGAAACCTATCCTCAGCACCTTCACTCACCTCCCAATAACACAACCTGCAGAAACCCATCCTCAGCATCTCCATCTCCTTCCAATAACACAACCTGCAGAAACCCATCCTCAGCATCTCCACTCACCTCCCAAAAACACAACCTGCAGAAACCCATCCTCAGGGTCTCCAATCACCTCCCAATAACACAACCTGAAGAAACCATCCTCAGCAACTGCACTAACCTTCCAAAAACACAACCTGCAGAAACCCATCCTCAGCATCTCCACTCACCTCCCAATAACACAACCTGCAGAAATCCATCCTCAGCATCTCCACTCACCTCCCGATAACACAACCTGCAGAAACCCATCCTCAGCATCTCCACTCACCTCCCAATAACACAACCTGCAGAAACCCATCCTCAGCATCTCCACTCACCTTCCAATAACACAACCTGCAGAAACTCATCCTCAGCATCTTCACTCACCTCCCAATAACACAACCTGCAGAAACCCATCCTCAGCGTCTTCACTCACCTTCCAATAACACAACCTGCAGAAACTCATCCTCAGCATCTTCACTCACCTCCCAATAACACAACCTGCAGAAACCCATCCTCAGCATCTCCACACCCCTCCCAATAACACAACCTGCAGAAACCCATCCTCAGCATCTCCACTCACCTTCCAATAACACAACCTGCAGAAACCCATTCTCAGCGTCTCCAATCACCTCCCAATAACACAACCAGCAGAAACCGTCCTCAGCATCTTCACTAACCTTCCAATAACACAACCTGCAGAAACCCATCCTCAGCATCTCCACTCACCTCCCAATAACACAACCTGCAGAAACCGATCCTCAGCATCTCCACTCACCTCCCAATAACACAACCTTCAGAAACCCATCCTCAGGATCTCCACTCACCTCACAATAACACAACCTGCAGAAATCCATCCTCAGCATCTTCACTCAGCTCCCAATAACACAACCTGCAGAAACCCATCCTCAGCATCTTCACCCACCTCCCAGTAACACAACCTGCAGAAACCCATCCTCAGCATCTTCATTCACCTCCCAATAACACAACCTGCAGAAACCCATCTTCAGCATCTTCACTCACCTCCCAATAACACAACCGGCTGAAACCCATCCTCAGCATCTCCACTCACCTCCCAATATCACAACCTGCAGAAACCCATCCTCAGCATCTACACTCACCTTTTAATAAGACAACCTGCAGAAACCGATCCTCATCATCTCCACTCACCTCCCAATAACACAACCTGCAGAAACCCATCCTCAGCATCTTCACTCACCTCCCAATAACACAACCTGCAGAAACCCATCCTCAGCATCTCCACTCACCTCCCAATAACACAACCTGCAGAAACCCATCCTCAGCATCTCCACTCACCTCCCAATAACACAAGCTGCAGAAACCCATCCTCAGCATCTTCACTCACCTCCCACTAACACAACCTGCAGAAACCCATCCTCAGCATCTTCATTCACCTCCCAATAACACAACCTGCAGAAACCCATCCTCAGCATCTTCATTCACCTCCCAATAACACAACCTGCAGAAACCCATCCTCAGCATCTCCACTCACCTCCCAATAACACAACCTGCAGAAACCCATCCTCAGCATCTCAACTAACCTCCCAACTGCACAACCTGCAGAAACCCATCCTCAGCGTCTCCAATCACCTCCCAATATCACAACCTGCAGAAACCGTCCTCAGCATCTTCACTAACCTTCCAATGACACAACCTGCAGAAACCCATCCTCAGCATCTCCACTCACCTCCCAATAACACAACCTGCAGAAACCCATCCTCTGCATCTCCACTCACCTCCCAATAACACAACCTGCAGAAACCCATCCTCAGCATCTTCACTCACCTCCCAATAACACAACCTGCAGAAACCCATCCTCAGCATCTCAACAAACCTCCCAATAACACAACCTGCAGAAACATATCCTCAGCATCTTCACTCACCTCCCAATAACACAACCTGCAGCTACCCATCCTCAGCATCTCCACTCACCTCCCAATAACATAACCTGCGGAAACCCATCCCCAGCATCTCCACTCACCTTCCAATAACACAACCTGCTGAAAACCATCCTCAGCATCTCCACTCACCTCCCAATAATACAACCTGCAGAAACCCATCCTCAGCATCTTCACTCACCTCCCAATAACACAACCTGCAGAAACCCATCCTCAGCATCTTCACTCACCTCCCAATAACACAACGTGCAGAAACCCATCCTCAGCATCTCCACTCACCTCCCAGTAACACAACCTGCAGAAACCCATCATCAGCATCTTCACTAACACACCAATAACACAAACTGCAGTAAATCAATCCTCAGCATCTTCACTCAGCTCCCAATAACACAACCTGCAGAAACCCATCCTCAGCATCTTCACCCACCTCCCAGTAACACAACCTGCAGAAACCCATCCTCAGCATCTTCATTCACCTCCCAATAACACAACCTGCAGAAACCCATCCTCAGCATCTCCACTCACCTTCCAATAACACAACCTGCAGAAACCCATCTTCAGCATCTTCACTCACCTCCCAATAACACAACCGGCTGAAACCCATCCTCAGCATCTCCACTCACCTCCCAATATCACAACCTGCAGAAACCCATCCTCAGCATCTACACTCACCTTTTAATAAGACAACCTGCAGAAACCGATCCTCATCATCTCCACTCACCTCCCAATAACACAACCTGCAGAAACCCATCCTCAGCATCTTCACTCACCTCCCAATAACACAACCTGCAGAAACCCATCCTCAGCATCTCCACTCACCTCCCAATAACACAACCTGCAGAAACCCATCCTCAGCATCTCCACTCACCTCCCAATAACACAAGCTGCAGAAACCCATCCTCAGCATCTTCACTCACCTCCCACTAACACAACCTGCAGAAACCCATCCTCAGCATCTTCATTCACCTCCCAATAACACAACCTGCAGAAACCCATCCTCTGCATCTCCACTCACCTCCCAATAACACAACCTGCAGAAACCCATCCTCAGCATCTTCACTCACCTCCCAATAACACAACCTGCAGAAACCCATCCTCAGCATCTCAACAAACCTCCCAATAACACAACCTGCAGAAACATATCCTCAGCATCTTCACTCACCTCCCAATAACACAACCTGCAGCTACCCATCCTCAGCATCTCCACTCACCTCCCAATAACATAACCTGCGGAAACCCATCCCCAGCATCTCCACTCACCTTCCAATAACACAACCTGCTGAAAACCATCCTCAGCATCTCCACTCACCTCCCAATAATACAACCTGCAGAAACCCATCCTCAGCATCTTCACTCACCTCCCAATAACACAACCTGCAGAAACCCATCCTCAGCATCTTCACTCACCTCCCAATAACACAACGTGCAGAAACCCATCCTCAGCATCTCCACTCACCTCCCAGTAACACAACCTGCAGAAACCCATCATCAGCATCTTCACTAACACACCAATAACACAAACTGCAGTAAATCAATCCTCAGCATCTTCACTCAGCTCCCAATAACACAACCTGCAGAAACCCATCCTCAGCATCTTCACCCACCTCCCAGTAACACAACCTGCAGAAACCCATCCTCAGCATCTTCATTCACCTCCCAATAACACAACCTGCAGAAACCCATCCTCAGCATCTCCACTCACCTTCCAATAACACAACCTGCAGAAACCCATCTTCAGCATCTTCACTCACCTCCCAATAACACAACCGGCTGAAACCCATCCTCAGCATCTCCACTCACCTCCCAATATCACAACCTGCAGAAACCCATCCTCAGCATCTACACTCACCTTTTAATAAGACAACCTGCAGAAACCGATCCTCATCATCTCCACTCACCTCCCAATAACACAACCTGCAGAAACCCATCCTCAGCATCTTCACTCACCTCCCAATAACACAACCTGCAGAAACCCATCCTCAGCATCTCCACTCACCTCCCAATAACACAACCTGCAGAAACCCATCCTCAGCATCTCCACTCACCTCCCAATAACACAAGCTGCAGAAACCCATCCTCAGCATCTTCACTCACCTCCCACTAACACAACCTGCAGAAACCCATCCTCAGCATCTTCATTCACCTCCCAATAACACAACCTGCAGAAACCCATCCTCAGCATCTTCATTCACCTCCCAATAACACAACCTGCAGAAACCCATCCTCAGCATCTCCACTCACCTCCCAATAACACAACCTGCAGAAACCCATCCTCAGCATCTCAACTAACCTCCCAACTACACAACCTGCAGAAACCCATCCTCAGCGTCTCCAATCACCTCCCAATAACACAACCTGCAGAAACCGTCCTCAGCATCTTCACTAACCTTCCAATGACACAACCTGCAGAAACCCATCCTCAGCATCTCCACTCACCTCCCAATAACACAACCTGCAGAAACCCATCCTCTGCATCTCCACTCACCTCCCAATAACGCAACCTGCAGAAACCCATCCTCAGCATCTTCACTCACCTCCCAATAACACAACCTGCAAAAACCCATCCTCAGCATCTCAACAAACCTCCCAATAACACAACCTGCAGAAATATATCCTCAGCATCTTCACTCACCTCCCAATAACACAACCTGCAGCTACCCATCCTCAGCATCTCCACTCACCTCCCAATAACATAACCTGCGGAAACCCATCCCCAGCATCTCCACTCACCTTCCAATAACACAACCTGCTGAAAACCATCCTCAGCATCTCCACTCACCTCCCAATAATACAACCTGCAGAAACCCATCCTCAGCATCTTCACTCACCTCCCAATAACACAACCTGCAGAAACCCATCCTCAGCATCTTCACTCACCTCCCAATAACACAACCTGCAGAAACCCATCCTCAGCATCTCCACTCACCTCCCAGTAACACAACCTGCAGAAACCCATCATCAGCATCTTCACTAACACACCAATAACACAAACTGCAGAAACCTATCCTCAGCACCTTCACTCACCTCCCAATAACACAACCTGCAGAAACCCATCCTCAGCATCTCCATCTCCTTCCAATAACACAACCTGCAGAAACCCATCCTCAGCATCTCCACTCACCTCCCAAAAACACAACCTGCAGAAACCCATCCTCAGGGTCTCCAATCACCTCCCAATAACACAACCTGCAGAAGCCCATCCTCCGCATCTTCACTCACCTCCCAATAACACAACCTGCAGAAACCCATCCTCAGCATCTTCACTAACACACCAATAACACAAACTGCAGAAACCCATCGTCAGCATTTTCAATCAACTCCCAATAACACAACTTGCAGAAACCCATCCTCAGCCTCTCCACTCACCTCCCAATAACACAACCTTCAGAAAACCATCCTCAGCATCTCCACTCACCTCACAATAACACAACCTGCAGAAATCCATCCTCAGCATCTTCACTCAGCTCCCAATAACACAACCTGCAGAAACCCATCTTCAGCATCTTCACTCACCTCCCAATAACACAACCGGCAGAAACCCATCCTCAGCATCTCCACTCACCTCCCAATATCACAACCTGCAGAAACCCATCCTCAGCATCTGCACTCACCTTACAATAAGACAACCTGCAGAAACCGATCCTCATCATCTCCACTCACCTCCCAATAACACAACCTGCAGAAACCCATCCTCAGCATCTTCACTCACCTCCCAATAACACAACCTGCAGAAACCCATCCTCAGCATCTTCACCCACCTCCCAGTAACACAACCTGCAGAAACCCATCCTCAGCATCTTCATTCACCTCCCAATAACACAACCTGCAGAAACCCATCCTCAGCATCTCCACTCACCTTCCAATAACACAACCTGCAGAAACCCATCTTCAGCATCTTCACTCACCTCCCAATAACACAACCGGCTGAAACCCATCCTCAGCATCTCCACTCACCTCCCAATATCACAACCTGCAGAAACCCATCCTCAGCATCTACACTCACCTTTTAATAAGACAACCTGCAGAAACCGATCCTCATCATCTCCACTCACCTCCCAATAACACAACCTGCAGAAACCCATCCTCAGCATCTTCACTCACCTCCCAATAACACAACCTGCAGAAACCCATCCTCAGCATCTCCACTCACCTCCCAATAACACAACCTGCAGAAACCCATC
Organism: Scyliorhinus torazame; assembly: GCF_047496885.1. Taxonomy (NCBI): domain Eukaryota; kingdom Metazoa; phylum Chordata; class Chondrichthyes; order Carcharhiniformes; family Scyliorhinidae; genus Scyliorhinus; species Scyliorhinus torazame. The sequence continues at coordinate 962,904 of NW_027307768.1, forward strand.
CTCAGCATCTCCACTCACCTCCCAACAACACAAGCTGCAGAAACCCATCCTCAGCATCTTCACTCACCTCCCAGTAACACAACCTGCAGAAACCCATCCTCAGCATCTTCATTCACCTCCCAATAACACAACCTGCAGAAACCCATCCTCAGCATCTTCATTCACCTCCCAATAACACAACCTGCAGAAACCCATCCTCAGCATCTCCACTCACCTCCCAATAACACAACCTGCAGAAACCCATCCTCAGCATCTCAACTAACCTCCCAACTACACAACCTGCAGAAACCCATCCTCAGCGTCTCCAATCACCTCCCAATAACACAACCTGCAGAAACCGTCCTCAGCATCTTCACTAACCTTCCAATGACACAACCTGCAGAAACCCATCCTCAGCATCTCCACTCACCTCCCAATAACACAACCTGCAGAAACCCATCCTCTGCATCTCCACTCACCTCCCAATAACACAACCTGCAGAAACCCATCCTCAGCATCTTCACTCACCTCCCAATAACACAACCTGCGGAAACCCATCCTCAGCATCTCAACAAACCTCCCAATAACACAACCTGCAGAAACATATCCTCAGCATCTTCACTCACCTCCCAATAACACAACCTGCAGCTACCCATCCTCAGCATCTCCACTCACCTCCCAATAACATAACCTGCGGAAACCCATCCCCAGCATCTCCACTCACCTTCCAATAACACAACCTGCTGAAAACCATCCTCAGCATCTCCACTCACCTCCCAATAATACAACCTGCAGAAACCCATCCTCAGCATCTTCACTCACCTCCCAATAACACAACCTGCAGAAACCCATCCTCAGCATCTTCACTCAACTCCCAATAACACAACCTGCAGAAACCCATCCTCAGCATCTCCACTCACCTCCCAGTAACACAACCTGCAGAAACCCATCATCAGCATCTTCACTAACACACCAATAACACAAACTGCAGAAACCTATCCTCAGCACCTTCACTCACCTCCCAATAACACAACCTGCAGAAACCCATCCTCAGCATCTCCATCTCCTTCCAATAACACAACCTGCAGAAACCCATCCTCAGCATCTCCACTCACCTCCCAAAAACACAACCTGCAGAAACCCATCCTCAGGGTCTCCAATCACCTCCCAATAACACAACCTGAAGAAACCATCCTCAGCAACTTCACTAACCTTCCAAAAACACAACCTGCAGAAACCAATCCTCAGCATCTCCACTCACCTCCCAATAACACAACCTGCAGAAACCCATCCTCAGCATCTTCACTAACACACCAATAACACAAACTGCAGAAACCCATCGTCAGCATTTTCAATCAACTCCCAATAACACAACCTGCAGAAACCCATCCTCAGCCTCTCCACTCACCTCCCAATAACACAACCTGCAGAAACCCATCCTCAGCATCTCCACTCACCTCCCAATAACACAACCTGCAGAAACCCATCCTCAGCATCTCCACTCACCTCCCGATAACACAACCTGCAGAAACCCATCCTCAGCATCTCCACTCACCTCCCAATAACACAACCTGCAGAAACCCATCCTCAGCATCTCCACTCACCTTCCAATAACACAACCTGCAGAAACTCATCCTCAGCATCTTCACTCACCTCCCAATAACACAACCTGCAGAAACTCATCCTCAGCGTCTTCACTCACCTTCCAATAACACAACCTGCAGAAACTCATCCTCAGCATCTTCACTCACCTCCCAATAACACAACCTGCAGAAACCCATCCTCAGCATCTCCACACCCCTCCCAATAACACAACCTGCAGAAACCCATCCTCAGCATCTCCACTCACCTTCCAATAACACAACCTGCAGAAACCCATTCTCAGCGGCTCCAATCACCTCCCAATAACACAACCAGCAGAAACCGTCCTCAGCATCTTCACTAACCTTCCAATAACACAACCTGAAGAAACCCATCCTCAGCATCTCCACTCACCTCCCAATAACACAACCTGCAGAAACCGATCCTCAGCATCTCCACTCACCTCCCAATAACACAACCTTCAGAAACCCATCCTCAGCATCTCCACTCACCTCACAATAACATAACCTGCAGAAATCCATCCTCAGCATCTTCACTCAGCTCCCAATAACACAACCTGCAGAAACCCATCCTCAGCATCTTCACTCACCTCCCAATAACACAACCTGCAGAAACCCATCCTCAGCATCTCCACTCACCTCCCAATAACACAACCTGCAGAAACCCATCCTCAGCATCTTTACTCACCTTCCAATAACACAACCTGCAGAAACCCATCCTCAGCATCTCCACTCACCTCCCAATAACACAACCTGCAGAAATCCATCCTCAGCATCTTTACTCACCTTCCAATAACACAACCTGCAGAAACCCATCCTCAGCATCTCCACTCAGCTTCCAATAACACAACCTGCAGAAAACCATCTTCAGCATCTTCACTCACCTCCCAATAACACAACCGGCAGAAACCCATCCTCAGCATCTCCACTCACCTCCCAATATCACAACCTGCAGAAACCCATCCTCAGCATCTGCACTCACCTTACAATAAGACAACCTGCAGAAACCGATCCTCATCATCTCCACTCACCTCCCAATAACACAACCTGCAGAAACCCATCCTCAGCATCTTCACCCACCTCCCAGTAACACAACCTGCAGAAACCCATCCTCAGCATCTTCATTCACCTCCCAATAACACAACCTGCAGAAACCCATCCTCAGCATCTCCACTCACCTTCCAATAACACAACCTCCAGAAACCCATCTTCAGCATCTTCACTCACCTCCCAATAACACAACCGGCTGAAACCTATCCTCAGCATCTCCACTCACCTCCCAATATCACAACCTGCAGAAACCCATCCTCAGCATCTACACTCACCTTACAATAAGACAACCTGCAGAAACCGATCCTCATCATCTCCACTCACCTCCCAATAACACAACCTGCAGAAACCCATCCTCAGCATCTTCACTCACCTCCCAATAACACAACCTGCAGAAACCCATCCTCAGCATCTCCACTCACCTCCCAATAACACAACCTGCAGAAACCCATCCTCAGCATCTCCACTCACCTCCCAATAACACAACCTGCAGAAACCCATCCTCAGCATCTTCACTCACCTCCCAGTAACACAACCTGCAGAAACCCATCCTCAGCATCTTCATTCACCTCCCAATAACACAACCTGCAGAAACCCATCCTCAGCATCTTCATTCACCTCCCAATAACACAACCTGCAGAAACCCATCCTCAGCATCTCCACTCACCTCCCAATAACACAACCTGCAGAAACCCATCCTCAGCATCTCAACTAACCTCCCAACTACACAACCTGCAGAAACCCATCCTCAGCGTCTCCAATCACCTCCCAATAACACAACCTGCAGAAACCGTCCTCAGCATCTTCACTAACCTTCCAATGACACAACCTGCAGAAACCCATCCTCAGCATCTCAACAAACCTCCCAATAACACAACCTGCAGAAACATATCCTCAGCATCTTCACTCACCTCCCAATAACACAACCTGCAGCTACCCATCCTCAGCATCTCCACTCACCTCCCAATAACATAACCTGCGGAAACCCATCCCCAGCATCTCCACTCACCTTCCAATAACACAACCTGCTGAAAACCATCCTCAGCATCTCCACTCACCTCCCAATAATACAACCTGCAGAAACCCATCCTCAGCATCTTCACTCACCTCCCAATAACACAACCTGCAGAAACCCATCCTCAGCATCTTCACTCACCTCCCAATAACACAACCTGCAGAAACCCATCCTCAGCATCTCCACTCACCTCCCAGTAACACAACCTGCAGAAACCCATCATCAGCATCTTCACTAACACACCAATAACACAAACTGCAGAAACCTATCCTCAGCACCTTCACTCACCTCCCAATAACACAACCTGCAGAAACCCATCCTCAGCATCTCCATCTCCTTCCAATAACACAACCTGCAGAAACCCATCCTCAGCATTTCCACTCACCTCCCAAAAACACAACCTGCAGAAACCCATCCTCAGGGTCTCCAATCACCTCCCAATAACACAACCTGAAGAAACCATCCTCAGCAACTTCACTAACCTTCCAAAAACACAACCTGCAGAAACCAATCCTCAGCATCTCCACTCACCTCCCAATAACACAACCTGCAGAAACCCATCCTCAGCATCTTCACTAACACACCAATAACACAAACTGCAGAAACCCATCGTCAGCATTTGCAATCAACTCCCAATAACGCAACCTGCAGAAACCCATCCTCAGCCTCTCCACTCACCTCCCAATAACACAACCTGCAGAAACCCATCCTCAGCATCTCCACTCACCTCCCAATAACACAATCTGCAGAAACCCATCCTCAGCATCTCCACTCACCTCCCGATAACACAACCTGCAGAAACCCATCCTCAGCATCTCCACTCACCTCTCAATAACACAACCTGCAGAAACCCATCCTCAGCATCTCCACTCACCTTCCAATAACACAACCTGCAGAAACTCATCCTCAGCATCTTCACTCACCTCCCAATAACACAACCTGCAGAAACCCATCCTCAGCGTCTTCACTCATCTTCCAATAACACAACCTGCAGAAACTCATCCTCAGCATCTTCACTCACCTCCCAATAACACAACCTGCAGAAACCCATCCTCAGCATCTCCACACCCCTCCCAATAACACAACCTGCAGAAACCCATCCTCAGCATCTCCACTCACCTTCCCATAACACAACCTGCAGAAACCCATTCTCAGCGGCTCCAATCACCTCCCAATAACACAACCAGCAGAAACCGTCCTCAGCATCTTCACTAACCTTCCAATAACACAACCTGAAGAAAACCATCCTCAGCATCTCCACTCACCTCCCAATAACACAACCTGCAGAAACCGATCCTCAGCATCTCCACTCACCTCCCAATAACACAACCTTCAGAAACCCATCCTCAGCATCTCCACTCACCTCACAATAACACAACCTGCAGAAATCCATCCTCAGCATCTTCACTCAGCTCCCAATAACACAACCTGCAGAAACCCATCCTCAGCATCTTCACTCACCTCCCAATAACACAACCTGCAGAAACCCATCCTCAGCATCTCCACTCACCTCCCAATAACACAACCTGCAGAAACCCATCCTCAGCATCTTTACTCACCTTCCAATAACACAACCTGCAGAAACCCATCCTCAGCATCTCCACTCACCTCCCAATAACACAACCTGCAGAAATCCATCCTCAGCATCTTTACTCACCTTCCAATAACACAACCTGCAGAAACCCGTCCTCAGCATCTCCACTCACCTTCCAATAACACAACCTGCAGAAAACCATCTTCAGCATCTTCACTCACCTCCCAATAACACAACCGGCAGAAACCCATCCTCAGCATCTCCACTCACCTCCCAATATCACAACCTGCAGAAACCCATCCTCAGCATCTGCACTCACCTTACAATAAGACAACCTGCAGAAACCGATCCTCATCATCTCCACTCACCTCCCAATAACACAACCTGCAGAAACCCATCCTCAGCATCTTCACTCACCTCCCAATAACACAACCTGCTGAAACCCATCCTCAGCATCTTCACCCACCTCCCAGTAACACAACCTGCAGAAACCCATCCTCAGCATCTTCATTCACCTCCCAATAACACAACCTGCAGAAACCCATCCTCAGCATCTCCACTCACCTTCCAATAACACAACCTGCAGAAACCCATCTTCAGCATCTTCACTCACCTCCCAATAACACAACCGGCTGAAACCCATCCTCAGCATCTCCACTCACCTCCCAATATCACAACCTGCAGAAACCGATCCTCATCATCTCCACTCACCTCCCAATAACACAACCTGCAGAAACCCATCCTCAGCATCTTCACTCACCTCCCAATAACACAACCTGCAGAAACCCATCCTCAGCATCTCCACTCACCTCCCAATAACACAACCTGCAGAAACCCATCCTCAGCATCTCCACTCACCTCCCAATAACACAACCTGCAGAAACCCATCCTCAGCATCTTCACTCACCTCCCAGTAACACAACCTGCAGAAACCCATCCTCAGCATCTTCATTCACCTCCCAATAACACAACCTGCAGAAACCCATCCTCAGCATCTTCATTCACCTCCCAATAACACAACCTGCAGAAACCCATCCTCAGCATCTCCACTCACCTCCCAATAACACAACCTGCAGAAACCCATCCTCAGCATCTCAACTAACCTCCCAACTACACAACCTGCAGAAACCCATCCTCAGCGTCTCCAATCACCTCCCAATAACACAACCTGCAGAAACCGTCCTCAGCATCTTCACTAACCTTCCAATGACACAACCTGCAGAAACCCATCCTCAGCATCTCCACTCACCTCCCAATAACACAACCTGCAGAAACCCATCCTCTGCATCTCCACTCACCTCCCAATAACACAACCTGCAGAAACCCATCCTCAGCATCTTCACTCACCTCCCAATAACACAACCTACAGAAACCCATCCTCAGCATCTCAACAAACCTCCCAATAACACAACCTGCAGAAACATATCCTCAGCACCTTCACTCACCTCCCAATAACACAACCTGCAGCTACCCATCCTCAGCATCTCCACTCACCTCCCAATAACATAAGCTGCGGAAACCCATCCCCAGCATCTCCACTCACCTTCCAATAACACAACCTGCAGAAAACCATCCTCAGCATCTCCACTCACCTCCCAATAACACAACCTACAGAAACCCATCCTCAGCATCTTCACTCACCTCCCAATAACACAACCTGCAGAAACCCATCCTCAGCATCTTCACTCACCTTCCAATAACACAACCTGCAGAAACCCATCCTCAGCATCTTCACTCACCTCCCAATAACACAACCTGCAGAAACCCATCCTCAGCATCTCCACTCACCTCCCAATAACACAACCTGCAGAAACCCATCCTCAGCATCTTCACTAAACTTCCAAAAACACAACCTGCAGAAACCCATCCTCAGCATCTCCACTCACCTCCCAATAACACAACCTGCAGAAACCCATCATCAGCATCTTCACTAATACACCAATAACACAAACTGCAGAAACCCATCCTCAGCATCTTCACTCACCTCCCAATAACACAACCTGCAGAAACCCATCCGCAGCATCTCCTCTCACCTCCCAAAAACACAACCTGCAGAAACCCATCCTCAGGGTCTCCAATCACCTCCCAATAACACAACCTGAAGAAACCATCCTCAGCAACTTCACTAACCTTCCAAAAACACAACCTGCAGAAATCCATCCTCAGCATCTCCACTCACCTCCCAATAACATAACATGCGGAAACGCATCCCCAGCATCTCCACTCACCTTCCAATAACACAACCTGCTGAAAACCATCCTCAGCATCTCCACTCACCTCCCAATAACACAACCTACAGAAATCCATCCTCAGCATCTTCACTCACCTCCCAATAACACAACCTGCAGAAACCCATCCTCAGCATCTTCACTCACCTTCCAATAACACAACCTGCAGAAACCCATCCTCAGCATCTTCACTCACCTCCCAATAACACAACCTGCAGAAACCCATCCTCAGCATCTTCACTAAACTTCCAATAACACAACCTGCAGAAACCCATCCTCAGCATCTCCACTCACCTCCCAATAACACAACCTGCAGAAACCCATCATCAGCATCTTCACTAATACACCAATAACACAAACTGCAGAAACCCATCATCAGCATCTTCACTCACCTCCCAATAACACAACCTGCAGAAACCCATCCGCAGCATCTCCACTCACCTCCCAAAAACACAACCTGTAGAAACCCATCCTCAGGGTCTCCAATCACCTCCCAATAACACAACCTGAAGAAACCATCCTCAGCAACTTCACTAACCTTCCAAAAACACAACCTGCAGAAATCCATCCTCAGCATCTCCACTCACCTCCCAATAACATAACCTGCAGAAACCCATCCTCAGCATCTCCACTCACCTTCCAATAACACAACCTGCAGAAACCCATCCTTAGCGTCTCCAATCACCTCCCAATAACACAAAATGCAGAAACCCATCCTCAGCATCTTCACTCTCCTCCCAATAACACAAACTGCAGAAACCCATCCTCAGCATCTCCACTCACCTCCCAATAACACAACCTGCCGAAACCCATCCTCAGCATCTCCACTAACCTCCCAATAACACAACCTGCGGAAACCCATCCTCAGCATCTTCGCTCACCTCCCAATATCACAACCTGCAGATACCCAACCTCAGCATCTCCACTCACCTCCCAATAACATAACCTGCAGAAAACCATCCTCAGCATCTCCACTCACTTCCCAATAACACTACCTGCAGAAACCCATCCTCAGCATCTCCACTCACCTCCCAATGACACAACCTGCAGATAACCATCCTCAGCATCTCCACTCACCTCCCAATAACACAACCTGGAGAAACCCATCCTCAGCATCTTCACTCACCTCCCAATAACACAACCTGCAGAAACACATCCTCAGCATCTCCACTCACCTCCCAATAACACAACCTGCAGAAACCCATCCTGAGCATTTCCACTCACCTCCCAATAACACAACCTGCAGAAACCCATTCTCAGCATCTCCACTCACCTCCCAATAACACAACCTGCAGAAACCCATCCTCAGCATCTCCGCTAACATTCCAATAACACAACCTGCAGAAACCCATCCTCAGCATCGTCACTCACCTCCCAGTAACACAACCTGCAGAAACCCATCCTCAGCATCTTCACCTAAACACCAGTAACACAAACTGCAGAATCCCATCCTCAGCATCTTCACTCAACTCCCAATAACACAACCTGCAGAAACCCATCCTCAGCATCTTCATTCACCTCCCAATAACACAACCTGCAGAAACCCATCCTCAGCATCTACACTCACCTCCCAATAACACAACATGCAGAAACCCATCCTCAGCATCTCCACTCACCTCCCAATAACACAACCTGCTGAAACCCATCCTCAGCATCTCCACTCACCTCCCAATAACACAACCTGCAGAAACCCTTCCTCAGCATCTTCACTCACCTCCCAATAACACAACCTGCAGAAACCCATCCTCAGCATCTTCACTCACCTCCCAATAACAAAACCTGCAGAAACCCATCCTCAGCATCTTCACTCACCTCCCAATTACACAACCTGCAGCTACCCATCCTCAGCATCTCCACTCACCTCCCAATAACATAACCTGCAGAAACCCATCCCCAGCATCTCCACTCAACTTCCAATAACACAACCTGCAGAAAACCATCCTCAGCATCTCCACTCACCTCCCAATAACACAACCTGCAGAAACCCATCCTCAGCATCTTCACTCACCTCCCAATAACACAACCTGCAGAAACCTATCCTCAGCATCTCCACTCACCTTCCAATAACACAACCTGCAGAAACCCATCCTCAGCATCTCCAGTCACCTCCCAATAACACAACCTGCAGAAACCCATCCTCAGCATCTCAACTAACCTCCCAATAACACAACCTGCAGAAACACATCCTCAGCATCTTCACTCACCTCCCAATAACACAACCTGCAGCTACCCATCCTCAGCATCTCCACTCACCTCCCAATAACATAACCTGCAGAAACCCATCCCCAGCATCTCCACTCACCTTCCAATAACACAACCTGCAGAAAACCATCCTCAGCATCTCCACTCTCCTCCCAATAACACAACCTGCAGAAACCCATCCTCAGCATCGTCACTCACCTCCCAGTAACACAACCTGCAGAAACCCATCCTCAGCATCTTCACCTAAACACCAGTAACACAAACTGCAGAAACCCAACCTCAGCATCTTCAATCAACTCCCAATAACACAACCTGCAGAAACCCATCCTCAGCATCTTCATTCACCTCCCAATAACACAACCTGCTGAAACCCATCCTCAGCATCTCCACTAACCTCCCAATAACACAACATGCAGAAACCCATCCTCAGCATCTCCACTCACCTCCCAATAACACAACCTGCTGAAACCCATCCTCAGTATCTCCACTCACCTCCCAATAACACAACCTGCAGAAACCCTTCCTCAGCATCTTCACTCACCTCCCAATAACACAACCTGCAGAAACCCATCCTCAGCATCTTCACTCACCTCCCAATAACAAAACCTGCAGAAACCCATCCTCAGCATCTTCACTCACCTCCCAATAACACAACCTGCAGCTACCCATCCTCCGCATCTCCACTCACCTCCCAATAACATAACCTGCATAAACCCATCCCCTGCATCTCCACTCAACTTCCAATAACACAACCTGCAGAAAACCATCCTCAGCATCTCCACTCACCTCCCAATAACACAACCTGCAGAAACCCATCCTCAGCATCTTCACTCACCTCCCAATAACACAACCTGCAGAAACCTATCCTCAGCATCTCCACTCACCTTCCAATAACACAACCTGCAGAAACCCATCCTCAGCATCTCCAGTCACCTCCCAATAACACAACCTGCAGAAACCCATCCTCAGCATCTCAACTAACCTCCCAATAACACAACCTGCAGAAACACATCCTCAGCATCTTCACTCACCTCCCAATAACACAACCTGCAGCTACCCATCCTCAGCATCTCCACTCACCTCCCAATAACATAACCTGCAGAAACCCATCCCCAGCATCTCCACTCACCTTCCAATAACACAACCTGCAGAAAACCATCCTCAGCATCTCCACTCACCTCCCAATAACACAACCTACAGAAACCCATCCTCAGCATCTTCACTCACCTCCCTATGACACAACCTGCAGAAACCCATCCTCAGCATCTTCACTCACCTTCCAATAACAAAACCTGCAGAAACCCATCCTCAGCATCTTCACTCACCTCCCAATAACACAACCTGCAGAAACCCATCCTCAGCATCTCCACTCACCTCCCAATAACACAACCTGCAGAAACCCATCCTCAGCATCTTCACTAAACTTCCAATAACACAACCTGCAGAAACCCATCCTCAGCATCTCCACTCACCTCCCAATAACACAACCTGCAGAAACCCATCATCAGCATCTTCACTAACACACCAATAACACAAACTGCAGAAACCCATCCTCAGCATCTTCACTCACCTCCCAATAACACAACCTGCAGAAACCCATCCTCAGCATCTCCACTCGCCTCCCAAAAACACAACCTGCAGAAACCCATCCTCAGGGTCTCCAATCACCCCCCAATAACACAACCTGAAGAAACCATCCTCAGCAACTTCACTAACCTTCCAAAAACACAACCTGCAGAAATCCATCCTCAGCATCTCCACTCACCTCCCAATAACACAACCTGCAGAAACCCATCCTCAGCATCTCCACTCACCTTCCAATAACACAACCTGCAGAAACCCATCCTCAGCGCCTCCAATCACCTCCCAATAACAGAACCTGCAGAAAACGTCCTCAGCATCTTCACTAACATTCCAATAACACAACCTGCAGAAACCCATCCTCAGCATCTCCACTCACCTCCCAATAACACAACCTGCAGAAACCCATCCTCAGCATCTTCACTCTCCTCCCAATAACACAAACTGCAGAAACCCATCCTCAGCATCTCCACTCACCTCCCAATAACACAACCTGCCGAAACCCATCCTCAGCATCTCCACTAACCTCCCAATAACACAACCTGCGGAAACCCATCCTCAGCATCTACACTCACCTCCCAATAACACAACCTGCAGATACCCAACCTCAGCATCTCCACTCACCTCCCAATAACATAACCTGCAGAAAACCATCCTCAGCATCTCCACTCACCTCCCAATAACACAACCTGCAGAAACCCATCCTCAGCATCTCCACTCACCTCCCAATGAGACAACCTGCAGATAACCATCCTCAGCATCTCCACTCACCTCCCAATAACACAACCTGCAGAAACCCATCCTAAGCATCTTCACTCACATCCCAATAACACAACCTGCAGAAACACATCCTCAGCATCTCCACTCACCTCCCAATAACACAACCTGCAGAAACCCATCCTGAGCATTTCCACTCACCTCCCAATAACACAACCTGCAGAAACCCATTCTCAGCATCTCCACTCACCTCCCAATAACACAACCTGCAGAAACCCATCCTCAGCATCTCCACTCACCTCCCAATAACACAACCTGCAGAAACCCATCTTCAGCATCTCCGCTAACATTCCAATAACACAACCTGCAGAAACCCATCCTCAGCATCTTCACCTACACACCAGTAACACAAACTGCAGAAACCCATCCTCAGCATCTTCACTCAACTCCCAATAACACAACCTGCAGAACCCCATCCTCAGCATCTTCATTCATCTCCCAATAACACAACCTGCAGAAACCCATCCTCAGCATCTCCACTCACCTCCCAATAACACAACATGCAGAAACCCATCCTCAGCATCTCCACTCACCTCCCAATAACACAACCTGCAGAAACCCATCCTCAGCATCTCCACTCACCTCCCAGTAACACAACCTGCAGAAACCCATCCTCAGCATCTTCACTCACCTTCCAATAACACAACCTGCAGAAACCCATCCTCAGCATCTCCACTCACCTCCCAATAACACAACCTGCAGAAACCCATCCTCAGCATCTTCAAACACCTCCCAATAACAAAACCTGCAGAAACCCATCCTCAGCATCTTCACTCACCTCCCAATAACACAACCTGCAGCTACCCATCCTCAGCATCTCCACTCACCTCCCAATAACATAACCTGCAGAAAGCAATCCTCAGCATCTCCACTCAACTTCCAATAACACAACCTGCAGAAAAGAATCCTCAGCATCTCCACTCACCTCCCAATAACACAACCTGCAGAAACACATCCCCAGCATCTCCACTCACCGTCCAATAACACAACCTGCAGAAACCTATCCTCAGCATCTCCACTCACCTTCCAATAACACAACCTGCAGAAACTCATCCTCAGCATCTCCACTCACCTCCCAATAACACAACCTGCAGAAACCCATCCTCAGCATCTCCGCTAACACACCAATAACACAAACTGCAGAAACCCATCCTCAGCATCTTCACTCACCTCCCAATAACACAACCTGCAGAAACCCATCCTCAGCATCTTCATTCACCTTCCAATAACACAACCTGCAGAAACCCATCCTCAGCATCTTCACTCATCTCCCAATAACACAACCTGCAGAAACCCATCCTCAGCATCTTCACTCACCTCCCAATAACACAACCTGCAGAAACCCATCCTCAGCATCTCCACTCACCTCCCAAAAGCACAACCTGCAGACACCATCCTCAACATCTTCACTCACCTCCCAATAACACAACCTGCAGAAACCCATCCTCAGCATCTTCACTCACCTCCCAATAACACAACCTGCAGAACCCATCCTCAGCATATCCACTCACCTCCCAATAACACAACCTGCAGAAACCCATCCTCAGCATCTCCACTCACCTCCCAATAACACAACCTGCAGAAACCCATCCTCAGAATCTTCCCTAACCTTCCAATAACACAACCTTCAGAAACCCATCCTCAGCATCTTCACTCACCTTCCAATAACACAACCTTCCAAACCCATCCTCAGCATCTCTACTCACCTCCCAATAACACAACCTGCAGAAACCCATCCTCAGCATCTCCACTCACGTCCCAATAACACAACCTGCAGAAAACCATCCTCAGCATCTTCCCTAACGTTCCAATAACACAACCTGCATAAACCCATTCTCAGCATCTTCACTCACCTTCCAATGACACAAACTGCAGAAAATCATCCGCAGCATCTCCACTCACCTTCCAATAACACAACCTGCAGAAACGCATTCTCAGCATCTCCACTCACCTCACAATAACACAACCTGCAGAAACCCATCCTCAGCATCTTCACTCACCTCCCAATAACACAACCTGCAGAAACACATCCTCAGCATCTTCACTAACCTTCCAATAACACAACCTGCAGAAACACATCCTCAGCATCTCCACTCACAACCCAATTACACAACGTGCAAAAACCCATCCTCAGCATCTCCAATCACCTCACAATAACACAACCTGCAGAAACCTATCCTCAGCATCTCCACTCACCTTCCAATAACACAACCTGCAGAAACTCATCCTCAGCATCTCCACTCACCTCCCAATAACACAACCTGCAGAAACCCATCCTCAGCATCTCCGCTAACACACCAATAACACAAACTGCAGAAACCCATCCTCAGCATCTTCACTCACCTCCCAATAACACAACCTGCAGAAACCCATCCTCAGCATCTTCATTCACCTCCCAATAACACAACCTGCAGAAACCCATCCTCAGCATCTTCACTCACCTCCCAATAACACAACCTGCAGAAACCCATCCTCAGCATCTTCACTCACCTCCCAATAACACAACCTACAGAAACCCATCCTCAGCATCTCCACTCACCTCCCAAAAGCACAACCTGCAGACACCATCCTCAACATCTTCACTCACCTCCCAATAACACAACCTGCAGAAACCCATCCTCAGCATCTTCACTCACCTCCCAATAACACAACCTGCAGAACCCATCCTCAGCATATCCACTCACCTCCCAATAACACAACCTGCAGAAACCCATCCTCAGCATCTCCACTCACCTCCCAATAACACAACCTGCAGAAACCCATCCTCAGAATCTTCCCTAACCTTCCAATAACACAACCTTCAGAAACCCATCCTCAGCATCTTCACTCACCTTCCAATAACACAACCTTCCAAACCCATCCTCAGCATCTCTACTCACCTCCCAATAACACAACCTGCAGAAACCCATCCTCAGCATCTCCACTCACGTCCCAATAACACAACCTGCAGAAAACCATCCTCAGCATCTTCCCTAACGTTCCAATAACACAACCTGCATAAACCCATTCTCAGCATCTTCACTCACCTTCCAATGACACAAACTGCAGAAAATCATCCGCAGCATCTCCACTCACCTTCCAATAACACAACCTGCAGAAACGCATTCTCAGCATCTCCACTCACCTCACAATAACACAACCTGCAGAAACCCATCCTCAGCATCTTCACTCACCTCCCAATAACACAACCTGCAGAAACACATCCTCAGCATCTTCACTAACCTTCCAATAACACAACCTGCAGAAACACATCCTCAGCATCTCCACTCACAACCCAATAACACAACGTGCAAAAACCCATCCTCAGCCTCTCCAATCACCTCACAATAACACAACCTGCAGAAACCCATCCTCAGCATCTCCACTCACCTCCCAATAACACAACCTGCAGAAGCACATCCACAGAATCTTCACTAACCTGTCAATAACACAACCTGCAGAAACCCATCCTCAGCGTCACCAATCACCTCCCAATAACACAACCTGCAGAAACCCATCCTCAGAATCTTCACTAACCTGCCAATAACACAACCTGCAGAAACCCATCCTCACCGTCTCCAATCACCTCCCAATAACACAACCTGCAGAAACACATCCTCAGAATCTTCACTAACCTGCCAATAACACAACCTGCAGAAACCCATCCTGAGCATCTCCACTCACCTTCCACTAACACAACCTGCAGAAACCCATCCTCAGCATCTCCACTCAGCTTCCAATAACACAACCTTCAGAAACGCATCCTCAGCATCTTCACTCACAACCCAATAACACAACGTGCAAAATCCCATCCTCAGCATCTCCAATCACCTCACAATAACACAAACTGCAGAAACCCATCCTCAGCATCTCCACTCACCTCCCAATAACACAACCTGCAGAAACACATCCACAGAATCTTCACTAACCTGTCAATAACACAACCTGCAGAAACCCATCCTCAGCGTCACCAATCACCTCCCAATAACACAACCTGCAGAAACCCATCCTCAGCATCTCCACTCACCTCCCAATAACACAACCTGCAGAAACACATCCTCAGAATCTTCACTAACCTGCCAATAACACAACCTGCAGAAACCCATCCTCACCGTCTCCAATCACCTCCCAATAACACAACCTGCAGAAACACATCCTCAGAATCTTCACTAACCTGCCAATAACACAACCTGCAGAAACCCATCCTGAGCATCTCCACTCACCTCCCAATAACACAACCTGCAGAAATCCATCCTCAGCATCTCCACTCACCTCCCAAGAACACAACCTGCAGAAACGCATTCTCAGCATCTTCACTCACCTTCCACTAACACAACCTGCAGAAACCCATCCTCAGCATCTCCACTCACCTCCCAATAACACAACCTGCAGAAACCCATCATCAGCATCTTCACTAATACACCAATAACACAAACTGCAGAAACCCATCCTCAGCATCTTCACTCACCTCCCAATAACACAACCTGCAGAAACCCATCCTCAGGGTCTCCAATCACCTCCCAATAACACAATCTGCAGAAACCCATCCTCAGCATCTTCACTCACCTTCCAATACACAACCTGCAGAAACGCATTCTCAGCATCTCCACTCACCTCCCAATAACACAACCTGCAGAAACCCATCCTCTGCATCTACACTCACCTCCCAATAACACAACCTGCAGAAAACCATCCTCAGCATCTTCCCTAACCTCCCAATAACACAAACTGCAGAAACCCATCCTCAGCATCTCCACTCACCTCCCAATAACACAACCTGCAGAACCCCATTCTCAGCATCTCTACTGACCTTCCAATGACACAAGCTGCAGAGAGCCATCCTCAGCATCTTCACTCGCCTCCGAATAAAACAACCTGCAGAAACCCATTCTCAGCATCTCTACTGACCTTCCAATGACACAAGCTGCAGAGAGCCATCCTCAGCATCTTCACTCGCCTCCGAATAAAACAACCTGCAGAAACCCATTCTCACCATCTCCACTGACCTTCCAATGACACAACCTGCAGAAACCAGTGCTCAGCATCGCCACTCACCTTCCAATAACACAACCTGCAGAAACCAATCCACAGCATCTCCACTCACCTCCCAATAACACAACCTGAAGAAACCCATCCTCAGCATCTCCACTCGCCTCCCAATAACACATCCTTCGGAAACCCTGCTCAGCATCGTCACTCATCTCCCAATAACACAACCTGCAGAAACCCATCCTCAGCATCTTCACTCACCTCCCAATAACACAACCTGCAGAACCCCATTCTCAGCATCTCTACTGACCTTCCAATGACACAAGCTGCAGAGAGCCATCCTCAGCATCTTCACTCGCCTCCGAATAAAACAACCTGCAGAAACCCATTCTCACCATCTCCACTGACCTTCCAATGACACAACCTGCAGAAACCAGTCCTCAGCATCGCCACTCACCTTCCAATAACACAACCTGCAGAAACCAATCCACAGCATCTCCACTCACCTCCCAATAACACAACCTGAAGAAACCCATCCTCAGCATCTCCACTCACCTCCCAATAACACATCCTTCGGAAACCCTCCTCAGCATCTTCAATAACCTTCCAATAACACAACCTGCAGAAAACCATCCTCTGCATCTCCACTCACCTCCCAAAAACACAACCTGCAGAAAACCATCCTCAGCATTTTTCCGAACCTTCCAATAACAAAATCTGCAGAAAAGCATCCTCAGCTTCTTCACTCACCTCCCAATAACACAACCTGCAGAAGCACATCCTCAGCATCTTCAGTCACCTCCCAATAACACAACCTGCAGAAACACATCCTCAGCATCTCCACTCACCTCCCAATAACACAACCTGCAGAAACCTATCCTCAGCACCTCCAATCACCTCACAAAATAACACAACCCGCAGAAACCCATCCTCAGCATTTTCACTCACCTCGCAATAACACAACCTGCAGAAACACATCCTCAGCATCTTCACTAACCTTCCGATAACACAACCTGCAGAAACCCATCCTCAGCATCTCCAATCACCTCACAATAACACAACCTGCAGAAACCCATCCTCAGCATCTCCACTCACCTCCCAATAACACAACCTGCAGAAACACTTCCTCAGAATCTTCACTAACCTTCCAATAACACAACCTGCAGAAACCCATCCTGAGCATCTCCACTCACCTCCCAATAACACAACCTGCAGAAACCCATCCTCAGCATCTCCACTCACCTCCCAAGAACACAACCTGCAGAAACGCATTCTCAGCATCTTCACTCACCTTCCAATAACACAACCTGCAGAAACCCATCCTCAGCATCTCCACTCAGCTTCCAATAACACAACCTTCAGAAACGCATCCTCAGCATCTTCACTCACCTCCCAATAACACAACCTGCAGAAACCTATCCTCAGCATCTCCACTCGCCTCCCAATAACACACCCAGCAGAAACCCATCCTCAGCATCTCCACTCACCTTCCAATAACACGACCTGCAGAAACCCATCCTCAGCATCTTCACTAACCTGCCAATAACACAACCTGCAGAAACCCATCCTCAGCATCTCAACTCACCTCCCAGTACACAACCTGCAGAACCCATCCTCAGAATCTTCACTAACCTTCCAATAACACAATCTGCAGAAAACAATCCTCAGCATCTTCCCTAACCTTCCAATAACACAATCTGCAGAAACCCATCCTCAGCATTTTCCCTAACCTTCCAATAACACAATCTGCAGAAACCCATCCTCAGCATCTTCACTCACCTCCCAATAACACAACCTGCAGAAACCCATCCTCAGCATCTACACTCACCTCCCAATAACACAACCTGCAGAACCCATCCTCAGAATCTTCACTAACCTACCAATAACACAATCTGCAGAAAATCATCCTCAGCATCTTCACTAACCTTCCATTAACACAACCTACAGAAACCGATCCTCAGAATCTTCCCTAACCTTCCAATAACACAACCTGCAGAAACCCATCATCAGCATCTTCACTCACCTTCCAATAACACAACCTGCCGAAAACCATCCTCAGCATCTCCACTCACCTCCCAATAACACAACCTGCAGAAACCAATCCTCAGCATCTCCACTCACGTCCCAATAACACAACCTGCAGAAAACCATCCTCAGCATCTTCCCTAACCTTCCAATAACACAACCTGCAGAAACCCATTCTCAGCATCTTCACTCACCTTCCAATAACACAACCTGCAGAAAACCATCCTCAGCATCTTCCCTAACCTTCCAATAACACAACCTGCAGAAACGCATTCTCAGCATCTCCACTCACCTCCCAATAACACAACCTGCAGAAACACATCCTCAGCATCTTCACTCACCTCCCAATAACACAAACTGCAGAAACCCATCCTCAGCATCTTCACTCACCTCCCAATAACACAACCTGCAGAAACACATCCTCAGCATCTTCACTAACCTTCCAATAACACAACCTGCAGAAACACATCCTCAGCATCTCCACTCACAACCCAATAACACAACCTGCAGAAACACATCCTCAGAATCTTCACTAACCTTCCAATAACACAACCTGCAGTAACCCATCCTGAGCATCTCCACTCACCTGCCAATAACACAACCTGCAGAAACCCATCCTCAGCATCTCCACTCACCTCCCAAGAACACAACCTGCAGAATCGCATTCTCAGCATCTTCACTCACCTTCCAATAACACAACCTGCAGAAACCCATCCTCAGCATCTCCACTCAGCTTCCAATAACACAACCTTCAGAAACGCATCCTCAGCATCTTCACTCACCTCCCAATAACACAACCTGCAGAAACCTATCCTCAGCATCTCCACTCACCTCCCAATAACACAACCTGCAGAACCCATCCTCAGCATCTCCACTCACCTCCCAATAACACACCCAGCAGAAACCCATCCTCAGCATCTCCATCACCTTCCAATAACACAACCTGCAGAAACCCATCCTCAGTATCTTCACTGACCTGCCAATAACACAACCTGCAGAAACCCATCCTCAGCATCTCAACTCACCTCCCAGTACACAACCTGCAGAACCCATCCTCAGAATCTGCACTAACCTTCCAATAACACAATCTGCAGAAAACCATCCTCAGCATCTTTCCTAACCTTCCAATAACACAATCTGCAGAAACCCATCCTCAGCATTTTCCCTAACCTTCCAATAACACAATCTGCAGAAACCCATCCTCAGCATCTTCACTCACCTTCCAATGACACAAACTGCAGAAACTCATCCGCAGCATCTCCACTCACCTTCCAATAACACAACCTGCAGAAACGCATTCACAGCATCTCCACTCACCTCCCAATAACACAACCTGCAGAAACCCATCCTCAGCATCTCCACTCACCTCCCAATAACACAACCTGCAGAAACACATTCTCAGCACCTCCAATCACCTCACAATAACACAACCTGCCGAAACCCATCCTCAGCATCTTCACTCACCTCCCAATAACACAACCTGCAGAAAACCATCCTCAGCATCTTCCCTAACCTTCCAATAACACAACCTGCAGAAACGCATTCTCAGCATCTCCACTCACCTCCCAATAACACAACCTGCAGAAACACATCCTCAGCATCTTCACTCACCTCCCAATAACACAACCTGCAGAAACCCATCCTCAGCATCTTCACTCACCTCCCAATAACACAACCTGCAGAAACACATTCTCAGCATCTTCACTAACCTTCCAATAACACAACCTGCAGAAACCCATCCTCAGCATCTCCAATCACCTCACAATAACACAACCTGCAGAAACCCATCCTCAGCATCTCCACTCACCTCCCAATAACACAACCTGCAGAAACACATCCTCAGAATCTTCACTAACCTTCCAATAACACAACCTGCAGAAACCCATCCTGAGCATCTCCACTCACCTGCCAATAACACAACCTGCAGAAACCCATCCTCAGCATCTGCACTCCCCTCCCAAGAACACAACCTGCAGAAACGCATTCTCAGCATCTTCACTCACCTTCCAATAACACAACCTGCAGAAACCCATCCTCAGCATCTCCACTCAGCTTCCAATAACACAACCTTCAGAAACGCATCCTCAGCATCTTCACTCACCTCCCAATAACACAACCTGCAGAAACCTATCCTCAGCATCTCCATCACCTTCCAATAACACAACCTGCAGAAACCCATCCTCAGTATCTTCACTGACCTGCCAATAACACAACCTGCAGAAACCCATCCTCAGCATCTCAACTCACCTCCCAGTACACAACCTGCAGAAACCCATCCTCAGAATCTTCACTCACCTTCCAATAACACAATCTGCAGAAAACCATCCTCAGCATCTACACTCACCTCCCAATAACACAACCTGCAGAACCCATCCTCAGAATCTTCACTCACCTACCAATAACACAATCTGCAGAAAATCATCCTCAGCATCTTCACTAACCTTCCATTAACACAACCTGCAGCAACACATCCTCAGAATCTTCCCTAACCTTCCAATAACACAACCTGCAGAAACCCATCCTCAGCATCTTCACTCACCTTCCAATAACACAACCTGCAGAAACCCATTCTCAGCATCTTCACTCACCTTCCAATGACACAAACTGCAGAAACTCATCCGCAGCATCTCCACTCACCTTCCAATAACACAACCTGCAGAAACGCATTCTCAGCATCTCCACTCACCTCCCAATAACACAACCTGCAGAAACCCATCCTCAGCATCTCCACTCACCTTCCAATAACACAACCTGCAGAAACGCATTCTCAGCATCTCCACTCACCTCCCAATAACACAACCTGCAGAAACCCATCCTCAGCACCTCCAATCACCTCACAATAACACAACCTGCAGAAACCCATCCTCAGAATCTTCACTAACCTTCCAATAACACAACCTGCAGAAACCCATCCTCAGCATCTCCACTCACCTTCCAATAACACAACCTGCAGAAACCCATCCTCAGCATCTCCACTCACCTCCCAATAACACAACCTGCAGAAACACATCCTCAGAATCTTCACTAACCTTCCAATAACACAACCTGCAAAAACCCATCCTCAGCATCTCCACTCACCTCCCGATATCACAACCTGCATAAACCCATCCTCAGCATCTTCACTCACCTCCCAATAACACAACCTGCAGAAACCTATCCTCAGCATCTCCACTCACCTTCCCATAACACAACCTGCAGCAACCCATCCTCAGCATCTTCACGAACCTTCCAATAACACAACCTGCAGAAACCCATCCTCAGCATCTCCACTCACGTCCCAATAACACAACCTGCAGAAAACCATCCTCAGCATCTTCCCTAACCTTCCAATAACACAACATGCAGAAACCCATTCTCAGCATCTTCACTCACCTTGCAATGACACAAACTGCAGAAACTCATCCGCAGCATCTCCACTCACCTTCCAATAACACAACCTGCAGAAACGCATTCTCAGCATCTCCACTCACCTCCCAATAACACAACCTGCAGAAACCCATCCTCAGCATCTCCACTCACCTCCCAATAACACAACCTGCAGAAACCCATCCTCAGCACCTCCAATCACCTCACAATAACACAACCTGCAGAAACCCATCCTCAGCATCTACACTCACCTCCCAATAACACAACCTGCAGAAACACATCCTCAGCATCTTCACTAACCATCCAATAACACAACCTGCAGAAACCCATCCTCAGCATCTCCACTCACAACCCAATAACACAACCTGCAGAAACCCATCCTCAGCATCTCCAATCACCTCCCAATAACACAACCTGCAGAAACCCATCCTCAGAATCTTCACTAACGTTCCAATAACACAACCTGCAGAAACCCATCCTCAGCATCTCCACTCACCTTCCAATAACACAACCTGCAGAAACCCATCCTCAGCATCTCCACTCACCTCCCAATAACACAACCTGCAGAAACACATCCTCAGAATCTTCACTAACCTTCCAATAACACAACCTGCAGAAACCCATCCTCAGCATCTCCACTCACCTCCCGATAACACAACCTGCAGAAACCCATCCTCAGCATCTTCACTCACCTCCCAATAACACAACCTGCAGAAACCTATCCTCAGCATCTCCACTCACCTTCCCATAACACAACCTGCAGCAACCCATCCTCAGCATCTTCACTAACCTTCCAATAAAACAACCTGCAGAAACCCATCCTCAACATCTCCACCCACCTCCCAATAACACAACCTGCAGAAACCCATCCTCAGCATCTCCACTCACCTCCCAATAGCACAACCTGCAGAAACACATCCTCAGCATCTTCACTCACCTCCCAATAGCACAACCTGCAGAAACACATCCTCAGCATCTTCACTAACCTTCCAATAACACAACCTGCAGAAACCCATCCTCAGCATCTCCAATCACCTCACAATAACACAACCTGCAGGAACCCATCCTCAGAATCTTCACTAACCTTCCAATAACACAACCTGCAGAAACCCATCCTCAGCATCTCCACTCACCTTCCAATAACACAACCTGCAGAAACCCATCCTCAGCATCTCCACTCACCTCCCAATAACACAACCTGCAGAAACACATCCTCAGAATCTTCACTAACCTTCCAATAACACAACCTGCAGAAACCCATCCTCAGCATCTCCACTCAACTCCCGATAACACAACCTGCAGAAACCCATCCTCAGCATCTTCACTCACCTCCCAATAACACAACCTGCAGAAACCTATCCTCAGCATCTCCACTCACCTTCCCATAACACAACCTACAGCAACCCATCCTCAGCATCTTCACTCACCTCCCAATAGCACAACCTGCAGAAACACATCCTCAGCATCTTCACTAACCTTCCAATAACACAACCTGCAGAAACCCATCCTCAGCATCTCCACTCACCTCCCAATGACACAACCTGCAGAAACCCATCCTCAGCATCTCCAATCACCTCACAATAACACAACCTGCAGGAACCCATCCTCAGAATCTTCACTAACCTTCCAATAACACAACCTGCAGAAACCCATCCTCAGCATCTCCACTCACGTCCCAATAACACAACCTGCAGAAAACCATCCTCAGCATCTCCACTCACCTCCCAATAACACAACCTGCAGAAACACATCCTCAGCATTTCCACTCACCTCCCAATAAAACAACCTGCAGAAACCCATCCTCAGCAACTCCACTCACCTCCCAATAACACAACCTGCAGAAACCCATTCTCAGCATTTCCACTCACCTCCCAATACCACAACCTGCAGAATCCCATCCTCAGCATCTTCACTAAACTTCCAATAACACAACCTGCAGAAACCCATCCTCAGTATCTCCACTCACCTCCCAATAACACAACCTGCAGAAACAAATCCTCATCATCTCCACTCACCTCTCAATAACACAACCTGCAGAAACCCATCCTCAGCATCTTCCCTAACCTTCCAATAACACAACCTGCAGAAACCCATCCGCAGCATCTTCCCTAACCTCGCAAGAAGACAACCTGCAGAAACCCATCCTCAGCATATTCACTGACCTTCCAATAACACAACCTGCAGAAACACATCCTCAGCATCTTCACTCACCTTCCAATAACACAACCTGCAGAACCCCATCCTCAGCATCTTCACTCACCTTCCAATAACACAACCTGCAGAAGCCCATCGTCAGCATCTCCACTCACCTCCCAATAACACAACCTGCAGAAACCCATCCTCAGCATCTCCATCACCTCCCAATAACACAACCTGCAGAAACCCATGCTCAGCATCTCCACTCACCTCCCAATAACACAAACTGCAGAAACCCATCCTCAGCATCTTCACTCACCTCCCAATAACACAACCTGCAGAAACCCATCCTCAGCATCTCCACTCACCTCCCAATAACACAACCTGCAGGAACCCATCCTCAGCATCTCCACTCACCTCCCAATAATACAACCTGCAGAAACCCATCCTCAGCATCTCCACTCACCCCCCAATAGCACAACCTGCAGAAACACATCCTCAGCATTTCCACTCACCTCCAAAAACAAAACCTGCAGAAACCCATCCTCAGCACCTTCACTCACCTCCCAATAAAACAACCTGCAGAAACCCATCCTCAGCATCTCCACTCACCTCCCAATAACACAACCGCAGAAACCCATTCTCAGCATTTCCACTCACCTCCCAATAACACAACCTGCAGAAGCCCGTCCTCAGAATTTCCTCTCACCTCCCAATACCACAACCTGCAGAATCCCATCCTCAGCATCTTCACTAAACTTCCAATAACACAACCTGCAGAAACCCATCCTCAGTATCTCCACTCACCTCCCAATAACACAACCTGCAGAAACAAATCCTCATCATCTCCACTCACCTCTCAATAACACAACCTGCAGAAACCCATCCTCAGCATCTTCCCTAACCTTCCAATAACACAACCTGTAGAAACCCATCCGCAGCATCTTCCCTAACCTCGCAAGAAGACAACCTGCAGAAACCCATCCTCAGCATCTTCACTGACCTTCCAATAACACAACCTGCAGAAACCCATCCTCAGCATCTTCACTCACCTTCCAATAACACAACCTGCAGAACCCCATCCTCAGCATCTTCACTCACCTTCCAATAACACAACCTGCAGAAGCCCATCGTCAGCATCTCCACTCACCTCCCAATAACACAACCTGCAGAAACCCATCCTCAGCATCTCCATCACCTCCCAATAACACAACCTGCAGAAACCCATGCTCAGCATCTCCACTCACCTCCCAATAACACAAACTGCAGAAACCCATCCTCAGCATCTTCACTCACCTCCCAATAACACAACCTGCAGAAACCCATCCTCAGCATCTCCACTCACCTCCCAATAACACAACCTGCAGGAACCCATCCTCAGCATCTCCACTCACCTCCCAATAATACAACCTGCAGAAACCCATCCTCAGCATCTCCACTCACCTCCCAATAACACAACCTGCAGAAACCCATCCTCAGCATCTCCACTAACCTCCCAATAACACAACCTGCAGAAACCCATCCTCAGCATCTCCACTCACCTCCCAATAATACAACCTGCAGAAACCCATCCTCAGCATCTCCACTCACCTCCCAATAACACAACCTGCAGAAACCCATCCTCAGCATCTCCACTAACCTCCCAATAACACAACCTGCAGAAACCCATCCTCAGCATCTCCACTCACCTTCCAATAACACAACCTGCAGAACCCCATCCTCAGCATCTCCACTAACCTCCCAATAATACAACCTGCAGAAACCCATTCTCAGCCTCTTCACTCACCTCCCAATAACAGAATTGTAAAAGTAATGAAAAATAACTCATTTCCACATTCATTGAAAATTGACATGGGCTTGGTCTAATTTGATTGAGTGAGACTGTGGAGAATTTCAATCACTGAATGAGAATTCAGATAGTGGGATGCTGCCAGACTGGGAACCAATCTACAGCAGTGAGCACAGGGATGATAGGTGACTGGGATTGGGTGAGGGTTAGGACCCAGACTGGGAACCAATCTACAGCAGTGAGACAGGGATGATAGGGGACTGGGATTGGGTGAGGGTTAGGACCCAGACTGGGAACAAATCTACAGCAATGAGCACAGGGATGATAGGGGACTGGGATTGGGTGAGGGTTAGGATATGGCAGCAGAGTTGGAGATGAGCTGCGCTTCATGAAGAATTGTATCAGAAATTGTGTGACAGAATATCATTGGATTAGTCGAGTGTGGATTTAACAAAGACACAGATGATGATTTATTCTGCAGCTGAGATGAAGCAGAGGTGGCGATGGCAAGTGAGCAGGATTGGGAATGGAGAGAGTGTCTGGCTTTGGGATTGTGAACAGCCTCCGATATTAACCAGAGAGCGAGTGGAGCCACTGGATAGGGAATGAGCTCAGTGACTGGAATCGATATTGATATTTATAGCTAAAGGCACAGAGCTTCAAGGTAAGGAAGTGTTATTCCCACTTTTCCAGATGTTGGTCAGACCGCACCTGGAGTATTGCACAGTTCTGGCCCCTGATTTGAGGAAAGATGTAGGGGCTTTAGAGGCAGTTCAGAGGAGGTTGACTAGAGTGATCGCAGAGATGAGGGCTTTGTCTTATCAAGAGAGTTGTTAAGAAGGAGTAGAGATCCAATTGTGGTTTATAAGATGATAAAAGGTGTGGGTGAAGTGGAAGTGGAGCGGATGCTTCCTCTTGTGGGGCGTTCTGGAACGAGAGGTCAGAATCTCAGGATAACAGGCAGCAAATGTGAATCAGAGCTGAGGAGAAACTACTTCTCCCAATGGGATGTGAACCTGTGGAATTCGCTATCCAGAGTGCGGGGCATGCTGGGACAGTGAGTACATTTAAGGAACAGTTGGATAGATTTTGAATTGGGAATGGGGTGAGAATTTTGGATAATGGTCAGGGCGGCGGCGTTAAGCCGAGGATGAGATCAGCCAAGACCGAATGACGGAGCAGACGCGAGGGGCCAAATAGCCTCATTCTGCTCCTGGACCTGAAAAATTACAAACTTCTGAACTGCAGAACGTGGATTCAATCTTTCCAAGATGCAAATGACCAGAGCAATAATACACTTAAAGTGGTTTATACAATAAATAACTGGACAGGGAGACTTACCAGGGACACCGACAACAGCCAGGAGGGGATAGTAACCCGCTTGAATTATCATCAGTGCGCCGAAGATCCGCCATGGTAAATACTGGTCAGACACAAAGTAAATACCCTCGGATAAACCCCTGTCCATTGCTGTAACGTTCCTGTGGGCAGTTCCCAGATTCTGATCCATTGCTGTAACGTTCCTGTGGGTAGTTCCCAGATTCTGACCCATTGCTGTAACGTTCCTGTGGGCAGTTCCCAGATTCGGATCCATTGCTGTAACGTTCCTGTGGGTAGTTCCCAGATTCTGACCCATTGCTGTAACGTTCCTGTGGGTAGTTCCCAGATTCTGATCCATTGCTGTAACGTTCCTGTGGGTAGTTCCCAGATTCTGATCCATTGCTGTAACGTTCCTGTGGGTAGTTCCCAGATTCTGATCCATTGCTGTAACGTTCCTGTGGGTAGTTCCCAGATTCTGATCCATTGCTGTAACGTTCCTGTGGGCAGTTCCCAGATTCTGCTCCCTCCTCTCGGCCTCTCTGGGGCCGCTGATCTCTGGCAGTGTTGGAATTGACGCTCCCGCTGACAGTTTGGGATAACACAATGAAAGGAATCGCTTATTAATAGCAGCGACAAACCCTCCAGTGACACGGTTAGATCCACAGAGACTGACATTAATCACAGTCACTAAACAAACAGGCTCAGTTAACCCCTTTCAATCCAATACTTTTTCTATCACAATGAAATAGAAGATTAGCCGGGTCTGGATCGGTTGTGTGACAGTGACTGAGGGATGGAGTGTGGAAATAGTGGACACACTGACCCTGATACTCAATCCTCATTGATATCTGAGTGGTTCCAGGGGACTGGGGCATTTTCACTGTCCCATCCTGTTTATAAAAGGAGAGCGAGGGATCAACCCTGGAGTGACAGAGCAGTCAGTATAATGTAAGTCACCAGGACATTTCTAGGGCAGACTGGGCAACAGGAATATTGCTCCTTCGCGAGGAAATGGTGTTATGTGACCAGAAACACGGCGATATTCGTGGGAAATCACATCGCATGTTGTTATTGCAGTTATATTTCAAAATAACTGGAGGATTAATGAGGGAACTGATATGAATTTATGTACTGGGACATATTGTGATCAAATGTCATTTATTAGAGTTGTTATCGAGTCCCAAAGCCGTGGATTAAAGGGTCTGTGACAGTGAGAATGTGATATTGGCTAAGAAACAGAAAGCAGAGAGAAGCGGTGAATGATTGTTATTCAGACAGGAGGGGAGGAGACACTGATGTTCACTCGGGGCCCACATGAGGACAATTGCTCTTCAAGATACAATTCACTGCGATAGGCTTCAATGGAAAGAATTTCAACATTCACAAATGACAGAGACTCAGCAATGACACAGTGAGCAGGGTAGCAGCAATCTTCAGCAGCATGTTCCCAGATCTGTGAAAGGGAGGGTCACGGGGAAAGTAAAGTTAAATCACTGTCGTGTGGGTGATGCATTAGGGAGGAGGGCAGAGGACAGGAAATATAAACTAAACGGGACAAGTTTAAAATGTGTACAGGAAGGGAGCGGGGACATGTCCACACTTTGCACTGGAAGGTCATGGGGATAAGATTGGAAAATCCTCAGAAGATATTTAACTTGATCAATAGAGGCGGAGACTCCGAAAAGAAAGATGTTAGGATCATAGAGTCATCGAGGTCCAGAGCACAGAAAGGCCATTCGGCCCATCTGGACTGGGCAGGTCAAAAACAACCATCTGAGTATTTGAATCACACTTTCTAATACTTTGCCAATAGCCTATAGAGTTATAACCAGGTTTATAGATAGGACCATAGCTGAGGAATTGCTTCTTGTTCTGCCGCTAAATATACAAAAGGATGTGAGGATCTTGGAGACAAAACAAAGGGTATTTAATGGAGTGTTGTCAGGGATGGAGGATTTCAGTTGAATGGTGGGATTAGTGAACTGGAATTATAATCTGCAGATCAGTTTAAGGTAAAGAGCAATTTGACAGAGGACTCCAAATTAGGAAGGAGTTTAGAGAGAGTGAGCAGAAAGGGTTCCACTGGAGTGTGTGTGTGGGCTGGGGAGAGTGGCCTGGAGTGTGTGTGTGGGCTGGCCGGGAGTGGCTTGGAGTGTGTGTGTGGGCTGGGCGGGAGTGGCCTGGAGTGTGTGTGTGGGCTGGCCGGGAGTGGCCTGGAGTGTGTGTGTGGGCTGGTCGGGAGTGGCCTGGAGTGTGTGTGTGGGCTGGCCGGGAGTGGCCGGGAGTGTGTGTGTGGGCTGGCCGGGAGTGGCCTGGTGTGTGTGTGTGGGCTGGCCGGGAGTGGCCTGGAGTGTGTGTGTGGGCTGGCCGGGAGTGGCCTGGAGTGTGTGTGGGGGCTACCCGGGAGTGGCCTGGTGTGTGTGTGTGGGCTGGGGAGAGTGGCCTGGAGTGTGTGTGTGGTCTGGCCGGGAGTGGCCTGGAGTGTGTGTGTGGGCTGGCCGCGAGTGGCCTGGAGTGTGTGTGTGGGCTACCCGGGAGTGGCCTGGTGTGTGTGTGTGGGCTGGGGAGAGTGGCCTGGAGTGTGTGTGTGGTCTGGCCGGGAGTGGCCTGGAGTGTGTGTGTGGGCTGGGGAGAGTGGCCTGGAGTGTGTGTGTGGGCTGGCCGGGAGTGGCCTGGTGTGTGTGTGTGGGCTGGGGAGAGTGGCCTGGAGTGTGTGTGTGGGCTGGCCGGGAGTGGCCTGGAGTGTGTGGGGGCTGGCCGGGAGTGGCCTGGAGTGTGTGTGTGGGCTGGCCGGAAGTGGCCTGGAGTGTGTGTGTGGGCTGGCCGGGAGTGGCCTGGAGTGTGTGTGTGGGATGGCCGAGAGTGGCCTGGTGTGTGTGTGTGGACTGGCCGGGAGTGGCCTGGAGAGTGTGTGTGGGCTGGCCGGGAGTGGCCGGGAGTGTGTGTGTGGGCTGGCCGGGAGTGGCCTGGAGTGTGTGTGTGGGCTGGCCGGGAGTGGCCTGGAGTGTGTGTGTGGGCTGGCCGGGAGTAGCCTGGCCTGGAGTGTGTGTGTGGGCTGGCCGGGAGTGGCCTGGAGTGTGTGTGTGGGCTGGCCGGGAGTGGCCTGGAGTGTGTGTGTGGGCTGGCCGGGAGTGGCCGGGAGTGTGTGTGTGGGCTGGCCAGGAGTGGCCTCGTCTGGAGTGTGTGTGTGGGCTGGCCGGGAGTGGCCTGGAGTGTGTGTGTGGGCTGCCCGGGAGTGGCCTGGAGTGTGTGTGTGGGCTGGCCGGGAGTGGCCTGGAGTGTGTGTGTGGGATGGCCGAGAGTGGCCTGGTGTGTGTGTGTGGACTGGCCGGGAGTGGCCTGGAGAGTGTGTGTGGGCTGGCCGGGAGTGGCCTGGAGTGTGTGTGTGGGCTGGCCGGGAGTGGCCTGGAGTGTGTGTGTGGGCTGGCCGAGAGTGGCCTGGCCTGGAGTGTGTGTGTGGGCTGGCCGGGAGTGGCCTGGAGTGTGTGTGTGGGCTGGCCGGGAGTGGCCTGGAGTGTGTGTGTGGGCTGGCCGGGAGTGGCCGGGAGTGTGTGTGTGGGCTGGCCGGGAGTGGCCTCGTCTGGAGTGTGTGTGTGGGCTGGCCGGGAGTGGCCTGGAGTGTGTGTGTGGGCTGGCCGGGAGTGGCCTGGAGTGTGTGTGTGGGCTGGCCGGGAGTGGCCTGGAGTGTGTGTGTGGGCTGGCCGGGAGTGGCCTGGAGTGTGTGTGTGGGCTGGTCGGGAGTAGCCTGGAGTGTGTGTGTGGGCTGGCCGGGAGTGGCCTGGAGTGTGTGTGTGGGCTGGCCGGGAGTGGCCTGGAGTGTGTGTGTGGGCTGGCCGGGAGTGGCCTGGAGTGTGTGTGTGGGCTGGCCGGGAGTGGCCTGGGGTGTGTGTGTGGGCTGGCCGGGAGTGGCCTGGAGAGTGTGTGTGGGCTGGCCGGGAGTGGCCTGGAGTGTGTGTGTGGGCTGGCCGGGAGTGGCCTGGGGTGTGTGTGTGGGCTGGTCGGGAGTAGCCTGGAGTGTGTGTGTGGGCTGGCCGGGAGGGGCCTGGAGTGTGTGTGTGGGCTGGTCGGGAGTAGCCTGGAGTGTGTGTGTGGGCTGGCCGGGAGTGGCCTGGAGTGTGTGTGTGGGCTGGCCGGGAGTGGCCTGGTGTGTGTGTGTGGGCTGGCCGGGAGTGGCCTGGAGTGTGTGTGTGGGCTGGCCGAGAGTGACCTGGTCTGGAGTGTGTGTGTGGGCTGGCCGAGAGTGGACTGGAGTGTGTGTGTGGGCTGGCCGGGAGTGGCCTGGAGTGTGTGTGTGGGCTGGTCGGGAGTAGCCTGGAGTGTGTGTGTGGGCTGGCCGGGAGTGGCCTGGAGTGTGTGTGTGGGCTGGCCGGGAGTGGCCTGGAGTGTGTGTGTGTGATGGCCGGGAGTGGCCGGGAGTGAGTGTGTGGGATGGCCGGGAGTGGCCTGGAGTGTGTGTGTGGGCTGGCAGGGAGTGGCCTGGAGTGTGTGTGGGCTGGCCGGGAGTGGCCTGGAGTGTGTGTGTGGGCTGGCCGGGAGTGGCCTGGAGTGTGTGTGTGGGCTGGCCGGGAGTGGCCTGGAGTGTGTGTGTGGGCTGCCCGGGAGTGGCCTGGAGTGTGTGTGTGGGCTGGCCGGGAGTGGCCTGGAGTGTGTGTGTGGACTGGCCGGGAGTGTGTGTGTGGGCTGCCCGGGAGTGGCCTGGAGTGTGTGTGTGGGCTGGCCGGGAGTGGCCTGGAGTGTGTGTGTGGGCTGGCCGGGAGTGGCCTGGAGTGTGTGTGTGGGCATCCGGGAGGGGCCTGGAGTGTGTGTGTGGGCTGGCCGGGAGTGGCCGGGAGTGTGTGTGTGGGCTGGCCGGGAGTGGCCTGGAGTGTGTGTGGGCTGGCCGGGAGTGGCCGGGAGTGTGTGTGTGGGCTGGCCGGGAGTGGCCTGGAGTGTGTGTGGGCTGGCCGGGAGTGGCCTGGAGTGTGTGTGTGGGCTGGCCGGGAGTGGCCTGGCCTGGAGTGTGTGTGTGGGCTGGCCGGGAGTGGCCTGGAGTGTGTGTGTGGGCTGGCCGGGAGTCGCCTGGAGTGTGTGTGTGGGCTGCCCGGGAGTGGCCTGGAGTGTGTGTGTGGACTGGCCGGGAGTGGCCTGGCCTGGAGTGTGTGTGTGTGCTGGCCGGGAGTGGCCTGGAGTGTGTGTGTGGGCTGGCCGGGAGTGGCCTGGGGTGTGTGTGTGGGCTGGCCGGGAGTGGCCTGGCCTGGAGTGTGTGTGGGCTGCCCGGGAGTGGCCTGGAGTGTGTGTGTGGGCTGGCCGGGAGTGGCCTGGAGTGTGTGTGTGGGCTGGCTGGGAGTGGCCTGCAGTGTGTGATTGGGATGGCCGGGAGTGGCCTGGAGTGTGTGTGTGGGCTGGCCGGGAGTGGCCTGGAGTGTGTGTGGGCTGGCCGGGAGTGGCCTGGAGTGTGTGTGTGGGCTGGCCGAGAGTGGCCTGGAGTGTGTGTGTGGGCTGGCCGGAAGTGGCCTGGAGTGTGTGTGTGGGCTGGCCGGGAGTGGCCTGGGGTGTGTGTGAGGGCTGGCCGGGAGTGGCCTGGTGTGTGTGTGTGGGCTGGCCGGGAGTGACCTGGAGTGTGTGTGTAGGCTGGCCGGGAGTAGCCTGGAGTGTGTGTGTGTGCTGGCCGATAGTGGCCTGGAGTGTGTGTGTGGGCTGGCCGGGAGTGGTCTGGAGTGTGTGTGTGTTGGCCGGGAGTGGCCTGGAGTGTGTGTGTGGGCTGGTCGGGAGTGGCCTGGAGTGTGTGTGTGGGCTGGCCGGGAGTGACCTGGAGTGTGTGTGTGGGCTGGCCGGGAGTGGCCTGGAGTG
Organism: Scyliorhinus torazame; assembly: GCF_047496885.1. Classification (NCBI taxonomy): domain Eukaryota; kingdom Metazoa; phylum Chordata; class Chondrichthyes; order Carcharhiniformes; family Scyliorhinidae; genus Scyliorhinus; species Scyliorhinus torazame. The sequence goes on from NW_027307768.1 coordinate 996,304, forward strand.
TGTGTGTGGACTGGCCGGGAGTGGCCTGGAGTGTGTGTGTGGGCTGGCCGGGAGTGGCCTGGAGTGTGTGTGTGGGCTGGCCGGGAGTGGCCTGGCCGGGAGTGTGTGTGTGGGCTGGCCGGGAGTGGCCTGGAGTGTGTGTGTGGGTTGGCCGGGAGTGGCATGGTGTGTGTGTGTGGGCTGGCTGGGAGTGGCCCGGCCTGGAGAGTGTGTGTGGGCTGGCCGGGAGTGGCCTGGAGTGTGTGTGTGGGCTGGTCGGGAGTGGCGTGGAGTGTGTGTGTGGGCTGGCCGGGAGTGGCCTGGCCTGGAGTGTGTGTGTGGGCTGGCCGGGAGTGGCCTGGAGTGTGTGTGTGGGCTGGCCGGGAGTGGCCTGGAGTGTGTGTGTGGGCTGGCCGGGAGTGGCTTGGCCTGGAGTGTGTGTGTGGACTGGCCGGAAGTAGCCTGGAGTGTGTGTGTGGGCTGGCCGGGAGTGGCCTGGAGTGTGTGTGTGGGCTGCCCGGGAGTGGCCTGGAGTGTGTGTGTGGGCTGGCCGGGAGTAGCCTGGAGTGTGTCTTTGGGCTGGCCGGGAGTGGCCTGGAGTGTGTGTGTGGGCTGGCCGGGAGTGGCCTGGCCTGGAGGGTGTGTGTGGGCTGGCCGGGAGTGGCCTGGAGTGTGTGTGTGGGCTGGCCGGGAGTGGCCTGGAGTGTGTGTGTGGGTTGACCGGGAGTGGCCTGGAGTGTGTGTGTGGGATGGCCGGGACTGGCCTGGAGGGTGTGTGTGGGCTGGCCCGGAATGGCCTGGAGTGTGTGTGTGGGCTGGCCGGGAGTGGCCTGGAGTGTGTGTGTGGGCTGGCCGGGAGTGGCCTGGAGTGTGTGTGTGGGCTGGCCGGGAGTGACCTGGAGTGTGTGTGTGGGCTGGCCGGGAGTGGCCTGGAGTGTGTGTGTGGGCTGGCCGGGAGTGGCCTGGAGTGTGTGTGTGGGCTGGCCGGGAGTGGCCTGGAGTGTGTGTGTGGGCTGGCCGGGAGTGGCCTGGAGTGTGTGTGTGGGCTGCCCGGGAGTGGCCTGGAGTGTGTGTGTGGGCTGGCCGGGAGTGGCCTGCAGTGTGTGTGTGGGCTGGCCGGGAGTGACCTGGCCTGGAGTGTGTGTGTGGGCTGCCCGGGAGTAGCCTGGAGTGTGTGTGTGGGCTGGCCGGGAGTGGCCTGGAGTGTGTGTGTGGGCTGCCCGGGAGTGGCCTGGAGTGTGTGTGTGGGCTGGCCGGGAGTGGCCTGCAGTGTGTGTGTGGGCTGGCCGGGAGTGGCCTGGCCTGGAGTGTGTGTGTGGGCTGCCCGGGAGTAGCCTGGAGTGTGTGTGTGGGCTGGCCGGGAGTTACCTGGTAGTCAGCCAGCAGGAAGAGTTACCGCGCAGGAGGCCTCCTCCAGTCAGACCCAGTCCACCTCCAGCTCCCTTACACATCCCTTCACCCTCTCCACGCTGACTGCCCAGTGATACAACAGAAGATTCAGCAGGGCCAGGCCGCCCACCTGCCCCCTCATTGTAGAATCATCTTGCGTATTCTAGAAACTCGCCCCATTTGTTACTATTTTTCCAGGGAATAATTTACAGTGGTCCCTGGGCAGTATATCATTATTTGCAGTGGTCCCTGGGTAGAATATCATTTTTTACTGCGGTCCTTGGGTTGTATATCATTATTTACAGTGGTCCCTGGGTAGTATATGTTTATTTGCAGTGGTCCCTGGGTAGAATATCATTATTTACAGTGGTCCCTGGGCAGTATTTCATTAGTTACAGTGGTCCCTGGGAAGTATATCATTATTTAGTGTGGTCCCTGGGTAGTATATCATTATTTACAGTGGTCCCTGACTAGAATATCATTAGTTACAGTGGTCTCTGGGCAGTATATCATTATTTACAGTGTCCCTGGGCAGTATATCATTATTTACAGTGGCCTTGGGGAGGTAGCATAATTTACAGTGGCCACTGGATCGTATTTCATTATTTACAGTGGTCCCTGGGCAGTATTTCATTAGTTACAGTGGTCCCTGGGCAGTATTTCATTAGGTACAGTGGTCCCTGGGAAGTACATCATTATATACAGTGGTCGCTGGGCAGTATTTCATTAGTTACAGTGGTCCCTGGGAAGTATATCATTATTTAGTGTCCCTGGGTAGAATATCATTATCTTCAGCGGTTCCTGGGTTGTATACCATTATTTACAGTGACCTTGGGGAGGTAGCATAATTTACTGTGGTCTCTGGGTCGTATTTCATTAGTTACAGTGGTCCCTGGGCATTATTTCATTAGTTGCAGTGGTCCCTGGGCAGTATTTCATTAGTTACAGTGGTCCCTGGGCAGTATGTCATTATTTACTGTGGTCCCTGGTTAGTATATCATTATTTACAGTGTCCCTGGGTAGTATATCATTATTTACAGTGGTCTCTGGGTAGTATATCATTATTTACAGTGGTCCCTGGGCAGTATATCATTATTTACAGTGGTCCCTGAGTAGAATATCATTATTTACAGTGGTCCCTGGGTAGTATATCATTATTTACAGTGGCCCCTGGGTAGAATATCATTATTTATTGTGGTCCCTGGGCAGTATATCATTATTTACAGTGATCCCTGGGTAGATTATTATCATTTGCAGTGATCCTTTGTTAGTATAGCATTTTGTACACGGATCCCTGAGTAGTATCTCATTATTTACAGTGGTCCCTTGGAAGCATATCGTTATTCACCGTGGTCCCTGTGTAGTATATCATTATGCACAGTGGTCCCTGGGGAGAATAACATTATATACAGTTGTCCCTAGTTAGTAAATCATTATTTATACTTGTCCCTGGGTAGTATATCATTATTTACCGGGGCCTTGGGTAGTTATCATCATTTACAGTTTTCACTGGATAGTATTTCATTAGTGACTGTGGTCCCGGGGCAGTATGTCATTATTTACAGTCGCCCGTAGTCAGTATATCATTATTTACAGTGGTCCCTGGGTAGTAAACCATTATTTATAGTGGCCTTGGATAGGTATCATCATTTACAGTGGTGAATGGGTAGTATTTCATTAATGACAGTGGTTCCCGGGTAATATGTCCATATTTACTGTGATCCCTGGGCAGTATATCATTATTTACTGTGGTTCCTGGGTAGTATATCATTATTTACAGTGGTCCCTGGGTAGTATATCATTATTTACAGTGGTCCCTGGGTAGTATATCATTATTTTCAGTGGGCCCTGGGTAGTATGTCATTATTTTCAGTGGGCCCTGAGTAGTGTATCATTATTTACAGTGGTCCCTGGGTAGTGTATCATTATTTTCAGTGTGCCCTGGGTAGTGTATCATTATTTTCAGTGGGTCCTGGGCAGTATATCATTATTTACAGTGGTCCCTGGGCAGTATATCATTATTTACAGTACGAACTCTTACAACGCCAGGTTAAAGTCCAACAGGTTTGTTTCGATGTCACTAGCTTTCGGAGCGCTGCTTCTTCCTCAGGTGAATGAAGAGGCATGTTCCAGAAACACATATATAGCCAGATTCAAAGATGCCTGATTCATTCACCTGAGGAAGGAGCAGCGCTCCAAAAGCTAGTGACATCGAAACAAACCTGTTGGACTTTAACCTGGTGTTGTAAGACTTCTTACTGTGCTCACCCCAGTCCAACGCCGGCATCTCCACATCATTATTTACAGTGGCCCCTGGGTAGTATATCATTATTTACAGGGGTCCCTGGATGGTATATCACTATTTACAGTGGATCTTGGTTAGAATATCATTATTTACAGTGTTCTTTGGGTAGAATATCATTATATTCAGCGGTACCTGGGTGGTAAATCATTATTTACAGTGGTCCCTGCGTAGTTTATCATTATGTACTGTGGTCCCTGTGTAGTATATCATTATTTACACTGGTCAGTGGGTTGTATACCATTATTTACAGTGGTTGTTGGATAGGTATCATCATTTACAGTGGTGATTGGGTAGCATTTCATTAGTGACAGTTGTTCCCGGGTAATATGTCCATATTTACAGTGGCCCCTGGGCAGTATATCATTATTTCCAGTGGTCCCTGTGTAGTATCCCATGATTTACAGTGGTTCCTGGGCAGTATATCATTATTTACAGTGTTCCCTGGGTAGTATATCATTATTTACAGTGGTTCCTGGGCAGTATATCATTATTTACAGTGGTCCTTGGCTAGTATATCATTATTCACAGTGGTTTCTGGGCAACGTATCATTATTTAAAGTGGTCCCTGGGTAGTATATCTTTATTTACAGTGGTCTCTGGGCAATGTACCTTATTTACAGTGGACCCTGGGTAGAATATCATTATTTACAGTGGTCCCTGGGATGTTAATTATTATTTACAGTGTTACTTGGGTAGTATATTAATATTTACAGTAGTACATGGGTAGAATATCATTATGTACAGTAGTCCCTGGGTCGTATATCATTATTTACAGTGGTCCTTGGTTAGTATTTCATTATTTACAGTGTTCCCTGGATAGTATATCTTTATTTACAGTGGTCCCAGGGCGGTCTATCATTATTGACTGTGTTCCCAGGGTGGTATGTCATGATTTACAGTTGTCCCGGGACAGTATTTCATCAATTATAGTGTGCCCTGTGTAATGCATCTTTATTTACAGTGGTTTCTGGATAGTATTTCATTATTTCAAGTGTCCCTGTGCAATATATCAGGATTCACAGTGGTCTCTGTGTAGTATAGCATTATTTACAGTGGTCCCTGGGAAATATATCATTAATCACAGCAGTCCCTGGGTCGTATATCATTATTTACAATGGTCCCTGGGCAGTATATCATTATTTACAGTGGTCCCTGGGCAGTATATCATTATTTACAGTGGTCCCTGGGCAGTATATCATTATTTACAGTGGTCCCAGTGTAGTGTAGTATAATTTACAGTGGTCCCAGAGTGATGCATCGTGATTTACAGTGGTCCCTGGACATTATGTCATCATTTATAGTGTGCCCTGTGTAGTACCTTTTAATTTACAGTGGACTCGGGATAGTATTTCATTATTGACAGTAGTCCCTGGGTGGTTTATCTTTATATACAGTGGTCCCTAGGTGGTTTATCTTTATTTACAGTGGTCCCTGGGTGGTTTATCTTTATTTACAGTGGTCCCTGAGAGGTTTATTTATATTTACAGTGGTCCCCGGGTGGTTTATCTTTATTTACAGTGGTCCCTGGGTGGTTTATCTTTATTTACAGTGGTCCCTGGGTGGTTTATCTTTATTTACAGCGGTTCCTGGGTGGCTTATCTTTATTTACAGTGGTCCCTGGGTGGTTTATCTTTATTTACAGTGGTCCCCGGGAGGTTTATCTTTATTTTCAGTGGTCCCCGGGTGGTTTATCTTTATTGACAGTGGTCTCTGGGTTGTTTATCTTTATTTACAGTGGTTCCCGGGTGGTTTATCTTTATTCACAGTGGTCCCTGGGTGGTTTATCTTTATTTACATTGGTCTCCGGGTGGTTTATCTTTATTTTCAGTGGTTCCTGGGTGGTTTATCTTTATTTACAGTGGTCTCTGGGTGGTTTATCTTTATTTACTGTGTTCCCCGGGTGGTTTATCTTTATTTACAGTGGTCCCCGGGTGGTTTATCTCTATTTACAGTGGTCCCTGTGAGGTTTATCTTTATTTACAGTGGTCCCTGGGTGGTTTACCTTTATTTACAGTGGTTCCTGGGTGGTTTATCTTTATTTACAGTGGTCCCCGGGTGGTTATTCTTTATTTACAGTGGTCCCTGGGTGGTTTATCTTTATTTACATTGGTCCCTGGGTGGTTTATCTTTATTTGCAGTGGTCCCTGGGTGGTTTATCTTTATTTACAGTGGTCCCTGGGTGGTTTATCTTTATTTACAGTGGTCTCTGGGTGGTTTATCTTTATTTACTGTGTTCCCCGGGTGGTTTATCTTTATTTACTGTGGTCCCTGGGTGGTTTATCTTTATTTACAGTGGTCCCTGGGTGGTTTATCTTTATTTACAGTGGTCCCTGTGTGGTTTATCTTTATTTACAGTGGTCTCTGGGTGGTTTACCTTTATTTACAGTGGTCCCTGTGTGGTTTATCTTTATTTACAGTGGTTCCTGGGTGGTTTATCTTTATTTACAGTGGTCCCTGTGTGGTTTATCTTTATTTACAGTCGTCCCTGGGTGGTTTATCTTTATTTACAGTGGTCCCTGGGTGGTTTATCTTTATTTACAGTGGTCCCTGTGTGGTTTATCTTTATTTACAGTGGTCTCTGCGTGTTTTATCTTTATTTACAGTGGTCCCTGGGTGGTTTATCTTTATTTACAGTGGTCCCTGGGTGGTTTATCTTTATTTACAGTGGTTCCTGGGTGGTTTATCTTTATTTACAGTGGTCCCCGGGTGGTTTATCTTTATTTACAGTGGTCCCCGGGTGGTTTATCTTTATTTACAGTGGTCCCTGTGTGGTTTATCTTTATTTACAGTGGTCCCTGGGTGGTTTATCTTTATTTACAGTGGTCCCTGGGTTGTTTATCTTTATTTACAGTGGTCCCCGGGTGGTTTATCTTTATTTACAGTGGTCTCTGGGTGGTTTATCTTTATTTACAGTGGTCCCCAGGTGGTTTATCTTTATTTACAGTGGTCTCTGGGTGGTTTATTTTTATTTACAGTGGTCCCCGGGTGGTTTATCTTTATTTACAGTGGTCCCTGGGTGGTTTATCTTTATTTACAATGGTCCCTGGGTGGTTTATCTTTATTTACAGTGGTCCCCGGGTGGTTTATCTTTATTTACAGTGGTCCCCGGGTGGTTTTTCTTTATTTACAGTGGTCCCTGGGTGGTTTATCTTTATTTACAGTGGTCCCTGGGTGGTTTCTCTTTATTTACAGTGGTCCCCGGGTGGTTTATCTTTATTTACAGTGGTCCCCGGGTGGTTTATCTTTATTTACAGTGGTCCCTGGGTGGTTTATCTTTATTTACAGTGGTCCCTGGGTGGTTTATCTTTATTTACAGTGTTCCCTGGGTGGTTTATCTTTATTTACAGTGGTCCCCGGGTGGTTTATCTTTATTTACAGTGGTCCCCGGGTGGTTTATCTTTATTTACAGTGGTCTCTGGGTGGTTTATCTTTATTTACAGTGGTCCCTGGGTGGTTTATCTTTATTTACAGTGTTCCCTGGGTGGTTTATCTTTATTTACAGTGGTTCCCGGGTGGTTTATCTTTATTTACAGTGGTCCCTGGGTGGTTTATCTTTATTTACAGTGGTCCCTGGGTTGTTTATCTTTATTTACAGTGGTCCCTGGGTGGTTTATCTTTATTTACAGTGGTCTCTGGGTGGTTTATCTTTATTTACAGTGGTCCCTGGGTGGTTTATCTTTATTTACAGTGTTCCCTGGGTGGTTTATCTTTATTTACAGTGGTTCCCGGGTGGTTTATCTTTATTTACAGTGGTCCCTGGGTGGTTTATCTTTATTTACAGTGGTCCCTGGGTTGTTTATCTTTATTTACAGTGGTCCCTGGGTGGTTTATCTTTATTTACAGTGGTCCCGGGTGGTTTATCTTTATTTACAGTGGTCCCTGGGTGGTGTATCTTTATTTACAGTGTTCCCTGGGTGGTTTATCTTTATTTACAGTGGTCCCTGGGTGGTTTATCTTTATTTACAGTGTTCCCTGGGTGGTTTATCTTTATTTACAGTGTTCCCTGGGTGGTTTATCTTTATTTACAGTGGTCCCTGGGTGGTGTATCTTTATTTACAGTGGTCCCTGGGTGGTGTATCTTTATTTACAGTGGTCCCCGGGTGGTTTATCATTATTTACAGTGGTCCCTGGGTGGTTTATCTTTATTTACAGTGTTCCCTGGGTGGTTTATCTTTATTTACAGTGGTCCCTGGGTGGTTTATCTTTATTTACAGTGGTCCCCGGGTGGTTTATCTTTATTTACAGTGGTCCCTGGGTGGTGTATCTTTATTTACAGTGGTCCCTGGGTCGTGTATCTTTATTTACAGTGGTCCCCGGGTGGTTTATCATTATTTACAGTGGTCCCTGGGTGGTTTATCTTTATTTACAGTGTTCCCTGGGTGGTTTATCTTTATTTACAGTGGTCCCTGGGTGGTTTATCTTTATTTACAGTGGTCCCCGGGTGGTTTATCTTTATTTACAGTGGTCCCTGGGTGGTTTATCTTTATTTACAGTGTTCCCTGGGTGGTTTATCTTTATTTACAGTGGTCCCCGGGTGGTTTATCTTTATTTACAGTGGTCCCCGGGTGGTTTTTCTTTATTTACAGTGGTCCCTGGGTGGTTTATCTTTATTTACAGTGTTCCCTGGGTGGTTTATCTTTATTTACAGTGTTCCCTGGGTGGTTTATCTTTATTTACAGTTGTCCCTGGGTGGTTTATCTTTATTACAGTGGTTCCCGGGTGGTTTATCTTTATTTACAGTGGTCTCTGGGTGGTGTATCTTTATTACAGTGGTTCCCGGGTGGTTTATCTTTATTTACAGTGGTCCCTGGGTGGTTTATCTTTATTACAGTGGTTCCCGGGTGGTTTATCTTTATTTACAGTGGTCTCTGGGTGGTTTATCTTTATTTACAGTGGTCCCCGAGTGGTTTATCTTTATTTACAGTGGTCCCTGGGTGGTTTATCTTTATTTACAGTGGTCCCTGGGTGGTTTATCTTTATTTACAGTGGTCCCTGGGTGGTTTATCTTTATTGACAGTGGTCCCTGGGTGGTTTATCTTTATTTACAGTGGTCTCTGGGTGGTTTATCTTTATTACAGTGGTCCCCGGGTGGTTTATCTTTATTAACAGTGGTCTCTGGGTGGTTTATCTTTATTTACAGTGGTTCCTGGGTGGTTTATCTTTATTTACAGTGGTCCCTGGGTGGTTTATCTTTATTTACAGTGTTCCCTGGGTGGTTTATCTTTATTTTCAGTGATCCCTGGGTGGTTTATCTTTATTTACAGTGGTCTCTGGGTGGTTTATCTTTATTTACAGTGGTCCCTGGGTGGTTTATCTTTATTTACAGTGGTCCCTGGGTGGTTTATCTTTAATTACAGTGGTCCCTGGGTGGTTTATCTTTATTTACAGTGGTCCCTGGGTGGTTTATCTTTATTTACAGTGGTCCCTGGGTGGTTTATCTTCATTTACAGTGGTCCCTGGGAGGTTTATCTTTATTTACAGTGGTCCCTGGGTTGTTTATCTTTATTTACAGTGGTCTCTGGGTGGTTTATCTTTATTTACAGTAGTCCCCGGGTGGTTTATCTTTATTTACAGTGGTCTCTGGGTGGTTTATCTTTATTTACAGTGGTCCCCGGGTGGTTTTTCTTTATTTACAGTGGTCCCCGGGTGGTTTATCTTTATTTACACTGATCTCTGGGTGGTTTATCTTTATTTACAGTGGTCCCTGGGTGGTTTATCTTTATTGACAGTGGTCCCTGGGTGGTTTATCTTTATTTACAGTGGTCTCTGGGTGGTTTATCTTTATTACAGTGGTCCCCGGGTGGTTTATCTTTATTAACAGTGGTCTCTGGGTGGTTTATCTTTATTTACAGTGGTTCCTGGGTGGTTTATCTTTATTTACAGTGGTCCCTGGGTGGTTTATCTTTATTTACAGTGTTCCCTGGGTGGTTTATCTTTATTTTCAGTGATCCCTGGGTGGTTTATCTTTATTTACAGTGGTCTCTGGGTGGTTTATCTTTATTTACAGTGGTCCCTGGGTGGTTTATCTTTATTTACAGTGGTCCCTGGGTGGTTTATCTTTAATTACAGTGGTCCCTGGGTGGTTTATCTTTATTTACAGTGGTCCCTGGGTGGTTTATCTTTATTTACAGTGGTCCCTGGGTGGTTTATCTTCATTTACAGTGGTCCCTGGGAGGTTTATCTTTATTTACAGTGGTCCCTGGGTTGTTTATCTTTATTTACAGTGGTCTCTGGGTGGTTTATCTTTATTTACAGTAGTCCCCGGGTGGTTTATCTTTATTTACAGTGGTCTCTGGGTGGTTTATCTTTATTTACAGTGGTCCCCGGGTGGTTTTTCTTTATTTACAGTGGTCCCCGGGTGGTTTATCTTTATTTACACTGATCTCTGGGTGGTTTATCTTTATTTACAGTGGTCCCCGGGTGGTTTATCTTGATTGACAGTGGTCCCTGGGTGGTTTATCTTTATTTACAGTGGTCCCCGGGTGGTTTATCTTTATTTACAGTGGTCCCTGGGTGGTTTATCTTTATTTACAGTGATCTCTGGGTGGTTTATCTTTATTTACAGTGGTCCCTGGGTGGTTTATCTTTATTTACAGTGGTCCCTGGGTGGTTTATCTTTATTTACAGTGGTCTCTGGGTGGTTTATCTTTATTTACAGTGGTCCCCGGGTGGTTTATCTTTATTTACAGTGGTCCCTGGGTGGTTTATCTTTATTTACAGTGGTCCCTGGGTGGTTTATCTTTATTTACAGTGGTCGCTGGGTGGTTTATCTTTATTTACAGTGGTCCCTGGGTGGTTTATCTTTATTTACAGTGGTCTCCGGGTGGTTTATCTTTAATTACAGTGGTCCCCGGGTGGTTTATCTTTATTTACAGTGGTCTCTGGGTGTTTTATCTTTATTTACAGTGGTCCCCGGGTGGTTTATCTTTATTTACAGTGGTCCCCGGGTGGTTTATCTTTATTTACAGTGGTCCCTGGGTGGTTTATCTTTATTTACAGTGGTCCCTGGGTGGTTTATCTTTATTTACAGTGGTCCCCGGGTGGTTTATCATTATTTACAGTGGTCCCCGGGTGGTTTATCTTTATTTACAGTGGTCCCCGGGTGGTTTATCTTTATTTACAGTGGTCCCCGGGTGGTTTATCTTTAATTACAGTGGTCCCCGGGTGGTTTATCATTATTTACAGTGGTCCCCGTGTGGTTTATCTTTATTTACAGTGGTCCCTGGGTGGTTTATCTTTATTTACAGTTGTCCCCGGGTGGTTTATCTTTATTTACAGTGGTCCCCGGGTGGTTTATCTTTATTTACAGTGGTCCCCGGGTGGTTTATCTTTAATTACAGTGGTCCCCGGGTGGTTTATCATTATTTACAGTGGTCCCCGTGTGGTTTATCTTTATTTACAGTGGTCCCTGGGTGGTTTATCTTTATTTACAGTGGTCCCTGGGTGGTTTATCTTTATTTACAGTGGTCCCCGAGTGGTTTATCTTTATTTACAGTGGTCCCTGGGTGGTTTATCTTTATTTACAGTGGTCCCTGTGTGGTTTATCTTTATTTACAGTGGTCCCCGGGTGGTTTATCTTTATTTACAGTGGTCCATGGGTGGTTTATCTTTATTTACAGTGGTCTCTGGGTGGTTTATCTTTATTTACAGTGGTCTCTGGGTGGTTTATCTTTATTTACAGTGGTCCCTGGGTGGTTTATCTTTATTTACAGTGGTCCCTGGGTGGGTTATCTTTATTTAAAGTGGTCCCTGGGTGGTTTATCTCTATTTACAGTGGTCCCTGGGTGGTTTATCTTTATTTACAGTGGTCTCTGGGTGGTTTATCTTTATTTACAGTGGTCCCTGGGTGGTTTATCTTTATTTACAGTGGTCTCTGGGTGGTTTATCTTTATTTACAGTGGTCTCTGGGTGGTTTATCTTTATTTACAGTGGTCTCTGGGTAGTTTATCTTTATTTACAGTGGTCCCTGGGTGGTTTATCTTTATTTACAGTGGTCCCTGGGTGGTTTATCTTTATTTACAGTGGTCCCCGGGTAGTTTATCTTTATTTACAGTGGTCCCTGGGTGGTTTATCTTTATTTACAGTGGTCTCTGGGTAGTTTATCTTTATTTACAGTGGTCCCTGGGTGGTTTATCTTTATTTACAGTGGTCCCTGGGTGGTTTATCTTTATTTACAGTGGTCCCTGGGTGGTTTATCTTTGTTTACAATGGTCCCTGGGTGGTTTATCTTTATTTACAGTGGTCTCTGGGTGGTTTATCTTTATTTACAGTGGTCCCTGGGTGGTTTATCTTTATTTACAGTGGTCCCTGGGTGGTTTATCTTTATTTACAGTGGTCTCTGGGTGGTTTATCTTTATTTACAGTGGTCCCGGGTGGTTTATCTTTATTTACAGTGGTCCCTGGGTGGTTTATCTTTATTTACAGTGGTTCCTGGGTGATTTATCTTTATTTACAGTGGTCCCTGGGTGGTTTATCTTTATTTACAGTGGTCCCTGGGTGGTTTTTCTTTATTTACAGTGGTCCCTGGGTGGTTTATCTTTATTTACAGTGCTCTCTGGGTGGTTTATCTTTATTTACAGTGGTCCCCGGGTGGTTTATCTTTATTTACAGTGGTCCCTGGGTGGTTTATCTTTATTTACAGTGGTCCCTGGGTGGTTTATCTTTATTTACAGTGGTCCCTGGGAGGTTTATCTTTATTTACAGTGGTCCCTGGGTCGTTTATCTTTATTTACAGTGGTCCCCGAGTGGTTTATCTTTATTTATAGTGGTCCCTGGGTGGTTTATCTTTATTGACAGTGGTCCCTGGGTGGTTTATCTTTATTTACAGTGGTCCCTGGGTGGTTTATCTTTATTTACAGTGCTCTCTGGGTGGTTTATCTTTATTTACAGTGGTCCCTGGGTGGTTTATCTTTATTTACAGTGGTCCCTGGGTGGTTTATCTTTATTTACAGTGGTCTCTGGGTGGTTTATCTTTATTTACAGTGGTCCCTGGGTGGTTTATCTTTATTTACAGTGGTCCCCGGGTGGTTTATCTTTATTTACAGTGGTCCCTGGGTGGTTTATCTTTATTTACAGTGGTCTCTGGGTGGTTTATCTTTATTTACAGTGGTCCCTGGGTGGTTTATCTTTATTTACAGTGGTCCCCGGGTGGTTTATCTTTATTTACAGTGGTCCCTGGGTGGTTTTTCTTTATTTACAGTGGTCCCTGGGTGGTTTATCTTTATTTACAGTGGTCCCTGGATGGTTTATCTTTATTTACAGTGGTCCCTGGGTGGTTTATCTTTATTTACAGTGGTCCCTGGGAGGTTTATCTTTATTTACAGTGGTCCCTGGGTGGGTTATCTTTATTTACAGTGGTCCCCGAGTGGTTTATCTTTATTTACAGTGGTCCCTGGGTGGTTTATCTTTATTTACAGTGGTCCCTCGGTGATTTTTCTTAATTTACTCTGGTCCCTGGGTGGTTTATCTTTATTTACAGTGGTTCCCTGGGTGGTTTATCTTTATTTACAGTGGTCCCTGGGTGGTTTATCTTAATTTACTCTGGTCCCTGGGTGGTTTATCTTTATTTACAGTGGTCCCTGTGTGGTTTATCTTTATTTACAGTGGTCCCCGGGTGGTTTATCTTTATTTACAGTGGTCCCTGGGTGGTTTATCTTTATTTACTGTGATCCCTGGGTGGTTTATCTTTATTTGCAGTGGTCCCTGGGTGGTTTATCTTTATTTACAGTGGTCCCTGGGTGGTTTATCTTTATTTACAGTGGTCCCTGGGTGGTTTATCTTTATTTACAGTGGTCCCTGGGTGGTTTATCTTTATTTATAGTGGTCTCTGGGTGGTTTATCTTTATTTCTTGTGGTCCCTGGGTGGTTTACCTTTATTTACAGTGGTCCCTGGGTGGTTTATCTTTATTTACAGTGGTCCCTGGTGGTTTATCTTTATTTACAGTGGTCCCTGGGTGGTTTATCTTTATTTATAGTGGTCCCTGGATGGTTTAACTTTATTTACAGTGGTCCATGGGTGGTTTATCATTATTTACAGTGGTCCCTGGGTGTTGTGTCTTTATTTACAGTGGTCTCCGGGTGGTTTATCTTTATTTACAGTGGTCCCTGGGTGGTTTATCTTTATTTACAGTGGTCCGCGGGTGGTTCATCTTTATTTACAGTGGTCCCTGGGTGGTTTATCTTTATTTACAGTGGTCCCTGGGTGGTTTATTTTTATTTACAGTGGTCCCCGGGTGGTTTATCTTTATTTACACTGATCTCTGGGTGGTTTATCTTTATTTACAGTGGTCCCCGGGTGGTTTATCTTGATTGACAGTGGTCCCTGGGTGGTTTATCTTTATTTACAGTGGTCCCCGGGTGGTTTATCTTTATTTACAGTGGTCCCTGGGTGGTTTATCTTTATTTACAGTGATCTCTGGGTGGTTTATCTTTATTTACAGTGGTCCCTGGGTGGTTTATCTTTATTTACAGTGGTCCCTGGGTGGTTTATCTTTATTTACAGTGGTCTCTGGGTGGTTTATCTTTATTTACAGTGGTCCCCGGGTGGTTTATCTTTATTTACAGTGGTCCCTGGGTGGTTTATCTTTATTTACAGTGGTCCCTGGGTGGTTTATCTTTATTTACAGTGGTCGCTGGGTGGTTTATCTTTATTTACAGTGGTCCCTGGGTGGTTTATCTTTATTTACAGTGGTCTCCGGGTGGTTTATCTTTAATTACAGTGGTCCCCGGGTGGTTTATCTTTATTTACAGTGGTCTCTGGGTGTTTTATCTTTATTTCCAGTGGTCCCCGGGTGGTTTATCTTTATTTACAGTGGTCCCCGGGTGGTTTATCTTTATTTACAGTGGTCCCTGGGTGGTTTATCTTTATTTACAGTGGTCCCTGGGTGGTTTATCTTTATTTACAGTGGTCCCCGGGTGGTTTATCATTATTTACAGTGGTCCCCGGGTGGTTTATCTTTATTTACAGTGGTCCCCGGGTGGTTTATCTTTATTTACAGTGGTCCCCGGGTGGTTTATCTTTAATTACAGTGGTCCCCGGGTGGTTTATCATTATTTACAGTGGTCCCCGTGTGGTTTATCTTTATTTACAGTGGTCCCTGGGTGGTTTATCTTTATTTACAGTTGTCCCCGGGTGGTTTATCTTTATTTACAGTGGTCCCCGGGTGGTTTATCTTTATTTACAGTGGTCCCCGGGTGGTTTATCTTTAATTACAGTGGTCCCCGGGTGGTTTATCATTATTTACAGTGGTCCCCGTGTGGTTTATCTTTATTTACAGTGGTCCCTGGGTGGTTTATCTTTATTTACAGTGGTCCCTGGGTGGTTTATCTTTATTTACAGTGGTCCCCGAGTGGTTTATCTTTATTTACAGTGGTCCCTGGGTGGTTTATCTTTATTTACAGTGGTCCCTGTGTGGTTTATCTTTATTTACAGTGGTCCCCGGGTGGTTTATCTTTATTTACAGTGGTCCATGGGTGGTTTATCTTTATTTACAGTGGTCTCTGGGTGGTTTATCTTTATTTACAGTGGTCTCTGGGTGGTTTATCTTTATTTACAGTGGTCCCTGGGTGGTTTATCTTTATTTACAGTGGTCCCTGGGTGGGTTATCTTTATTTAAAGTGGTCCCTGGGTGGTTTATCTCTATTTACAGTGGTCCCTGGGTGGTTTATCTTTATTTACAGTGGTCTCTGGGTGGTTTATCTTTATTTACAGTGGTCCCTGGGTGGTTTATCTTTATTTACAGTGGTCTCTGGGTGGTTTATCTTTATTTACAGTGGTCTCTGGGTGGTTTATCTTTATTTACAGTGGTCTCTGGGTAGTTTATCTTTATTTACAGTGGTCCCTGGGTGGTTTATCTTTATTTACAGTGGTCCCTGGGTGGTTTATCTTTATTTACAGTGGTCCCCGGGTAGTTTATCTTTATTTACAGTGGTCCCTGGGTGGTTTATCTTTATTTACAGTGGTCTCTGGGTAGTTTATCTTTATTTACAGTGGTCCCTGGGTGGTTTATCTTTATTTACAGTGGTCCCTGGGTGGTTTATCTTTATTTACAGTGGTCCCTGGGTGGTTTATCTTTGTTTACAATGGTCCCTGGGTGGTTTATCTTTATTTACAGTGGTCTCTGGGTGGTTTATCTTTATTTACAGTGGTCCCTGGGTGGTTTATCTTTATTTACAGTGGTCCCTGGGTGGTTTATCTTTATTTACAGTGGTCTCTGGGTGGTTTATCTTTATTTACAGTGGTCCCGGGTGGTTTATCTTTATTTACAGTGGTCCCTGGGTGGTTTATCTTTATTTACAGTGGTTCCTGGGTGATTTATCTTTATTTACAGTGGTCCCTGGGTGGTTTATCTTTATTTACAGTGGTCCCTGGGTGTTTTTTCTTTATTTACAGTGGTCCCTGGGTGGTTTATCTTTATTTACAGTGCTCTCTGGGTGGTTTATCTTTATTTACAGTGGTCCCCGGGTGGTTTATCTTTATTTACAGTGGTCCCTGGGTGGTTTATCTTTATTTACAGTGGTCCCTGGGTGGTTTATCTTTATTTACAGTGGTCCCTGGGAGGTTTATCTTTATTTACAGTGGTCCCTGGGTCGTTTATCTTTATTTACAGTGGTCCCCGAGTGGTTTATCTTTATTTATAGTGGTCCCTGGGTGGTTTATCTTTATTGACAGTGGTCCCTGGGTGGTTTATCTTTATTTACAGTGGTCCCTGGGTGGTTTATCTTTATTTACAGTGCTCTCTGGGTGGTTTATCTTTATTTACAGTGGTCCCTGGGTGGTTTATCTTTATTTACAGTGGTCCCTGGGTGGTTTATCTTTATTTACAGTGGTCTCTGGGTGGTTTATCTTTATTTACAGTGGTCCCTGGGTGGTTTATCTTTATTTACAGTGGTCCCCGGGTGGTTTATCTTTATTTACAGTGGTCCCTGGGTGGTTTATCTTTATTTACAGTGGTCTCTGGGTGGTTTATCTTTATTTACAGTGGTCCCTGGGTGGTTTATCTTTATTTACAGTGGTCCCCGGGTGGTTTATCTTTATTTACAGTGGTCCCTGGGTGGTTTTTCTTTATTTACAGTGGTCCCTGGGTGGTTTATCTTTATTTACAGTGGTCCCTGGATGGTTTATCTTTATTTACAGTGGTCCCTGGGTGGTTTATCTTTATTTACAGTGGTCCCTGGGAGGTTTATCTTTATTTACAGTGGTCCCTGGGTGGTTTATCTTTATTTACAGTGGTCCCCGAGTGGTTTATCTTTATTTACAGTGGTCCCTGGGTGGTTTATCTTTATTTACAGTGGTCCCTCGGTGATTTTTCTTAATTTACTCTGGTCCCTGGGTGGTTTATCTTTATTTACAGTGGTTCCCTGGGTGGTTTATCTTTATTTACAGTGGTCCCTGGGTGGTTTATCTTAATTTACTCTGGTCCCTGGGTGGTTTATCTTTATTTACAGTGGTCCCTGTGTGGTTTATCTTTATTTACAGTGGTCCCCGGGTGGTTTATCTTTATTTACAGTGGTCCCTGGGTGGTTTATCTTTATTTACTGTGATCCCTGGGTGGTTTATCTTTATTTGCAGTGGTCCCTGGGTGGTTTATCTTTATTTACAGTGGTCCCTGGGTGGTTTATCTTTATTTACAGTGGTCCCTGGGTGGTTTATCTTTATTTACAGTGGTCCCTGGGTGGTTTATCTTTATTTATAGTGGTCTCTGGGTGGTTTATCTTTATTTCTTGTGGTCCCTGGGTGGTTTACCTTTATTTACAGTGGTCCCTGGGTGGTTTATCTTTATTTACAGTGGTCCCTGGTGGTTTATCTTTATTTACAGTGGTCCCTGGGTGGTTTATCTTTATTTATAGTGGTCCCTGGATGGTTTAACTTTATTTACAGTGGTCCATGGGTGGTTTATCATTATTTACAGTGGTCCCTGGGTGTTGTGTCTTTATTTACAGTGGTCTCCGGGTGGTTTATCTTTATTTACAGTGGTCCCTGGGTGGTTTATCTTTATTTACAGTGGTCCGCGGGTGGTTCATCTTTATTTACAGTGGTCCCTGGGTGGTTTATCTTTATTTACAGTGGTCCCTGGGTGGTTTATTTTTATTTACAGTGGTCCCTGGGTGGTTTATCTTTATTTACAGTGGTCCCTGGGTAGTTTATCTTTATTTACAGTGGTCCCTGGGTGGTTTTTCTTTATTTACAGTGGTTCCCGGGCGGTTTATCTTCATTTACAGTGGTCCCTGGGTAGTTTATCTTTATTTACAGTGGTCCCTGGGTGGTTTATCTTTATTTACAGTGGTCCGCGGGTGGTTCATCTTTATTTACAGTGGTCCCTGGGTGGTTTATCTTTATTTACAGTGGTCCCTGGGTGGTTTATCTTTATTTACAGTGGTCCCTGGGTGGTTTATCTTTATTTACAGTGGTCCCTGGGTAGTTTATCTTTATTTACAGTGGTTCCCGGGTGGTTTATCTTTATTTACAGTGGTCCCTGGGTAGTTTATCTTTATTTACAGTGGTCCCCGGGTGGTTTATCTTTATTTACAGTGGTCCCCGGGTGGTTTATCTTTATTTACAGTGGTCCCCGGGTGGTTTATCTTTATTTACAGTGGTCCCTGGGTGGTTTATCTTTATTTACAGTGGTCCCCGGGTGGTTTATCTTTATTTACAGTGGTCCCTGGGTGGTTTATCTTTATTTACAGTGGTCCCTGGGTGGTTTATCTTTATTTACTGTGTTCCCCGTGTGGTTTATCTTCATTTACAGTGGTCCCTGGGTGGTTTATCTTTATTTACACTGGTCCCTGGGTGGTTTATCTTTATTTACAGTGGTCCCCGAGTGGTTTATCTTTATTTACAATGGTCTCTGTGTGGTTTATCTTTATTTACAGTGGTCCCTGGGTGGTTTATCTTTATTTACAGTGGTCCCTGGGTGGTTTATCTTTATTTACAGTGGTCCCCGAGTGGTTTATCTTTATTTACAATGGTCTCTGGGTGGTTTATCTTTATTTACAGTGGTCCCCGGGTTGTTTATCTTTATTTACAGTGGTCCCCGGGTGGTTTATCTTTATTTACAGTAGTCCCCGGGTGGTTTATCTTTATTTACAGTGGTCCCTGGGTGGTTTATCTTTATTTACAGTGGTCCCCGGGTGGTTTATCTTTATTTCCAGTGGTCCCCGGGTGGTTTATCTTTATTTACAGTGGTCCCTGGGTGGTTTATCTTTTTTACAGTGGTCCCTGGGTTGTTTATCTTTATTTACAGTGGTCTCTGGGTGGTTTTTCTTTATTTACAGTGGACCCCGAGTGGTTTATCTTTATTTACAGTGGTCCCTGTGTGGTTTATCTTTATTTACAGTGGTCCCTGGGTGGTTTATCTTTATTTACAGTGGTCCCTGAGTGGTTTATCTTTATTTACAGTGGTCTCTGGGTGGTTTATCTTTATTTACAGTGGTCCCCGGGTGGTTTATCTTTATTTACAGTGGTCTCTGGGTGGTTTATCTTTATTTACAGTGGACCCCGGGTGGTTTATCTTTATTTACAGTGGTTCCCGGGTGGTTTATCTTTATTTACAGTGTTCCCCGGGTGGTTTATCTTTTTTTACAGTGGTCCCTGGGTGGTTTATCTTTATTTACAGTGGTCCCCGGGTGGTTTATCTTTATTTACAGTGGTCTCTGGGTGGTTTATCTTTATTTACAGTGGTCCCTGGGTGGTTTATCTTTATTTACAGTGGTCCCCGGGTGGTTTATCTTTATTTACAGTGGTCCCCGGGTGGTTTATATTTATTTACAGTGGTCCCTGGGTGGTTTATCTTTATTTACAGTGGTCCCTGGGTGGTTTATCTTTATTTACAATTGTCCCTGGGTGGTTTATCTTTATTTACAGTTGTCCCCGGGTGGTTTATCTTTATTTACAGTGGTCCCCGGGTGGTTTATCTTTATTTACAGTGGTCCCTGGGTGGTTTATCTTTATTTACAGTGGTCCCTGTGTGGTTTATCTTTATTTACAGTGGTCTCTGGGTGGTTTATCTTTATTTACAGTGGTCCCCGGGTGGTTTATCTTTGTTTACAGTGGTCCATGGGTGGTTTATCATTATTTACAGTGGTCCCTGGGTGTTGTGTCTTTATTTACAGTGGTCCCTGGGTGGTTTATCTTTATTTACAGTGGTCCCTGGGTGGTTTAACTTTATTTACAGTGGTTCCTGGGTGGTTTATCTTTATTTACAGTGGTCCCTGGGTGGTTTATCTTTATTTACAGTGGTCCCTGGGTGGTCTATCTTTGTTTACAGTGGTCCCTGGGTGGTTTATCTTTATTTACAGTGGTCCCTGGGTGGTTTATCTTTATTTGCAGTGGTCACTGGGTGGTTTATCTTTATTTACAGTGGTCCCCGGGTGGTTTATCTTTATTTACAGTGGTCTCTGGGTGGTTTATCTTTATTTACAGTGGTCCCCGGGTGGTTTATCTTTATTTACAGTGGTTCCTGGGTGGGTTATCTTTATTTACAGTGGTCTCTGGGTGGTTTATCTTTATTTACAGTGGCCCCTGGGTGGTTTATCTTTATTTATAGTGGTCCCCGGGTGGTTTATCTTTATTTACAGTGGTCCCTGGGTGGTTTATCTTTATTTACAGTGGTCCCTGGGGGGTTTATCTTTATTTACAGTGGTCCCTGGGTGGTTTATCTTTATTTACAGTGGTCCCGGGGTGGTTTATCTTTATTTACAGTGGTCTCCGTGTGGTTTATCTTTATTTACAGTGGTCTCCGGGTGGTTTATCTTTATTTACAGTGGTCCCAGGGTGGTTTATCTTTATTTACAGTGGTCCCCGCGTGGTTTATCGTTATTTACAGTGGTCCCCGAGTGGTTTATCTTTATTTACAGTGGTCCCCGGGTGGTTTATCTTTATTTACAGTGGTCTCCGGGTGGTTTATCTTTATTTACAGTGGTCCCCGGGTGGTTTATCTTTATTTACAGTGGTCCCCGGGTGGTTTATCTTTATTTACAGTGGTCCCTGGGTGGTTTATCTTTATTTACAGTGGTCCCTGAGTGGTTTATCTTTATTTACAGTGGTCCCTGGGTGGTTTATCTTTATTTACAGTGGTCCCTGGGTGGTTTATCTTTATTTACAGTGGTCCCCGGGTGGTTTATCGTTATTTACAGTGGTCCCCGAGTGGTTTATCTTTATTTACAGTGGTCCCCGGGTGGTTTATCTTTATTTACAGTGGTTCCTGGGTGGTTTATCTTTATTTACAGTGGTCTCTGGGTGGTTTATCTTTATTTACAGTGGCCCCTGGGTGGTTTATCTTTAGTTACAGTGGTCCCCGGGTGGTATATCTTTATTTACAGTGGTCCCTGGGTGGTTTATCTTTATTTACAGTGGTCCCTGGGTGGTTTATCTTTATTTACAGTGGTCCCCGGGTGGTATATCTTTATTTACAGTGGTCCCTGTGTGGTTTATCTTTATTTACAGTGGTCCCTGCGTGGTTTATCTTTATTTACAGTGGTCCCTGGGTGGTTACTCTTTATTTACAGTGGTCCCCGGGTGGTTTGTCTTAATTTACAGTGGTCCCTGGGTGGTTTATCTTTATTTGCAGTGGTCTCTGGGTGGTTTATCTTTATTTACAGTGGTCTCTGGGTGGTTTATCTTTATTTACAGTGGTCCCCGGGTGGTTTATCTTTATTTACAGTGGTCCCCGGGTGGTTTATCTTTATTTACAGTGGTCCCTGGGTGGTTTATCTTTATTTACAGTGATCCCCGGGTGGTTTATCTTTATTTACAGTGGTCCCCGGGTGGTTTATCGTTATTTACAGTGGTCCCTGGGTGGTTTATCTTTATTTACAGTGGTCCGTGGGTGGTTTATCTTTATTTACAGTGGTCCCTGGGTGGTTTATCTTTATTTACAGTGGTCCGTGGGTGGTTTATCTTTATTTACAGTGGTCTCTGGGTGGTTTATCTTTATTTACAGTGGTCTCTGGGTGGTTTATCTTTATTTACAGTGGTCTCTGGGTGGTTTATCTTTATTTACAGTGGTCCCGGGTGGTTTATCGTTATTTACAGTGGTCCCTGGGTGGTTTATCTTTATTTACAGTGGTCCCTGGGTGGTTTATCTTTATTTACAGTGGTCCCTGGGTGGTTTATCTTTATTTACAGTGGTCCCTGGGTGGTTTATCTTTATTTACAGTGGTCCCTGGGTGGTTTATCTTTATTTACAATGGTCCCTGGGCGGTTTATCTTTATTTATAGTGGTCTCTGGGTGGTTTATCTTTATTTACAGTGGTCCCTGGGTGGTTTATCTTTATTTACAGTGGTCCCTGGGTGGTTTATCTTTATTTACAGTGGTCCCTGGGATGTTTATCCTTATTTACAGTGGTCCCTGGGTGGTTTATCTTTATTTACAGTGGTCCCTGAGTTGTTTATCTTTATTTACAGTGGTCCCTGGGTGGCTTATCTTTATTTACAGTGGTTCCTGGGTGGTTTATCTTTATTTACAGTGGTTCCCGGGTGGTTTAACTTCATTTACAGTTGTCCCTGGATGGTTTATCTTCATTTACAGTGGTCCGTGGGTGGTTTATCTTTATTTACAGTGGTCCCTGAGTGGTTTATCTTTATTTACAGTGGTCTCTGGGTGGTTTATCTTTATTTACAGTGGTCCCCGGGTGGTTTATCGTTATTTACAGTGGTCCCCGGGTGGTTTATCTTTATTTACAGTGGTCCCCGGGTGGTTTATCTTTATTTACAGTGGTCTCCGGGTGGTTTATCTTTATTTACAGTGGTCCCTGGGTGGTTTATCTTTATTTACAGTGGTCCCCGGGTGGTTTATCGTTATTTACAGTGGTCCCCGAGTGGTTTATCTTTATTTACAGTGGTCCCCGGGTGGTTTATCTTTATTTACAGTGGTTCCTGGGTGGTTTATCTTTATTTACAGTGGTCTCTGGGTGGTTTATCTTTATTTACAGTGGCCCCTGGGTGGTTTATCTTTAGTTACAGTGGTCCCCGGGTGGTATATCTTTATTTACAGTGGTCCCTGGGTGGTTTATCTTTATTTACAGTGGTCGCTGGGTGGTTTATCTTTATTTACAGTGGTCCCCGGGTGGTATATCTTTATTTACAGTGGTCCCTGTGTGGTTTATCTTTATTTACAGTGGTCCCTGCGTGGTTTATCTTTATTTACAGTGGTCCCTGGGTGGTTACTCTTTATTTACAGTGGTCCCCGGGTGGTTTGTCTTAATTTACAGTGGTGCCTGGGTGGTTTATCTTTATTTACAGTGGTCTCTGGGTGGTTTATCTTTATTTACAGTGGTCCCTGGGTGGTTTATCTTTATTTACAGTGGTCTCTGGGTGGTTTATCTTTATTTACAGTGGTCCCCGGGTGGTTTATCTTTATTTACAGTGGTCCCCGGGTGGTTTATCTTTATTTACAGTGGTCCCTGGGTGGTTTATCTTTATTTACAGTGATCCCCGGGTGGTTTATCTTTATTTACAGTGGTCTCTGGGTGGTTTATCTTTATTTACAGTGGTCTCTGGGTGGTTTATCTTTATTTACAGTGGTCCCCGGGTGGTTTATCTTTATTTACAGTTGTCCCCGGGTGGTTTATCTTTATTTACAGTGATCCCCGGGTGGTTTATCTTTATTTACAGTGGTCCCTGGGTGGTTTATCTTTATTTACAGTGATCCCCAGGTGGTTTATCTTTATTTACAGTGGTCCCCGGGTGGTTTATCGTTATTTACAGTGGTCCCTGGGTGGTTTATCTTTATTTACAGTGGTCCGTGGGTGGTTTATCTTTATTTACAGTGGTCCCTGGGTGGTTTATCTTTATTTACAGTGGTCCCCGGGTGGTTTATCGTTATTTACAGTGGTCCCTGGGTGGTTTATCTTTATTTACAGTGGTCCCTGGGTGGTTTATCTTTATTTACAGTGGTCCCTGGGTGGTTTATCTTTATTTACAGTGGTCCCTGGGTGGTTTATCTTTATTTACAGTGGTCCCTGGGTGGTTTATCTTTATTTACAATGGTCCCTGGGCGGTTTATCTTTATTTATAGTGGTCTCTGGGTGGTTTATCTTTATTTACAGTGGTCCCTGGGTGGTTTATCTTTATTTACAGTGGTCCCTGGGTGGTTTATCTTTATTTACAGTGGTCCCTGGGTGGTTTATCTTTATTTACAGTGGTCCCTGGGTGGTTTATCTTTATTTACAGTGGTCCCTGGGTTGTTTATCTTTATTTACAGTGGTCCCTGGGTGGCTTATCTTTATTTACAGTGGTTCCTGGGTGGTTTATCTTTATTTACAGTGGTTCCCGGGTGGTTTAACTTCATTTACAGTTGTCCCTGGGTGGTTTATCTTTATTTTCAGTGGTCTCTGGGTGGTTTATCTTTATTTACAGTGGTCCCCGGGTGGTTTATCTTTATTTACAGTGGTCCCCGGGTGGTTTATCTTTATTTACAGTGGTCCCTGGGTGGTTTATCTTTATTTACAGTGGTCCCTGGGTGGTTTATCTTTATTTACAGTGGTCTCTGGGTGGTTTATCTTTATTCACAGTGGTCCCGGGTGGTTTATCTTTATTCACAGTGGTCCCTGGGTGGTTTATCTTTATTTACAGTGGTCTCTGGGTGATTTATCTTTATTTACAGTTGTCCCTGGATGGTTTATCTTCATTTACAGTGGTCCGTGGGTGGTTTATCTTTATTTTCAGTGGTCTCCGGGTGGTTTATCTTTATTTACAGTGGTCCCTGGGTGGTTTATCTATATTTACAGTGGTCCCTTGGTGGTTTATCTTTATTTACAGTGGTCCCCGGGTGGTTTATCGTTATTTACAGTGGTCCCTGGGTGGTTTATCTTTATTTACAGTGGTCCCTGGGTGGTTTTTCTTTAGTTACAGTGGTCCCCGGGTGGTATACCTTTATTTACAATGGTCCCTGGGTGGTTTATCTTTATTTACAGTGGTCCCTGGGTGGTTTATCTTTATTTACAGTGGTCCCCGGGTGGTATATCTTTATTTACAGTGGTCCCTGGGTGGTTTATTTTTATTTACAGTGGTCCCCGGGTGGTTTATCTTTATTTACAGTGGTCCCTGGGTGGTTTATCTTCATTTACAGTGGTCTCTGGGTGGATTATCTTTATTTACAGTAATCTCTGGGTGGTTTATCTTTATTTACAGTGGTCCCCGGGTGGTTTATCTTTATTTACAGTGGTCCCCGGGTGGTTTATCTTTATTTACAGTGGTCCCTGGGTGGTTTATCTTTAATTACAGTGGTCCCTGGTGGTTTATCTTTATTTACAGTGGTGCCTGGGTGGTTTATCTTTATTTACAGTGGTCTCTGGGTGGTTTATCTTTATTTACAGTGGTCTCTGGGTGGTTTATCTTTATTTACAGTGGTTTCCGGGTGGTTCATCTTCATTTACAGTGGTTCCAGGGTGGTTTATCTTTATTTTCAGTGGTCCCTGGGTGGTCTATCTTTATTTACAGTGGTCCCTGGGTGGTTTATCTTTATTTACAGTGGTCCCTGGGTGGTTTATCTTTATTTACAGTGGTCCCTGGGTGGTTTATCTTTATTTACAGTGGTCCCTGAGTGGTTTATCTTTATTTGCAGTGGTCCCTGGGTGGTTTATCATTATTTACAGTGGTCCCTGGGTGGTTTATCTTTATTCACAGTTGACCCTGGGTGGTTTATCTTTATTTAAAGTGGTCCCTGGGTGGTTTATCTTTATTTACAGTGGTCCCTGAGTGGTTTATCTTTATTTACAGTGGTCCCTGGGTGGTTTATCTTTATTTACAGTGGTCCCTGGGTGGTTTATCTTTATTTACAGTGGTCCCCGGGTGGTTTATCTTTATTTACAGCGGTCCCTGGGTGATTTGTCTTTATTTACAGTGGTCCCTGGGTGGTTTATCTTTAATTACAGTAGTCTCTGGGTAGTTTATCTTTATTTACAGTGGTCCCTGGGTGGTTTATCTTTATTTACAGTGGTCCCTGTGTGGTTTATCTTTATTTACAGTGGTCCCTGGGTGGTTTATCTTTATTTACAGTGGTCCCTGGGTGATTTATCTTTATTTACAGTGGTCCCTGGGTGGTTTATCTTTATTTACAGTGGTCCCTGGGTGGTTTATCTTTATTTACAGTGGTCCCTGGGTGGTTTATCTTTATTTACAGTGGTCCCTGGGTGGTTTATCTTTATTTACAGTGGTCCCTGAGTGGTTTATCTTTATTTCCAGTGGTCCCTGGGTGGTTTATCTTTATTTACAGTGGTCCCTGGGTCGTTTATCTTTATTTACAGTGGTCCCTGGGTGGTTTATCTTTATTTACTGTGATCCATGGGTGGTTTATCTTTATTTGCAGTGGTCCCTGGTTGGTTTATCTTTATTTACAGTGGTCCCTGGGTGGTTTATCTTTATTTACAGTGGTCCCTGGGTGGTTTATCTTTATTTACAGTGGTCCCTGGGTGGTCTATCTTTATTTACAGTGGTCCCTGGGTGGTTTATCTTTATTTACAGTGGTCCCTGGGTGGTTTATCTTTATTTACAGTGGTCCCTGGGTGGTTTATCTTTATTTACAGTGGTCCCTGAGTGGTTTATCTTTATTTGCAGTGGTCCCTGGGTGGTTTATCATTATTTACAGTGGTCCCTGGGTGGTTTATCTTTATTCACAGTTGACCCTGGGTGGTTTATCTTTATTTAAAGTGGTCCCTGGGTGGTTTATCTTTATTTACAGTGGTCCCTGAGTGGTTTATCTTTATTTACAGTGGTCCCTGGGTGGTTTATCTTTATTTACAGTGGTCCCTGGGTGGTTTATCTTTATTTACAGTGGTCCCCGGGTGGTTTATCTTTATTTACAGCGGTCCCTGGGTGATTTGTCTTTATTTACAGTGGTCCCTGGGTGGTTTATCTTTAATTACAGTAGTCTCTGGGTAGTTTATCTTTATTTACAGTGGTCCCTGGGTGGTTTATCTTTATTTACAGTGGTCCCTGTGTGGTTTATCTTTATTTACAGTGGTCCCTGGGTGGTTTATCTTTATTTACAGTGGTCCCTGGGTGATTTATCTTTATTTACAGTGGTCCCTGGGTGGTTTATCTTTATTTACAGTGGTCCCTGGGTGGTTTATCTTTATTTACAGTGGTCCCTGGGTGGTTTATCTTTATTTACAGTGGTCCCTGGGTGGTTTATCTTTATTTACAGTGGTCCCTGAGTGGTTTATCTTTATTTCCAGTGGTCCCTGGGTGGTTTATCTTTATTTACAGTGGTCCCTGGGTCGTTTATCTTTATTTACAGTGGTCCCTGGGTGGTTTATCTTTATTTACTGTGATCCATGGGTGGTTTATCTTTATTTGCAGTGGTCCCTGGTTGGTTTATCTTTATTTACAGTGGTCCCTGGGTGGTTTATCTTTATTTACAGTGGTCCCTGGGTGGTTTATCTTTATTTACAGTGGTCCCTGGGTGGTTTATCTTTATTTACAGTGGTTCCTGGGTGGTTTATCTTTATTTACAGTGGTCTCTGGGTGGTTTATCTTTATTTACAGTGGCCCCTGGGTGGTTTATCTTTAGTTACAGTGGTCCCCGGGTGGTATATCTTTATTTACAGTGGTCCCTGGGTGGTTTATCTTTATTTACAGTGGTCCCTGGGTGGTTTATCTTTATTTACAGTGGTCCCCGGGTGGTATATCTTTATTTACAGTGGTCCCTGGGTGGTTTATCTTTATTTACAGTGGTCCCCGGGTGGTTTATCTTTATTTACAGTGGTCCCTGGGTGGTTTATCTTTATTTACAGTGGTCTCTGGGTGGATTATCTTTATTTACAGTGGTCTCTGGGTGGTTTATCTTTATTTACAGTGGTCCCCGGGTGGTTTATCTTTATTTACAGTGGTCCCCGGGTGGTTTATCTTTATTTACAGTGGTCCCTGTGTGGTTTATCTTTATTTACAGTGGTCCCTGGGTGGTTTATCTTTATTTACAGTGGTGCCTGGGTGGTTTATCTTTATTGACAGTGGTCTCTGGGTGGTTTATCTTTATTTACAGTGGTCTCTGGGTGGTTTATCTTTATTTGCAGTGGTTTCCGGGTGGTTCATCTTCATTTACAGTGGTTCCAGGGTGGTTTATCTTTATTTACAGTGGTCCCTGGGTGGTCTATCTTTATTTACAGTGGTCCCTGGGTGGTTTATCTTTATTTACAGTGGTCCCTGGGTGGTTTATCTTTATTTACAGTGGTCCCTGGGTGGTTTATCTTTATTTACAGTGGTCCCTGAGTGGTTTATCTTTATTTGCAGTGGTCCCTGGGTGGTTTATCATTATTTACAGTGGTCCCTGGGTGGTTTATCTTTATTTACAGTGGTCCCTGGGTGGTTTATCTTTATTTACAGTGGTCCATGGGTGGTTTATCTTTATTTACATTGGTCCCTGAGTGGTTTATCTTTATTTACAGTGGTCCCTGGGTGGTTTATCTTTATTTACAGTGGTCCCTGGGTGGTTTATCTTTATTTACAGTGGTCCCCGGGTGGTTTATCTTTATTTACAGCGGTCCCTGGGTGATTTATCTTTATTTACAGTGGTCCCTGGGTGGTTTATCTTTAATTACAGTAGTCTCTGGGTGGTTTATCTTTATTTACAGTGGTCCCTGGGTGGTTTATCTTTATTTACAGTGGTCCCTGTGTGGTTTATCTTTATTTACAGTGGTCCCTGGGTGGTTTATCTTTATTTACTGTGGTCCCTGGGTGATTTATCTTTATTTACAGTGGTCCCTGGGTGGTTTATCTTTATTTACAGTGGTCCCTGGGTGGTTTATCTTTATTTACAGTGGTCCCTGGGTGGTTTATCTTTATTTACAGTGGTCCCTGGGTGGTTTATCTTTATTTACAGTGGTCCCTGAGTGGTTTATCTTTATTTACAGTGGTCCCTGGGTGGTTTATCTTTATTTACAGTGGTCCCTGGGTCGTTTATCTTTATTTACAGTGGTCCCTGGGTGGTTTATCTTTATTTACTGTGATCCCCGGGTGGTTTATCTTTATTTACAGTGGTTCCCGGGTGGTTTATCTTTATTTGCAGTGGTCCCTGGTTGGTTTATCTTTATTTACAGTGGTCCCTGGGTGGTTTATCTTTATTTACAGTGGTCCCTGGGTGGTTTATCTTTATTTACAGTGGTCCCTGGGTGGTTTATCTTTATTTACAGTGGTTCCTGGGTGGTTTATCTTTATTTACAGTGGTCTCTGGGTGGTTTATCTTTATTTACAGTGGCCCCTGGGTGGTTTATCTTTAGTTACAGTGGTCCCCGGGTGGTATATCTTTATTTACAGTGGTCCCTGGGTGGTTTATCTTTATTTACAGTAGTCCCTGGGTGGTTTATCTTTATTTACAGTGGTCCCCGGGTGGTATATCTTTATTTACAGTGGTCTCTGTGTGGTTTATCTTTATTTACAGTGGTCCCTGCGTGGTTTATCTTTATTTACAGTGGTCCCTGGGTGGTTACTCTTTATTTATAGTGGTCCCCGGGTGGTTTGTCTTAATTTACAGTGGTCCCTGGGTGGTTTATCTTTATTTACAGTGGTCTCTGAGTGGTTTATCTTTATTTACAGTGGTCTCTGGGTGGTTTATCTTTATTTACAGTGGTCCCCGGGTGGTTTATCTTTATTTACAGTGGTCCCCGGGTGGTTTATCTTTATTTACAGTGGTCCCTGGGTGGTTTATCTTTATTTACAGTGATCCCCGGGTGGTATATCTTTATTTACAGTGGTCCCTGGGTGGTTTATCTTTATTTACAGTGGTCCCTGGGTGTTTTATCTTTATTTACAGTGGTCCCTGGGTGGTTTATCTTTATTTACAGTGGTCCCTGGGTGGTTTATCTTTATTTACAGTGGTCCCTGGGTGGTTTATCTTTATTTACAATGGTCCCTGGGCGGTTTATCTTTATTTATAGTGGTCTCTGGGTGGTTTATCTTTATTTACAGTGGTCCCTGGGTGGTTTATCTTTATTTACAGTGGTCCCTGGGTGGCTTATCTTTATTTACAGTGGTTCCTGGGTGGTTTATCTTTATTTACAGTGGTTCCCGGGTGGTTTATCTTTATTTACAGTGGTCCCTGGGTGGTTTATCTTTATTTACAGTGGTCCCTGGGTGGTTTATCTTTATTTACAGTGGTCCCCGGGTCGTTTATCTTTATTTACAGTGGTCCCTGGGTGGTTTATCTTTATTTACAGTGGTCTCTGGGTGGATTATCTTTATTTACAGTGGTCTCTGGGTGGTTTATCTTTATTTACAGTGGTCCCCGGGTGGTTTATTTTTATTTACAGTGGTCCGCGGGTGGTTTATCTTTATTTACAGTGGTCCCTGGGTGGTTTATCTTTATTTACAGTGGTCCCTGGGTGGTTTATCTTTATTTACAGTGGTGCCTGGGTGGTTTATCTTTATTTACAGTGGTCTCTGGGTGGTTTATCTTTATTTACAGTGGTCTCTGGGTGGTTTCTCTTTATTTACAGTGGTTTCCGGGTGGTTCATCTTCATTTACAGTGGTTCCAGGGTGGTTAATCTTTATTTACAGTGGTCCCTGGGTGGTCTATCTTTATTTACAGTGGTCCCTGGGTGGTTTATCTTTATTTACAGTGGTCCCTGGGTGGCTTATCTTTATTTACAGTGGTCCCTGGGTGGTTTATCTTTATTTACAGTGGTCCCTGAGTGGTTTATCTTTATTTGCAGTGGTCCCTGGGTGGTTTATCATTATTTACAGTGGTCCCTGGGTGGTTTATCTTTATTTACAGTGGTCCCTGGGTGGTTTATATTTATTTACAGTGGTCCCTGGGTGGTTTATCTTTATTTACAGTGGTCCCTGGGTGGTTTATCTTTATTTACAGTGGTCCCTGGGTGGTTTATCTTTATTTACAGTGGTCCCTGGGTGGTTTATCTTTATTTACAGTGGTCCCCGGGTGGTTTATCTTTATTTACAGCGGTCCCTGGGTGATTTATCTTTATTTACAGTGGTCCCTGGGTGGTTTATCTTTAATTACAGTAGTCTCTGGGTGGTTTATCTTTATTTACAGTGGTCCCTGGGTGGTTTATCTTTATTTACAGTGGTCCCTGTGTGGTTTATCTTTATTTACAGTGGTCCCTGGGTGGTTTATCTTTATTTACAGTGGTCCCTGGGTGATTTATCTTTATTTACAGTGGTCCCTGGGTGGTTTATCTTTATTTACAGTGGTCCCTGGGTGGTTTATCTTTATTTACAGTGGTCCCTGGGTGGTTTATCTTTATTTACAGTGGTCCCTGTGTGGTTTATCTTTATTTACAGTGGTCCCTGAGTGGTTTATCTTTATTTACAGTGGTCCCTGGGTGGTTTATCTTTATTTACAGTGGTCCCTGGGTCGTTTATCTTTATTTACAGTGGTCCCTTGGTGGTTTATCTTTATTTACTGTGATCCCTGGGTGGTTTATCTTTATTTGCAGTGGTCCCTGGGTGGTTTATCTTTATTTACAGTGGTCCCTGGGTGGTTTATCTTTATTTACAGTGGTCCCTGGGTGGTTTATCTTTATTTACAGTGGTCCCTGGGTGGTTTATCTTTATTTATAGTGGTCCCTGGGTGGTTTATCTTTATTTCAAGTGGTCCCTGGGTGGTTTATCTTTATTTCAAGTGGTCCCTGGGTGGTTTACCTTTATTTACAGTGGTCCCTGGGTGGTTTATCTTTATTTACAGTGGTCCCTGGTGGTTTATCTTTATTTACAGTGGTCCCTGGGTGGTTTCTCTTTATTTATAGTGGTTCCTGGATGGTTTATCCTTATTTACAGTGGTCCCTGGGTGGTTTATCTTTATTTACAGTGGTCTCTGGGTGGTTTATCTTTATTTACAGTGGTCCCTGGGTGGTTTATCTTTATTTACTGTGGTCCCTGGGTGGTTTGTCTTTATTTACAGTGGTCCCTGGGTGGTTTATCTTTATTTACTGTGGTCCCTGGGTGGTTTATCTTTATTTACAGTGGTCTCTGGGTGGTTTATCTTTATTTACAGTGGTCCCTGGGTGGTTCATCTTTATTTACAGTGGTCCCTGGGTGGTTTATCTTTGTTTACAGTGGAACCTGGGTGGTTTATCTTTATTTACAGTGGTCCCTGGGTGGTTTATCTTTGTTTACAGTGGAACCTGGGTGGTATATCTTTATTTACAGTGGTCCCTGGTGAAGGAATTTTTAATTTATGGGCTCTTAACCTGTCGAACTACGCCAAGTTTGGGGGAAGCTTAGTTGATGAATCAAGTCCTGGCGCAATACGACAAGCTGTAAGATTTGTGCTATTTGTAGACTGTGTTAAGTAGTTCGATTCCTTGTATTATTCGACTGTGTATAGTTGAAGGAATTTATATCATCTCTGCTATTCGGTTATCAGTAGCACTTTGCGAATACTGGAACTCAGCAGAAATTTGCAGTATAAACTCCTCAGGTGCCAAAAAGAATTGTTTTATTTGTAGTCGCTTGATTACAATTTGAAAGTCATTTAAAAGGCAATTCGTAGACAATTCGAGGCTTTCAGAGAATTACAGACATTATCTTTCTTTGCTTAGGCAGAGAGCTCGAAAGTAACTTTTAAAAGGTCAAAGTCTGGCAATGAAACATGAAAAGAGAGAGAAAGCTAATCTTCAGCTAAACTCAAACTCAAAGTCAAAAGTGGACTAACATCACTGACACAGACTGTTAAACTGACAGAACCCCCAAAAGACATCTCTAAAATGGAGACTAGAATCAAAGGCAAAAACTGACTAAACTAACAGAAAGACAACACAGCACAACACACCCCCAAAGACAATACACCACAGACAACACAATAAAAACTAAACCTAACCTACAAAGACAATACTCACAAAGACAACAAAACCCCAAAATGGCGGGGAGAAACTTTTTAGTTATACACTTTCATATCTGTCTTAAGTCCTCTAATTACACCCCAATATAATCCTAATTGGTTTGGGTTAGACTCAAACACATTTGATTTGATGGCAAGACGTCCATCTTCAATGTGCAACATCAGCTTTTCTGACCCAGCTGTTATCTGCATTGTGAACAATGTTGCTGTGTATTCAGTCCCTGTCCTTGACAATTAGCACAAGCAGTGTCAAATTATCTTGCTGTTTTAATGTCACACTGTCTTTGAAAATATGCATTTGCCAGAACAACGGACTTCAGTAAAAGTGAATTATGCTGTATAAATGGGTATTAAAAACTGGGGCTCAACATGTATGCTTAAACAGCTATCTTTTACCTATACGAGTTGTATTTGAAATACTTGGCTTCTACAGTCGGCCCTTTGATAAATCGAAAAATTGAGATATATCAGAAAAGATTAAAATACATCATTAATGCGATAGGATAGGTAAAAGTGCAAAGAATCATTCCAGTTTTAAACAATAAAATGGAATTAACATTGCAACAGGCATTTCAAAATAATTATTAAAATTATTATACAATAAAAGTTGAACATATGATCTAGTAATAAATGGTAAAATGATTATCAAAATTGATGTCAAGTCTTTGACATCTTCTGGATAATACACAAAAGCTTGTTGAAAGGGTTAATTTTCTTACAGAGACAAAAGAGGCGTATAGCTTGGAATGATGCCATTCGCATCTTTAAACTTTTTTTTTTGTCACTCAAATGGACTGGGAGTAAAAGTTGGATTGCTGCCAAATTCCCGTTATCAAATTTCTTTGAACAACCTGTTCTTTTGGCTTTTAATCAAAGATTGTTGTTTTTTTTTTTAAACCAGCTTCCACATTGTTTGAAGTTTTTAATTTCCAGGCTAATTCCAAACATTTATTTTAAAATATCAAATACAATAACTTATTAAATATGTAACTGAACCAATCTTGTGCTGTATCTTGATTTTCTGTAGATGAATTTGCCGATTCTGTTAAAGGAAACACAGCTAACAAGATATGTTAATTTCTTTAAATTAATAAAGCAACGTTCAGAATGACAGTTTTCTTAAGTTGACAGTTCTTGGCAACTTTTTAGCGATACATTGAGGTTTCTTTAGCTGCTTTGATGGCAGCCGTTCTCTTCTGAGTAAGTTCCCTTTTTCCTTTGGAAATTTTCTGTCCCAAGTAAACATCTTTCTGGGCAATTTGTGCTTTGTGAAAGCTAGCTTTGCGACTGTTAGTACTGAGGTGGTTCAAGACCATCCGTAAATCTTTGTCATGATCATCTTTATTGATAGAGGTTATCAGAACATCATCTTCATATTGGATAATGGTGGAAGGCCGAACAGGCAGTTGCCTGAGATGATTCTGTAAAGCCATGTGGTAAACAGTTGGGCTATTATGATACTGTTGTTGATTAACTGTAAAAGCAAACCATGGTTGTAGTTGCTTAGCCAGTGTTGCTGACCAGAAGCTATACTGGGTGTGTCTTGTTGGTGCGTGTTACATGGTTGACCACGAGGTGGAGATGTATTGTAGTGAACATTGTCTACTTCATTATCATCTCTTGAATCCATCCGTTGTTTTTGATAGCATTTTGCCATCCAGTGTCCTACTCTACCACAGAAAGACATTGTGGTATTTTCTTACATGATTTTAATGGAGGAAGGATACATGTTTGCTCTGGCGCTGGTGGTGAAATTGTAGTTACTGCTGATATTCCTGCAGGTGCTGCAACAGCCGCCGCTGGAGCAGCAGGTAACATGGGCTGGATTTGAGCAATAGGCTGCATTTGAGCAGCTGCAGTGTTAAAAGTTGCCTGATTGTGCAAACCACGATCTATCTGAATGCATCGGTCAACTATGTCTCGGTATGTGCCAGCTGTGGCCCAAGCTGGTAAAACCAAATTCAAGGCAGCAGAAACTCCAGGTTTAACACCGGCTATAAAAGCCGTTTTTAATGGACTTAAAGTGCTTGCATCCCATGTGTCATTTTCCTGGTCGAGTGTCATCCCTGAATATTCCATCCAAGTACGTAAAAATCTTTCCTCAAAATCCTGAATATCTTCATCATTTTTTTGAAAGCAAGCTGTGATCTTAGACCAATTGGTCCTCGGGGGGCGAAATTGTAACAGCCAATTCTTGATTGTTAGCCAACCAGCTTCTAAATTTTGCAAATCGTCTCCAAGGGCAACTTCTACTTCATTTCTAAGGGTTGAACTGATGCGAGTACCTAGCATGATAGTCAGAATTTGTACTCCATCAAATGGGTGGAGACTGTAAATGGCTTGTAATCTGTGAATTCCATCCCATGTGATCTTACCACCCTTTTTAGGGTGTGGAAGACCCTTGGACCATTCGTCAATTTTAGAAGGATCAATTTGTTCATGAACCCATTGGTGGTCAAATATGTTTCTAGTGATAGGTTCACCATCTTCCTCTATTTTTTTGCTTCCAACTCTAACCCGTTTGTGTTTTAAAGGGGCTAGTCGAATTGCTTTAGTATTTTGTATTGTAGGAACACTATCTTCGTCTGATTCATCCGACAGAGAAAATAATTTATGTTTAACAATTGATCTCGGCTGTGCAATTGCCGATTGTGCCACTAGGTGGGTGGCTTGGACTGCTTTCTGAGTTTGTTCAATCTTTTGTACAGAAAGCATGTTTGTCAAAGATTTGCAATGTTCAGTCACGCTGGTTATATTTCTTTCTAAAACACATCTTTCTTTCACTAACTTGCAATTTTCAAGTTCAATTCGCTCAGTTTTTAATTGCAATAGTCGGTATTTTGACTCCACTTCAAAGACTTGATTTTGGAATTCTGTTATTTGTAAAGATAACTGCTGGAGTTCAGAGGTTTTGTTTCGCAAATCTGTTTTAATTTCATCAGAATGCTCAAGTTTGGATTTTGCATCTTGCAATTCTTCAACAACTGCAATTAGTTGCTTTTTAGTGGACTTATACTCATCATCGCTTCGCTCAGTAGTTAATTGCAACTGTTGGTATTTTGACTCCACTTTAAAAACTTGGATTTGAAATTGCTGGAGTTCAGAGGTTTTGTTTTGCAAATCTGTTCTAATTTCATCATAATGCTCAAGTTTGGATTTTGCAACTTGCAAATCTGTTTTAATTTCATCAGAATGCTCAAGTTTGGATTTTGCATCTTGCAAATCTGTTTCAAGTTTGGATTTTGCATCTTGCAATTCTGTTTTAATTTCATCATAATGCTCAAGTTTGGATTTTGCATCTTGCAAATCTGTTTTAATTTCATCATAATGCTCAAGTTTGGATTTTGCAACTTGCAAATCTGTTTTAATTTCATCATAATGCTCAAGTTTGGATTTTGCATCTTGCAATTCTGTTTCAAGTTTGGATTTTGCATCTTGCAATTCTTCAACAACTGCAATTAGTTGCCTTTTAGTAGACCTATACTCATCATCACTTCGTTCAGTATTTAATTGCAGCTGTTGGTATTTTGACTCCATTTTAAAAACTTGATTTTGGAATTCTGACTCCACTTTAAAAACTTGATTTTGAAATTCTGCGATTTGAACATTTAACTGCTGGAGTTCAGAGGTTTTATTTTGCAAATCTGTTCTAATTTCATCATAATGCTCAAGTTTGGATTTTGCATCTTGCAAATCTTCAAGAACTGCACTTAGTTGGTCATTAGTGGACTGAAGCTGATGATCACTTTTATTTTTAACAATGATCTCTTGCTGACTGTGTATCTGTCCCGTAATTACCAGGGACCATTTTACACGTTCTGCACCGTGTAATCGTGTGCATTTTCTCCATGCTCTCTTGATATTATTGAAGGACCACTGTCCTCTGGGGATATCATACTTTGATTCAATTTTTTTTGAGGTTTCACATAGGTTAAAATGTCTACGAGTGAAAGATCTACAATCCCCCAACATATCGGGCAGCACGGTGGCCTTGTGGATAGCACAATTGCTTCACAGCTCCAGGGTCCCGGGTTCGATTCCGGCTTGGGTCACTGTCTGTGCGGAGTCTGCACGTCCTCCCCGTGTGTGCGTGGGTTTCCTCCGGGTGCTCCGGTTTCCTCCCACAGTCCAAAGATGTGCAGGTTAGGTGGATTGGCCATGATAAATTGCCCTTAGTGTCCAAAATTGCCCTTAGTGTTGGGTGGGGTTACTGGGTTATGGGGATAGGGTGGCGGTGTTGACCTTGGGTAGGGCGCTCTTTCCAAGAGCCGGTGCAGACTCGATGGGCCGAATGGCCTCCTTCTGCACTGTAAATTCTATGATAATCTATGATAATCTTCAACAGAAACATCTGGTATTCCAGCACCCCCCTTGGATGTAGTGGGGAGTAATTTTCTGTCTGCTAAAGGCTCTGAATCTACACTTTGAATTGGATCAGCCATAACTTTTCTTGATCGCTGACTGCCGTTTTATTTTAGTTACTGCAGTGACTAATCTTCCAGTCACGTCTGATAGTCTGACCGACTGGCACTTGATTTATTTAACACAGTTTATTAAAAAAAATGTTCTTTTCAAGGGTCGAAGTACTGATTGATGCGGCTTTAAGACTTTTAATGGGTGAAAAAGATATTTCTTACCCTAGTCTAGCCGTGGGTTCCGGCTGTCTTCTGGGCCTCCTCCGATTATCTCCGAAGCTTCCCGAAGGTTCCCGACCTCCTCCGATTATCTTCGAAGCTTTCCGTCGTCACCTGGGCCTCCGAAGGTCGTCCTCAGTACTCCCCCCTACTGCCTGACTACGCCAAAATGAAGGAAACTTTAATTTAAGGAATCTTAACCTGTCGAACTACACCAAGTTTGGGGGAAGCTTAGTTAATGAATCAAGTCCTGGCGCAATACGACAAGTTGTAAGATTTGTACTATTTGTAGACTGTGTTAAGTTGTTCAATTCCTTGTATTATTCGACTGTGTATAGTTGAAGGAATTTATATCATCTCTGCTATTCGTTATCAGTAGCACTTTGCGAATACTGGAACTCAGCAGAAATTTGCAGTATAAACTCCTCAGGTGCCAAAAAGAATTGTTTTATTTGTAGTCGCTTGATTACAATTTGAAAGTCATTTAAAAGGCAATTCGTAGACAATTTGAAAGTAATTTAAAAGGCAATTCGTAGACAATTCGAAGCTTTCAGAGAATTACAGACATTATCTTTCTTTGCTTAGGCAGACAGCTCGAAAGTAACTTTTAAAAGGTCAAAGTCTGGCAATGAAACATGAAGAGAGAGAAAAAGCTAATCTTCAGCTAAACTCAAACTCAAAGTCAAAAGTGGACTAACATCACTGACACAGACTGTTAGACTGACAGAACCCCCAAAAGACATCTCTAAAATGGAGACTATAAAGGACAAAACTGACTAAACTAACAGAAAGACAACACAAAGACATTTCCTCAACACCCGCCCCACCCCCCCCAAAGACAATACACTTTCAAAGACAATAAAACCTAAAATGGCGGGGAGAAACTTTTCAGTTATACACTTTCATATCTGTCTTAAATCGTCTAATTACACTCCAATATAATCCTAATTGGTTTGTGTTAGACTCAAACACATTTGATTTGATGGCAAGCCGTCCATCTTCAATGTGCAACATCAGCTTTTCTGACCTAGCTGTTATCTGCATTGTGAACAATGGTGCTGTGTATCCAGTCCCTGTCCTTGACAATTAGCACAAGACAGTGTCATTATCTTGAAAATATGCATTTGCCAGAACAACGGATTTCAGTAAAAGTGAATTATGCTGTATAAATGGATATTTAAAACTGGGGCTCAACATTTATGCTTAAACAGCTATCTTTTACCTATACTAGTTGTATTTGAAATACTTGGGCTTCTACACCGAGGTAGCATATCATTATTTTCAGTGGTCACTGGGTGGAATATCATTATTTACAGTGTCCTCTGGGTAGTATATCATTATTTACAATTGTCCCTGGGTTGAATATCATTATTTACAGTTGTTGCTGGGTAGAATATCATTATTTACAGTGGTCCCTGGTAGTATATCATTATTTACTGTGTGCCCTCTGCAGTATTTCATTATTCACAGTGGTCCCTGGGCAGTATATCATTATTTACTGTGTGCCCTGGGCAGTATTTCATTATTCACAGTGGTCCCTGGGCAGTATATCATTATTTACTGTGTGCCCTGGGCAGTATTTCATTATTCACAGTGATCACTGGGTAGAATATCATTATTTACAGTGGTCCCTGGTAGTATATCATTATTTACAGTGAATACTGGGTAGTATATCACTATCTGGTATATCTTTATCTACAGAGGTCACTGGGTAGTAAATTACTATTTACAGTGACCCCTGTGTTGTACATCACTATTTACAGTGGCCCCTGGGTAATATATCATAATTTATAGCGGCCCCTGGGTAGTATGTCATTGTTTACAGTAATCCCTGATCAGGATATCACTATTTACAGTAGTCGCTCATAGCATATCATTATTTACAGTGGTCCCTGGGTAGTACATCATTATTTACAGGGGTCCCTGGGTAGAATATCGTTATTTACAGTGTTCCCTGAGTGGTATACCACTATTTACTGTGGTACCTAGGTAGCATATCATTATTTTCAGTGGTCACTGGGTGGAATATCATTATTTACAGTGTCCTCTGGGTAGTATATCATTAATTACAATTGTCCCTGGGTTGAATATCATTATTTACAGTTGTTGCTGGGTAGAATATCATTATTTACAGTGTTCCCTGGGTAGTATATCAGTATTTACTGTGTGCCCTGGGCAGTATTTCATTATTCACAGTGGTCCCTGGGCAGTATATCATTATTTACAGTGTTCCCTGAGTGGTACATCATTATTTACAGTGGTACCTAGGTAGCATATCATTATTTACAGTGGTCACTGGGTGGAATATCATTATTTACAGTGTCCTCTGGGTAGTATATCATTATTTACAATTGTCCCTGGGTTGAATATCATTATTTACAGTTGTTGCTGGGTAGAATATCATTATTTACAGTGGTCACTGGTAGTATATCATTATTTACTGTGTGCCCTCTGCAGTATTTCATTATTCACAGTGTTCCCTGGGCAGTATTTCATTATTTACTGTGTGCCCTCTGCAGTATTTCATTATTCACAGTGGTCCCTGGGCAGTATATCATTATTTACTGTGTGCTCTGGGCAGTATTTCATTATTCACAGTGGTCCCTGGGCAGTATATCATTATTTACTGTGTGCCCTGGGCAGTATTTCATTATTCACAGTGATCACTGGGTAGTATATCATTATTTACAGTGGTTCCGTGCAGTATATCATTACCTGCAGTGG
Source organism: Scyliorhinus torazame (assembly GCF_047496885.1). Taxonomy (NCBI): domain Eukaryota; kingdom Metazoa; phylum Chordata; class Chondrichthyes; order Carcharhiniformes; family Scyliorhinidae; genus Scyliorhinus; species Scyliorhinus torazame. The sequence continues at coordinate 1,036,129 of NW_027307768.1, forward strand.
TCCCTGGGTAGTATATCATTATTTCCAGTGGTCCTTGTGTAGAAAGTCTTTATTTACAATAGTCCCTGGGTCGTATGTCTTTATTTACAGTGGTCCCTGGGAGTGTATCATTTTTTACAGTGGTCCCTGGGCAGTATATCTTTATTTACAATGTTCCCTGGGCAGTATATCATTATTTACTGTTGTCTCTGATTAAAGTATCATTATTTACAGTGGTCACTGGCTGGTATATCATTATTTACAGTGGGCCCTGTGCACTATATCTTATTTACAGTGGTTCCTGGGTAGTTTATCATTATTTCCAGTGGTCCCTGGGAAGTATATCATTATTAACAGTGTTCCCTGGGTTATTTGTAAATGTTAACAGCGGTCCCGGCGTACAATATCATTATTTACAGTGGTCCCTGTGTAGCATATCATTATTGACAGTGATCCTATGCAGGAGATCATTATTTACTGGGGTCCCTGAGTGGTATATCATTATTTACAGTGGTACCTAGGTAGCATATCATTATTTACAGTGGTCACTGGGTGGAATATCATTATTTACAGTGTCCTCTGGGTAGTATATCATTATTTACAATTGTCCCTGGGTTTAATATCATTACTTACAATTGCCCCTGGGTAGTATATCATTATTTACAGTGTGCCTGGGCACTATATCATTATTTACAGTTGTCCCTGGAAGTATATCATTATTTACAGTGTGCCTGGGCAGTATATCATTATTTACAGTGGCTCTGTGCAGTATATCATTATCTGCAGTGGTCCCTGCGTAGTATATCATTATTTACAGTGGTCCCTGGGCAGTATATCATTATTTACTGTGGTCCCTGGTAGTATATCATTACTTACAGTGTGCCTGGGCAGTATATCATTATTTACAGTGGCTCTGTGTAGTATATCATTATCTGCTGTGGTCCCTGCGTAGTATATCATTATTTGCAATGATCACTGGACAGTATAACATCATCTGTAGTTGTTCCTGGGTAGTATATCATTATTTCCAGTAGTCCTTGTGTAGAAAGTCTTTATTTACAGTGGTTCCTGGGCGGTATTCCTTTATTTACAGTGGTCACTGCGTAGTATATCACTATTTGCAGTGGTCCCTGGGCAGTATATCTGTATTTACAGATGATGTGGAGATGCCGGCGTTGGACTGGGGTGAGCACAGTAAGAAGTCTTACAACACCAGGTTAAAGTCCAACAGGTTTGTTTCGATGTCACTAGCTTTCGGAGCGCTGCTCCTTCCTCAGGTGAATGAACAGGTATGTTCCAGAAACATAGATAGACAGATTCAAAGATGCCAGACAATGCTTGGAATATTAGCATTAGCAGGTGATTAAATCTTTACAGATCCAGAGTTGGGGTAACCCCAGGTTAAAGAGGTGTGAATTGTACCAAGCCAGGACAGTTGGTAGGATTTTGCAGGCCAGATGGTGGGGGATGAATGTAATGCGACATGAATCCCAGGTCCCGGTTGAGGCCGCACTCATGTGTGCGGAACTTGGCTATAAGTTTCTGCTCGGCAATTCTGCGTTGTCGCGCGTCCTGAAGGCCGCCTTGGAGAACGCTTACCCGGAGATCAGAGGCTGAATGCCCTTGACTGCTGAAGTGTTCCCCGACTGGAAGGGAACATTCCTGCCTGGTGATTGTCGCGCGATATCCGTTCATTCGTTGTCGCAGCGTCTGCATGGTCTCGCCAATGTACCACGTTTCGGGACACCCCTCCCCCAGCAGCCGTGATCCCTCCCCCTCCCGCAGCAGCCGCGGACCCCTCCCCCTCCCCAGCAGCCGCGTTCCCACTCCCCCTCCCCCAGCAGCCGCGATCCCTCCCCCTCCCCCAGCAGCCGGGGTCCACCTCCCACTCCCACAGCAACCGCGGTCCCCCTCCCCACCCCCAGCAACCGCGGTCCCCCTCCCCTCCCCCAGTAGTAACGGTCCCTCTACCCCTCCCCCAGCGGCCGCGGTCCCCCTCCCCCAGCAGCCGCATCCCCCTCCCCAGCAGCCACGGTCCACCTCCCCCTCCACCAGCAGCCACTGTCCCCCTCCCTCTCCCCCAGCAGCCACGGTCCCCCTCCCCCCCCCCCGCAGCCGCGGTCCCCCTCCCCCAGCAGCCGGGGTCCCCCTCCCCCAGCAGCCGGGGTCCCACTCCCCCAGCAGCCGGGGTCCCACTCCCCCAGCAGCCGCGGTCCCCCTCCCCCAGCAGCCGCGGTCCCCCTCCCCCAGCAGCCGCGGTCCCCCTCCCCCAGCAGCCGCGGTCCCCCCCCCAGCAGCCGCGGTCACCCTCCCCCAGCAGCCGCGGCCCCCCTCCCCCAGCAGCCGCGGTCCCCCTCCCCCTCCCCAGCAGCCGCGGTCCCCCTCCCCCTGCAGCCACGGTCCCCCTCCCCTCCCCCAGCAGCCGCGGTCCTCCTCCCCCTGCAGCCACTGTCCCCCTCCCCCAACAGCCGCGGTCCCCCTCCCCCTGCAGCCACGGTCCACCTCCCCTCCCCCAGCAGCCGCGGTCCCCCTTCCCCAGCAGCGCGGTCCCCCTCCCCCAGCAGCCGCGGTCCCCCTCCCCAGCAGCCGCGGTCCCCCTCCCCCAGCAGCCGCGGTCACCCTCCCCCAGCAGCCGCGGTCCCCCTCCCCAGCAGCCGCGGTCCCCCTCCCCCAGCAGCCGCTGTCCCCCTCCCCCTCCCCCAGCAGCCGCGGTCCCCCTCCCCCAGCAGCCGCGGTCCCCCTCACCCAGCAGCCGCGGTCCCCCTCCCACTCCCCAGCAGCACCGGTCCCCCTCCCCCAGCAGCCGCGGTCCCCCTCCCCAGCAGCCGCGGTACCCCTCACCCAGCAGCCGCGGTCCCCCTACCCCTCCCCCAGCAGCCGCGGTCCCCCTCACCCAGCAGCCGCGGTCCCCCTACCCCTCCCCCAGCAGCCGCGGTCCCCCTCACCCAGCAGCCGCGGTCCCCCTCCCCCAGCAGCCGCCATCCCCCTCCCCCAGAAGCCGCGGTCCCCCTCCCCCAGCAGCCGCGGTCCCCCTCACCCAGCAGCCGCAGTCCCCCTCCCCCATCAGCCGCGGTGCCCCTCCGCCAGCAGCCGCGATCCCCCTCCCCCAGCAGCCGCGGTCCCCCTCCCCAGCAGCCGCGGTCCCCCTCCCCCAGCAGCCGCGGTCCCCCTCCCACTCCCCAGCAGCCGCGATCCCCCTCCCCCAGCAGCCGCGGACCCCCTCCGCCAGCAGCCGCGGTCCCCCTCCCCCAGCAGCCGCGGTCCTCCTCCCCTCCCCCAGCAGCCACGGTCCCCTCCCCCAGCAGCCGCGGTCCCCCTCCCCCAGCAGCCGCTGTCACCCTCCCCTAGCAGCCGCGGTCCCCCTCCCCCAGCAGCCGCGGTCCCCCTCCCCAGCAGCCGCGGCCCCCCTCCCCCAGCAGCCGCGGTCCCCCGCCCCCAGCAGCCGCGGTCCCCCTCCCCCAGCAGCCGCGATCCCCCTCCCCCAGCAGCCGTGGTCCCCCTCCCCCAGCAGCCGCGGTGCCCATCCCCCAGCAGCCGCGGTCCCCCTCCCACAGCAGCCGCGGTCCCCCTCCCCCTACCCCAGCAGCCGCGATCCCCCTCCCCCAGCAGCCGCGGTCCCCCTCCCCCAGCAGCCGCGGTCACCCTCCCCCAGCAGCCGCGGTCCCCCTCCCCCAGCAGCCGCGGTCCCCCTCCCCCAGCAGCCGCGGTCCCCCTCCCCCAGCAGCCGCGGTCCCCCTCCCCCAGCAGCCGCGGTCCCCCTCCCCCAGAGCCGCGGTCCCCCTCCCCCAGCAGCCGCGGTCCCCCTCCCCCAGCAGCCGCGGTCCCCCTCCCCCAGCAGCCGCGGTCCCCCTCCCCCAGCAGCCGCGGTCCCCCTCCCCAGCAGCCTCGGTCCCCCTCCCCCTCCCCCAGCAGCCGCGGTCCCCCTTCCCCAGCAGCCGCGGTCCCCCTCCCCCAGCAGCCGCGGTCCCCCTCCCCCAGCAGCCGCGGTCCCCCTCCCCCAGCAGCCGTGGTCCCCCTCCCCCAGCAGCCGCGGTCCCCCTCCCCCAGCAGCCGCGGTCCCCCTCCCCCAGCAGCCGCGGTCCCCCTCCCCCAGCAGCCGCGGTCCCCCTCCCCCAGCAGCCGCGGTCCCCCTCCCCCAGCAGCCGCGGTCCCCCTCCCCCTCCCCCAGCAGCCGCGGTCCCCCTTCCCCAGCAGCCGCGGTCCCCCTCCCCCAGCAGCCGCGGTCCCCCTACCCCAGCAGCCGCGGTCCCCCTCCCCCAGCAGCCGCGGTCCCCCTCCCCCAGCAGCCGCGGTCCCCCTCCCCCAGCAGCCGCGGTCCCCCTCCCCCAGCAGCCGCGGTCCCCCTCCCCCAGCAGCCGCGGTCCCCCTCCTCCAGCAGCCGTGGTGCCCCTCCACCAGCAGCCGCGGTCCCCCTCCCCAGCAGCCGCGGTCCCCCTCCCCCAGCAGCCGCGGTCCCCCTCCCCCAGCAGCCGCGGTCCCCCTCCCCCAGCAGCCGCGGTCCCCCTCCCCCAGCAGCCGCGGTCCCCCTCCCCCAGCAGCCGCGGTCCCCCTCCCCCAGCAGCCGTGGTCACCCTCCCCCAGCAGCCGCGGTCCCCCTCCCCCAGCAGCCGTGGTGCCCCTCCACCAGCAGCCGCGGTCCCCCTCCCCCAGCAGCCGCGGTCACCCTCCCCCAGCAGCCGCGGTCCCCCTCCCCCAGCAGCCGCGGTCCCCCTCCCCCAGCAGCCGCGGTCCCCTCCCCCAGCAGCCGCAGTCCCCCTCCCCCAGCAGCCGCGGTCCCCCTCCCCCAGAGCCGCGGTCCCCCTCCCCCAGCAGCCGCGGTCCCCCTCCCCCAGCAGCCGCGGTCCCCCTCCCCCAGCAGCCGCGGTCCCCCTCCCCCAGCAGCCGCGGTCCCCCTCCCCCTCCCCCAGCAGCCGCGGTCCCCCTTCCCCAGCAGCCGCGGTCCCCCTCCCCCAGCAGCCGCGGTCCCCCTCCCCCAGCAGCAGCGGTCCCCCTCCCCCAGCAGCCGTGGTCCCCCTCCCCCAGCAGCCGCGGTCCCCCTCCCCCAGCAGCCGCGGTCCCCCTCCCCCAGCAGCCGCGGTCCCCCTCCCCCAGCAGCCGCGGTCCCCCTCCCCCAGCAGCCGCGGTTCCCCTCCCCCAGCAGCCGCGGTCCCCCTCCCCCTCCCCCAGCAGCCGCGGTCCCCCTCCCCCAGCAGCCGCGGTCCCCCTCCCCCAGCAGCCGCGGTCCCCCTCCCCCAGCAGCCGCGGTCCCCCTCCCCCAGCAGCCGCGGTCCCCCTCCCCCAGCAGCCGCGGTCCCCCTCCCCCAGCAGCCGCGGTCCCCCTCCCCCAGCAGCCGTGGTGCCCCTCCACCAGCAGCCGCGGTCCCTTTCCCCAGCAGCCGCGGTCCCCCTCCCCCAGCAGCCGCGGTCCCCCTCCCCCAGCAGCCGCGGTCCCCCTCCCCCAGCAGCCGCGGTCCCCCTCCCCCAGCAGCATTGTCTCGGGTCGGACAGTTTGATGGTGCTGTTTATTTGATGTCTATATAATGTTTATTTGGGTATGTTTCCCTGAGATTGCCTGTCCTGCCCGCTCTTCCCGCGGGCAGGGTGAGGCAGCGCCCGCCGCTGGCATTGGCCTGGAGCTGGGACACAACAAAGCAAAACAGACCAGAAGTAACTGATGGACAAAACAAAATGTGGGGAGTGCCCCAAACCGCGGGTGGAGCACAGCCCCAACAGAACAGGAAAAGAGACCAAACCTCACCCAATACCCGCCCAATGAAAGTGGGAGAATGGGGGTCGGTCCGGCAGCCCACCCCCTGCGGGGCCCAGCAAGCCCGGAAAGCTTCGAGTGTGCCCGTGGGCAGCGCCTGCCCCCGCTCCAGGGACCCCCGGCCGCCACCCAGCCCTGCCCACGGCACCCACAGCCCTCCCCACCCAGCCCTTCCCACGGCACCCACAGCCCTCCCCCACCCAGCCCTGCCCACGGCACCCACAGCCCTCCGCCACCCAGCCCTTCCCACGGCACCCACAGCCCTCCGCACCCAGCCCTGCCCACGGCACCCACAGCCCTCCGCCACCCAGCCCTTCCCACGGCACCCACAGCCCTCCCCCACCCAGCCCTTCCCACGGCACCCACAGCCCTCCGCCACCCAGCCCTGCCCACGGCACCCACAGCCCTCCGCCACCCAGCCCTTCCCACGGCACCCACCGCCCTCCCACCCAGCCCTTCCCACGGCACCCACAGCCCTCCGCCACCCAGCCCTTCCCCGGCACCCACAGCCCTCCGCCACCCAGCCCTGCCCACGGCACCCACAGCCCTCCGCCACCCAGCCCTGCCCACGGCACCCACAGCCCTCCGCCACCCAGCCCTGCCCACGGCACCCACAGCCCTCCGCCACCCAGCCCTGCCCACGGCACCCACAGCCCTCCGCCACCCAGCCCTGCCCACGGCACCCACAGCCCTCCGCCACCCAGCCCTGCCCACGGCACCCACCGCCCTCCGCCACCCAGCCCTGCCCACGGCACCCACCGCCCTCCGCCACCCAGCCCTTCCCACGGCACCCACAGCCCGGCCCTCCGCCACCCAGCCCTTCCCACGGCACCCACAGCCCGGCCCTCCGCCACCCAGCCCTTCCCACGGCACCCACAGCCCGGCCCTCCGCCACCCAGCCCTTCCCACGGCACCCACAGCCCGGCCCTCCGCCACCCAGCCCTTCCCACGGCACCCACAGCCCTCCCCCACCCAGCCCTGCCCACCGCGCCCTCCGCTCCGCCAGCCACCCGAATGGAGATTGGCGGAGGTGCGGATTCCTGAGCAGCGCCTCCCTTACGACAGCCGCCACTCCTGACGGGGGAGAGCTGCGGCGCCTGGAGACCGTGTTCCAGACTTTGAGGAGGACCTGGTACAAGACGGGCAGCGCCAACAGAGAGTTCCGAAGACCCTGCTGGTCCACAGACAGGAGCTGCACGTCGTAGTTCAGGCCGAGCCCCTGGGGGGAGAAATCCGTCGCCAGGGCCCCACCGTGGGGGAGGCTCAGCGTACAGGTAACGCTGCAGAGTCTGAGGGTGGAAAGTGGCAGTCTGGGTGCGGAGGCACACCAGCGCCTGACCGCCCTCCGCCATCGGGAGACTCCAGACCTCCGCAGCGACCCCGTGCAGTCGATTGTCCCGGAGGAACCGAAGCCGGGCTCTCTGGATGGTGGGACAAAGCCAGGGGGGGGAGTCAGTGACCAGCCGGGACCACAGCATGGAGGCGATCAGCTGGTTTATGACGAGAACTCGGCCCCTGGGGGACAGCACTCGGAGCCGTCCTGTCCAGCGTCCCAGGCCAGCGGTGACCTTGGTCTCCAGCTCCTGCCCGTTCGCCGGCCAGGCTCCCTCTGCCGGGCAAAGATGGACTCCCAGGTCGAGGCTGTTGGTCCGACTCCAGCTGAAGGGCCCGAGCTCCTCCGGGAGGGGGGTCCACCTGCCACGGACCGACCAGGAGTCCGGAACATTTGGCCCAGTTGATCCGTGGGGAGGACGCGGCGGAGTAGACAGCTTGGCTCTCTCGCATCCTCCGGGGGTCCCCGGGGTCAGTGACCATGAGGAACACGGCATCAGCGTCCGCCGAGAGGACCACCCCCCCGTCCGGCTCGCGCAGAACCAGCCCCGTGAACCCCCTCCGCAGGAGGCACAGGAAAGGCCCCACGCAGAGGGAATAATGTTGGCCGGACAGGGGGCAGCCCTGACGCACTCCTCTCCCAAAGCGAAGGGGCGCCGTCAGGGACCCGTTAACCTTAACCAGACTCTCCGAGGCGGCGGACAGTAACCGGATCCGGGCGACAAAATACCACCCGAACCCGACAGCTCGCAGAGTCCCGAGCAAATCCCCGGGCCCCACCCTGTCGAACGCCTTCTCCTGGTCAAGAGACAGGGAGGCGCTCGACATACCAGTCCGCTGAGTAAAGTGAATAATGTCCCGGGCCAGGTGGATATTGTGTAGATTGTGCGGTCCGGGACGGTGTAGGACTGGTCAGGGTGGACCATGTGGTCCACCTCGGGGCCAAGGCGTAAACACAGCACCTTGGCAAAGATTTTATAGTCCGTGCTGAGGAGGGAGACCAGACGCCAGTTCTTAAGTCGGCGGAGATCCCCCTTCTTGGGCAGCAGGGCAATGACGGCCCTGTGCCACGAAAGGGGCATCTCCCCGGTCGCGGTACATTCCCCCAGGACCCCTGCATAGTCGCTCCCCAGGACGTCCCAGCACGCCCTGAAGAACTCCACGGTCAGCCCGTCCAGCCCTGGGGATTTGCCCCGTGAGAGGCTGTCCAGGGCGCCGGTCAGCTCTTGGAGGTTGATGGCATTATCGAGCTTCCCGGCGCCCTCCGGGCCCACCTGCGGCAGGTCCTCCCACAGAACTCTGCAAGCGTCCTCGCTGGACGGACCCGGAGAGAAGAGGTCGGAGTAAAAATCCCTGATCAGGGTCCTGACCCCCTCCGGATCCGAGACGAGGGGCCGGTCGTCGACCAGCAGCGTAGAAACCTGCCGACGGGCCCCGCGTCCTCCTTCCAGCGAGTAGAAGAAGCGGGAGCCGCGGTCCATGTCCGTTAGGAGACGGATCCGGGACCTCACGTCCTCGCCGCGGGACCCGGCGAGTTGCAGGCCCCGCAGTGCGCCCCTCTTCTCCCTGTACACCAGCCCCAGGGCCGGGCCTCATCGGGCTGAGCGAGACGTGACTCCAGATCGAGGAGTTCCTCAGCCAATTTGGCGATCGTGGAGTTCCACCCCGCCGTAGACCCCTCCGTGTACCCCTGACAGAAGGCACGGTTCTGGGCCTTGCCCACATCCCACCGTAGCCTCAAGGAGGGGAAGCCACCCCGCTCCCTTCTCCAGCCGGCCCAGAAACGGCAGAACGAGTCCAGGAACCGCTCGTCCTCCAGCAGCAGGTTGTTAAAGTGCCAGTACGCGGACCGTGTCTGAGCGCGGGACGGGGCGAGACCCGCCCACACCAGGTGGTGATCCGAGCTCGGCACCTGCTCCATGGAGGCCGTCGGAACGCTGCGCAAGTACGTCTTGGAAATGTAAAGACGGTCGATGCTGGACGCTCTGAACTGGGGCCGCACAGAGGTGCGCACCCACAATTCAGGATGGAGAGTCCACCAGACATCCACCAAGTCAAAGGACCTAACCAGGTCCCTCAACTCCACCACCGCCGCTGGGCCGCGCTGGACTCCGATGCGGTCCTTGTCCCGGAGGGTGCAATTGAAATCCCCTCCGAGGACGATGCACTCGCCCACCGGGATGGTGCCTGGAAGAGTGGACACCTTTTGGAAGGAAGCCGCCTGCTGCAGTCCGGCCACGGGAGCGGATACATTTACAAAGTGAATCACCGCTGCCCCGAAACGGGCCTTTAGGTGCAGCAGACGGCCTGGCACTGGCTCCTTGACCCCCCCCAGAGGGGACGAGGGGAGACTCGGTGCCGGGTGTGAGGGTGCCCTCTGCCTCGCTGCAGAGCGCGTCTAAATCCTCCTCCTCACCCGCCACCGAGCAGCCTTCCTCCTCCGAACGGTCACCTCCCGAGCTCGAGTCCCCCGCCACATGGAGTATGGCGGGCGGCACGGACCCACCGGCTAACCCTTGGCCCGATTCGACCCCACCCCCAGGGTCGTCCTCAGGCAGGTCCCCCGCAGGCTCCTCCCGCGGCTCAGGGCCCGTGGACGGCGCCCCCAACCACGCCGGCGACTCCGGGACCTCGGAGAGACCCCCCCGGAAATATGTCCGGCTTGAAAACAGGGCTCTCCGGCGTCGCCCGCCCGGGTGTAGAGGGCGGGGAGCCTCCCCGTCCACGGCCCACAGTGGCACGATGAGCGGTCGCTGCTGCTGCCGGCCCCCGGCGATGGTGAAGAGGAGGCGTCCGGGGAGGAAACTTGCACCGGGCGGGACGGGCCCCCAGGGGCTTCGACTCCGCTCGACCCCGGGTCCTCCTGCTCGGGGGGCGACAGCAGCTCGAGTGGCTCGGGGGCCTCGGAGGCCCCCCCGGCCTTGCTTCTCTTCATTGTGTGCCCCGGGCCAGGCGTCGGGGGGATGGGCACCAACACGGGAGAGATGGGGCAGGAGGAGCTCGGTGGGGAGGGAGGGCGGGACGTTTGATAGAACAACACGTTCTGCGGTGGCCTCCAGCGTCTCCACCGCCACGTGTGTCCCGCCCACCGTGAGCCCCCTTTCCAGGGCCCGCTGGGCCGCCTGCTCGGCCCGCAGGAAGAACCCGGCCTTGCCGTACATCCGCGAGGCGGCTACGATGGCCGAGGGGCCGACAGCCCCGCCCATCGCACGGGTGCCCGCCTCAATGGTCATGGTAGGGTGGGCAGAGCACTTCACCCCCAGCTGCCGCGTGAGCAGGCGGGAGGGCGAGGGCACCGCGGGGGCAGCGGAGCGACGGGAGGCTGCCGCCCCCACATAATGTCTTGTCCGCCCTGCCCCCGGCAGTGGAGGATGCCCCCGAGGTGCTGGCCAGAGGGTGGGAGGGCAGGAGGCTGGGCCTGCAGCCCTGGATGGTCCCACTCCCACCTCAGGCAGAGGGGTGGGAGGACAGGAGGCTCGGCCTGCAGCCCTGGATGGTCCCACTCCCACCTCAGGCAGAGGGGTGGGAGGACAGGAGTCCGGGCCTGCAGCCCTGGATGGTCCCACTCCCACATCAGGCAGAGGGGTGGGAGGACAGGAGGCTGGGCCTGCAGCCCTGGATGGTCCCGCTCCCACCTCAGGCAGAGGGGTGGGAGGACAGGAGACTGGGCCTGCAGCCCTGGATGGTCCCAGTCCCACCTCAGACAGAGGGGTGGGAGGGCAGGATGCTGGGCCTGCAGCCCTGGATGGTCCCAGTCCCACCTCAGGCAGAGGGGTGGGAGGGCAGGAGGCCGGGCCTGCAGCCCTGGATGGTCCCAGTCCCAACTCAGGCAGAGGGTGGGAGAGCAGGAGGCCGGGCCTGCAGCCCTGGATGGTCCCACTCCCACCTCAGGCAGAGGGGTGGGAGGACAGGAGGCCGGGCCTGCAGCCCTGGATGGTCCCACTCCCACCTCAGGCAGAGGGGTGGGAGGACAGGAGGCCGGGCCTGCAGCCCTGGATGGTCCCAGTCCCACCTCAGGCAGAGGGGTGGGGGGACAGGAGGCACGGCCTGCAGCCCTGGATGGTCCCAGTCCCACCTCAGGCAGTGGGGTGGGAGGGCAGGAGACTGGGCCTGCAGCCCTGGATGGTCCCACTCCCACCTCAGGCAGAGGGGTGGGAGGGCAGGAGGCTACGCCTGCGGTCCCACTCCCACCTCAGGCAGAGGGGTGGGAGGACAGGAGGCCGGGCCTGCAGCCCTGGATGGTCCCAGTCACACCTCAGGCAGAGGGGTGGGGGGACAGGAGGCCGGGCCTGCAGCCCTGGATGGTCCCAGTCCCACCTCAGGCAGATGGGTGGGAGGACAGGAGGCCCGGCTTGCAGCCCTGGATGGTCCCAGTCCCACCTCAGGCAGAGTGGTGGGAGGGCAGGAGGCCGGGCCAGCAGCCCTGGATGGTCCCAGTCCCACCTCAGGCAGAGGGGTGGGAGGACAGGAGGCCCCGCCTGCAGCCCTGGATGGTCCCAGTCCCACCTCAGGCAGAGGGGTGGGAGGACAGGTGTCCGGGCCTGCAGCCCTGGATGGTCCCACTCCCACCACAGGCAGAGGGGTGGGAGGACCGGAGGCCGGGCCTGCAGCCCTGGATGGCCCCAGTCCCACCTCAGGCAGAGGGGTGGGAGGACAGGAGGCTGGGCCTGCAGCCCTGGATGGTCCCACTCCCACCTCAGACAGAAGGGCGGGAGGACAGGAGGCTGGACCTGCAGCCCTGGATTGTCCCACTCCCACCTCAGGCAGAGGGGTGGGAGGACAGGGTCCGCAGTCCTGGATGGTCCCCATCCCACCTCAGGCAGAGGGGTGGGAGGACAGGAGGCCGGGCCTGCAGCCCCGAATGGTCCCGCTCCCACCTCAGGCAGAGGGGTTGGTGGACAGGAGGCCGGGCCTGCAGCCCTGGATGGTCCCACTCCCACCTCAGGCAGAGGGGTGGGAGGACAGGAGGCCGGGCCTGCAGCCCTGGATGGTCCCAGTCCCACCTCAGGCAGAGGGGTGGGAGGACAGGAGGCCGGGCCTGCAGCCCTGGATGGTCCCACTCCCACCTCAGGCAGAGGGGTGGGAGGACAGGTGGCCGGGCCTGCAGCCCTGGATGGTCCCAGTCCCGCCTCAGGCAGAGGGGTGGGAGGACAGGAGGCCGGGCCTGCAGTCCTGGATGGTCCAACTCCCACCTCAGGCAGAGGGATGGGAGGACAGGAGGCCGGGCCTGCAGCCCTGGATGGTCTCACTCCCACCTCAGGCAGAGGGGTGGGAGGACAGGAGGCCGGGCCTGCAGCCCTGGATGGTCCCACTCCCACCTCAGACAGAGGGGTGGGAGGACCGGAGGCCGGGCCTGCAGCCGTGGATGGTCCCACTCCCACCTCAGGCAGAGGGGCGGGAGGACAGGTGGCTGGGCCTGCAGCCCCAGATGGTCCCAGTCCCACCTCAGGCAGAGGGTTGGGAGGACAGGAGGCCGGGTCCTAAGCTTTGGATGGTCCCAGTCCCACCTCAGGCAGAGGGGTGGGAGGACAGGAGACTGGGCCTGCAGCCCTGGATGGTCCCAGTCCCACCTCAGGCAGAGGGGTGGGAGGGCAGGAGGCTGGGACTGCAGCCCTGGATGGTCCCACTCCCACCTCAGGCAGAGGGGTGGGAGGACAGCAGGCCGGGCCTGCAGCCCTGGATGGTCCCACTCCCACCTCAGGCAGAGGGGTGGGAGGACAGGAGGCCGGGCCTGCAGCCTGGATGGTCCCAGTCCCTTCTCAGGCAGAGGGGTGGGAGGACAGGACGCTGGGCCTGCAGCCCTGGATGGTCCCAGTCTCACCTCAGGCAGAGGGGTGGGAGGACAGGAGGCCGGGTCCGCAGCCCTCGATGGTCCCACTCCCACCTCAGGCAGAGGGGTGGGAGGGCAGGAGGCTGGGCCTGCAGCCCTGGATGGTCCCACTCCCACCTCAGGCAGAGGGGTGGGAGGACAGGAGGCCGGGCCTGCAGCCCTGGATGGTCCCACTCCCACCTCAGGCCGAGGGGTGGGAGGACAGGAGGCCGGGCCTGCAGCCCTGGATGGTCCCACTCCCACCTCAGGCAGAGGGGTGGGAGGACAGGAGGCCGGGCCTGCAGCCTGGATGGTCCCATCCCTTCTCAGGCAGAGGGGTGGGAGGACAGGACGCTGGGCCTGCAGCCCTGGATGGTCCCAGTCTCACCTCAGGCAGAGGGGTGGGAGGACAGGAGGCCGGGTCCGCAGCCCTCGATGGTCCCACTCCCACCTCAGGCAGAGGGGTGGGAGGGCAGGAGGCTGGGCCTGCAGCCCTGGATGGTCCCACTCCCACCTCAGGCAGAGGGGTGGGAGGACAGGAGGCCGGGCCTGCAGCCCTGGATGGTCCCACTCCCACCTCAGGCAGAGGGGTGGGAGGACAGGAGGCTGGGCCTGCAGCCCTGGAATGTCCCAGTCCCACCTCAGGCAGAGGGGTGGGAGGACAGGAGGCCGGGCCTGCAGCCCTGGATGCTCCCACTCCCACCTCAGGCAGAGGGGTGGGAGTGCAGGAGGCCGGGCCTGCAGCCCTGGATGGTCCCAGTCCCACCTCAGGCAGAGGGGTGATCAAACCGTGATCTTTATCAATGATGAGAAGGCAAAGACAGTGGAAGTATAAGCTGGACAGATATTTCACAGCTGGATTCACACAATACAGACAGCAATGTATCGTAGATTGTGGAAGTGCCACAAATGTTGTCAAATGCGGTACGTGGGGTCCCTCAATGTTTCAATCTTGCTGAGAGACTGTCAGCCCACAGGGACAACATTTCTGTTTAATAGGACTGATGGACAAGTTAAAATAGTTCCGTTTCAAAGTTTAAAATACCCAGTCATTTTTCTGTGCAGCTTTTGGAATCTGTCAGTGGAATTTACTTCACACAGGCAAGTTTAACAAGTGTATGGGGAACTGATTAGAAGTTTTGATGGAGATATTCATGCATTATGGAAATGTGTGAGATCTATTTAGGGTTGGGAAATGGATTGAGGATCAAAGGATGCAGTTGTTTTTTAACTACATTAGACTGAGAGCCTTGAAGATTCACAACTTCCATGAGCTGTGAGAAAGGATTGATTAACCAAGGCCTATTATTCAAATACTTCAGACAAGTGAATAAGCTACAGGAACATTGAATATACAGACAGAGACAAGCAGACACCTGTAATCGGAGCTTAAACTTCACGTTTGAATGTGAAGGGCTGAAATAAACAAGAGTCCACCCTGGGATTCGGTGCAATTTGAGTTCTGCTTTTTCAAAAAATAAAAGTAACTATCTGCAATGAAAAATTCCTTGGACAGGACAGAGGGATTTTGACTCTGTGTTTAACCCCAGACAGTATTTGTGTTGTGAGTGTTTGATGGACAGTGTAGATGGAGCTTTACTCTGAAACACTGGAATTCAGTCTCAGGGCTGATTTAATCACATGCTTCAGAATAATAATTGATATTGTACATCTCGTGTGTGTCTCAGTGACAGCTCTGAAACATGTACAGCACAATCTCATCCTGTTTCTGTGTCTCTCTCTCTCTCTGAAATTAGCTGGTCCATTTCCTAAATTACCACCTTTCAAAAGGGCTCCATTGCCTGTGAAACAGTTTGTGATACCCAAAGGTTATGAAAAGTGCTTCAGAATTATCTGTCCCCAAGCTGCTGTGAGGATGTTCAGAGTCAGTGTGTGACTTGGGTCACACACTGGCCAGATACACCTCTCCAAGTTAAAGGTGGAGAATGGATCTCGCTCCATTTGAAAGATGTATTGACCCAGTCTGTCTGAGTTTGAGTATCTGTGTTTCTGTACACGTGTGTGTGTGTTTGGGGGGGGGGGGGGATTATGTGTGGCATTCTTTACGCGGCACTGGAAGTTACATGGTAGCACAGTGGTTAGCACTGCGGTCTCACAGCTCCAGGGTCCCAGGTTCGAATCCCGGCTTGGGTCGCAGCCTGTGCGGAGTCTGCACGTTCTCCCCGTGTTAGCCTGGGTCTCACCCCCACAACCCAAAGATGTGCAGGGCAGGTGGATGGGCCGCGCTAACTTGCCCCTTAATTGGAAAAATTGAACTGGGCTCTGAATTTATTGTAAAAATCTTTTTATTGCCATTTCTACAATTGCGGCTTGTTTACATTTCTCAGAGAGTGAAAAGGCTTTCTCTTACGTTTCTATCGTTACAAACTGTTGCCGTTCAGTTCGGCGTGTCTGCCCCCCCCCCAACCCCCCTTTCCCTAACCCTTCCCCTCTCTCCCCCGCAGACCCTCCGTGATGCCCTTCCGGGCCGACCTGGTGTGTGACCCCCCCCTGCTCCTTGTTTACCCCCTTACCCCCCTTTCTTTTCTCCCTCCATCGGTTTCAGCCGTGTTCTTTCAGTGGATTGGTGGGGGGGGGGGTTCCCCCTCCCCATCTCTGTGGGTGGGGGGGGTGGCGGTTCCCCCATCTCCATCTCTCTCGGTGGGGGGTCCCCCCTCTCCATCTCTCTCGGTGGGAGGTGGTCCCCCCTCTCCATCTCTCTCGGTGGGGGTGGGTCCCCTTGACCATCTCTCTCGGTGGGTGGGGGGGGGGGTTCCCCCTTTCCATCTCTCTCGGTGGGGGGGGGTTCCCTCCTCTCCATCTCTCTCGATGGGGGTAGTTCCCCCCCTCTGCATTTCTCTCGGTGGGTGGGGGGGTCCCTCCTCTCCATCTCTCTCGGTGGGGGGGTCCCCCCTCCCCATCTCTCTCGGTGGGGGGGGGGTGGTTCCCCCCTCTCCATCTCTCTCGGTGGGGGGGGGGTCCCCCTCTCCATCTCTCTCGGTGGGGGGGGGGGTTCCCCCCTCCCCATCTATCTCATAGAACATAGAACATTACAGCGCAGTACAGGCCCTTCGGCCCTCGATGTTGCGCCGACCTGTGAAACCACTCTAAAGCCCATCTACACTATTCCCTTATCGCCCATATGTCTATCCAATGACCATTTGAATGCCCTTCATGTTGGCGAGTCCACTACTGTTGCAGCAGGGCATTCCACGCCCTTACTACTCTCTGAGTAAAGAACCTATCTCTGACATCTGTGTTATATCTATCTCCCCTCAATTTAAAGCTATGGCCCCTCGTGCTAGACATCACCATCCGAGGAAAAAGGCTCTCACTGTCCACCCTATCCAATCCTCTGATCATCTTGTGTGCCTCAATTAAGTCACCTCTTAACCTTCTTCTCTCTAACGAAAACAGCCTCAAGTCCCTCAGCCTTTCCTCATAAGATCTTCCCTCCATACCAGACAACATTCTGGTAAATCTCCTCTGCACCCTTTCCAATGCTTCCACATCCTTCCTATAATGCGGCGACCAGAATTGCACGCAATACTCCAAATGCGGCCGCACCAGAGTTTTGTACAGCTGCAACATGACCTCATGGCTCCGAAACTCTGACACCCTACCAATAAAAGCTAACACACCGTACGCCTTCTTAACAACCCTCTCAACCTGGGTGGCAACTTTCAGGGATCTATGTACATGGACACCGAGATCTCTCTGCTCATCCACACTGCCAAGAATCTTACCATTAGCCCAGTACTCTGTCTTCCTGTTATTCCTTCCTAAATGAATAACCTCACACTTTTCTGCATTAAACTCCATTTGCCACCTCTCAGCCCAGCGCTGCAGCTTATCTATGCCCCTCTGTAACTTGTAACATCCTTCCAAACTGTCCACAACTCCACCGACTTTAGTGTCATCTGTAAATTTACTCACCCATCCTTCTACGCCCTCCTCCAGGTCATTTATAAAAATGACAAACAGCAGTGGCCCCAAAACAGATCCTTGTGGTACACCACCAGTAACTGGACTCCAGTCTGAACATTTCCCATCAACCACCACCCTTTGTCTTCTTCCAGCTAGCCAATTTCTGATCCAAACTGCTAAATCTCCATGAATCCCATGCTTCCGTATTTTCTGCAGTACCCTACCGTGGGGAACCTTATCAAACGCTTTGCTGAAATCCATATACACCACATCAACTGCTCTACCCTCGTCCACCTATTTGGTCACCTTCTCAAAGAACTCAATAAGGTTTGTGAGGCACGACCTACCCTTCACAAACCCGTGTTGACTATCTCTAATCAAATTATTCCTTTCCAGATGATTATACATCCTATCTCTGAAAACCTTTCCATGATTTTTCCCACAACAGAAGTAAGGCTCACTGGTCTATATTCACCTGGGTTGTTTCTACTCCACTTCCTGAACAAGGGGACAACATTTGCTATCCTCCAGTCTTCTGGCACTATTCCTGTAGACAAAGATGACTTAAAGATCAAAGTCAGAGGCTCAGCAATCTCCTCCCTAGCTCCCCAGAGAATCCTAGGATAAATCCCACCCGGCCCAGGGCACTTATCTATTTTCACACTTTCCAGAATTGCTAACACCTCCTCCTTATGAACCTCAAGCACTTCTAGTCTAGTAGCCTGAATCTCAGTATTCTCCTCGACAACATTGGCATTTCCCTGTGTGAATAGTGATGAAAAATATTCATTTAGCACCTCTCCTATCTCCTCGGACTCCAAGCACAACTTCCCAATACTGTCCTTGAATGGCCCTACTCTTACCCTAGTCATTCGTTTCTTCCTGACATCTATTTTGAAAGCTTTAGGGTTATCCTTGATCCTTCCTGCCAAAGACTTCTCATGTCCCCTCCTGGCTCTTCTTAGCTCTCTCTTTAGGTCCTTCCTCGCTAACTTGTAACTCTCAAGCGCCCCAACTGAACCTTCATGTCTCATCTTTACATAAGCCTCCTTTCTTCTTCCTCTAGACAAGTGTTTCAACTGCCTTAGTGAACCACGGTTCCCTTGCTCGACCACTTCCTCCCTGCCTGACAGGTACATACTTATCAAGGACACGCAGTAGCTGTTCCTTGAACAAGCTCCACATTTCCATTGTGCCCATCCCCTGCAGTTGTCCTCTCCATCTCTCTCGGTGGGGGTGTGGTTCCCCCCTCTCCATCTCTCTCTGTGGGGAGGGGTTCCCCCCCACTCCATCTCTCTCCGTGGGGGGATTCCCTCCGTTCCATCCCTCTCGGTGTGTGGGGGGGGGGTTCCTCCCTCTCGATCTATCTCGTTGGGGGGGGGGGGCGGTCGCCACTCTCCATCTTTCTCGGTCTCTCCGTCTCTCCGACTCTCTCTGCGAAACTGTCAAAACAAAATCCAGAATCAGCAGTCGGCCATTTTATGTCAGTACATGGCGGCCATTTTATGTCAGTTCGTGGGGTCCATTTTATGTCATTTCACAGTGTCCATTTTATGTCAGTTCACGGTGGGCATTTTATGTCAGTTCACGGTGGCCATTTTATATCAATTCACGGTGGCCATTTAATGTCAGTTCACGGTGGCCAACTTATGTCAGTTCACGGTGGCCATTTTATGTCAGTTTATGGCGGCCATTTTACATTACTTCGCGGTGGCCATTTTCTGTCAGATCACAGTGGCCATTTTATGTCAGTTCACGGTTGTCATTTTATCTCTGTTCACAGTGGCCATTTTATGTCAGTTCACGGGGTCCATTTTATGTCAGTTCACAGTGGACATTTTATGTCAGTTCACGGTGGTCATTTTATGTCAGTTCACGGTGGCCATTTTACATCAGTTCGCGGTGTCCATTAGTATGTCAGTTCACAATGGCCATTGTCTGTCAGTTCACGGGGGCCATTGTATGTCAGTTCACGGGGGCCATTGTATGTATGTTCACGGTGGCCATTTTATGTTAGTTCAATGTGGTAATTTTATGTCGGTTGACGGTGGCCATTTTATGTCAGTTCACAATGGCCATTTTAGTTCGGTTCACGGCGGCCAATTTATGTCAGTTCATGGGGGCCATTTTATGTCACTTCACACTGGCCATTTTATGTCAGCTCACGGTGGCCATTGTATGTCAGTTCATGGGGGCCATTGTATGTCAGTTCACGGTGGCCATTTTATGTCAGTTCACGGGGGCCATTGTATGTCAGTTCACATTGGCCATTTTATGTCAGCTCACAATGGCCATTTTATGTCAGTTCACAATGGCCATTATATCTCAGTCCGCGGTGGCCATTTTATGTCGGTTCATGGGGGCCATTTTATGTCAGTTCACAGTGTCCACACACAGCCATTGGATAGTCAGAGGCTTTTCCCCAGGGTAGAGGGGTCAATTACTAGGGGGCATAGGTTTAAGGTGAGAGGGGCAAAGTTTAGAGTAGATGTACGAGGCAAGTTTTTTACGCAGAGGGTAGTGGGTGCCTGGAACTCACTACCGGAGGAGGTAGTGGAGGCAGGGACGATAGGGACATTTAAGGGCATCTTGACAAATATATGAATAGGATGGGAATAGAAGGATACGGACCCAGGAAGTGTAGAAGATTGTAGTTTAGTCGGGCAGTATGGTCGGCACGGGCTTGGAGGGCCGAAGGGCCTGTTCCTGTGCTGTACATTTCTTTGTTCTTTGTCAGTTCACATTGGCCATTTTATGTCAGTTCACAATGGCCATTTTATCTCAGTTCACGGAGGCCATTTTATGTCGTTTCATGGTGTCCCTTTTATGTCAGTTCACGGTGGCCATTTTATGGCAGTCTGCAATCGCCATTTTATGTCAGTTCATGGTGGCCATTGTATGTCAGTTCACGGCGGCCATTTTATGTCAGTTCACGGTGGCCATTTTATGTCAGCTCACGGCAGACATTTTATGTCCATTAACAGTGGCTATTTTATGTCAGTTCACGGGGGCCATTTTATGTCAGCTCACGGCAGCCAATTTATTCAGTTCACAGTTGCCATTTTATGTCAGTTCACAGTGTCCATTTTATGTCAGTTCACAGTGGACAATTTACATCAGTTCACAGTGCCCATTTTATGTCAATTCGCAATGTCCATTTTATATCAGTTCACAGTGTCCATTTTATGTCAGTTCGCGGT
Source organism: Scyliorhinus torazame (assembly GCF_047496885.1). Lineage (NCBI taxonomy): Eukaryota > Metazoa > Chordata > Chondrichthyes > Carcharhiniformes > Scyliorhinidae > Scyliorhinus > Scyliorhinus torazame. The sequence continues at coordinate 1,056,122 of NW_027307768.1, forward strand.
GGCCATTTTATGTCAGTTCACAGTGTCCATCTTATGTCAGTTCACAGTGGACATTTTATGTCAGTTCACAGTGTCCATTTTATGTCAATTCGCAGTGTCCATTTTCTGTCAGTTCACAGTGGACATTTTATGTCAGTTCACGGTGGCCAATTTATGTCAGTTCACGGCAGCCATTTTATGTCACTTCACGGTGGCCATTTTATGTCAGTTCACGGTGGACAATTTATGTCAGTTCCCGGTGGCCATTTTATGTCAGTTCACAGTGTCCATTGTATGTCAGTTCACGGTGGCCATTTTATGTCAGTTCACAGTGGCCATTTTATGTCAGTTCACGGTGGCCATTTTATGTCAGTTCACGGTGGTCATTTTATGTCAGTTCACGGTGGCCATTTTATGTCAATTCGCAGTGTCCATTTTCTGTCAGTTCATAGTGGACATTTTATGTCAGTTCACGGTGGCCATTTTATGTCAGTTCACGGCAGCCATTTTATGTCAGTTCATGGTGGCCATTTTATGTCAGTTCATGGTGGACATTTTATGTCAGTTCACGGTGGACATTTTATGTGAGCACAGGACGGATCAACCCTGTGTCCTCAGCGCTGGAGGCAGCAGTGCTAACCACTGTGCCACGTGCCATCCACATTGAGACATTTCTGACAGTTGTGCACGTTCGTATAAAATACATTGAAGGAAAGAGTCACATTAAAACAGTAATTTGTTGGGATATGTGGAGGGACAGACGGATCTGGGTGACTTTGTACACCAGTCAGTGAAAGAGGAGAGGGGGAGCAGCAAGCAGTTAAGAAGGCCAATGATATGTTGGCCTTCATTGCAAGAGGGATTTGAGTTCAGAGGTGGAGATGTCTTACTGCAGTTACACATGGCGTTGGTGAGACCACACCTGGAGTACGGTGCACAGTTTCTGCCTCCCTGAGTAAGAAAGGATAAAGCTGCCAGAGAGGGAGTGCAGCGGAGGGTCAGTCGGCTGATAGTGAGGTTACCTGACTGTCCTGCAAGAAAACGGTGCTCCCCCCACAGCCAGCACTGTCAGTGCTCCCAAAACAGCCAGCACTGTCAGTGCCCCCCCACACAGCCAGCACTGTCTGTGCTCCCACCACACAGCCAGCACTGTCTGTGCTCCCCCCACACAGCCAGCACTGTCAGTGCTCCCCCCACACAGCCAGCACTGTCAGTGCTCCCCAAACAGCCAGCACTGTCAGTGCTCTCCCCACACAGCCAGCACTGTCAGTGCTCCCACCACACAGCCAGCATTGTCAGTGCTCCCCCACACAACCAGCACTGTCAGTGCTCCCCCACACAGCCAGCACTGTCAATGCTCCCACCACACAGCCAGCACTGTCAGTGCACCCCCACAGAGCCAGCACTGTCAGTGCTCCCACCACACAGCCAGCACTGTCAGTGCTCCCCCACACAGCCAGCACTGTCAGTGCTCCCCACACAGCCAGCACTGTCAGTGCTCCCACTACACAGACAGCACTGTCAGTGCTCCCTCCACACAGCCAGCACTGTCAGTGCTCCCACCGCACAGCCAGCACTGTCAGTGCTCCCCCACACAGCCAGCACTGTCAGTGCTCCCACCACACAGCCAGCACTGTCAGTGCTCCCCCACACAGCCAGCACTGTCAGTGCTCCCACCACACAGCCAGCTCTGTCAGTGTTCCCACTACACAGCCAGCACTGTCAGTGCTCCCACCACGCAGCCAGCACTGTCAGTGCTCCCACCACACAGCCAGCAGTGTCAGTGCTCCCCCACACAGCGAGCACTGTCAGTGCTCCCACCACACAGCCAGCACTGTCAGTACTCCCACAACACAGCCAGCACTGTAAGTGCTCCCCCCACACAGCCAACACTGTCAGTGCTCCCCCACACAGCCAGCACTGTCAGTGCTCCCCCACACAGCCAGCACTGTCAGTGCTCCCCACACAGCCAGCACTGTCAGTGCTCCCCTCACACAGCCAGCACTGTCAGTGCTCCCCACACAGCCAGCACTGTAAGTGCTCCCCCCACACAGCCAACACTGTCAGTGCTCCCCCACACAGCCAGCACTGTCAGTGCTCCCCCACACAGCCAGCACTGTCAGTGCTCCCCACACAGCCAGCACTGTCAGTGCTCCCCTCACACAGCCAGCACTGTCAGTGCTCCCCACACAGCCAGCACTGTCAGTGCTCCCACCAAACAGCCAGCACTGTCAGTGCACCCCCCACACAGGCAGCACTGTCAGTGCTCCCCCCACACAGCCAGCACTGTCAGTGCTCCCCACACAGCCAGCACTGTCAGTGCTCCCCCCACACAGCCAGCACTGTCAGTGCTCCCCACACAGCCAGCACTGTCAGTGCTCCCCCACACAACCAGCACTGTCAGCGCTCCCCCACACAGCCAGCACTGTTAGTGCTCCCACCACACAGCCTGCACTGTCAGTGCTCCCACCACACAGCCAGCACTGTCAGTGATCGCCCCACAGAGCCAGCACTGTCAGTGCTCCCACCACACAGCCAGCACTGTCAGTGCTCCCCCACACAGCCAGCACTGTCACTGCTCCAACCACACAGCCAGCACTGCCAGTGCCCCCCCAACACAGCCAGCACTGTCAGTGCTCCCTCCACACAGCCAGCACTGCCAGTGCTCCCCCACACAGCCAGCACTGTCAGTTCACCCCCACACAGCCAGCACTGTCTGTGCTCCCCCACACAGCCAGCACTGTCAGTGCTTCCACCAGACAGCCAGCACTGTCAGTGCTCTCCCCACACTGCCAGCACTGTCAGTGCTCCCCCACACAGCCAGCACTGTCAGTGCACTCCCCACACAGCCAGCACTGTCAGTGCTCCCCACACACAGCCAGCAGTATCAGTGCTCCCCCCACACAGCCAGCACTGTCAGTGGTCCCCCCACACAGCCAGCACTGTCAATGCTCCCCACACACAGCCAGCACTGCCAGTGATCCCCCACACAGCCAGCACTGTAAGTGCTCCCACCACACAGCCAGCACTGTCAGTGCTCCCACGAGACAGCCAGCACTGTCAGTGCTCCCCCACATAGCCAGCACAGTCAGGGCACTCCCCACACAGCCAGCACTGTCAGTGCTCCCCACAGAGCCAGCACTGTCAGTGGTCCCCCCACACAGCCAGCACTGTCAATGCTCCCCACACACAGCCAGCACTGTCAGTGCTCCCCACACAGCCAGCACTGCCAGTGCTCCCCCACCCAGCCAGCACTGCCAGTGCGCCCCCCACACAGCCAGCACTATCAGTGCTCCCCCCACACAGCCAGCACTGTCAGTGGTCCCCCCACACAGCCAGCACTGTCAATGCTCCCCACACACAGCCAGCACTGTCAGTGCTCCCCACACAGCCAGCACTGCCAGTCCTCCCCCACCCAGCCTGCACTGTCAGTGCTCCCCCCACACAGCCAGCACTGTCAGTGCTCCCACCACACAGCCAGCATTGTCAGTGCTCCCAGCACACAGCCAGCACTGCCAGTGCTCCCACCACACAGTCAGCACTGTCAGTACTCCCCGCACACAGCCAGCACTGTCAGTGCTCCCCTACACAGCCAGCAATGTCAGTGCTCCCCCACACAGCCAGCACTGTCAGTGCTCCCACCACACAGCCAGCAGGGTCAGTGCACCCCACGCACAGCCAGCACTGTCAGTGCTCCCACCACACAACCAGCACTGTCAGTGCTCCCCCACACAGCCAAAACTGTCAGTGCTCCCACCACACAGCCAGCAAGGTCAGTGCTCCCACCACACAGCCTGCACTGTCAGTGCTCCCCACACAGCCAGCACTGTCAGTGCTCCCCCACACAGCCAGCACTGTCCGTGCACCCCCCCCCCACACACAGCCAGCACTGTCAGTGGTCCCACCACACAGCCAGCACTGTCAGTGCTCCCACCACACAGCCAGCACTGTCAGTGCTCCTCCCGCACAGCCAGCACTGTCAGTGCTCCCTCACACAGCCAGCACTGACAGTGCTCCCCCCACACAGCCAGCACTGTCAGTGCTCCCCCCACACAGCCAGCACTGTCAGTGCTCCCACCACACAGCCAGCACTGTCAGTGCTCCTCCCGCACAGCCAGCACTATCAGTGCTCCCTCACACAGCCAGCACTGTCAGTGCTCCCCCCACACAGCCAGCACTGTCAGTGCTCCCCCCACACAGCCAGCACTGTCAGTGCTCCTCCCGCACAGCCAGCTCTGTCAGTGCTCCCTCAGACAGCCAGCACTGACAGTGCTCCCCCCACACAGCCAGCACTGTCAGTGCTCCCCCCACACAGCCAGCTCTGTCAGTGCTCCCTCAGACAGCCAGCACTGTCTGGCTGTCTGAGGGAGCACTGACAGAGCTGGCTGTGCTCCTACCGCACAGCCAGCACTGTCAGTGCTCCCACCACACAGCCAGCACTGTCAGTGCTCCAACACACAGCCAGCACTGTCAGTGCTCCCACCACACAGCCAGCACTCAGTTCTCCCTCCACACAGCCAGCACTGTCAGTGCTCCCACACACAGCCAGCACTGTCACTGCTCCCACCACACAGCCAGCAGTGCCAGTGCTCCCCACATAGCCAGCACTGTCAGTGCTCCCACCACACAGCCAGCACTGTCAGAGCTCCCACAACACAGCCAGCACTGTAAGTGCTCTCCCCACACAGCCAACACTGTCAGTGCTGCCCGACACAGCCAGCACTGTCAGTGGTCCCCCCACACAGCCAGCACTGTCAGTGCTCCCCTCACACAGCCAGCACTGTCAGTGCTCCCCACACTGCCAGCACTGTCAGTGCTCCCCCCACACAGCCAGCACTGTCAGTGCTCCCCCCACACAGCCAGCACTGTCAGTGCTCCAACCACTCAAGCAGCACTGCCAGTGCCCCCCCCCCCGCCCCCACACAGCCAGCACTGTCAGGACTCCCTCCGCACAGCAAGCACTGTCAGTGCTCCCCCAATCAGCTAGCACTGCCAGTGCTCCCCACACAGCCAGCACTGTCAGTGCACCCCCACACAGCCAGCACGGTCAGTGCTCCCCCACACAGCCAGCACTGTCAGTGCTCCCACCAGACAGCCAGCACTGTCAGTGCTCTCCCCACACTGCCAGCACTGTCAGTGCTCCCCTCACTCAGCCAGCACTGTCAGTGCTCCCCCGACACAGCCAGCACTGTCCGTGCTCCCACACATAGCCAGCACTGTCCGTGCTCCCACCACACAGCCAGCACTGTCAGTGCTCCCACCACACAGCCAGCACTGTCAGATCTCCCCCTACACAGCCAGCACTGTCAGTGCTCCCACCACACAGCCAGCACTGTCAGTGCTCCATCCACACAGCCAGCACTGCCAGTGCTCCCACCCCACAGCCAGCACTGTCAGTGCTCCATCCACACAGCCAGCACTGTCAGTGCTCCCCCCACACAGCCAGCACTGTCAGTGCTCCCCCCACACAACCAGAACTGTCAGTGCTCCCCCTCACATGGCCAGCACTGCCAGTGCTCCCACCACACAGCCAGCATTGTCAGTGCTCCCACCACACTGCCAGCACTGTCAGTGCTCCCCCACACAGCCAGCACTGTCAGTGCTCCCCCACACAGCAACCACTGTCAGTGCTCCCCCACACAACAAGCACAGTCAGTGCTCCCCCACACAGCCAACACTGTCAGTGCTCCCCCACACAACCATCACTGTCAGTGCTTCCACCACACAGCCAGCACTGCCAGTTCTCCCACCACACAGCCACCACTGTCAGTGCTCCCCCACACAACTAGCACAGTCAGTGCTCCCCCACACAGCCAACACTGTCAGTGCTCCCCCACACAACCAGCACTGTCAGTGCTCCCCCGCACAGCCAGCAGTGTCAGTGCTACCCCTCACACAGCCAGCACTGTCAGTGCTCCCTCCTCACAGCCAGCACTGTCAGTGCTCCCCCCACACAGCCAGCACTGTCAGTGCTCCCACCACACAGCCAGCACTATCACTGGTCCCCCCACACTGCCAGCACTGTCAGTGGTCCCCCCACACAGCCAGGACTGTCAGTGCTCCCCCACATAGCAGCACTGTCAGTGTTCTCCCCACACAGCCAGCTCTGTCAGTGCTCCCCCACACAGCCAGCACTGTCAGTGCTCCCCCCACACAGCCAACACTGTCAGTGCTCCCCCCACACAGCCAGCACTGTCAGTGCTCCCCCACACAGCCAGCACTGTCAGTGCTCCCCACACAGCCAGCACTGTCAGTGCTCCCCTCACACAGCCAGCACTGTCAGTGCTCCCACCACACAGCCAGCACAGTCTGTGCTCCCACCAGACAACCAGCACTGTCCGTGCCCCCACCCCCCACACAGCCATCACTGTCAGTGGTCCCACCACACAATCAGCACTGTCAGTGCTCCCACCACACAGCCAGCACTGTCAGTGCTCCCCCATACAGCCAGCACTGTCAGTGCTCCCCCACACAGCCAGCACTGTCAGTGCTCCCACGACACAGCCAGCACTGCCAGTGCTCCCCCGCACAGCCAGCACTGTCAGTGCTCCCACCACACAGCTAGCACTGTCAGTGCTCCCCACACAGACTGCACCGACAGTGCTCCCCCCACAGCCAGCACTGTCAGTGCTCCCCACACAGACTGCACCGACAGTGCTCCCCCCACAGCCAGCAATTTCAGTGCTCCCCACACAGCCAGCACCGTCAGTGCTCCCCCCACACAGTCAGCACCGTCAGTGCTCCCTCCACACAGCCAACAATGTCAGTGCTCCCCCCACACAGCCAACACTGTCAGTGCTCCCCCACACAACCAGCACTGTCAGTGCTCCCCCACACAGCCAGCAGTGTCAGTGCTACCCCTCACACAGCCAGCACTGTCAGTGCTCCCACCACACAGCCAGCACTATCAGTGCCCTCCCCACACTGCCAGCACTGTCAGTGCTCCCCCACACAGCCAGCACTGTCAGTGCTCCCCTCACACAGCCAGCACTGTCAGTTCTCCCCCACATAGCCAGCACTGTCAGTGCTCCCACCACACAGCCAGCATTGTCAGTGCTCCACCCACACAGCCAGCACTGTCAGTGCTCCCTCCACACAGCCAGCACTGTCAGTGCTCCCCCACACAGCCAGCACTGTCACTGCTCCAACCACACAGCCAGCACTGCCAGTGCCCCCCCCCCCACACAGCCAGCACTGTCAGTGCTCCCTCCACACAGCCAGCACTGCCAGTGCTCCCCCACACAGCCAGCACTGTCAGTGCTTCCACCAGACAGCCAGCACTGTCAGTGCTCTCCCCACACTGCCAGCACTGTCAGTGCTCCCCCCACACAGCCAGCACTGTCAGTGCACTCCCCACACAGCCAGCACTGTCAGTGCTCCCCACACACAGCCAGCAGTATCAGTGCTCCCCCCACACAGCCAGCACTGTCAGTGGTCCCCCCACACAGCCAGCACTGTCAATTCTCCACACACACAGCCAGCACTGCCAGTGATCCCCCACTCAGCCAGCACTGTAAGTGCTCCCACCACACAGCCAGCACTGTCAGTGCTCCCACGAGACAGCCAGCACTGTCAGTGCTCTCCCCACACTGCCAGCACTGTCAGTTCTCCCCCACACAGCCAGCACTATCAGTGCTCCCCACAGAGCCAGCACTGCCAGTGGTCCCCCCACACATCCAGCACTGTCAATGCTCCCCACACACATCCAGCACTGTCAGTGCTCCCCACACAGCCAGCACTGCCAGTGCTCCCCCACCCCGCCAGCACTGCCAGTGCGCCCCCCACACAGCCAGCACTGTCAGTGCTCCCCCATACAGCCAGCACTGTCAGTGCTCCCCCACACAGCCAGCACTGTCAGTGCTCCCACCACACAGCCAGCACTGCCAGTGCTCCCCCGCACAGCCAGCACTGTCAGTGCTCCCACCACACAGCTAGCACTGTCAGTGCTCCCCACACAGACTGCACCGACAGTGCTCCCCCCACAGCCAGCACTGTCAGTGCTCCCCACACAGACTGCACCGACAGTGCTCCCCCCACAGCCAGCATTTTCAGTGCTCCCCACACAGCCAGCACCGTCAGTGCTCCCCCCACACAGTCAGCACCGTCAGTGCTCCCTCCACACAGCCAACAATGTCAGTGCTCCCCACACACAGCCAACACTGTCAGTGCTCCCCCACACAACCAGCACTGTCAGTGCTACCCCTCACACAGCCAGCACTGTCAGTGCTCCCACCACACAGCCAGCACTATCAGTGCTCTCCCCACACTGCCAGCACTGTCAGTGATCCCCCACACAGCCAGCACTGTCAGTGCTCCCCTCACACAGCCAGCACTGTCAGTTCTCCCCCACATAGCCAGCACTGTCAGTGCTCCCACCACACAGCCAGCATTGTCAGTGCTCCCACCACACAGCCAGCACTGTCAGTGCTCCCCACACAGCCAGCACTGTCAGTGCTCCACCCACACAGCCAGCACTTTCAGTGCTCCCCACACAGCCAGCAGTGTCAGTGCTACGCCTCACACGGCCAGCACTGTCAGTGCTCCCCCGACTCTGTCTGTGTCTCTGTCTCTGTCTGTGTCTCTGTCTCTGTCTCTGTCCCTGTCTCTCTCTGTGTCTCTGTCTGTGACTCTGTCTCTGTCTGTGTCTCTGTCTCTATCTCTGTCCCTGTCTCTGTCTGTTTCTCTGTATGTGTCTCTGTCTGTGTCTCTGTCTCTGTTTGTGTCTCTGTCTGTGTCTCTGTCCCTGTCTCTGTCTGTGTCTCTGTCTCTGTCCCTGTCTCTGTCCCTGTCTCTGTCTGTGTCTCTGTCTGTGTCTCTGTCTCTGTCTGTGTCCCTATCTCTGTCTCTGTCCCTGTCTCTGTCTGTGTCCCTGTCTGTGTCTCTCTCCCTGTCTCTGTCTGTGTCTCTGTCTGTGTCTCTGTCTCTGTCTGTGTCCCTGTCTGTGTCCCTGTCTGTGTCTCTCTCCCTGTCTCTGTCTGTGTCTCTGTCTGTGTCTCTGTCTCTGTCTCTGTCCCTGTCTCTGCCTGTGTCTCTGTCTGTGTCTCTGTCTGTGTCCCTGTCTCTGTCTGTGTCCCTGTCTCTGTCTGTGTCTCTGTCTCTGTCCCTGTCTCTGTCTGCATCTCTGTCTGTGTCTCTGTCTCTGTCCCTGTCTCTGTCTGCGTCTCTGTCTGTGTCCCTGCACCTGTCTCTGTCCCTGTCTCTGCCTGTGTCTCTGTCTGTGTCTCTGTCTCTGTCTGTGTCTCTGTCTGTGTCCCTGTCTCTGTCTGTGTCACTGCCTCTGTCTGTTTCTCTATCTGTGTTTCTATCTCTGTCTCTGTCTGTGTCTCAGTCTCTGTCCCTGTCTCTGTCTGTGTCTCTGTCTGTGTCTCTGTCTCTGTCTGTGACTCTGTCTCTGTCTCTGCCCCTGTCTCTGTCTGTGTCTCTGTGTCTGTCTCTGTGTCTGTCTCTGTCTGTGTCTCTGTCTGTGTTTCTGTCTCTGTCTGTGTCCCTGTCTCTGTCTCTGTCCCTGTCTCTGTCTGTGTCTCTGTCTCTGTCTCTGTCCCTGTCCCTGTCTCTGTCTGTGTCTCTGTCTGTGTCTTTGTCTCTGTCTGTGTCACTGTCTCTGTCTCTGTCTGTGTCTCTGTCTGTGTCTCTATCTCTGTCTCTGTCTCTGTCACTGTCTGTGTCTCTGTCTGTGTCTCTGTCTCTGCCTGTGTCTCTGTCTCTGTCTCTGTCCCTGTCTCTGTCTTTGTCTCTGTCTGTGTCTCTGGCTGTGTCTCTGTCTCTGTCTCTGTCCCTGTCTCTGTCTGTGTCTCTGTCTGTGTCTCTGTCTCTGTCTGTGTCTCTGTCTCTGTCTCTGTCCCTGTCTCTGTCTGTTTCTCTGTCTGTGTCTCTGTCTGTGTCTCTGTCTCTGTTTGTGTCTCTGTCTGTGTCTCTGTCCCTGTCTCTGTCTGTGTCTCTGTCTCTGTCCCTGTCCCTGTCTGTGTCTCTGTCTGTGTCTCTGTCTCTGTCGATGTCCCTATCTCTGTCTCTGTCCCTGTCTCTGTCTGTGTCCCTGTCTGTGTCTCTGTCCCTGTCTCTGTCTGTGTCTCTGTCTCTGTCTGTGTCTCTGTCTCTGTCCCTGTCCCTGCCTCTGTCTGCACCTCTGTCTGTGTCTCCGTCTCTGTCTGTGTCTCTGTCTCTGTCCCTGTCTCTGTCTGTGTCTCTGTCTGTGTCTCTGCCTCTGTCTCTGTCCCTGTCTCTGCCTGTGTCTCTGTCTGTGTCTCTGTCTCTGTCTGTGTCTCTGTCTGTGTCTCTGTCTCTGTCTCTGTCCCTGCCTCTGTCTGTGTCTCTGTCTGTGTCTGTGTCTGTGTCTCTGTCTGTGTCCCTGTCTCTGTCTCTGTCTGTGTCTCTGTCTCTGTCCCCATCTCTGTCTGCATCTCTGTCTGTGTCTCTGTCTCTTTCTGTGTCTCTGTCTGTGTCTCTGTCCCTGTCTCTGTCTGTGTCTCTGTCTGTGTCTCTGCCTCTGTCTCTGTCCCTGTCTCTGCCTGTGTCTCTGTCTGTGTCTCTGTCTGTGTCTGTGTCTCTGTCTGTGTCACTGTCTGTGTCTCTGTCCCTGCCTCTGTCTGTGTCTCTGTCTCTGTCTGTGTCTCTGCCTGTGTCTCTGTCTGTGTCTGTGACTCTGTCTGTGTCTCTGTCTATGTCCCTCTCTGTGTCCCTGTCTCTGTCTGTGTCCCTGTCTCTGTCTGTGTCTGTGTCTCTGTCTGTGTCTCTGTCTCTGTCGCTGTCTCTGTCCCTGTCTCTGTCTGTGTCCCTATCTCCGTCTGTGTCTCTGTCTCTGCCCCTGTCTCTGTCTCTGTCTCTGTCCCTGTCTGTGTCTGTGTCTGTGTCTCTGTCCCTGTCTCTGTCTGTGTCTCTGTCTCTGTCTGTGTACCTGTCTCTGTCTGTGTCTCTGTCTGTGTCTCTGTCTCTGTCCCTGCCTCTGTCTGTGTCCCTGTCTCTGCCTCAATCTGTGTCTGTATCTCTGTCTGTAACCCTGTCTCTGTCTGTGTCCCAGTCTCTGTCTGTATCTCTGTCTGTGTGTCTGTGTCTGTCTGTGTCTCTCTCTGAGTCTCTGTGTCTGTCTGTGTCTCAGTCTCTGTCTCAGACTCTGTCTCTGTCTGTCTGTGTCTCTGTCGGTGTCTCTGTCTGTTTCTCTGTCTGTGTCTCTGTCTCTGTCTCTGTCCCTGCCTCTGTCTATGTCTCTGTCTGTGTCTCTGTCTGTGTCTCTGTCTCTGTTTGTGTCTCTGTCTGTGTCTCTGTCCCTGTCTCTGTCTGTGTCTCTGTCTCTGTCCCTGTCCCTGTCTGTGTCTCTGTCTGTGTCTCTGTCTCTGTCGATGTCCCTATCTCTGTCTCTGTCCCTGTCTCTGTCTGTGTCCCTGTCTGTGTCTCTGTCCCTGTCTCTGTCTGTGTCTCTGTCTCTGTCTGTGTCTCTGTCTCTGTCCCTGTCCCTGCCTCTGTCTGCATCTCTGTCTGTGTCTCCGTCTCTGTCTGTGTCTCTGTCTCTGTCCCTGTCTCTGTCTGTGTCTCTGTCTGTGTCTCTGCCTCTGTCTCTGTCCCTGTCTCTGCCTGTGTCTCTGTCTGTGTCTCTGTCTCTGTCTGTGTCTCTGTCTGTGTCTCTGTCTCTGTCTCTGTCCCTGCCTCTGTCTGTGTCTCTGTCTGTGTCTGTGTCTCTGTCTGTGTCCCTGTCTCTGTCTCTGTCTGTGTCTCTGTCTCTGTCCCCATCTCTGTCTGCATCTCTGTCTGTGTCTCTGTCTCTTTCTGTGTCTCTGTCTGTGTCTCTGTCCCTGTCTCTGTCTGTGTCTCTGTCTGTGTCTCTGCCTCTGTCTCTGTCCCTGTCTCTGCCTGTGTCTCTGTCTGTGTCTCTGTCTGTGTCTGTGTCTCTGTCTGTGTCACTGTCTGTGTCTCTGTCTCTGTCCCTGCCTCTGTCTGTGTCTCTGTCTCTGTCTGTGTCTCTGCCTGTGTCTCTGTCTGTGTCTGTGACTCTGTCTGTGTCTCTGTCTATGTCCCTCTCTGTGTCCCTGTCTCTGTCTGTGTCCCTGTCTCTGTCTGTGTCTGTGTCTCTGTCTGTGTCTCTGTCTCTGTCTCTGTCGCTGTCTCTGTCCCTGTCTCTGTCTGTGTCCCTATCTCCGTCTGTGTCTCTGTCTCTGCCCCTGTCTCTGTCTCTGTCCCTGTCTGTGTCTGTGCCTGTGTCTCTGTCCCTGTCTCTGTCTGTGTCTCTGTCTCTGTCTGTGTACCTGTCTCTGTCTGTGTCTCTGTCTGTGTCTCTGTCTCTGTCCCTGCCTCTGTCTGTGTCTCTGTCTCTGTCTGTGTCCCTGTCTCTGCCTCAATCTGTGTCTGTATCTCTGTCTGTAACCCTGTCTCTGTCTGTGTCCCAGTCTCTGTCTGTATCTCTGTCTGTGTGTCTGTGTCTGTCTGTGTCTCTCTCTGAGTCTCTGTGTCTGTCTGTGTCTCAGTCTCTGTCTCAGACTCTGTCTCTGTCTGTCTGTGTCTCTGTCGGTGTCTCTGTCTGTTTCTCTGTCTGTGTCTCTGTCTCTGTCTCTGTCCCTGCCTCTGTCTATGTCTCTGTCTCTGTCTGTGTCCCTGTCTCTGCCTCAATCTGTGTCTGTATCTCTGGTCCGTATCCCTGTCTCTGTCTGTGTCCCAGTCTCTGTCTGTATCTCTGTCTGTGTGTCTGTGTCTGTCTGTGTCTCTCTCTGAGTCTCTGTGTCTGTCTGTGTCTCAGTCTCTGTCTCAGACTCTGTCTCTGTCTGTCTGTGTCTCTGTCGGTGTCTCTGTCTGTGTCTCTGTCCCTGTCTCTGTCTGTGTCTCTCTGTACCTCTGTCTGTGTCTCTGTGTCTGTCAGTGTCTCCGTCTCTGTCTCTGTCTGGGGCACATTCTGCTGCACAGACTGTGTTTAAGTGTGAGGCACCCACCCAGCTGTTCGGCATTGGGGGAGTCACACACACCCAGCTGATCGGCATTGGGGGAGTCACACACCCAGCTGATCGGCATTGGGGAATCACACACCCAGCTGATCGGCAATGGGGGAATCACACACCCAGCTGATCGGCATTGGGGGAGTCACACATACCCAGCTGATCGGCATTGGGGAGAGGCACACATACCCAGCTGATCGGCATTGGGGAGAGGCACATACCCAGCTGATCGGTATTGGGGGAGTCACACATACCCAGCTGATCGGCATTGGGGGAGTCACACATACCCAGCTGATCGGCATTGGGGAGAGGCACATACCCAGCTGATCGGCATTGGGGGAGTCACACACATCCAGCTGATCGGCAATGGGGGAATCACACACCCAGCTGATCGGCATCGAGAGAGTCACACACACCCAGCTGATCGGCATTGGGGCAGTCACACACACCCAGCTGATCGGCATTGGGGGAGTCACACACACACAGCTGATCGGCATTGGGGCAGTCACACACACCCAGCTGATCGGCATTGGGGGAGTCACACACACCCAGCTGATCGGCATTGGGGGAGTCACACACACGCAGCTGATCGGCATCGAGAGAGTCACACACACCCAGCTGATCGGCATTGGGGGAATCACACACCCAGCTGATCGGCTATGGTGGAGGCACACACCCAGCTGATCGGCAATGGGGGAATCACACACCCAGCTGATCGGCATTGGGGGAGTCACACATACCCAGCTGATCGGCATTGGGGAGAGGCACATACCCAGCTGATCGGCATTGGGGGAGTCACACACATCCAGCTGATCGGCAATGGGGGAATCACACACCCAGCTGATCGGCATCGAGAGAGTCACACACACCCAGCTGATCGGCATTGGGGGAGTCACACACACCCAGCTGATCGGCTTTGGGGGAGTCACACACACCCAGCTGATCGGCATTGGGGGAGTCACACACACACAGCTGAGCGGCTATGGTGGAGGCACACACCCAGCTGATCGGCATTGGGGGAGTCACACACACCCAGCTGATCGGCATTGGGGGAGTCACACACACACAGCTGATCGGCTATGGTGGAGGCACATACCCAGCTGATCGGCAATGGGGGAATCACACCCAGCTGATCGGCATCGAGAGAGTCACACACATCCAGCTGATCGGCATTGGGGAATCACACACCCAGCTGATCGGCATTGGGGGAGTCACACACACCCAGCTGATCGGCATTGGGGGAGTCACACACATCCAGCTGATCGGCATTGGGGGGGAATCACACACCCAGCTGATCGGCATTGGGGTAGTCACACACATACAGCTGATCGGCATTGGGGGAGTCACACACACACAGCTGATCGGCCATGGTGGAGGCACATACCCAGCTGATCGGCAATGGGGGAGTCACACATACCCAGCTGATCGGCATTGGGGGAGTCACACACACACAGCTGATCGGCATTGGGGGAGTCACACACACCCAGCTGATCGGCATTGGGGGAGTCACACACACCCAGCTGATCGGCATTGGGGGAGTCACACACACCCAGCTGATCGGCATTGGGGGAGTCACACACACCCAGCTGATCGGCATCGAGAGAGTCACACACACCCAGCTGATCGGCATTGGGGGAGTCACCCACACCCAGCTGATCGGCATTGGGGGAGTTACACACACCCAGCTGATCGGCCATGGTGGAGGCACATACCCAGCTGATCGGCAATGGGGGAGGCACACACCCAGCTGATCGGCCATGGTGGAGGCACATACCCAGCTGATCGGCCATGGTGGAGGCACACGCCCAGCTGATCGGCAATGGGGGAGTCACACTGACCCAGCTGATCGGCCATGGTGGAGGCACATACCCAGCTGATCGGCAATGGGGGAGTCACACATACCCAGCTGATCGGCATTGGGGGAGTCACCCACACCCAGCTGATCGGCATTGGGTGAGTCACACACACCCAGCTGATCGGCATTGGGGGAGGCACCCACACCCAGCTGATCGGCATTGGGGGAGTCACACACACCCAGCTGATCGGCATTGGGGGAGTCACACACATCCAGCTGATCGGCATTGGGGGAGTCACACACACCCAGCTGATCGGCATTGGGGGAGTCACCCACACCCAGCTGATCGGCATTGGGGGAGTCACACACACCCAGCTGATCGGCCATGGTGGAGGCATATACCCAGCTGATCGGCCATGGTGGAGGCACACACCCAGCTGATCGGCAATGGGGGAGTCACACTGACCCAGCTGATCGGCATTGGGGGAGTCACACACACCCAGCTGATCGGCCATGGTGGAGGCACACACCCAGCTGATCGGCAATGGGGGAGTCACACTGACCCAGCTGATCGGCATTGGGGGAGTCACACACACCCAGCTGATCGGAATTGGCGGAGTCACACATACCCAGCTGATCGGCATTGGGGGAGTCACACACACCCAGCTGATCGGCATTGGGGGAGTCACACACACCCAGCTGATCGGCCACGGTGGAGGCACACACACCCAGCTGATCGGCAATGGGGGGAGCACATACCCAGCTGATCTGCATTGGGGGAGTCACACACACCCAGCTGATCTGCATTGGGGGAGTCACACACACCCAGCTGATCGGCAATGGGGAGGCACACACCCAGCTGATCTGCATTGGGGAGTCACACACACCCAGCTGATCGGCTATGGGGGAGGCACACATCCAGCTGATCGGCAATGGGGGAGTCACACACACAGGTGATCGGCCATGTGGGAGTCACACTGATCCAGCTGATCGGCCGTGGTGGAGTCACACCCACCCACCGACAGTCTCTCCTGGTAATGCAGAATGGTAAATCTCTGCCTGTGTCTCTGTTGTATCTGTCGCTGTCTCTGTCGCTGTCTCTGTCTGTTTCTCTGTCTCTGTCTGTGCCTGTGTCTGACTCTGTCTGTATCTGTGCCTGTGTCTCTGTCTGTGCCTGTGTCCCTGTCTGTGTCTGACTCTGTCTGTATCTGTGCCTCTGTCTCTGTCCGGCCCGCCCACCCAGCCCTTCCCACGGCACCCACAGCCCGGCCCTCCGCCACCCAGCCCTTCCCACGGCACCCACAGCCCTCCGCCACCCAGCCCTTCCCACGGCACCCACAGCCCGGCCCTCCGCCACCCAGCCCTTCCCACGGCACCCACAGCCCTCCGCCACCCAGCCCTGCCCACGGCACCCACAGCCCTCCGCCACCCAGCCCTGCCCACGGCACCCACAGCCCTCCGCCACCCAGCCCTGCCCACGGCACCCACAGCCCTCCGCCACCCAGCCCTTCCCACGGCACCCACAGCCCGGCCCTCCCCACCCAGCCCTTCCCACGGCACCCACAGCCCTCCCCCTCCCAGCCCTTCTCACGGCACCCACAGCCCGGCCCTCCGCCACCCAGCCCTGCCCACGGCACCCACAGCCCTCCGCCACCCAGCCCTTCCCACGGCACCCACAGCCCTCCGCCACCCAGCCCTTCCCACGGCACCCACCGCCCTCCGCTCCGCCACCCAGCCCTGCCCACGGCACCCACCGCCCTCCGCCACCCAGCCCTGCCCACGGCACCCACCGCCCTCCGCCACCCAGCCCTGCCCACGGCACCCACCGCCCTCCGCTCCGCCAGCCACCCGAATGGAGATTGGCGGAGGTGCGGATTCCTGAGCAGCGCCTCCCTTACGACAGCCGCCACTCCTGACGGGGGAGAGCTGCGGCGCCTGGAGACCGTGTTCCAGACTTTGAGGAGGTCCTGGTACAAGACGGGCAGCGCCAACAGAGAGTTCCGAAGACCCTGCTGGTCCACAGACAGGAGCTGCACGTCGTAGTTCAGGCCGAGCCCCTGGGGGGAGAAATCCGTCGCCAGGGCCCCACCGTGGAGGAGGCTCAGCGTACAGGTAACGCTGCAGAGTCTGAGGGTGGAAAGTGGCAGTCTGGGTGCGGAGGCACACCAGCGCCTGACCGCCCTCCGCCATCGGGAGACTCCAGACCTCCGCAGCGACCCCGTGCAGTCGATTGTCCCGGAGGAACCGAAGCTGGGCTCTCTGGATGGTGGGACAAAGCCAGGGGGGGGGAGTCAGTGACCAGCCGGGACCACAGCATGGAGGCGATCAGCTGGTTTATGACGAGAACTCGGCCCCTGGGGGACAGCACTCGGAGCCGTCCTGTCCAGCGTCCCAGGCCAGCGGTGACCTTGGTCTCCAGCTCCTGCCCGTTCGCCGGCCAGGCTCCCTCTGCCGGGCAAAGATGGACTCCCAGGTCGAGGCTGTTGGTCCGACTCCAGCTGAAGGGCCCGAGCTCCTCCGGGAGGGGGGTCCACCTGCCACGGACCGACCAGGAGTCCGGAACATTTGGCCGAGTTGATCCGTGGGGAGGACGCGGCGGAGTAGACAGCTTGGCTCTCTCGCATCCTCCGGGGGTCCCCGGGGTCAGTGACCATGAGGAACACGGCATCAGCGTCCGCCGAGAGGACCACCCCACCGTCCGGCTCGCGCAGAACCAGCCCCGTGAACCCCCTCCGCAGGAGGCACAGGAAAGGCCCCACGCAGAGGGAATAATGTTGGCCGGACAGGGGGCAGCCCTGACGCACTCCTCTCCCAAAGCGAAGGGGCGCCGTCAGGGACCCGTTAACCTTAACCAGACTCTCCGAGGCGGCGGACAGTAACCGGATCCGGGCGACAAAATACCACCCGAACCCGACAGCTCGCAGAGTCCCGAGCAAATCCCCGGGCCCCACCCTGTCGAACGCCTTCTCCTGGTCAAGAGACAGGGAGGCGCTCGACATACCAGTCCGCTGGGTAAAGTGAATAATGTCCCGGGCCAGGTGGATATTGTCATAGATTGTGCGGTCCGGGACTGTGTAGGACTGGTCAGGGTGGACCATGTGGTCCAGCTCGGGGCCAAGGCGTAAAGACAGCACCTTGGCGAAGATTTTATAGTCCGTGCTGAGGAGGGAGACCGGTCGCCAGGTCTTAAGTCGGCGGAGATCCCCCTTCTTGGGCAGCCAGGCAATGACGGCCCTGCGCCACGAAAGGGGCATCTCCCCGGTCACGGTACATTCCCCCAGGACCCCCGCGTAGTCGCTCCCCAGGGTGTCCCAGAATGCCCTGAAGAACTCCACGGTCAGCCCGTCCAGCCCTGGGGATTTGCCCCGTGAGAGGCTGTCCAGGGCGCCGGTCAGCTCTTGGAGGTTGATGGCATTATCGAGCTTCCCGGCGCCCTCCGGGCCCACCTGCGGCAGGTCCTCCCACAGAACTCTGCAAGCGTCCTCGCTGGACGGACCCGGAGACCCGTCCACGGCCCACAGCGGCACGATGAGCGGTCGCTGCTGCTGCCGGCCCCCGGCGATGGTGAAGAGGAGGCGTCCGGGGAGGAAACTTGCACCGGGCGGGACGGGCCCCCAGGGGCTTCGACTCCGCTCGACCCCGGGTCCTCCTGCTCGGGGGGCGACAGCAGCTCGAGTGGCTCGGGGGCCTCGGAGGCCCCCCCGGCCTTGCTTCTCTTCATTGTGTGCCCCGGGCCAGGCGTCGGGGGGATGGGCACCAACACGGGAGACCCCCCCCCTCCTCGCCTGGGGAGGGGGCAGCAAACCCCCCCCTTGCCCGGGCAGGCGGCGCTTGCGGGGAGGGGGCGGCTCGGGATCGCCCTGCTGCACGGCCTCCATGGCGGGAGAGGCCCCGGCAGCATCCCCCTCCCCCTCCCGGCTCAGGCGGACAGGAGCCTGGCGGCGGAAGGAGTAGACATGGCGGAGGGAGGGGTCCCGCAGGCCGAGCGTCAGCGGCGCCGCCCCGGACCTCACCTCCCCCAGTAGGTTGGGATGGGGCAGGAGGAGCTCGGTGGGGAGGGAGGGCGGGACGTTTGATAGAACAACACGTTCTGCGGTGGCCTCCAGCGTCTCCACCGCCACGTGTGCCCCGCCCACCGTGAGCCCCCTTTCCAGGGCCCGGTGGGCCGCCTGCTCGGCCCGCAGGAAGAACCCGGCCTTGCCGTACATCCGCGAGGCGGCTACGATGGCCGAGGGGCCGACAGCCCCGCCCATCGCACGGGTGCCCGCCTCAATGGTCATGGTAGGGTGGGCATAGCACTTCACCCCCAGCTGCCGCGTGAGCAGGCGGGAGGGCGAGGGCACCGCGGGGGCAGCGGAGCGACGGGAGGCTGCCGCCCCCACATAATGTCTTGTCCGCCCTGCTACCGGCAGAGTGGAGGATGCCCCCGAGGTGCTGGCCAGAGGGGTGGGAGGGCAGGAGGCTGGGCCTGCAGCCCTGAATAGTCACACTCCCACCTCAGGCGGAGGGGTGGGGGACAGGAGGCCGGGCCTGCAGCCTGGATGGTCCCACTCCCACCTCAGGCAGAGGGGTGGGAGGGCAGGAGGCTGGGCCTGCAGCCCTGGGTGGTCCCACTCCCACCTCAGGCGGAGGGGTGGGGGACAGGAGGCCGGGCCTGCAGCCTGGATGGTCCCACTCCCACCTCAGGCAGAGGGGTGGGAGGACAGGAGGCCGGGCCTGCATCCTGGATGGTCCCAGTCCCACCTCAGGCAGAGGGGTGGGAGGACAGGAGACTGGGCCTGCAGCCCTGGATGGTCCCAGTCCCACCTCAGGCAGAGGGGTGGGAGGACAGGAGGCCGGGCCTGCAGCCTGGATGGTCCCACTCCCACCTCAGGCAGAGGGGTGGGAGGACAGGAGGCCGGGCCTGCAGCCTGGATGGTCCCACTCCCACCTCAGGCAGAGGGGTGGGAGGACAGGAGGCCGGGCCTGCAGCCTGGATGGTCCCACTCCCACCTCAGGCAGAGGGGTGGGAGGACAGGAGGCCGGGCCTGCAGCCCTGGATGGTCCCACTCCCACCTCAGGCAGAGTGGTGGGAGGACAGGAGGCCGGGCCTGCAGCCCTGGATGGTCACACTCCCACCTCAGGAAGAGGGGTGGGAGGACCGGAGGCCGGGCCTGCAGCTCTGGATGGTCCCACTCCCACCTCAGGCAGAGGGGTGGGAGGACAGGAGGCTGGGCCTGCAGCCCTGGATGGTCCCAGACCCACCTCAGTCAGAGGGGTGGGAGGACAGGAGGCCGGGCCTGCAGCCCTGGATGGTCCTAGTCCCACCTCAAGCAGAGGGGTGGGAGGACAGGAGGCCGGGCCTGCAGCCCTGGATGGTCCCACTCCCACCGCAGGCAGAGGGGTGGGAGGACAGGAGGCCGGGCCTGCAGCCTGGATGGTCCCAATCCCACCTCAGGCAGAGGGGTGGGAGGACAGGAGGACGGGCCTGCAGCCCTGGATGGTCCCACTCCCACCTCAGGCAGAGGGGTGGGAGGACAGGAGGACGGGCCTGCAGCCCTGGATGGTCCCACTCCCACCTCAGGCAGAGGGGTGGGGGACAGGAGGCTGGGCCTGCAGCCGTGGATGGTCCCACTCCCATCTCAGGCAGAGGGGTGGGAGGACAGGTGGCCGGGCCTGCAGCCCCGAATGGTACGCTCCCACCTCAGGCAGAGGGGTGGGAGGACAGTAGGCTGGGTCTGCAGCCCTGGATGGTCCCAGCCCCACCTCAGGCAGAGGGGTGGGAGGAGAGGAGGCTGGGCCTGCAGCCCTGGATGGTCACACTCCCACCTCAGGCAGAGGGTTGGGAGGACAGGAGGCCGGGCCTGCAGCCCTGGATGGTCCCAGTCCCACCTCAGGCAGAGGGTTGGGAGGACAGGAGGCCGGGCCTGCAGCCCTGGATGGTCCCACTCCCACCTCAGGCAGAGGGTTGGGAGGACAGGAGGCCGGGCCTGCAGCCCTGGATGGTCCCAGTCCCACCTCAGGCAGAGGGCTGGGAGGACAGGAGGCCGGGCCTGCAGCCCTGGATGGTCCCAGGCCCACCTCAGGCAGAGGGGGGGGAGGACAGGAGGCCGGGCCTGCAGCCCTGGATGGTCCCACTCCCACCTCAGGCAGAGGGTTGGGAGGACAGGAGGCTGGGCCTGCAGTCCTGGATGGTCCCTGTCCCACCTCAGGCAGAGGGGTGGGAGGACAGGAGGTCGGGCCTGCAGCCCTGGATGGTCCCACTCCCACCTCAGGCAGAGGGGTGATCAAACCGTGATCTTTATCAATGATGAGAATACAGAAACAGTGGAAGTTTAAGCTGTACAGATATTTCACAGCTGGATTCACACAATACAGACAGCAATGTATCGTAGATTGTGGAAGTGCCACAAATGTTGTCAAATGCAGGACGTGGGGTCCCTCAATGTTTCAATCTTGCTGAGAGACTGTCAGCCCACAGGGACAACATTTCTGTTTAATAGGATTGATGCAGAAGTTAAAATAGTTCCATTTCAAAGTTTAAAATCAGCAGTCATTTTTCTGTGCAGCTTTCGGAATCTGTCAGTGGAATTTACTTCACACAGGCAAGTTTAACAAGTGTATGGGGAACTGATTAGAGGTTTTGATGGAGATATTCCTGCATTATGGAAAGGTGTGAGATCTATTTCGGGTTGGGAAATGGATTGAGGATCAAAGGAAGCAGTTGTTTTTTAACTACATTAGACTGAGAGCCTTGAAGATTCACAACTTCCATGTGCTGTGAGAAAGGATTGATTAACCAAGGCCTATTATTCAAATACTTCAGACAAGTGAATAAGCTACAGGAACATTGAATACACAGACAGAGACAAGCAGACACCTGTAATCGGAGCTTAAACTTCACGTTTGAATGTGAAGGGCTGAAATAAACAAGAGTCCACCCTGGGATTCGGTGCAATTTAAGTTCTGCTTTTCAAAAAAAAAAATATAACTATCTGCAATGAAAAATTCTTTGGACAGGACAGAGGGATTTTGACTCTGTATTTAATCCCAGACAGTATTTGCATTGAGTGTTTGATGGACAGTGCAGATAAAGCTTTACTCTGAAACACTGGAATTTAGTTTAAGGGTGATTTAATCACATGCTTCAGAATAATAATTGATATTGTACATCTCGTGTGTGTCTCAGTGACAGCTCTGAAACATGTACAGCACAATCTCATCCTGTTTCTGTGTGTCTCTCTGAAATTAGCTGGTCCATTTCCTAAATTACTCCTGTCTAGATTTCAAAAGGGCTCCATTGCCTGTGAAGCAGTTTGTGATACCCAAAGGTTATGAAAAGTGCTTTGGAAAAGTCTGTCCCCAAGCTGCTGTGAGGATGTTCAGAGTCAGTGTGTGACTTGGGTCACACACAGGCCAGATACACCTCTCCAAGTTAAAGGTGGAGAATGGATCTCGCTCCATTTGAAAGATGAATTGACCCAGTCTGTTTGAGTTTGAGTATCTGTGTTTCTGTACACGTGTGTGTGTGTTTGGGGGGGGGGGTTATGTGTGGCATTCTTTACGCGGCACTGGAAGTTACACGGTAGCACAGTGGTTAGCACTGCAGTCTCACAGCTCCAGGGTCCCAGGTTCGAATCCCGGCTTGGGTCGCAGTCTGTGCGGAGTCTGCACGTTCTCCGCTTGTCCGCGTGGGTTTCTCCCGAATGCTCCGGTTTCCCCCCTGACGTCCCGAAGGACGTGCTGTTTGGTGAATTGGACATTATGTATTCACCCTCAGTGTACCCGAACAGGCGCAAGAGTTTGGAGACTAGGGACTTTTCTCAGTAACTTCATTGCAGTGTGTGACAATGTGTCTGTGTGTGTCTGTGTGTGTGTGTATCTGTGTGTGTGTGTGTGTCTGTGTGTGTGTGTGTGTCTGTGTGTGTGTGTGTGCCTGTGTGTGTGCCTGTGTGTGTGTATGCCTGTGTGTGCGTGTGTGTGTGTGCCTGTGTGTGTGTATACCTGTGTGTGTGTGTGTGGGCGTGTATCTGTGTGTGTGTGTGTATCTGTGTGTCTCAGTTTGACTTTGTTGAGTACTGATTGAAGATAATGAGATAGAAAGTTTGATAGAAAGTTTGGCAGCATTGTCGGTGTAAACAATAATGACAGAGACAGTGTGAACCCTGAAGAGAGCGCCATACCTGGGCCCACTCCCCTATCCCGTCGCTGTCACCCCACCTAACCTGAACATCTTTAGATACTGTGGGCAATTTGGATTGATCACCGCCAACCCACCTAACCTGCACGTCTTTGGGCGGTGGGAGGAAACCGGAGCACCCGGAGGAAACCCACGCAGACACGGGGAGGACGTCCAGACTCCGCACAGACAGTGACCTAAGCCGGGAATCGAACCTGGGACCCTGTAGCTGTGAGGCAGCAGTGCTAACCACTGTTCGATCCCGGCTCTGGGTCACTGTCCGTGTGGAGTTTGCACATTCTCCCCGTGTTAGCCTGGGTCTCATCCCCACAACCCAAAGATGTGCAGGGCAGGTGGATTGGCCACACTAAGTTGCCCCTGAATTGGAAAAACTGAACTGGGCTCTGGATTTATTGAAAAAATCTTTTTATTGCCATTTCCACAATTCTGTGCATTGCGGCTAGTTTACATTTCTCAGAGAGTGAAAAGGCTTTCTCTTACGTTTCTATCGTTACAAACTGTTGCCGTTCAGTTCGGCGTGTCTGCCCCCCCCCCCCCCAGCTCCCCCCCAACCCCCCTTTCCCTAACCCTTCCCCTCTCTCCCCCGCAGACCCTCCGTGATGCCCTTCCGGGCCAACCTGGTGTGTGACCCCCTGCTCCTTGTTTACCCCCTTACCCCCCCTTTCTTTTCTCCCTCCATCGGTTTCAGCCGTGTTCTTTCAGTGGATTGGGGGGGGGGTTCCCCCTCTCCATCCCTCTCGGTGGGGGGGGGGGGGTTCCCCCCACTCCACAACTCTCGGTGGGGGGGGGATTTCCCCTCTCCATCTCTCTCGGTGGGGGGGGGGGGTTCCCCCACTCCATCTCTCTCGGTGGGGTGGGGGTTCCCCCCTCTCCATCCCTCTCGGTGGGGGGTCCCCCCTCTCCATCCCTCTCGGTGGGGGGGTGGGGGGTTCCCCCCACTCCACAACTCTCGGTGGGGGGGATTTACCCCTCCATCTCTCTCGGTGTGGGGGGATTCCCCCACTCCATCTCTCTCGGTGGGGTGGGGGTTCCCCCCTCTCCATCTCTCTCAGTGGTGGGGGGGTTTCCCCTCTCCATCTCTCTCGGTGGGGGGGGTTCCCCCCTCTCCATCTCTCTCGGTGGGGGGGGGGGTTCCCCCACTCCATCTCTCTCGGTGGGGTGGGGGTTCCCCCCTCTCCATCCCTCTCGGTGGGGGGTCCCCCCTCTCCATCACTCTCGGTGGGGAGGTGGCTGTTCCCCCCTCTCCATCTCTCTCGGTGGGGGGGGGGGGTGTTACCCCCTCTCCATCTCTCTCATAGAACATTACAACGCAGTACAGGCCCTTCGGCCCTCGATGTTGCGCCGACCTGTGAAACCACTCTGAAGCCCATCTACACTATTCCCTTATCGTCCATATGTCTATCCAATAACCATTTGAATTCCCTTAGTGTTGGCGAGTCCACTACTGTTGCAGGCAGAGCATTCCACGCCCTTACTACTCTCTGAGTAAAGAACCTACCTCTGACATTTGTCTTATATCTATCTCCCCTCAATTTAAAGCTATGTCCCCTCGTGCTGGACATCACCATCCGAGGAAAAAGGCTCTCACTGTCCACCCTATCCAATCCTCTGATCACCTTGTATGCCTCAATTAAGTCACCTCTTAACTTTCTTCTCTCTAACGAAAACAGCCTCAAGTCCCTCAGCCTTTCCTCATAAGATCTTCCCTCCATAACCAGGCAACATTCTGGTAAATCTCCTCTGCACCCTTTCCAATGCTTCCACATCCTTCCTATAATGCGGCGACCAGAATTGCACGCAATACTCCAAATGTGGCCGCACCAGAGTTTTGTACAGCTGCAACATGACCTCATGGCTCCGAAATTCAGACACTCTACCAATAAAAGCTAACACACCGTACACCTTCTTAACAACCCTCTCAACCTGAGTGGCAACTTTCAGGGATCTATGTACATGGACACTGAGATCTCTCTGCTCATCCACACTGCCAAGAATCTTACCATTAGCCCAGTACTCTGTCTTCCTGTTATTCCTTCCTAAATGAATTACCTCACACTTTTCTGCATTAAACTCCATTTGCCACCTCTCAGCCCAGCGCTGCAGCTTATCTATGTCCCTCTGTAACTTGTAACATCCTTCCGCACTGTCCACAACTCCACCGACTTTAGTGTCATCTGCAAATTTACTCACCCATCCTTCTACACCCTCCTCCAGGTCATTTATAAAAATGACAAACAGCAGTGGCCCCAATACAGATCCTTGTGGTACACCACTAGTAACTGGACTCCAGTCTGAACACTTCCCATCAACCACCACCCTTTGTCTTCTTCCAGCTAGCCAATTTCTGATCCAAACTGCTAAATCTCCCTGAATCCCATGCTTCTGTATTTTCTGCAGTAGCCTACCGTGGGGAACCTTGTCAAACGCTTTACTGAAATCCATATACACCACATCAACTGCTTTACCCTCATCCATCTGTTTCTCACCTTCTCAAAGAACTCTATATGGTTTGTGAGGCACAACCTACCCTTCACAAAACCGTGTTGACTATGTCTAATCAAATTATTCCTTTCCAGATGATTATACACCCTATCTCTTAAAAACCTTTCCAAGATTTTGCCCACAACAGAAGTAAGGCTCACTGGTCTATATTTACCGGGGTTGTCTCTACTCCCCTTCTTGAACAAGGGGACATTTGCCAGAGAATCCTAGGATAAATCCCATCCGGCCCAGGGGACTTGTCTATTTTCACCCTTTCCAGAATTGCTAACACCTCCTCCTTATGAACCTCAAGTCCTTCTAGTCGAGTAGCCTGAATCTCAGTATTCTCCTCGTCAACATTGTCTTTTTGCTGTGTGAATGGTGATGAAAAATATTCGTATAGCACCTCTCCTATCTCCACGGACTCCAAGCACAACTTCCCACTCCTGTCCTTGACTGGCCCTACTCTTACCCTAGTCATTCTTTTATTCCTGACATATCTATAGAAAGCTTTAGTGTTATCCTTGATCCTACCTTCCAAAGACTTCTCATGTCCCGTTCTGGCTCTTCTTAGCTCCCTCTTTAGGTCCTTCCTAGCTAACTTGTAACTCTCGAGCGCCCTTACTGAACCTTCATGTCTCATCTTTACATAAGCCTCCTTCCTTCTTCCTCTAGACAAGTGTTTCAACTGCCTTAGTAAATCACGGTTCCCTTGCTCGACCACTTCCTCCCTGCCTGACAGGTACATACTTATCAAGGACACGCAGTAGCTGTTCCTTGAACAAGCTCCACATTTCCATTGTGCCCATCCCCTGCAGTATTCCTCTCCGTCTCGGTGGGGGTGGGGGGGGGGAAGGGTCCCCCCTCCCCATCTCTCTCGGTGGGTGGGGTGTTCCCGCCTCTCCATCTCTCTCGGTGGGGGAGTCCCCCCTCTCCATCTCTCTCTTTGGGGGAGTCCCCCCTCTCCATCTCTCTCGGTGGGGGCAAGGTTCCCCCCTCTCCATCTCTCTCGGTGGAGGGGGGACCCCCTCTCCATCTCTCTCGGCGGGGGGTGTCCACCATCTCCATCTCTCTCGGTGGAGGGGGAGTTCCCCCCTCTCCATCTCTCTCGGTGGGTGTGGGGGTTCCCGCCTCTCCATCTCTCTCGGTGGGGGGGGTCCCCCTCTCCATCTCTCTCGCTGGGGGAGTCCCCCCTCTCCATCTCTCTCGGTGGGGGGGGGGGGGGGTCGCCCTCGCCTTCTCTCTCAGCGGGGGGGGGTCCACCCTCTCCCTCTCTCTCGGTGGGGGCAGGGTTCCCCCCTCTCCCTCTCTCTCGGTGGGGGGGACCGCCTCTCCATCTCTCTCGGCGGGGGAGAGGGGGTCCACCCTCTCCATCTCTCTCGGTGGGGGGACCGCCTCTCCATCTCTCTCGGTGGAAGGGGATTTCCCCCCTCTCCATCTCTCCCGGTGGGGGGGGGATTTACCCTCTCCATCTCTCCCGGTGCGGGGGGGGGGGTTCCACCCTCTCCATCTCTCTCCCGGTGGGGGGGGGGTTCCCCCTTCTCCATCTCGCTTTGTGGGGGGGGGGGGTCTCCTTCTCCATATCTCTCGGTGGGGGAGGGGGGGGTTCCACCAACTCCATCTCTCTCTGTGGGGGGTGGGTACCCCTTCTCCATCTCGCTCGGTGGGGGGGGGGGTGCTCTTCTCCATCTCTCTCGGTGGGGGAGGGGATTCCCCTTCTCCATCTCTCTCGGTGGGGGGAGGCTGTTCTCCCCTCTCCATCTCTCTCGGTCTCTTCGTCTCTCCGTCTCTCTCTGGGACTCTGCCAAAACAAAATCCACAACCAGTAGTCGGCCATTTTATGTCAGTTCACGGGGGCCATTTTATGTCAGTTCACGGTGGACATTTTACATCAGTTCGCGGTAGCCATTAGTATGTCAGTTCATAATGGCCATTGTATTTCAGTTCACGGTGGCCATTTTATGTCGGTTCACGGGAGTCATTTTATGTCAGTTCACAATAGCCATTTTATGTCAGTTAACAATGGACAGTTCATGTCAGGTCGCAATGGCCATTTTATGTCAGTTCACAATGGACAGTTAATGTCAGTTCACGGGGGCCATTTTATGTCAGGTCCCAATGGCCAATGTATGTCAGTTCAGAATGGCCATTTTATGTCAGTTCACGGTAGCCATTGTATGTCAGTTCACATTGGCCATTTATGTCAGTTCACAATGGCCATTTTATGTCAGTTCACATTGGCCATTTTATGTCAGTTCATGGGGGCCATTTTATGTCAGTTCACGGTGGCCATTGTATGTCAGTTCACATTGGCCATTTTCTGTCAATTTGCAATGGACATTTTTTGTCAGTTCGCAATGGCCATTTTATGTCAGTTTGCAATGGCCATTTTATCTCAGTTGCGGTGGCCAGTTCATGTCGGTTCACGGGGGCCATTTTATGTCAGTTCACGGTGGCCATTTATGTCAGTTCATGGGGGCCATTTTATGTCAGTTCATGGTGGCCATTGTATGTCAGTTCACAATGGCCATTGTATGTCAGTTCACAATGCCCATTTTATGTCAGTTTGCAATGGCCATTTTTTCTCAGTTGACGGTGGCCATTTTGTGTCAGTTCACGGTGGCCATTGTATGTCAGTTTACAATGGCCATTGCATGTCAGTTCACAATGGCCATTTTATGTCAGTTTGCAATGGCCATTTTATCTCAGTTGCGGTGGCCAGTTCATGTCGGTTCACGGGGGCCATTTTCTGTCAGTTCACGGTGGCCATTTTATGTCTGTTCATGGTGGCCATTGTATGTCAGTTCACAATGGCCATTGTGTGTCAGTTCATAATGGCCATTTTATGTCAATTTGCAATGGCCATTTTTTCTCAGTTGACGGTGGCCATTTTGTGTCAGTTCACGGTGGCCATTGTATGTCAGTTTACAATGGCCATTGCATGTCAGTTCACAATGGCCATTTTATGTCAGTTTGCAATGGCCATTTTATCTCAGTTGCGGTGGCCAGTTCATGTCGGTTCACGGGGGCCATTTTATGTCAGTTCACGGTGGCCATTTTATGTCAGTTCATTGTGGCCATTGTATGTCAGTTCACAATGGCCATTTTTTCTCAGTTTGCAATGGCCATTTTGTTTCAGTTCACGGTGGCCATTTTATGTCAGTTCACAATGGCCATTTTATGTCAGTTTAGAATGGCCATTGCATGTCAGTTCACAATGGCCATTTTATGTCAGTTTGCAATGGCCATTTTATCTCAGTTGCGGTGGCCAGTTCATGTCGGTTCACGGGGGCCATTTTATGTCAGTTCACGGTGGCCATTTTATGTCAGTTCACGGGGCCATTTATGTCAGTTCATGGTGGCTATTGTATGTCAGTTCACAATGGCCATTTTATGTCAGTTCACGGTGGCCATTTTATCTCAGTTCACAGTGGCCATTTTATGTCAGTTCACGGGGGCCATTTTATTCAGTCGATTGGTGCCATTTTATGTCAGTACACGGTGGCCATTTTATGTCAGTTCACGGTGGTCATTTTATGTCGGTTGACGGGGGCCTTTTTATGTCTGCTCGCAATGGCCATTTTATGTCAGTTCACGGTGGCCATTGTATGTCAGTTCACAATGGCCATTTTATGTCAATTTGCAATGGCCATTATATGTCAGTTCTCGGTGGCCATTGTATGTCCGTTCACAGTGGCCATTTTATGTCAGTTTGCAATGGCCATTGTATGTCCGTTCACAGTGGCCATTTTATGTCCGTTTGCAATGGCCATTTTATCTCAGTTCAAAGTGGCCATTTTATGTCTGTTCACGGGGGCCTTTTTATGTCAGGTCGCAATGGCCATTTTATGTCAGTTCACAATGGCCATTTTATGTCAGTTTATGGTGGCCATTGTATGTCAGTTCACAATGGCCATTGTATGTCAGTTCACAATGGCCATTTTATGTCAGTTTGCAATGGCCATTTTTCTTCAGTTGACGGTGGCCATTTTATGTCAGTTCACAGTTGCCATTTTTTGTCAGTTCACGGGGTCCATTTTAAGACAGTTCACAATGGCCATTTTATGTCAGTTCACAATGGCCATTTTATGTCAGTTCACGGTGGCCATTGTGAGTCAGTTCACAATGGCCATTTTATGTCAGTTCACAATGGCCATTTTATGTCAGTTTGCAATGGCCATTTTGTATCAGTTGACGGTGGCCATTTTGTGTCAGTTCACGGTGTCCATTGCATGTCAGTTCACAATGGCCATTGTATGTCAGGTCACAATGGCCAGTTTATGTCAGTTTGCAATGGCCATTTTATCTCAGTTGCGGTGGCCAGTTCATGTCGGTTCACGGAGGCCATTTTATGTCAGTTCACGGTGGTCATTTTATGTCAGTTCAAGGAGGCCATTTTATTCAGTCAATGGGGGCCATTTATGTCAGTACACGGTGGCCATTTTATGTCAGTTCACGGTGGTCATTTTATGTCGGTTCATGGCGACAATTGTATGTCAGGTCACGGTGGCTATTTTATGTTAGCTCATGGCGGCCATTTTATGTCAGTTCACGGGGCCATTTTATGTCAGTTCACGATTGACATTTTATATCAGTTCACGGGGGCCTTTTTAGGTCAGGTCGCAATGGCCATTTTATGTCAGTTCACGGGGGCCATTGTATGTCAGTTCACGGCAGCCGTTTTATGTCAGTTCACGGTGGCCACTGTATGTCAGTTCACGGGGGCCATTTTATGTCAGTTCATGGTTGCCATTTTATGTCAGTTCACGGGGGCCATTTTATGTCAGTTCATGGTGCCCATTTTATGTCAGTTCGCGGTGGCCATTTTATTCAGCCGATGGGGGCCATTTTATGTCAGTACACGGTGGCCATTTTATGTCAGCTCCCCCCCACACAGCCAGCACTGTCAGTGCTCCCACCACACAGCCAGCACTGTCAGTGCTCCCACCACACAGCCAGCACTGTCAGTGCTTCCACCACACAACCAGCACTGTCAGTGCTCCCCCACACAGCCTGCACTGTCAGTGCTCCCACCACACCGTCAGCACTATCAGTGCTCCCCCCACACAGCCAGCACTGTCAGTGCTCCCACCACACAGCCAGCACTGTCAGTGCTCCCCCACACAGCCAGCACTGTCAGTGCTCCCACCACACAGCCAGCACTGTCAGTGCTCCCCACACAGCCAGCACTGTCAGTGCTCCCCCACACAGCCAGCACTGTCAGTGCTCCCACCACACAGCCAGCACTCTCAGTGCTCCCCCGCACAGCCAGCACTGTCAGTGCTCCCCCACACAGCCAGCCCTGTCAGTGCTCCCCCACACAGCCAGCACTGTCAGTGCTCCCCCACACAGCCAGCACTGTCAGTGCTCCCCCGCACAGCCAGCCCTGTCAGTGCTCCCCAACACAGCCAGCACTATCAGTGCTCCCCCGCACAGCCAGCACTGTCAGTGCTCCCCCGCACAGCCAGCACTGTTTGTACTCCACCCACACAGCCAGCACTGTCAGTGCTCCCACCACACAGCCAGCACTGTCAGTGCTCCACCCACACAGCCAGCACTGTCAGTGCTCCCCCCACACAGCCAGCACTGTCAGTGCTCCCACCACACAGCCAGCACTGCCAGTGCTCTCCCACACAGCCAGCACTGTCAGTGCTCCCCCGCACAGCCAGCACTGTCAGTGCTCCCACCACACAGCCAGCACTGACAGTGCTCTCCCACACAGCCAGCACTGTCAGGGCTCCCCCGCACAGCCAGCATTGTCAGTGCTCCCACCACACAGCCAGCACTGCCAGTGCTCCCACCACACAGCCAGCACTGTCAGTGCTCCCACCACACAGCCAGCACTGTCAGTGGCCCCCCACACAGCCAGCACTGTCAGTGCTCCCCCACACAGCCAGCACTGTCAGTGCTCCCACCACACAGCCAGCACTGTCAGTGCTCCCCTCACACAGCCAGCACTGTCAGTGCTCCCACCACACAGCCAGCACTGTCAGTGCTCCCCCCCACACAGCCAGCACTGTCAGTGCTCCCCCGCACAGCCAGCACTGTCAGTGCTCCCCACACAGCCAGCACTGTCCGTGCTCCCAACACACAGCCAGCACTGTCAGTGCTCCCCCACACAGCCAGCACTGCCCGTGCTCCCAACACACAGCCAGCACTGTCTGTGCTCCCCCACACACACCCAGCACTGTCAGTGTTCCCCGCACACAGACAGCACTGTCAGTGCTCCCCCACACAGCCAGCACTGTCAATGCTCCCCACACAGCCAGCACTGTCAGTGCTCCCACCACACAGCCAGCACTGTCAGTGCTCCCCCCACACAGCCAGCACTGTCAGTGCTCCCACCACACAGCCAGCACTGTCAGTGCTCCAACCCACACAGCCAGCACTGTCAGTGCTCCCCCGCACAGCCAGCACTGTCAGTGCTCCCCACACAGACAGCACTTTCAGTGCCCCCACACAGCCAGCATTGTCAGTGCTCCCACCACACAGCCAGCACTGTCAGTGCTCCCCCCACACAGCCAGCATTGTCAGTGCTCCCCCCACACAGCCAGCACTGTCAGTGCTCCCCCACACAGCCAGCACTATCAGTGCTCCTCCCACACAGCCAGCACTGTCAGTGCTTCCACCACACAGCCAGCACTGTCAGTGCTCCCACCACACAGCCAGCACTGTCAGTGCTCCCCACACAGCCAGCATTGTCAGTGCTCCCACCACACAGCCAGCACTGTCAGTGCTCCACCCACACAGACAGCACTGTCAGTGCTCATCCCACACAGCCAGCATTGTCAGTGCTCCCCCCACACAGCCAGCACTGTCAGTGCTCCCACCACACAGCCAGCACTGTCAGTGCCCCCCCCCCACACAGCCAGCACTGTCGGTGCTCCCACCACACAGCCAGCACTGTCAGTGCCCCCCCCCCTCCACAGAGCCAGCACTGTCAGTGCTCCCACCGCACAGCCAGCACTGTCAGTGCTCCCCCACACAGCCAGCACTGTCAGTGCTCCCACCACACAGCCAGCACTGTCAGTGCTCCCACCACACAGCCAGCACTGTCAGTGCCGCCACCACACAGCCAGCGCTGTCAGTGCTCCACCCCATACAGCCAGCTCTGTCAGTGCTCCCCCACACAGCCAGCACTGTCAGTGCTCCCCCACACAGCCAGCACTGTCAGTGCTCCCCCACACAGCCAGCACTGTCAGTGCTCCCCCCACACAGCCAGCACTGTCAGTGCTCCCCCCACACAGCCAGCACTGTCAGTGCTCCCTCCCACACAGCCAGCACTGTCAGTGCTCCCCCCCCGCACATCCAGCACTGTCAGTGCTCCACCCCATACAGCCAGCTCTGTCAGTGCTCCCCCACACAGCCAGCACTGTCAGTGCTCCCCCCACACAGCCAGCACTGTCAGTGCTCCCCCCACACAGCCAGCACTGTCAGTGCTCCCCACACAGCCAGCACTGTCAGTGCTCCCCCACACAGCCGGCACTGTCTGTGCTCCCCCACACAGCCAGCACTGTCAGTGCTCCCCCCACACAGACAGCACTGTCAGTGTTCCCCCACACAGCCAGAAATGTCAGTGCTCCCACCACACAGCCAGCACTGTCAGTGCTCCCCCCACACAGCCAGCACTTCCAGTGCTCCCCCACACAGCCAGCACTGTCAGTGCTCCCCCCACACAGACAGCACTGTCAGTGCTCCCTCCACACAGCCAGCAATGTCAGTGCTCCCCCACACATCCAGCACTGTGAGTGCTCCCCCATACAGCCAGCACTGTCAGTGCTCCCACACACAGCCAGCACTGTCAGTGCTCCCCCCACACAGCCAGCACTGTCAGTGACCCCCCACACAGCAAGCACTGTCAGTGCTCCCACCACACAGCCAGCACTGCCAGTGCTCCCACCACACAGCCAGCACTTTCAGTGCTCCCCCCACACAGCCAGCACTGTCAGTGCTCCCACCACACAGCCAGCACTGTCAGTGCTCCCCCCACACAGCCAGCACTGTCAGTGCTCCCCCACACAGCCAGCACTGTCAGTGCTCTCCCACACGGCCAGCACTGTCAGTGCTCCCCCACACAGACAGCACTGTCAGTGCTCCCCCACACGGCCAGCACTGTCAGTGCTCCCCCCACTCAGCCAGCACTGTCAGTGCTCCCACCACACAGACAGCACTGTCAGTGCTCCCCACACACCCAGCACTGTCAGTGCTCCCCCACACAGCCAGCACTGTCAGTGCTCCCCCCACACAGCCAGCACTGTCAGTGCTCCCCCACACAGCCGGCACTGGCAGTGCTCCCCCCACACAGACAGCACTGTCAGTGCTCCCACCACACCGCCAGCACTGTCAGTGCTCCCCCCACACAGCCAGCACTGTCAGTGCTCCCACCACACTGCCAGCACTGTCAGTGCACCCCCGCACAGCCAGCACTGTCAGTGCTCCCCCCACACAGCCAGCCCTGTCAGTGCTCCCCCCACACAGCCAGCACTGTCAGTGCTCCCCCACACAGCCAGCACTGTCAGTGCTCCCCCCACACAGCCAGCACTCTGATTGCTCCCCCTCACAGCCAGCACTGTCAGTGCACCCCCGCACAGCCAGCACTGTCAGTGCTCCCCCCACACAGCCAGCACTGTCAGTGCTCCCCCACACAGCCAGCACTGTCAATGCTCCCCCACACAGCCAGCACTGTCAGTGCTCCCCCGCACAGCCAGCACTGTCAGTACTCCACCCACACAGCCAGCACTGTCAGTGCTCCCCCCACACAGCCAGCACTGTCAGTGCTCCCCCCACACAGTCAGCACTGTCAGTGCTCCCCCACACTGCCAGCACTGTCAGTGCTCCCCCACACTGCCAGCACTGTCAGTGCTCCCACCACACAGCCAGCACTGTCAGTGCTCCCACCACACAGCCAGCACTGTCAGTGCTCCCACTACACAGCCAGCACTCAGTGCTCCCACCACACAGCCAGCACTGTCAGTGCTCCCACCACACAGCCAGCACTGTCAGTGCTCCCCCCACACAGCCGGCACTGTCTGTGCTCCCCCACACAGCCGGCACTGGCAGTGCTCCCCCCACACAGCCAGCACTGTCAGTACTCCCCCACACAGCCAGAAATGTCAGTGCTCCCACCACACAGCCAGCACTGTCAGTGACCCCCCACACAGCAAGCACTGTCAGTGCTCCCACCACACAGCCAGCACTGCCAGTGCTCCCACACACAGCCAGCACTGTCAGTGCTCACCCCACACAGCCAGCACTGTCAGTGACCCCCCACACAGCAAGCACTGTCAGTGCTCCCACCACACAGCCAGCACTGCCAGTGCTCCCACCACACAGCCAGCACTGTCAGTGCTCCCCCCACACAGCCAGCACTATCAGTGCTCCCACCACACAGCCAGCACTGTCAGTGCTCCCCCACACAGCCAGCACTATCAGTGCTCCCCCATACAGCCAGCACTGTCAGTGCTCCCACACACAGCCAGCACTGTCAGTGCTCCCCCCACACAGCCAGCACTGTCAGTGACCCCCCACACAGCAAGCACTGTCAGTGCTCCCACCACACAGCCAGCACTGCCAGTGCTCCCACCACACAGCCAGCACTGTCAGTGCTCCCCCCACACAGCCAGCACTATCAGTGCTCCCACCACACAGCCAGCACTGTCAGTGCTCCCCCCACACAGCCAGCACTGTCAGTGCTCCCACCACACAGCCAGCACTGTCAGTGCTCCCCCACACAGCCAGCACTGTCAGTGCTCCCCCACACAGCCAGCACTGTCAGTGCTCTCCCACACGGCCAGCACTGTCAGTGCTCCCCCACACGGCCAGCACTGTCAGTGCTCCCCCCACTCACCCAGCACTGTCCGTGCTCCCCCACAGAGCCAGCACTGTCAGTGCTCCCACCACACAGCCAGCACTGTCAGTGCTCCCCCCACACAGCCAGCACTGTCAGTGCTCCCCCACACAGCCAGCACTGTCAGTGCTCTCCCACACGGCCAGCACTGTCATTGCTCCCCCACACAGACAGCACTGTCAGTGCTCCCCCACACGGCCAGCACTGTCAGTGCTCCCCCCACTCAGCCAGCACTGTCCGTGCTCCCAACACACAGCCAGCGCTGTCAGTGCTCCCCACACACCCAGCACTGTCAGTGCTCCCCCCACACAGCCGGCACTGGCAGTGCTCCCCCCACACAGACAGCACTGTCAGTGCTCCCACCACACAGCCAGCACTGTCAGTACCCCCCCCCCACACAGCCAGCACTGTCAGTGCACCCCCGCACAGCCAGCACTGTCAGTGCTCCCCCCACACAGCCAGCACTGTCAGTGCTTCCCGCACAGCCAGCACTGTCAGTGCTCCCCCCACACAGTCAGCACTGTCAGTGCTCCCCCACACTGCCAGCTGTGTCAGTGCTCCCCCACACTGCCAGCACTGTCAGTGCTCCCACCACACAGCCAGCACTGTCAGTGCTCCCCCCACACAGCCAGCACTGTCAGTGCTCCCACCACACTGCCAGCACTGTCAGTGCTCCCACCACACAGCCAGCACTGTCAGTGCTCCCACTACACAGCCAGCACTGTCAGTGCTCCCACCACACTGCCAGCACTGTCAGTGCTCCCACCACACAGCCAGCACTGTCAGTGCGCCCCCCCCCCCCACAGCCAGCACTGTCAGTGCTTCCCCACACAGCCAGCACTGTCAGTGCTACCCCCACACAGCCAGCCCTGTCAGTGCTCCCCACACACAGCCAGCACTGTCAGTGCTCCCACCACACAGCCAGCACTGTCAGTGCTCCCCCCACACAGCCAGCACTGTCCGTGCTCCCAACACACAGCCAGCACTGTCAGTGCTCCCACCACACAGCCAGCACTATCTGTGCTCCCCCACACAGTCAGCACTGTCAGTGCTCCCACACACAGCCGGCACTGGCAGTGCTCCCCAAACACAGCCAGCACTGTCAGTGCTCCCACACACAGCCGGCACTGGCAGTGCTCCCCCCACACAGCCAGCACTGTCAGTGCTCCCCCCACAGCCAGCACTGTCAGTGCTCCCCCCACAGCCAGCACTGTCACTGCTCCCCCCACACAGCCGGCACTGTCTGTGCTCCCCCACACAGCCAGCACTGTCAGTGCTCCCCCACACAGCCAGCACTGTCAGTGCTCCCCCACACAGCCAGCACTGTCAGTGCTCCCACCACACAGCCAGCACTGTCAGTGCTCCCCTCACACAGCCAGCACTGTCAGTGCTCCCACCACACAGCCAGCACTGTCAGTGCTCCCCCCACACAGCCAGCACTGTCAGTGCTCCGCCACACATCCAGCACTGTCAGTGCTCCCCCACACAGCCAGCACTGTCAGTGCTCCCACCACACAGCCAGCACTGTCAGTGCTCCCCACACAGCCAGCACTGTCAGTGCCCCCCACACAGCCAGCACTGTCAGTGCCCCCCACACAGCCAGCACTGTCAGTGCCCCCCACACAGCCAGCACTGTCAGTGCCCCCCACACAGACAGCACTGTCAGTGCTCCCCCCCACCACACAGCCAGCACTGTCAGTGCTCCCACCACACAGCCACCACTGTCAGTGCTCCCCCACACACAGCCAGAACTGTCAGTGCTCCCACCACACAGACAGCACTGTCAGTGCTCCCACCACACAGCCAGCACTGTCAGTGCTCCCCACACAGCCAGCACTGTCAGTGCCCCCCACACAGCCAGCACTGTCAGTGCCCCCCACACAGCCAGCACTGTCAGTGCCCCCCACACAGCCAGCACTGTCAGTGCCCCCCACACAGCCAGCACTGTCAGTGCCCCCCACACAGACAGCACTGTCAGTGCTCCCCCCACCACCACACTGCCAGCACTGTCATTGCTCCCAGCACACAGCCACCACTGTCAGTGCTCCCCCACACAGCCAGCACTGTCAGTGCTCCCCCACACAGCCAGCACTGTCAGTGCTCCCCCACACAGCCAGCACTGTCAGTGCTCCCCCATACAGCCAGCACTGTCAGTGCTCCCACACACAGCCAGCACTGTCAGTGCTCCCACCACACAGCCAGCACTGTCAGTGCTCCCCCTCACAGCCAGCACTGCCAGTGCTCCCCCCACACAGCCAGCACTGTCAGTGCTCCCCCCACACAGCCAGCACTGTCAGTGCTCCCCCACACAGCCAGCACTGTCAGTGCTCCCACCACACAGCCAGCACTGTCAGTGCTCCCCCACACAGCCAGCACTGTCAGTGCTCCCCCACACAGCCAGCACTGCCAGTGCTCCCACCACACAGCCAGCACTGTCCGTGCTCCCCACACAGCCAGCACTGTCAGTTCTCCCCCACACAGCCAGCACTGTCAGTGCTCCCCCCACACAGCCAGCACTGTCAGTGCTCCCCCCACACAGCCAGCACTGTCCGTGCTCCCCACACAGCCAGCACTGTCAGTTCTCCCCCACACAGCCAGCACTGTCAGTGCTCCCCCACACAGCCTGCACTGTCAGTGCTCCCCCCACACAGCCAGCACTGTCAGTGCTCCCCCCACACAGCCAGCACTGTCAGTGCTCCCACCACACAGACAGCACTGTCAGAGCTCCCACACACAGCCAGCACTGTCAGTGCTCCCCCCCACACAGCCAGCACTGTCAGTGCTCCCACCACACAGCCAGCACTGCCAGTGCTCCCCACACAGCCAGCACTGTCAGTGCTCCCCCCACACAGCCAGCACTGTCACTGCTTCCACCACACAGCCAGCACTGTCAGTGCTCCCCCACACAGCCAGCACTGTCAGTGCTCCCCCACACAGCCAGCACTGTCAGTGCTCCCACCACACCGTCAGCACTGTCAGTGCTCCCCCACACAGCCAGCACTGTCAGTGCTCCCCCACACAGTCACCACTGTCAGTGCTCGTCCACACAGCCAGCACTGTCAGTGCTCCCCCCACACAGCCAGCACTGTCAGTGCTCCCACCACACAGCCAGCACTGTCAGTGCTCCCCCCACACAGCCAGCACTGTCAGTGCTCCCACCACACAGCCAGCACTGTCAGTGCTCCCCCCACACAGCCAGCACTGTCAGTGCTCCCCCACACAGCCAGCACTGTCAGTGCTCCCCCCACACAGCCAGCACTGTCAGTGCTCCCACCACACAGCCAGCACTGTCAGTGCTCCCCCACACAGCCAGCACTGTCAGTGCTCCCACCACACAGCCAGCACTGTCAGTGCTCCCCACACAGCCAGCACTGTCAGTGCTCCCCCCACACAGCCAGCACTGTCAGTGCTCCCACCACACAGCCAGCACTCTCAGTGCTCCCCCGCACAGCCAGCACTGTCAGTGCTCCCCACACAGCCAGCCCTGTCAGTGCTCCCCCCACACAGCCAGCACTGTCAGTGCCCCCCACACAGCCAGCACTGTCAGTGCCCCCCACACAGACAGCACTGTCAGTGCTCCCCCCACCACCACACTGCCAGCACTGTCATTGCTCCCAGCACACAGCCACCACTGTCAGTGCTCCCCCACACAGCCAGCACTGTCAGTGCTCCCCCACACAGCCAGCACTGTCAGTGCTCCCCCACACAGCCAGCACTGTCAGTGCTCCCACCACACAGCCAGCACTGTCAGTGCTCCACACACAGCCAGCACTGTCAGTGCTCCCCCGCACAGCCAGCACTGTCAGTGCTCCCCCGCACAGCCAGCACTGTTTGTACTCCACCCACACAGCCAGCACTGTCAGTGCTCCCACCACACAGCCAGCACTGTCAGTGTTCCACCCACACAGCCAGCACTGTCAGTGCTCCCCCCACACAGCCAGCACTGTCAGTGCTCCCACCACACAGCCAGCACTGCCAGTGCTCTCCCACACAGCCAGCACTGTCAGAGCTCCCCCGCACAGCCAGCACTGTCAGTGCTCCCACCACACAGCCAGCACTGACAGTGCTCTCCCACACAGCCAGCACTGTCAGGGCTCCCCCGCACAGCCAGCATTGTCAGTGCTCCCACCACACAGCCAGCACTGCCAGTGCTCCCACCACACAGCCAGCACTGTCAGTGCTCCCACCACACAGCCAGCACTGTCAGTGCTCCAACCACACACAGCCAGCACTTTCAGTGCTCCCACCACACAGCCAGCACTGTCAGTGACCCCCCACACAGCCAGCACAGTCAGTGCTCCCCCACACAGCCAGCACTGTCAGTGCTCCCACCACACAGCCAGCACTGTCAGTGCTCCCCTCACACAGCCAGCACTGTCAGTGCTCCCACCACACAGCCAGCACTGTCAGTGCTCCCCCCCACACAGCCAGCACTGTCAGTGCTCCCCCGCACAGCCAGCACTGTCAGTGCTCCCCACACAGCCAGCACTGTCCGTGCTCCCAACACACAGCCAGCACTGTCAGTGCTCCCCCACACAGCCAGCACTGCCCGTGCTCCCAACACACAGCCAGCACTGTCTGTGCTCCCCCACACACAGCCAGCACTGTCAGTGTTCCCCGCACACAGACAGCACTGTCAGTGCTCCCCCACACAGCCAGCACTGTCAATGCTCCCCACACAGCCAGCACTGTCAGTGCTCCCTCCACACAGCCAGCACTCTCAGTGCTCCCCCCACACAGCCAGCACTGTCAGTGCTCCCCACACAGCCAGCACTGTCAGTGCTTCCACCACACAGCCAGCACTGTCAGTGCTCCCCCACACAGCCTGCACTGTCAGTGCTCCCCCCACACAGCCAGCACTGTCAGTGCTCCCCCACACAGCCAGCACTGTCAGTGCTCCCACCACACAGCCAGCACTGTCAGTGCTTCCACCACACAGCCAGCACTGTCAGTGCTCCCCCACACAGCCTGCACTGTCAGTGCTCCCGCCACACAGCCAGCACTGTCAGTGCTCCCCCCACACAGCCAGCACTGTCAGTGCTCCCACCACACAGCCAGCACTGTCAGTGCTCCCACCACACAGCCAGCACTGTCAGTGCTTCCACCACACAGCCAGCACTGTCAGTGCTCCCACCACACAGCCAGCACTGTCAGTGCTCCCCCACACAGCCAGCACTGTCAGTGCTCCCACCACACAGCCAGCACTGTCAGTGCTTCCACCACACAGCCAACACTGTCAGTGCTCCCACCACACAGCCAGCCCTGTCAGTGCTCCCCCACACAGCCAGCACTGTCAGTGCTCCCCCCACACAGCCAGCACTGTCAGTGCTCCTCCCACACAGCCAGCACTGTCAGTGCTCCCACCACACAGCCAGCACTGTCAGTGCTCCCCCACACAGTCACCACTGTCAGTGCTTCCCCCACACAGTCAGCACTATCAGTGCTCCCCCCACGCAGCCAGCACTGTCAGTGCTCCCCCACACAGTCACCACTGTCAGTGCTCGTCCACACAGCCAGCACTGTCAGTGCTCCCCCACACAGCCAGCAATGTCAGTGCTCCCACCACACAGCCAGCACTGTCAGTGCCCCCACCACACAGCCAGCACTGTCAGTGATCCCCCCACACAGCCAGCACTGTCAGTGCTCCCACCACACAGCCAGCACTGTCAGCGCTCCCCCACACAGACAGCACTGTCAGTGCTCCCCCACACAGCCAGCACTGGCAGTGCTCCCCCCACACAGCCAGCACTGTCAGTGCTCCTCCCACACAGCCAGCACTGCCAGTGGTCCCACGACACCGCCAGTACTGTCAGTGCTCCCACCACACAGACAGCACTGTCAGTGCTCCCCCACACAGCCAGCACTGTCAGTGCTCCCCCACACAGTCAGCACTGTCGGTGCTCCCCCACACAGCCAGCACTGTCAGTGCTCCCCCACACAGCCAGCACTGTCAGTGCTCCCCCATACAGCCAGCACTGTCAGTGCTCCCACACACAGCCAGCACTGTCAGTGCTCCCACCACACAGCCAGCACTGTCAGTGCTCCCCCCTCACAGCCAGCACTGCCAGTGCTCCCCCCACACAGCCAGCACTGTCAGTGCTCCCCCCACACAGCCAGCACTGTCAGTGCTCCCCCACACAGCCAGCACTGTCAGTGCTCCCACCACACAGCCAGCACTGTCAGTGCTCCCCCACACAGCCAGCACTGTCAGTGCTCCCCCACACAGCCAGCACTGTCAGTGCTCCCACCACACAGCCAGCACTGTCAGTGCTCCCCCACACAGCCAGCACTGTCAGTGCTCCCCCACACAGCCAGCACTGTCAGTGCTCCCCACACAGCCAGCACTGTCAGTGCTCCCCCCACGCAGCCAGCACTGTCAGTGCTCCCCCCACACAGTCAGCACTATCAGTGCTCCCCCCACACAGTCAGCACTATCAGTGCTCCCCCCACATAGCCAGCACTGTCAGTGCTTCCACCACACAGCCAGCACTGTCAGTGCTCCCCCACACAGCCTGCACTGTCAGTGCTCCCCCCACACAGCCAGCACTGTCAGTGCTCCCCCCACACAGCCAGCACTGTCAGTGCTTCCACCACACAGCCAGCACTGTCAGTGCTCCCACCACACAGCCAGCCCTGTCAGTGCTCCCCCACACAGCCAGCACTGTCAGTGCTCCCCCACACAGCCAGCACTGTCAGTGCTCCCACCACACCGTCAGCACTGTCAGTGCTCCCCCCACACAGCCAGCACTGTCAGTGCTCCCCACACAGTCACCACTGTCAGTGCTCGTCCACACAGCCAGCACTGTCAGTGCTCCCCCCACACAGCCAGCACTGTCAGTGCTCCCACCACACAGCCAGCACTTTCAGTGCTCCCCCCACACAGCCAGCACTGTCAGTGCTCCCCCACACAGCCAGCACTGTCAGTGCTCCCCCCACACAGCCAGCACTGTCAGTGCTCCCACCACACAGTCAGCACTGTCAGTGCTCCCCCACACAGCCAGCACTGTCAGTGCTCCCACCACACAGCCAGCACTGTCAGTGCTCCCCACACAGCCAGCACTGTCAGTGCTCCCCCCACACAGCCAGCACTGTCAGTGCTCCCACCACACAGCCAGCACTCTCAGTGCTCCCCCGCACAGCCAGCACTGTCAGTGCCCTCCCACACAGCCAGCCCTGTCAGTGCTCCCCCACACAGCCAGCACTGTCAGTGCTCCCCCACACAGCTAGCACTGTCAGTGCTCCCCCGCACAGCCAGCACTGTCAGTGCTCCCCAACACAGCCAGCACTATCAGTGCTCCCCCGCACAGCCAGCACTGTCAGTGCTCCCCCGCACAGCCAGCACTGTTTGTACTTCACCCACACAGCCAGCATTGTCAGTGCTCCCACCACACAGCCAGCACTGTCAGTGCTCCACCCACACAGCCAGCACTGTCAGTGCTCCCCCCACACAGCCAGCACTGTCAGTGCTCCCACCACACAGCCAGCACTGCCAGTGCTCTCCCACACAGCCAGCACTGTCAGTGCTCCCCCGCACAGCCAGCACTGTCAGTGCTCCCACCACAGAGCCAGCACTGACAGTGCTCTCCCACACAGCCAGCACTGTCAGGGCTCCCCCGCACAGCCAGCATTGTCAGTGCTCCCACCACACAGGCAGCACTGCCAGTGCTCCCACCACACAGCCAGCACTGTCAGTGCTCCCACCACACAGCCAGCACTGTCAGTGCTCCAACCACACACAGCCAGCACTTTCAGTGCTCCCACCACACAGCCAGCACTGCCAGTGACCCCCCACACAGCCAGCACTGTCAGTGCTCCCCCACACAGCCAGCACTGTCAGTGCTCCCACCACACAGCCAGCACTGTCAGTGCTCCCCCCACACAGCCAGCACTGTCAGTGCTCCCACCACACAGCCAGCACTGTCAGTGCTCCCCCCCACACAGCCAGCACTGTCAGTGCTCCCCCGCACAGCCAGCACTGTCAGTGCTCCCCACACAGCCAGCACTGTCCGTGCTCCCAACACACAGCCAGCACTGTCAGTGCTCCCCCCACACAGCCAGCACTGCCCGTGCTCCCAACACACAGCCAGCACTGTCAGTGCTCCCCCACACAGCCAGCACTGTCAGTGTTCCCCGCACACAGACAGCACTGTCAGTGCTCCCCACACACAACCGGCACTGGCAGTGCTCCCCCACAAAGCCAGCACTGTCAGTGCTCCCCCACACAGCCGGCACTGTCTGTGCTCCCCCCACACAGCCAGCACTGTCAGTGCTCCCCCACACAGCCAGCACTGTCAGTGCTCCCCACACAGCCAGAACTGTCAGTGCTTCCACCACACAGCCAGCACTGTTAGTGCTCCCCCCACACAGCCAGCACTGTCAGTGCTCCGCCACACATCCAGCACTGCCAGTGCTCCCCCCACACAGCCAGCACTGCCAGTGGTCCCACCACACCGCCAGTACTGTCAGTGCTCCCACCACACAGACAGCACTGTCAGTGCTCCCACCACACAGCTAGCACTGTCAGTGCTCCCACCACACAGCCGGCACTGTCAGTGCTCCCCCCACACAGCCAGCACTGTCAGTGCTCCCCCATACAGCCAGCACTGGCAGTGCTCCCACCACACAGTCGGCACTGTCAGTGCCCCCCCTCACAGCCAGCACTGCCAGTGCTCCCCCTACACAGCCAGCACTGTCAGTGCTCCCCCACACAGCCAGCACTGTCAGTGCTCCCCCCACACAGCCAGCACTGTCAGTGCTCCCACCACACAGCCAGCACTGTCAGTGCTCCCCCACACAGCTAGCACTGTCAGTGCTCCCCACACAGCCAGCACTGTCAGTGCTCCCCACACAGCCAGCACTGTCAGTGCTTCCACCACACAGCCAGCACTGTCAGTGCTCCCCCACACAGCCTGCACTGTCAGTGCTCCCCCCACACAGCCAGCACTGTCAGTGCTCCCCCCACACAGCCAGCACTGTCAGTGCTCCCACCACACAGCCAGCACTGTCAGTGCTTCCACCACACAGCCAGCACTGTCAGTGCTCCTCCCACACAGCCAGCACTGTCAGTGCTCCCACCACACAGCCAGCACTGTCAGTGCTTCCACCACACAGCCAGCACTGTCAGTGCTCCCACCACACAGCCAGCACTGTCAGTGCTCCCCACACAGCCAGCACTGTCAGTGCTCCCACCACACAGCCAGCACTGTCAGTGCTTCCACCACACAGCCAGCACTGTCAGTGCTCCCACCACACAGCCAGCACTGTCAGTGCTCCCCACACAGCCAGCACTGACAGTGCTCCTCCACACAGCCAGCACTGTCAGTGCTCCTCCCACACAGCCAGCACTGTCAGTGCTCCCACCACACAGCCAGCACTGTCAGTGCTCCCCCACACAGCCAGCACTGTCAGTGCTCCTCCCACACAGCCAGCACTGACAGTGCTCCCCCACACAGCCAGCACTGTCAGTGCTCCTCCCACACAG
Organism: Scyliorhinus torazame; assembly: GCF_047496885.1. Taxonomy (NCBI): domain Eukaryota; kingdom Metazoa; phylum Chordata; class Chondrichthyes; order Carcharhiniformes; family Scyliorhinidae; genus Scyliorhinus; species Scyliorhinus torazame. Next base: position 1,100,798 of record NW_027307768.1, read on the forward strand.
CCAGCACTGTCAGTGCTCCCACCACACAGCCAGCACTGTCAGTGCTCCCCCACACAGCCAGCACTGTCAGTGCTCCCACCACACAGCCAGCACTGTCAGTGCTTCCACCACACAGCCAGCACTGTCAGTGCTCCCACCACACAGCCAGCACTGTCAGTGCTCCCCACACAGCCAGCACTGACAGTGCTCCCCCACACAGCCAGCACTGTCAGTGCTCCTCCCACACAGCCAGCACTGTCAGTGCTCCCACCACACAGCCAGCACTGTCAGTGCTCCCCCACACAGCCAGCACTGTCAGTGCTCCTCCCACACAGCCAGCACTGTCAGTGCTCCCCCACACAGCCAGCACTGTCAGTGCTCCCCCACACAGCCAGCACTGTCAGTGCTCCTCCCACACAACCAGCACTGTCAGTGCTCCCACCACACAGCCAGCACTGTCAGTGCTCCCCCACACAGCCAGCACTGTCAGTGCTCCCCCACACAGCCAGCACTGTCAGTGCTCCCCCACACAGCCAGCACTGTCAGTGCTCCTCCCACACAACCAGCACTGTCAGTGCTCCCACCACACAGCCAGCACTGTCAGTGCTCCCCCACACAGCCAGCACTGTCAGTGCTCCTCCCACACAACCAGCACTGTCAGTGCTCCCACCACACAGCCAGCACTGTCAGTGCTCCCCCACACAGCCAGCACTGTCAGTGCTCCCCACGCCCCAGACCCAGCTGGTTGGCTGAGAGGCTGTCAGTCAGCGGTTGGAGCTCCTGATTGGCTGAGAGATCGCCAGTCGGCGGCTGGAGCTCCTGATTGGCTGAGAGACTGTCAGTCAGCGGCTGGAGCTCCTGATTGGCTGAGAGGCTGTCAGTCAGCGGCTGGAGCTCCTGATTGGCTGAGAGGCTGTCAGTCAGCGGCTGGAGCTCCTGATTGGCTGAGAGGCTGTCATTCAGCGGCTGGAGCTCCTGATTGGCTGAGAGGCTGTCAGTCAGCGGCTGGAGCTTCTGATTGGCTGAGAGGCTGTCAGTCAGAGGTTGTAGCTCCTGATTGGCTGAGAGATCGCCAGTCGGCGGCTGGAGCTCCTGATTGGCTGAGAGACTGTCAGTCAGAGGTTGGAACTCCTGATTGGCTGAGAGACTGTCAGTCAGAGGTTGGAACTCCTGATTGGCTGAGAGGCTGTTACTCAGCGGCTGGAGCTCCTGATTGGCTGAGATGGTTTCAGTCAGCGGCTGGAGCTCCTGATTGGCTGAGAGGCTGTCAGTCAGCGGCTAGAGCTCCTGATTGGCTGAGAGGCTGTCAGTCAGCGGCTGGAGCTCCTGATTGGCTGAGAGACTGTCAGTCAGAGGTTGGAACTCCTGATTGGCTGAGAGGCTGTTACTCAGCGGCTGGAGCTCCTGATTGGCTGAGATGGTTTCAGTCAGCGGCTGGAGCTCCTGATTGGCTGAGAGGCTGTCAGTCAGCGGCTAGAGCTCCTGATTGGCTGAGAGGCTGTTACTCAGCGGTTGGGGCTCCTGATTGGCTGAGAGGCTGTTAGTAGCGGCTGGAGCTCCTGATTGGCTGAGAGACTGTCAGTCAGCGGCTGGAGCTCCTGATTGGCTGAGAGGCTGTTAGTAGCGGCTGGAGCTCCTGATTGGCTGAGAGGCTGTCAGTCAGCGGTTGGAGCTCCTGATTGGATGAGAGATCGCCAGTCGGCGGCTGGAGCTCCTGATTGGCTGAAAGACTGTCAGTCAGCGGCTGGAGCTCCTGATTGGCTGAGAGACTGTCAGTCAGAGGTTGGAACTCCTGATTGGCTGAGAGGCTGTTACTCAGCGGCTGGAGCTCCTGATTGGCTGAGATGGTTTCAGTCAGCGGCTGGAGCTCCTGATTGGCTGAGAGGCTGTTAGTAGCGGCTGGAGCTCCTGATTGGCTGAGAGACTGTCAGTCAGCGGCTGGAGCTCCTGATTGGCTGAGAGGCTGTTAGCAGCGGCTGGAGCTCCTGATTGGCTGAGAGACTGTCAGTCAGCGGCTGGAGCTCCTGATTGGCTGAGAGGCTGTTAGTAGCGGCTGGAGCTTCTGATTGGTTGAGAGGCTGTCAGTCAGCGGCTGCAGCTCTTGATTGGCTGAGAGGCTGTCAGTCAGCGGCTGGAGCTCCTGATTGGCTGAGAGGCTGTTAGTAGCAGCTGGAGCTCCTGATTGGCTGAGAGACTGTCAGTCAGCGGCTGGAGCTCCTGATTGGCTGAGAGGCTGTCAATCAGCGGCTGGAGCTCCTGATTGGTTGAGAGGCTGTCAGTCAGCGGCTGGACCTCCTGATTGGTTGAGAGGCTGTCGGTCAGCGGCTGGAGCTCCTGATTGGCCGAGAGACTGTCAGTCAGCGGCTGGAGCTCCTGATTGGCTGAGAGACTGTCAGTCAGCGGCTGGAGCTCCTGATTGGCTGAGAGACTGTCAGTCAGCGGCTGGAGCTCCTGATTGGCTGAGAGACTGTCAGTCCATTTTATTTTCTCATTAATTTAATAATTGATGTGACCGGATATTTCACCGCGACCTTGATCTGCTCCCTGAACCTGGACTGAGTCACCACATAAATAAATGTGTTTGTGCAGCAATTTAAATCCTGCAGCATAAATCCGACTTCTTGTAAATTATATTGAGGAAGGGTGAGGTAATATAATCCTCTCACATAGATATAGAAAAATGTAATAACAGACACGGTCCAGAGGAGGATGAACGTTCCGGAGATGCTGAAGAGTAAAATCATTGACTTCCTTCTGCTCTCCATCTCTGGGTCGCTGCGATTGTCTCCCTGACTCTGGGCCCTCAGTGCCTTCCGGACCCGACTGCTGAGTAAAATGTGTCTGACTGTCAGAGCGTTGGTCAACAGGATTGAGAAGAACGGCACCAATGGGGTTACAACCTGAGCAAACCAGATATACCCACCCCATCCCGGGTCAGTGACGACGCTGCTCTTTGCGACGCAGAACCACTGGACATTGTCGATTATCCTCCCAGGTTCCAATGTAAAGTACCGGGGGATGTTTTTCACACAGAGCAGGAGGCCGCTTGTGGACAGAACCACAGCCGCAGTTTTCCCGGTGCAATATTTACTTTTCAGTTTCTGGCAGCGAATGGCCACAAATCGATCAAAGGAGAAAGTGAGGGTGAACCAGACAGAACAGTCCCTGGCTGCAGTGAGCAGGACAGAGTTAACACTACACACAGGGGTGAGGTACAGGAAACTCCAGGGGAAATAATAATAACTGATCCTGTTCAGTATGGGTTTAGTGATAATAAACAGCAGATCCGCCGTTGCCATGGCCACCAGGTAGCGAGTGGTGCAGGTAGAGAGGCCACACTTCCCCCGACACAGAATCACAATTCCCAGTATATTAACTGTCAGAGAGAGAAAGGAGAGACGCGGGAAATTACTGGGTAATGAATCTCCCTGTCTGAAACAGGACACAATTGCAGCATCAATATAATGGACAGTGGGTGGGTGGGGGTGTGGGGAGAGGAGTGGGCACAGAGATTAACATTGCAGAGAGGGGAGTAGGAAATGTAACTCCAGTGTTAAAGGTGGGGAATGGGGGGAAAGTGTGAATTGCAGCCCTGTCAGTTTGATGGCAGTGGGAGGAAAATGTTTATAATTCAGAGACCTTTGGGAGAGGTTACATTTCTCATTTAGTCTGATTTACAGGATTCACTCAGGCCGGCCAGGTTTCCCAAACCGGATACAAACATACCCGAGATTGTCATCCCAGCTCAATTATTGGACCACACCCCGGATTGGACCGTTCCCTGGATTGGATTTCTGATGGGGTTGGACCCCACTCCTGGTTTATTTGAATACTCCACGATCAATGGAAAACAATAAAACAAACGCAGGGCCTTCCCACTTCATAACCATGGGAGGAATAGAAATATAGCCTGTACAGTGCAAAAGGAGGCCATTCGGCCCATTGAGTCTGCACCGGCCCTTGGAAAGAGAAAACCAGTTCAGCCCACCCCATCCCCATAACCCAGTGACCCCATCAAAATTGTTTGGAAACTAAACACAATTTATCTTGGCCAATCCACCTAACCCGCACATCTTTGGACTGTGGGAGGAAACCGGAGCACCCGGAGGAAACCCACGCAGACACGGGTGAGAAAGTGCAGACTCCACACAGACAGTGACCCAAGCCGGGAATCGAACCTGGGACCCTGGAGCTGTGAATCAACTGTGCCAACCAGTGTGCTACCGTGCAGCCCAGCCTGTCCAGAATAGAGTCTGTCCAGTCTCCAGAACATCCCGAGGGATCATCCCTCCCAGGTTTAGTCATTCGTACAGCACCCGCTCCCAGGAATCCCCCATTGCCATGTCTGGAACATCCCAACATCACTGTTCCCAGGAATCCATCCTCTCCCTGTTTGAAAACAATCCCTGCCAAGCTTTTCTCAGGAGTATTCCCGCTCCGGCATTGGACATTCCCCAGGGTTCACTTGGCCGGAATAGACTCTCTCCATATTCGGACTCATTGCATTCAACAAAAAAGTAGGAACATTCCAAAACAAGAGCGTTAAGATGGAGGAGAAAGTTCCCAGAATAAAGTAGTTGAAATTAAAGTTACGTCCTGCGGGATGCGTCATCCTAATTGGACGATGAGATGTTGCTCCTCCAGCTTGCGTTGGGCTTCACTGCATTCTGGCAGCAGGCCAAGGACAGACATGTGGGCCTGAGAGCAAGGTGCTGAGTTAACATGGCCACAACAGGAAGGCTGGGGCCATGCTGTGGGCTGAGTGAAGGTGTTCCACAAAGCAGTCTCCCAGTCTGCGTTTAGTCTCCCCAATGTCGAGGAGTCGGTATTGGCAGCAGCGAATACAGGAGAACAAACTGAAGGCACAGAAGTGAAACGCTGCTTCCCCAGAAAGGAGAGTTTGCTGCTGAGAACCGGGACACGGGAGGAGGTAAAGGGACAGTTGTTGCACCGTCTGTGATTGCAGAGGAAGGTGCTGGGGGAAGGGAAAGGGGTGTGGGGTGTGAGGGGGAAGTGGACAAGGGGGAGGGAGCGGTACCTGAGGAATGCAGACATTGAGGGGGGTGGTTGGAGAGAGGTGAAGATGTGTTTGGTGGTGACATCATGCTGGAGTTGGCAGAGATGGAGGAGGATTTTCCTTTCAATGGGAAGGCTGATGGTGTGAAAAGTGAGGACAGGAACCCTATCTTGTTTCCGGGAGGGAGGGGGATGTGTGAGGACAGAGGTGTGAGAAGTGAATTGAACACGATCGAGAGCCCTGTTAACAAAGGAAGGTGGTGGGGCCAGGTTAAGGAAAAGACAGACATGCCAGGGGGGCTATTTTCGAAGACGCCAGCATCAGAACAGAGGCGATGGAGGCGGAGAAAGTGGGAGAATGAGATGCAGTCTTTACAGGAAGCAGGGTATGAGGATCTGTACACAACCCTCGTGTTGGGGAACGGAGGTGCAGAGAGATTGGACATCCATTGTGAAGATTAGGCGGGTAGGGCCAGGGAAATGGACCTTGTTTATTTGACATAAGGCACCAGAGGAACCAGGAATCATATAATCCCCACAGTGCAGAAGGAGGTCATTCGGCCCATTAAGACTGTACCAAACCTCTGAAAGAGTACCTCAACCAAGCTCACTCCCCCGCCTATCTCATTAACCCCTTAATCTAACCTACCCATCTTTTTGGACACTACGGAGTAATTTAGCATGGCCAATCCACCTAACCTGCACATCTTTGGGCTATGGGAGGCAACCGGAGACCCGGAGGAAACCCACACAGACAGGGAGAGAAAGTGCAGTCTGCACACAGACAGTCACCCAAGGTGGGAATTGATCCGGGGACCCTGCTGCTGTGAGGCAGCAGTGCAAACCACTGTGTCACTGTGACACCACTGTCTTTGGGAAGGGGCTGGACAGGGTAAAGCGGATGGAATCAAGATGGGAAGAAATGATCTTGGTGGGGCTGGAACAGGCCGAAATAATGGGTGCACTGGGACTTTCCTGTTTGTGGATTTTGGGAAGGAGGTAGAAGCGGGAGGTTGATGCAGGATGTGTGGGATTGTGGGACTCTGATGTCTGAGACTGTGGACAGAAGATATCCAGAGTCAAGGAGGTCAGTGAAAGCCCTGGAAACAACATCATGATGTTTGGTGGTGTGCTGCTGGTCCAGGGGGAGGTACCAGGATGGGCCTGAGAGCGGACGGTCAGCCTCTGTGAGGAAGAGGTCAGGACACCAGACAATAATGGCACCACCCTTGTGAGCAGCTTAGATCACCAGGCCAGGGTTGGATATCAGAGAGAGGATTGGAGCAAGTTTAGAGTGAGTCAGGATAGAGTTGGTGAGAGGCACAGATAAATTGAGACGGTCGATGTCGCACTGACAGATCTCAATGAAAATATCAAGAGCTGATAGGAGGCCAGAGGGCGGGGTCCAGGTAGAGGGAGATTACTGGAGGCGGATGGATTTCAACAACACATTTTCATAAAATAGACAGAAACAGCAGAGACAATATTATCTATTCACTGATCACCATCAGAATAATTACCAAAGAATTGAAAAGCAGGAGTCGGTCTCTGTTATTCTTGAATTTAGAACAGAATATAATCACATCTTCCAGTCACAATGTCAACAGTTGGAAGCATTGAATTAGAAGTCTGAGTTAAAAGAAATCCAGTAACACAGAGTACACTAAATAGCCGGCACATATTCCAAAGTCAACATACTTTCTGACACATTTCATCCAATTATTTCAATAACTACCAGAAATAATAGATCTGAGTGGTATGATGGATGTTAAACAATTTGATTTTTCTAAAGGCCGTCAGTAAGATCCGACATAACAGACTGATGGGTAATCTCAGAGCCAGTGGAGTTAGGGGACACAGCAGCAGGATGGACACATGCTGGCGACACACACAGAAAACAGGGAGAGGAGTTAAAGGGATTTAGGCTGATTGGTGGAAGGTGGGAAGTGGTGTTCCACAAGGATCAGCACTGGGATCACTCTCCTTCACCATTCCCATCAACAGTATGGGATCGGGAAGCAGAATGATAATTACACAATTTACAGACAGAATCAAATTGGGAGTGATAGTGAATACAGAGGCAGAATACAACTAATTAGAGGCACACACCATCATTCATTATGAATTTGCAAAGTGGGTATTTCGATGGGACATTAATGTCCCGACAGATCAGTGTCCGCTGCTGCATTTTGATCAGAACAATAAGTCCCCCAATCGCTCCTTGGAAAACAAGTGTGTGAATGGACTGGAGGGGTTTCTGGCTTCAGGTGAATAGATTCACAAATCGTGTGAAGCAGAAAGACAGTTTAAAAACACCCATAAAAATTGATCAAACATGTGAGTTCATTTCAGGATGAATAGGAATGAGAAAATATCACAAAATCTAGTGGAATACTGCACTGCTGTGGGTTTTCTGAAACATTAGAGTGTGGGTGATATCTGTTCCTGTTAGAGTAGATCAATAGAAAACAGAGATAGAGACATTTCACTTCATACAATAAATATCAAACATCTTCAAAACACAGCCAAACTCTTCCTGTTTTCAACCTATTCCAAAGTTAAAACACACAGAGTGAACTCCACAGAATGGAGCGACCCCTCACCAATAAAATACATCATTTCAAAATAGAACCAACTAATTTCAGTCCAGTTACTGACCCACACACAATACAATTCTACACGGACAGATAGTCCCAGTAATAGAGAGATAATTGGATCAGATATCCCACTCTGGTGAGAGACCCACAGTCAGTACAATTCTACACTGACAGACATTTCCAGTAATCCTTCTTCACTGCTGTCAGATATTCCACACTGGTGTGGGACCCACAGTCAGTACAATTCTACACTGACAGATACTTCCAGTAATCCTTGTTCACCGCTGTCAGATATTCCACTCTGGTTAGTGATCCACACTCAGTACAATTCCACACTGACAGATACTTCCAGTAATCCTTGTTCACCGCTGTCAGATATTCCACTCTGATAGTGACCCACACTCAGTACAATTCTACACTGACAGATACTTCCAGTAATCCTTGTTCACCGCTGTCAGATATTCCACTCTGATAGTGACCCACAGTCAGTACAATTCCACACTGACAGACACTTCCAGTAATCCTTGTTCACCGCTGTCAGATATTCCACTCTGATAGTGACCCACAGTCAGTACAATTCTACACTGACAGATACTTCCAGTAATCCTTGTTCACCGCTGTCAGATATTCCACTCTGGATAGTGACCCACACTCAGTACAATTCTACACTGACAGACACTTCCAGTAACCCTTGTTCACCGCTGTCAGATATTCCACTCTGGATAGTGACCCACAGTCAGTACAATTCTACACTGACAGACACTTCCAGTAATCCTTGTTCACCGCTGTCAGATATTCCACTCTGATAGTGACCCACAGTCAGTACAATTCTACACTGACAGATACTTCCAGTAATCCTTGTTCACCGCTGTCAGATATTCCACTCTGGATAGTGACACACAGTCAGTACAATTCTACACTGACAGTGCCCGCAGTCAGTGTGATTTAATTCTTTCTCCTCCTAAACCTCCGTTCAGAGAGATTGCCTTTACTGAGATCCAATCTAACATTATACAAGATTCCACTCAATATAATAACTTCCCCGGTCAGAGATCAAGTGAGTTACAAACAGAGGTTTATTGTGAGTTGATGAAAGGGATTCAAACCATTGACATGCTTGAATACATTTGACAATTATATCGTTGACCAGGTGTCGATATAACAGTGAGCACGAGATCAGGATCAGATATTTTCAGTCGCAGTTTAAAATCAGAGAGCCGCTCACACACAGATTTACACAACTTCAATGGTGACAGTCACTTACCAGGAACACCAACAATAGCCAGGATTGGGTAGAATACTTTCTCAGCAATATCAATTGGACGATACATTTTCAGTGTGAAGTGATGTGTCCCTTCCTGCGATTGGCAATCTCTCTGTCTAAAACTCTGAGGTTATATATTCTCCAAGCTTTTAATTAATACCCTGTGGAACCACACAAGGGAAATTGAGGTTGTGACATCGTTTAACTTATTTTTCAAGATGTGAACAAACAGATTACGATATTGTGTTCAGTGAAAGAAAATATTATTTTTCTGAGTGAGTGAACTCTTTGCAAACACCGGACGGTGTTGATCACATTGTTCAACTAACATTAACAGAAAGGATGCCGTCCACTCAGACACCATCAGTCCCATCTCTACATCTCAGATTGTTTCAGAGATAACCTTCACTCCACTGTAACCATTCAGTGATTCAGTTCCAATTGTCAGTGTGTTTCTCTGGGTGGGTCCACTGCACTCTAGGGTGTAGCTGCCTCTGTAACTGTGACCATTCAGTGATTCAGTTCTAATTTTCAGTGTGTTTCTCTGGGTGGTTCCACTGCACTCTGGGATGTAGCTGCCTCTGTAACTGTGACCATTCAGTGATTCAGTTCCAATTGTCAGTGTGTTTCTCTGGGTGGGTCCACTGCACTCTAGGGTGTAGCTGCCTCTGTAACTGTGACCATTCAGTGATTCAGTTCTAATTTTCAGTGTGTTTCTCTGGGTGGTTCCACTGCACTCTGGGGTGTAGCTGCCTCTGTAACTGTGACCATTCAGTGATTCAGTTCCAATTGTCAGTGTGTTTCTCTGGGTGGTTCCACTGCACTCTGGGGTGTAGCTGTCTCTGTAACTGTGACCATTCAGTGATTCAGTTCCAATTTTCAGTGTGTTTCTCAGGGTGGGTCCACTGCTCCCTGGGGTGTAGCTGTCTCTGTAACTGTGACCATTCAGTGATTCAGTTCCAATTGTCAGTGTGTTTCTCTGGGTGGTTCCACTGCACTCTGGGGTGTAGTTGTCTCTGTGACGGTGACCATTCAGTGATTCAGTTCCAATTGTCAGTGCGTTTCTCTGGGTGGGTCCACTGCTCCCTGGGGTGTAGCTGCCTCTGTAACTGGGACCATTCAGTGATTCAGTTCCAATTGTCAGTGTGTTTCTCTGGGTGGTTCCACTGCACTCTGGGATGTAGCTGCCTCTGTAACTGTGACCATTCAGTGATTCAGTTCCAATTGTCAGTGTGTTTCTCTGGGTGGGTCCACTGCACTCTAGGGTGTAGCTGCCTCTGTAACTGTGACCATTCAGTGATTCAGTTCTAATTTTCAGTGTGTTTCTCTGGGTGGTTCCACTGCACTCTGGGGTGAAGCTGCCTCTGTAACTGTGACCATTCAGTGATTCAGTTCCAATTGTCAGTGTGTTTCTCTGGGTGGTTCCACTGCACTCTGGGGTGTAGCTGTCTCTGTAACTGTGACCATTCAGTGATTCAGTTCCAATTTTCAGTGTGTTTCTCAGGGTGGGTCCACTGCTCCCTGGGGTGTAGCTGTCTCTGTGACGGTGACCATTCAGTGATTCAGTTCCAATTGTCAGTGTGTTTCTCTGGGTGGGTCCACTGCTCCCTGGGGTGTAGCTGCCTCTGTAACTGGGACCATTCAGTGATTCAGTTCCAATTGTCAGTGTGTTTCTCTGGGTGGTTCCACTGCACTCTGGGGTGTAGCTGCCTCTGTAACTGTGACCATTCAGTGATTCAGTTCCAATTGTCAGTGTGTTTCTCTGGGTGGTTCCACTGCACTCTGGGATGTAGCTGCCTCTGTAACTGTGACCATTCCTTTATTTTATTTCCGTTGTTTCTGTTTGAGAATAAGTAGAACATTTCAATGTCTCCAAAATCTGGAACTATTTAAAGTGCAAAGTATGAGATCCCATATCTAAATCTGATTCAGCCCCTCAAACTAAGAAAATATTTAGAATCATTGGAACCTCAGAAAACTCAGAGGCTGCGGCAGCAACAAACTCATCACCTCAGAGAGCAGCATTAATACATAGTCAGCAGTGAAAACTAATACCCCGTCTCTAACTGACACCGGCCTCCATCTGATACACACACTTCAACTGGGAGAGAGGCGGGGTGAGATGTGGAGGAAGAGAGAACTGGTGTGTGAGATGTGCTGATAGAAGACAGGGTGGGAGAGAAAGAGGGTGTGAGGAGAGATATTGGGAGAGAAAGAGAGTGGAGAAATAAAGGATAAAACGGGAGAAAGAGGTGGATTGTCTGAGAGAAAGGGAAGCAGAGAGTGGAGAGACTGAGTGGCTGAGGGAGGCAGATTGGGTGAGAAGGATGGTGTATTAAATACTCACATAATCTTAGACATAAGTACAGGAGAGAGCGACTGAGTGACTGAGGGAGCGGGAGAGGGAAAGATTGTGAGGGAAGGTGTGAGAGAGGGAAACAGAGTGAGAGAAAGTGTGATAGAGGGAAAGAGTGTGAGAGAAAGTGTGAGAGAGGGAAAGAGTGTGAGATAAAGTGCGAGAGAGGGAAAGAGAGTGAGAGAAAGTGTGAAAGAGGGAAAGAGTGTGAGAGAAAGTGTGAGAGAGGGAACGAGTGTGAGAGAAAGTGTGAGAGAGGGAAAGAGAGTCAGAGAAAGTGTGAGAGAGGGAAAGTGTGAGAGAAAGTGTGAGAGACGGAAAGTGTGAGAGAGGGAAAGAGTATGAGAAAAAGTGTGAGAGAGGGAAAGTGTGAGAGAGGGAAAGAATGTGAGAGAACGTGTGAGAGAGAGAAAGAGTGTGAGAGAAATTGTGAGAGAGGGAAAGAGAGTGAGAGAAATTGTGAGAGAGGGAATGAGAGTGAGAAAAAGTGTGAGAGAGGGAAAGTGTGAGAGAGGGAAGGATTGTGAGAGAAATTGTGAGAGAGAGAAAGAGAGTGAGAGAAATTGTGAGAGAGGGAAAGAGAGTGAGAAAAACTGTGAGAGAGGGAAAGAGAGTGAGAGAAAGTGTGAGAGAGGGAAAGTGTGTGAGAGAAAGTGTGAGAGAGGGATAGAGAGTGAGAGAAAGTGTGAGAGAGGGAAAGAGTGTTAGAGAAATTGTGAGAGAGGGATAGAGAGTGAGAGAAAGTGTGAGAGAGGGACAAAGTGTGAGAGATAGAAAGAGTGTGAGAGAAAGTGTCATTGAGGGAGTTTTGTGAGAGGGAGGGAGGCATGGAGGGAGAGAGATATAGGGATGGAGAGAGAGAGGGACAGAGTGTGAAATTGTCTAACGGAAATGTGAGAGAGGGAGGGAGGCATGATGCAGAGAGAGAGAGGGGGGGTGGAGAGTGAGAGAGAGGGACAGAATGTGAGAGAGGGGTAAGTGTGAGACAAGGGAAATCTTCTAGAGAGAGTGGGAGAGTGGGAGTGAGTATCTATGAAGAAGAAAGTATGTGAGAGGCAGGAATTTGAGAGAGGGAGTGTGAGAGATGGAGGGATTGTGAGAGATGGAGGGTGAGAGAGGGAGAGAGTGTGAGGAAGGGAGAGTGAGTGAGACAGGTAGATTGTGTTAGACAGGGAAAGAGTGTGAAAGAGGGAGAGAGTCTGACAGGGAGACAAAGTGGGAGACAGTGGGAGAGAGGGAGGGTGACTGAGGTAGAGAATGTGTCAGAGGGAGGGAATGTGAGGGGGAGAGTGTGAGAGAGGGTGAGAGTGCTAGAGAGGGAGGGAGTACAAAAGAGAGAATGCGAAAGGGGAGAGGGGGAGAGAGTATGAGAGAGGGAGAAAGTGTGAGAGAGGGAGGGTGAGAGAGGGAGGGTGAGAGAGTGAGAGAGTGTGAGAGAGTGAGACAATGTGAGAGAGGGAGGGAGTGTGAGAGGGGAACAGAATGTGATAGAGGGAGAGAGTGTCAGAGAGGGAGAAAGTGTGAGAGAGGGAGAGAGTGTGAGAGAGGGAGAAAGTGTGTGAGAGGGAGACAGTGTGGGAGAGGGAGAGAGTGTGAGAGAGGGAGAGAGTGTGGGAGGCAGTGTGGGAGAGGCAGAGAGTGTGAGAGTGGGAGGGATTGTTGAGAGGGAGAGAGTGTGAGCGAGGGAGAGAGTGTGAGAGAGGGAGAGAGTGTGAGAGGGGGAGAGCGTGTGGGAGAGGGAGAGTGTGTGAGAGAGGGAGAGAGTGTGAGAGTGGGAGGCAGTGTGGGAGAGGGAGAGAGTGTCAGAGTTAGAGACAGTGTGAGAGAGGGAGAGAGTGTGAGAGTGTGAGGGATTGTTGAGAGGGAGAGAGTGTGAGCGAGGGAGAGTGTGAGAGAGGGAGACAGTCTGGGAGAGGGAGAGATTGTGAGAGAGGGAGACAGTGTGAGAGTTGGTGACAGTGTGGGAGAGGGAGAGAGTGTGAGAGTGGGTGACAGTGTGGGTGAGGGAGAGAGTGTGAGAGAGGGATAGAGTGTGAGAGTGGGTGACAGTGTGAGAGAGGGAGAGAGAGGGAGAGTGGGTGACAGTGTGGGAGAGGGAGAGAGTGTGAGAGTGGGAGGCAGTGTGGGAGAGGGAGAGAGTGTGAGAGTGGGAGGCAGTGTGGGAGAGGGAGAGAGTGTGAGAGTGGGAGGCAGTGTGGGAGAGGGAGTGTGAGAGTGGGAGGCAGTGTGGGAGAGGGAGAGAGTGTGGGAGAGGGAGAGAGTGGGAGGCAGTGTGGGAGAGGGAGAGTGTGTGAGAGTGGGTGACAGTGTGGGAGAGGGAGAGAGTGTGAGAGAGGGAGAGAGTGTGAGAGTGGGTGACAGTGTGAGAGAGGGAGTGAGAGGGAGAGTGGGTGACAGTGTGGGAGAGGGAGAGAGTGTGAGAGTGGGTGACAGTGTGAGAGAGGGAGAGCGTGTGAGAGTGGGAGGCAGTGTGGGAGAGGGAGAGAGTGTGAGAGTGGGAGGCAGTGTGGGAGAGGGAGAGAGTGGGAGGCAGTGTGGGAGAGGGAGAGAGTGTGAGAGTGGGAGGCAGTGTGGGAGAGGGAGAGAGTGTGAGAGTGGGAGGCAGTGTGGGAGAGGGAGAGTGTGAGACGGGGTGACAGTGTGGGAGAGGGAGACAGTGAGAGAGTGGGAGACAGTGTGAGAGTGGGTGACAGTGTGGGAGAGGGAGAGAGTGTGAGAGTGGGTGACAGTGTGGGAGAGGGAGAGAGTGTGAGAGAGGGAGACAGTGTGAGAGTGGGTGACAGTGTGGGAGAGGGAGAGAGTGTGAGAGTGGGTGACAGTGTGGGAGAGGGAGAGAGTGTGAGAGTGGGTGACAGTGTGGTAGAGGGAGAGAGTGTGAGAGAGGGAGACAGTGTGAGTGTGGGAGAGAGTGTGGGAGTGGGAAACAGTGTGAGAGTGGGTGACAGTGTGGGAGAGGGAGAGAGTGTGAGAGTGGGTGACAGTGTGGGAGAGGGAGAGAGTGTGAGAGTGCGTGACAGTGTGGGAGAGGGAGAGAGTGTGAGAGAGGGAGACAGTGTGAGAGTGGGTGGCAGTGTGGGAGAGGGAGAGCGTGTGAGAGAGGGAGAGAGTGAGACACTGTGAGAGATGAAGGGAGTGTGTGAGAGAGAGAGAGAGAGTGAGAGAGGGAGAAAGTGTGGGAGAGGGATAGAGTGTGAGAGAGGGAGGGATTGTTGAGAGGGAGAGAGTGTGAGCGAGGGAAAGAGTGTGAGAGTGGGTGACAATGTGAGAGAGGGAGAGAGTGTGAGAGTGGGAGGCAGTGTGGGAGAGGGAGTGTGAGAGTGGGAGGCAGTGTGGGAGAGGGAGAGAGTGTGAGAGAGGGAGACAGTGTGAGAGAGGGAGACAGTGTGGGAGAGGGAGAGAGTGTGAGAGTGGGAGGCAGTGTGGGAGAGGGAGTGTGAGAGTGGGAGGCAGTGTGGGAGAGGGAGAGAGTGTGGGAGAGGGAGAGAGTGGGAGGCAGTGTGGGAGAGGGAGAGTGTGTGAGAGTGGGTGACAGTGTGGGAGAGGGAGAGAGTGTGAGAGAGGGAGAGAGTGTGAGAGTGGGTGACAGTGTGAGAGAGGGAGTGAGAGGGAGAGTGGGTGACAGTGTGGGAGAGGGAGAGAGTGTGAGAGTGGGTGACAGTGTGAGAGAGGGAGTGAGAGGGAGAGTGGGTGACAGTGTGAGAGAGGGAGAGCAGTGTGAGAGTGGGAGGCAGTGTGGGAGAGGGAGAGAGTGTGAGAGTGGGAGGCAGTGTGGGAGAGGGAGAGAGTGGGAGGCAGTGTGGGAGAGGGAGAGAGTGTGAGAGTGGGAGGCAGTGTGGGAGAGGGAGAGAGTGTGAGAGTGGGAGGCAGTGTGGGAGAGGGAGAGTGTGAGACTGGGTGACAGTGTGGGAGAGGGAGACAGTGAGAGAGTGGGAGACAGTGTGAGAGTGGGTGACAGTGTGGGAGAGGGAGAGAGTGTGAGAGTGGGTGACAGTGTGGGAGAGGGAGAGAGTGTGAGAGAGGGAGACAGTGTGAGAGTGCGTGACAGTGTGGGAGAGGGAGAGAGTGTGAGAGTGGGTGACAGTGTGGGAGAGGGAGAGAGTGTGAGAGTGGGTGACAGTGTGGTAGAGGGAGAGAGTGTGAGAGAGGGAGACAGTGTGAGAGTGGGAGAGAGTGTGGGAGAGGGAGAGAGTGTGAGAGTGGGTGACAGTGTGGGAGAGGGAGAGAGTGTGAGAGTGCGTGACAGTGTGGGAGAGGGAGAGAGTGTGAGAGAGGGAGACAGTGTGAGAGTGGGTGGCAGTGTGGGAGAGGGAGAGCGTGTGAGAGAGGGAGAGCGTGAGACACTGTGAGAGATGAAGGGAGTGTGAGAGAGAGAGCGAGAGAGTGAGAGAGGGAGAAAGTGTGGGAGAGGGATAGAGTGTGAGAGGGGGAGGGATTGTTGAGAGGGAGAGAGTGTGAGCGAGGGAAAGAGTGTGAGAGTGGGTGACAATGTGAGAGAGGGAGAGAGTTTGAGAGAGGGAGACAGTGTGAGAGAGGGAGAGAGTGTGAGAGAGGGAGACAGTGTGAGAGAGGGAGACAGTGTGGGAGAGGGAGAGAGTGTGAGAGTGGGTGACAGTGTGGGAGAGGGAGAGAGTGTGAGAGTGGGAGGGATTGTTGAGAGGGAGAGAGTGTGAGCGAGGGAGAGAGTGTGAGAGAGGGATAGTGTGAGAGAGTGAGGGTGAGGGAGGGAGAGAGTGCAAGGGAGAGATAGAGTGTGAGTGTTCTTGGAGATATGGGAAACTGGCTATCATGTGGGAAACACAATACCGATTAATACATTTGCTGAGTAAACAAACGTGTTCCTAAATTATAAAATCAGATCCTGGATGAAGTAAATGTCCTCCATGCAGTATTGCACCATTTAAGTTGTGAATAACTGACAGAGTGTGATAGGTCAGTTATTGTGCAGAGCTGGAATAGAACTTGTCTTTCCCCAGTCAGAGGCCAGAAAGCAAACACGTGGCACAGCCGCTTTTAAAAATAATTGTAAAGCAACCTGAAAAAAGATAGACCGCCCTCTAATGATTAAATGTGCGTCTGCTTTTATTTGGAGCAACACAGATGTTTTCAATATTAAAGCACAGGCAGCGCCCAGGGTCAGACAGATTGGAACTTACAATGAAGTTGATGCTGTGAAGTAAGCAGTTAGCTAAAGCGGACGCTGGGTTCACACATGGACACAGTGAATAGAAAGGATTACAGTGAGAATACTCGCGGTGCTGGGGAACTTGGAGGGAACCTGCAGGTGTTGGTCCCTTCATCTCACAGCCAGACCACATCCAAAGCCTTAAAAGTGCGTGAAGTCCCGAAGGAGGACAGTCATTCCTGGGGCTGGTTTAGCACACTGGGATAAATCGCTGGCTTTTAAAGCAGACCAAGGCAGGCCAGCAGCACGGTTCAATTCCCGTACCAGCCTCCCCGAACAGGCGCCGCAATGTGGCGACTAGGGGCTTTTCACTGTAACTTCATTTGAAGCCTACTTGTGACAATAAGCGATTTTCATTTCATTTCATTCCGTTTCATTTCATTCGGTTTGACCTCAGCAGCTCTGTAGATGAGCAGATGATTCAATCCCACTGCACCGCCCTTTCCCTGGAGACGTACATTTGATTTCTGTCACTCCTACCATTCCCTGTGAAACCACTGTTGTATCTGCCGGCACCAGTGTCCCAGGCCGTGCAGACCAGGTCAGAACCACTCGCTGTGTGGATCGTTTAGAAGCAGTTTTCCCTTCGGGATGATTGGATTGGCTAGGGCTGGGATATTGGGAATAAAAGCCGATGATGTGAGAATCCTTCCACACATTTAAGATGATATTAGTTTTGGATAATCTGGATGTAAATGAACTGTTTCCATGAACAATATAAATATCTGTGGGAAAGATGTAACTGAAATATATGATCATGCAGCTACATTCATCAGGAGTAATGCAGAGCCGGAACTGATAACAAATGGCAACATGGGGAGACTACACGGTCACTCACACCTCCTCCACCATTCAATTTAATCACTGCTCAGCTTCTGCCTCAATGTCATTTCCCGCTTGTTCCTCAGGTCCTTTCATTACCTCATTTTCTGTAAGAATAATGGAGGCAGACACCCAAAGCCATATTTCAAACCGAGTTGGACATTTACGGCCATAAGACCATAAGACACAGGAGCTGAACTTGGTCACTCGGCCCAGCGAGCCTGATCCGCCAGTCAATCATGGCTGATATGTTTCTCACCCTCATTCTCCTACCTTCTCACCTTCTCCCCATAACCCCTGATCTCCTTATTAACCAAGAACCTATCTGTCTCTGTCTTAAAGACACTCAGTGATTTGGCCTCCACAGCCTTCTGTGACAGAGAGTTCCACAGATTCAGTACCGTCTGGCTGAATAAATTCCTCCACATCTCTGTTTTAAAGGATCGTGCTGGCGTGGGTGAGGTAAGTACTGCTTAACAACTTCCTTACCTTGCAGATCAGCTGTTAGTTCGGGAGAGAGAGAGCCGGGACCTTGGAAACAGCGCGGGAGTTTGACAAAGCGCGGGAGCTGCGAGGCAGAGGGGACAGTTTAAAAGGTCGCGGCCTGGGTGAGGTAAGTACTGCTTAACAACTTCCTTACCTTGCAGGTCAGCTGTTAGTTTCGGGAGATCAGTTTTGGGAGCAGGCCTATTGGCTGACTGTAAATCAGGAAGGATACAAAGGGTGTGGCTGAAGTGCCTTTAGAAACAGTGCTGGAGGCAAACAGAGTGTATCTGAGTTTGGGTAAGGCTGAGTTCGGGTAAGAGGGGAGTGAGGGCTGTGTTTTTTTTGGAGTTCGGTGTTGGGGTTAAGTTCCCCCCCCCCCACCCCCCACCCCCAAAAAAAAGAACAAATCCAATTAATTAATTTAATTAATTAACTAGTTAAGGGAATTTGGTGCTCATCTTAAGGAGGTACAGAGAAGCAGGCCTGTGAGGGAGTCTCGGGAGCAATTACATCACAACCAGCAGGTAAGTGCTTGGCTTGTGACTGGTAAGTGATTTCTCTCTCTTTGACTTTCTCTTAGCTGTGTAGTGTAGCTCAAATTTAACTTCAGGTTTAAGTCATGGCAGGAGAGCTCAGACCTGTGTCATGCTCCTCTTGTGAGATGTGGCAAGTCAGGGACCCTTCTGGTGTCCCTGACTCCTTCATCTGCAAGAAGTGTGTCCAACTGCAGCTCCTGTTAGACCGCTTGACGGCTCTGGAGCTGCGGATGGACTCACTTTGGAGCATCCGCGATGCTGAGGAAGTTGTGGATAGCACATTCAGTGAGTTGGTCACACCGCAGATTAAAATTACTGAGGCAGATAGGGAATGGGTGACCAACAGACAGAGGAAGAGTAGGAAGGCAGTGCAGGGATCCCCTGCGGCCATCTCCCTCCAAAACAGATTTACCGTTTTGGAAACTGTTGGGGGAGATGGCTCACCAGGGGAAGGCAGCAACAGCCAGGTTCATGGCACCGTGGCTGGCTCTGCTGCACAGAAGGGCGGGAAAAAGAGTGGCAGAGCTATAGTGATAGGGGATTCAATTGTAAGGGGAATAGACAGGCGTTTCTGTGGACGCAAACGAGAATCCAGGATTGTATGTTGCCTCCCTGGTGCAAGGGTCATGGTTGTCTCGGAGCGGCTGCAGGACATTCTGGGGGGGGGGGGGGGGAGGGTGAACAGCCAGCTGTCGTGGTGCATACAGGCACCAACGATACAGGTAAAAAACGGGATGAGGTCCTACAAGCTGAATTTAGGGAGTTAGGAGTTAAACTAAAAAGTAGGAGCTCAAAGGTAATAATCTCAGGATTGCTACCAGTGCCACGTGATAGTCAGAGTAGGAATGACAGGATATCTAGGATGAATACGTGGCTTGAGAGATGGTGCAAGAGGGAGGGTTTCAAATTCCTGGGACATTGGGACCGGTTCTGGGGGAGGTGGGACCTGTACAAATCGGACGGTCTGCATCTGGGTGGGACCGGAACCAATGTTCTCGGGGGGGTGTTTGCTAGTGCAGTTAGGGAGGGTTTAAACTAATGTGGCAGGGGGATGGGAACCGATGTAGGAAGTCATTGGGGACGGAAACAAAAGGAAGGAAGGGAGAGTGTGTAAAGCATGACCTGAGAAAGCAGGGCAGAGAGCAAGGAAGGTCTACATTAAACTGCATTTATTTCAATGCAAGGGGCCTGACGGGCAAAGCGGATGAACTCAGGGCATGGACGGGCACATGGGACTGGGATATTATAGCTATGACTGAAACATGGCTAAGGGAGGGGCAGGACTGGCAGCTTAATGTTCCGGGGTACAGACGCTATAGAAAGGATAGAACAGGAGGTAAGAGAGGAGGGGGAGTGGCGTTTTTGATTAGGGAGAACATCACGGCAGTACTTAGAGGGGATATATCCGAGGGTTCGCCCACTGAGTCTATATGGGTGGAACTGAAAAATAAGAAGGGAGAGATCACCTTGGTAGGACTGTACTACAGGCCCCCAAATAGTCAGCGGGAAATTGAGGAGCAAATATGTAAGGAGATTACAGATAGCTGCAAGAATAATAGGGTGGTAGTAGTAGGGGACTTTAACTTTCCCAACATTGACTGGGACAGCCAGAGCATTAGGGGCTTGGATGGAGGGAAATTTGTTGAGTGTATTCAGGAGGAATTTCTCATTCAGTATGTGGATGGACCGACGAGAGAGGGGGCAAAACTTGACCTCGTCTTGGGAAATAAGGAAGGGCAAGTGACAGAAGTGCTAGTGAGAGATCACTTTGGGACAAGTGACCATAACTCCATTAGTTTTAAGATAGCAATGGAGAATGATAGGTCTGGCCCAAGAGTTAAATTTCTTAATTGGGGCAAGGCCAATATTGATGGTATCAGACAGGAACTTGCAGACGTAGATTGGGGGAGACTGTTGGCAGGCAAAGGGACGGCTGGTAAATGGGAGGCTTTTAAAAATGTGTTAACCAGGGTGCAGGGTAAGCACATTCCCTTTATAGTGAAGGGCAAGGCTGGTAGAAGTAGAGAACCCTGGATGACTCGAGATATTGAGACTCTGGTCAAAAAGAAGAAGGAGGCATATGACGTACATAAGCAACTGGGATCAAGTGGATCCCTTGAAGAGTATAGAGGTTGTCGAAATAGAGTTAAGAGAGAAATCAGGAGGGCAAAAAGAGGACATGAAATTGCTTTGGCAAATAATGCAAGGGAGAATCAAAAGAGATTCTACAAATACATAAAGGGGAAAAGAGTAACTAGGGACAGAGTAGGGCCTCTTAAGGATCAACAAGGGCATCTATGTGCAGAGCCACAAGAGTTGGGTGAGATCCTGAATGAATATTTCTCATCGGTATTCACGGTGGAGAAAGGCATGGATGTTAGGAAACTAGGGGAAATAAATAGTAATGTCTTGAGAAGTGTGCATATTACAGAGGAGGAGGTGCTGGAAGTCTTAAAGCGCATCAAGGTAGATAAATCCCCGGGACCTGATGAAATGTATCCCAGGGTGTTGTGGGAGGCTAGGGAGGAAATTGCGGGTCCCCTAACAGGGATATTTGAATCATCGGCAGCCACAGGTGAGGTGCCTGAAGATTGGAGAGTGGCGAATGTTGTGCCCTTGTTTCAGAAGGGCAGCAGGGAAAAGCCTGGGAACTACAGACCGGTGAGCCTAACGTCTGTAGTAGGTAAGTTGCTTGAAGGTATTCTGAGAGACAGGATCTACCAGCATTTAGAGAGGCAAGGACTGATTCGGGGCAGTCAGCATGGCTTTGTGCGTGGAAAATCATGTCTCACAAATTTGATTGAGTTTTTTGAGGGGGTGACCAGGAAGGTAGATGAGGGCAGTGCAGTAGACGTTGTCTACATGGATTTTAGCAAAGCCTGTGACAAGGTACTGCATGGTAGGTTGTTGCAGAAGGTTAAAGCTCAGGGATCCAGGGTGAGGTTGCCAATTGGATTCAAAATTGTCTGGACGACAGAAGGCAGAGGGTGGTTGTAGAGGGTTGTTTTTCAAACTGGAGGCCTGTGACCAGTGGTGTGCCTCAGGGATCGGTGCTGGGTCCACTGTTATTTGTGATTTATATTAATGATTTGGATGAGAATTTAGGAGGCATGGTTAGTAAGTTTGCAGATGACACCAAGATTGGTGGCACAGTGGATAGTGAAGAAGGTTATCTAGGATTGCAACGGGATCTTGATCAATTAGGCCAGTGGGCCGACGAATGGCAGATGGAGTTTAATTTAGATAAATGTGAGGTGATGCATTTTGGCAGATCGAATCAGGCCAGGACGTACACAGTTAATGGTATGGCGTTGGGGAGAGTTATAGAACAAAGAGATCTAGGAGTACAGGTTCATAGCTCCTTGAAGGTGGAGTCGCAGGTGGACAGGGTGGTGAAGAAGGCATTCGGCATGCTTGGTTTCATTGGTCAGAACATTGAATACAGGAGTTGGGACGTCTTGTTGAAGTTGTACAAGACATTGGTACGGCCACACTTGGAATACTGTGTGCAGTTCTGGTCACCCTATTATAGGAAGGATATTATTAAACTGGAAAGAGTGCAGAAAGGATTTACTAGGATGTTGCCGGGACTTGATGGTTTGAGTTATAAGGAGTAGGTGTACGAGGCAAGTTTTTTACGCAGAGGGAAGTGGGTGCCTGGAACTCGCTACCGGAGGAGGTAGTGGAAGCAGGGACGATAGGGACATTTAAGGGGCATTTTGACAAATATATGAATAGGATGGGAATAGAAGGATACGGACCCAGGAAGTGTAGAAGATTGTAGTTTAGTCGGGCAGCATGGTCGGCACGGGCTTGGAGGGCCAAAGGGCCTGTTCCTGTGCTGTACATTTCTTTGTTCTTTATGAGAGGCTGGATAGACTGGGACTTTTTTCCTTGGAGCGTAGGAGGCTTAGGGGTGATCTTATAGAGGTCTATAAAATAATGAGGGGCAGAGATAAGGTAGATAGTCAACATCTTTTCCCAAAGGTAGGGGAGTCTAAAACTAGAGGGCATCGGTTTAAGGTGAGAGGGGAGAGATTCAGAAGGGCCCAGAGGGGCAATTTCTTCACTCAGAGGGTAGTGAGTGTCTGGAATGGGCTGCCAGAGGTAGTAGTAGAGGCGGGTACAATTGTGTCTTTTAAAAAACATTTAGATAGTTACATGGGTAAGATGGGTATAGAGGGTTATGGGCCAAGTGCGGGCAACTGGAACTAGCTTAATGGTAAAAACTGGACGGCATGGACTGGTTGGGCCGAAGGGCCTGTTTCCATGCTGTAAACTTCTATGATTCTATGATTCTATGTACAATGTCAATTAGTATTCTGAAGCATTTTGATTAAATCAGCCCTGAGACTGAATTCCAGTGTTTCAGAGTAAAGCTTCATCTACACTGTCCATCAAACACTCACAACACAAATACTGTCTGGGGTTAAATACAGAGTCAAAATCCCTCTGTCCTGTCCAAGAAATTTTTCATTGCAGATAGTTATTTTTATTTTTTGGAAAAGCAGAACTTAAATTGCACCGAATCCCAGGGTGGACTCTTTTTTATTTCAGCCCTTCACATTCAAACGTGAAGTTTAAGCTCCGATTACAGGTGTCTGCTTGTCTCTGTCTGTATATTCAATGTTCCTGTAGCTTATTCACTTGTCTGAAGTATTTGAATAATAGGCCTTGGTTAATCAATCCTTTCTCACAGCTCATGGAAGTTGTGAATCTTCAAGGCTCTCAGTCTAATGTAGTTAAAAAACAACTGCTTCCTTTGATCCTCAATCCATTTCCCAACCCTAAATAGATCTCACACATTTCCATAATGCAGGAATATCTCCATCAAAACTTCTAATCAGTTCCGAATACACTTGTTAAACTTGCCTGTGTGAAGTAAATTCCACTGACAGATTCCGAAAGCTGCACAGAGCAATGACTGGTTATTTTAAACTTTGAAACGGAACTATTTTAACTTGTCCATCAGTCCTATTAAACAGAAATGTTGTCCCTGTGGGCTGACAGTCTCTCAGCAAGATTGAAACATTGAGGGACACCACGTCCTGCATTTGACAACATTTGTGGCACTTCCACAATCTACGAGACATTGCTGTCTGTATTGTGTGAATCCAGCTGTGAAATATCTGTCCAGTTTAAACTTCCACTGTTTCTGTATTCTCATCATTGATAAAGATCACGGTTTGAGCACCCCTCTGCCTGAGGTGGGAGTGTGACCATCCAGGGCTGCAGGCCCGACCTCCTGTCCTCCCACCCCTCTGCCTGAGGTGGGACAGGGACCATCCAGGACTGCAGGCCCAGCCTCCTGTCCTCCCAACCCTCTGCCTGAGGTGGGAGTGGGACCATCCAGGGCTGCAGGCCCGGCCTCCTGTCCTCCCCCCCCTCTGCCTGAGGTGGGCCTGGGACCATCCAGGGCTGCAGGCCCGGCCTCCTGTCCTCCCAGCCCTCTGCCTGAGGTGGGACTGGGACCATCCAGGGCTGCAGGCCCGGCCTCCTGTCCTCCCAACCCTCTGCCTGAGGTGGGAGTGGGACCATCCAGGGCTGCAGGCCCGGCCTCCTGTCCTCCCAACCCTCTGCCTGAGGTGGGACTGGGACCATCCAGGGCTGCAGGCCCGGCCTCCTGTCCTCCCAACCCTCTGCCTGAGGTGGGAGTGTGACCATCCAGGGCTGCAGGCCCAGCCTCCTCTCCTCCCACCCCTCTGCCTGAGGTGGGGCTGGGACCATCCAGGGCTGCAGACCCAGCCTACTGTCCTCCCACCCCTCTGCCTGAGGTGGGAGCGTACCATTCGGGGCTGCAGGCCCGGCCACCTGTCCTCCCACCCCTCTGCCTGAGATGGGAGTGGGACCATCCACGGCTGCAGGCCCAGCCTCCTGTCCCCCACCCCTCTGCCTGAGGTGGGAGTGGGACCATCCAGGGCTGCAGGCCCGTCCTCCTGTCCTCCCACCCCTCTGCCTGAGGTGGGAGTGGGACCATCCAGGGCTGCAGGCCCGTCCTCCTGTCCTCCCACCCCTCTGCCTGAGGTGGGAGTGGGACCATCCAGGCTGCAGGCCCGGCCTCCTGTCCTCCCACCCCTCTGCCTGCGGTGGGAGTGGGACCATCCAGGGCTGCAGGCCCGGCCTCCTGTCCTCCCACCCCTCTGCTTGAGGTGGGACTAGGACCATCCAGGGCTGCAGGCCCGGCCTCCTGTCCTCCCACCCCTCTGACTGAGGTGGGACTGGGACCATCCAGGGCTGCAGGCCCAGCCTCCTGTCCTCCCACCCCTCTGCCTGAGGTGGGAGTGGGACCATCCAGGGCTGCAGGCCCGGCCTCCTGTCCTCCCAACCCTCTGCCTGAGGTGGGACTGGGACCATCCAGGGCTGCAGGCCCGGCCTCCTGTCCTCCCAACCCTCTGCCTGAGGTGGGAGTGTGACCATCCAGGGCTGCAGGCCCAGCCTCCTCTCCTCCCACCCCTCTGCCTGAGGTGGGGCTGGGACCATCCAGGGCTGCAGACCCAGCCTACTGTCCTCCCACCCCTCTGCCTGAGGTGGGAGCGTACCATTCGGGGCTGCAGGCCCGGCCACCTGTCCTCCCACCCCTCTGCCTGAGATGGGAGTGGGACCATCCACGGCTGCAGGCCCAGCCTCCTGTCCCCCACCCCTCTGCCTGAGGTGGGAGTGGGACCATCCAGGGCTGCAGGCCCGTCCTCCTGTCCTCCCACCCCTCTGCCTGAGGTGGGAGTGGGACCATCCAGGGCTGCAGGCCCGTCCTCCTGTCCTCCCACCCCTCTGCCTGAGGTGGGAGTGGGACCATCCAGGCTGCAGGCCCGGCCTCCTGTCCTCCCACCCCTCTGCCTGCGGTGGGAGTGGGACCATCCAGGGCTGCAGGCCCGGCCTCCTGTCCTCCCACCCCTCTGCTTGAGGTGGGACTAGGTCCATCCAGGGCTGCAGGCCCGGCCTCCTGTCCTCCCACCCCTCTGACTGAGGTGGGACTGGGACCATCCAGGGCTGCAGGCCCAGCCTCCTGTCCTCCCACCCCTCTGCCTGAGGTGGGAGTGGGACCATCCAGAGCTGCAGGCCCGGCCTCCGGTCCTCCCACCCCTCTTCCTGAGGTGGGAGTGTGACCATCCAGGGCTGCAGGCCCGGCCTCCTGTCCTCCCACCACTCTGCCTGAGGTGGGAGTGGGACCATCCAGGGCTGCAGGCCCGGCCTCCTGTCCTCCCACCCCTCTGCCTGAGGTGGGAGTGGGACCATCCAGGCTGCAGGCCCGGCCTCCTGTCCTCCCACCCCTCTGCCTGAGGTGGGAGTGGGACCATCCAGGCTGCAGGCCCGGCCTCCCGTCCTCCCACCCCTCTGCCTGAGGTGGGAGTGGGACAATCCAGGCTGCAGGCCCGGCCTCCTGTCCTCCCACCCCTCTGCCTGAGGTGGGACTGGGACCATCCAGGGCTGCAGGCCCAGTCTCCTGTCCTCCCACCCCTCTGCCTGAGGTGGGACTGGGACCATCCAGGATGCAGGCCCGGCCTCCTGTCCTCCCACCCCTCTGCCTGAGGTGGGACTGGGACCATCCAGGCTGCAGGCCCGGCCTCCTGTCCTCCCACCCCTCTGCCTGAGGTGGGACTGGGACCATCCAGGGCTGCAGGCCCGGCCTCCTGTCCTCCCACCCCTCTGCCTGAGGTGGGAGTGGGACCATCCAGGCTGCAGGCCCAGCCTCCTGTCCTCCCACCCCTCTGCCTGAGGTGGGACTGGGACCATCCAGGGCTGCAGGCCCAGCCTCCTGCCCTCCCACCCTCTGGCCAGCACCTCGGGGGGCATCCTCCACTGCCGGGGGCAGGGCGGACAAGACATTATGTGGGGGCGGCAGCCTCCCGTCGCTCCGCTGCCCCCGCGGTGCCCTCGCCCTCCCGCCTGCTCACGCGGCAGCTGGGGGTGAAGTGCTATGCCCACCCTACCATGACCATTGAGGCGGGCACCCGTGCGATGGGCGGGGCTGTCGGCCCCTCGGCCATCGTAGCCGCCTCGCGGATGTACGGCAAGGCCGGGTTCTTCCTGCGGGCCGAGCAGGCGGCCCACCGGGCCCTGGAAAGGGGGCTCACGGTGGGCGGGGCACACGTGGCGGTGGAGACGCTGGAGGCCACCGCAGAACGTGTTGTTCTATCAAACGTCCCGCCCTCCCTCCCCACCGAGCTCCTCCTGCCCCATCCCAACCTACTGGGGGAGGTCCGGTCCGGGGCGGCGCCGCTGACGCTCGGCCTGCGGGACCCCTCCCTCCGCCATGTCTACTCCTTCCGCCGCCAGGCTTCTGTCCGCCTGAGCCGGGAGGGGGAGGGGGATGCTGCCGGGGCCTCTCCCGCCATGGAGGCCGTGCAGCAGGGCGATCCCGAGCCGCC
This sequence comes from Scyliorhinus torazame, assembly GCF_047496885.1. Classification (NCBI taxonomy): domain Eukaryota; kingdom Metazoa; phylum Chordata; class Chondrichthyes; order Carcharhiniformes; family Scyliorhinidae; genus Scyliorhinus; species Scyliorhinus torazame. The sequence continues at coordinate 1,127,402 of NW_027307768.1, forward strand.
CCCTCCCCGCAAGCGCCGCCTGCCCGGGCAAGGGGGGGGTTTGCTGCCCCCTCCCCAGGCGAGGAGGGGTGGGGGTCTCCCGTGTTGGTGCCCATCCCCCCGACGCCTGGCCCGGGGCACACAATGAAGAGAAGCAAGGCCGGGGGGGCCTCCGAGGCCCCCGAGCCATTCGAGCTGCTGTCGCCCCCCGATCAGGAGGACCCGGGTTCGAGAGGAGTCGAAGCACCTGGGGGCCCGTCCCGCCCGGTGCAAGTTTCCTCCCCGGACGCCTCCTCTTCACCATCGCCGGGGGCCGGCAGCAGCAGCGACCGCTCATCGTGCCACTGTGGGCCGTGGACGGGGGAGGACGGGGAAGGCTCCCCGCCCTCTACACCCGAGCGGGCGACGCCGGAGAGCCCTGTTTTCAACCCGGACATGTTTCCGGGGGGCCTCCCCGAGGTCCCGGAGTCGCCGACGTGGGTGGAGGCACCGTCCACGGGCCCTGAGCCGCGGGAGGAGCCTTAGAGGGACCTGCCTGAGGACGACCCTGGGGGTGGGGTCGACTCGGGCCAAGGGTTAGCCGGTGTGCCCGTGCCGCCCGCCATACTCCATGTGGCGGGGGACTTGAGCTCGGGAGGTGACCGTTCGGAGGAGGAAGGCTGCTCGGTGATGGGTGAGGAGGAGGATTTAGACTCTCTCTGCAGAGGCAGAGGGCACCCTCACACCCGGCACCGAGTCTCCCCTCGTCCCCCCTGGGGAACGCCGGACATTTCTCGGAACGCACCATGGTCACCCGGACTGTGTGCGGCTGGCCCTGGGCAGCTTGGGAAATCTGGGGCTGCTCCTTGGCTCCGCCCGGGCCTATGTCAGAGAGGCCCGGGAGTTCGATCAAGACCAGGAGGAGCAGCGCCAAGCTGCTCAGTTCCTGGTGGGACTCCTGAGGGAGTGGAGGGGGCGGTACCCCCACTCTGAGCACTAAAGGTGATGGATAACTATTGCTGCTGACATGGAGGTAACCATGGCCAGCCTCAACATTTTCAGCCGGAGATCTTGGGGGTCCAGGAGCCGGTGCCAGGCCGTCTGCTGCACCTAAAGGCCCGTTTCGGGGCAGCGATGATTCACTTTGTAAATGTATCCGCTCCCGTGGCCGGACCGCAGCAGGCGGCTTTCTTCCAAAAGGTGTCCACTCTTCTCGGCACCATCCAGGTGGGAGAGTTGTTATTGAAAATATGGAAAGATGTGTCATTTGAAACATGGAAGTCTGGCAATATCTGGTCTGGGAGAAACAAGAGAGGATACAGGGAAAGATCCCACAAAGGGTGAACAGCAGCTGCCAGGAGAGGATTGTAAAATGCAGATAGCCTTGCTCAAGCAGGCTCAGCAAACAAGACAAACAGGATTTTGAATGAAGCCAAAAACAATGGCCCACACCTTCATTGAAAGTATCTGTCTTAGTTAGCAGCTGGAAAAGAGGATGAGGTTCAGTTGAATTTGGTGATAATTCTAGGTGTGAAAATTTGCTAAACCAGGAAAATTAAAGAAAACTGGAGACTATCAGTCTCCGAGAAACATAATTCAAAGCCAAAATCAAAGTCAAAATTATGAGCTGAGGACACAATTGGAAAATAAAACTACAGAAATGACAGGAATTAAAAGTAACACCTCTTGAAACCAAAGCATTTTGATCATCACACAGGAAACACTGTAATCAGATCTATGAGATGCAGTTATGTCAAAATGAATACGTAGTTGGATTAGAAGGTTTAATCAAACGTACTTTGTACAATCAAAGTGAAATAAGTTACTTTACAATAAAATCATAAAAGCTAGATAACTGTTAGAAAAATATGTAAACCCAGAGACCAGGGCAGGAACTACCAGAACCAGAACCAGAACTCAGAGGGAGGGAGAGAGAGAAGCAGAGAAGAAACAAGCAGCTCAGAGTCAGATTACAGTCAGCTCGGCCATGGGAAAGACAAGGCATAGCAGCCGAGCTAAAACAGCTAATACATCTCAGGAAGACTAGAATTCAAAGAGTCAGCTCTATGTCAGCTCAGAGACAGCCAGCAGAGTCAGCTCTCACAGCTCGGTACATGGGAAAGACAGGACACAGCAACCGAGCTCATCAGCGATTACATCTAAAGAAGACCAGACTTTATAAAGAAGATTGATTGTCCAGGTGGGCCTGAAGGTCCCTTCAACCACCCAGAAGGACCCAGAAGCAAGGTCTTTTTCCTTTCTGTAAAGAAAGTATTTGCAGCTTTTAAAAGAAAAAATATAATAATAAAATAACTTAATTTAACCTGAAATAGTGGTTATTCCAAAGTGTACTTTACTTACTTAGCAATGCGGGACCCAGGATCGATGGTACTAAGTGGTAAGTAGATGAAATCTTCGGTGAAGGTATGGGTTATACCGGGGGATCACTAGAAAACATAGTTTGACCAGAAAAGCACCCACTGAAGCCTGCATCGGAGTCGCGGAGTGAGAATCCCTGATCACCATTTAGAATGTCGCCCATTTTTGGTATAGGGGGACTTCTAAGAATAGTGGTGAGTTTTCAAAAACATGGCGCCCAACGTTTTAATTAAAACCCTGTCAATTACGCCGAATGGGTTGCTTTATTTTCCACATGGCAGCCGTCGTGTTAACACCGTGTGAATTGCGCCCAGCCGGTTGTTTTGCTTTCTCCATGGCATCCAGCGTGGAGACCTAGAATATTAGAGGTTTCTAGGTAAAACGAGGCTAGAATATTAGACATTTCTAAATCAGCAGAGGGGGCTCGAATATTAGAAGTTTCAAGTTCGCAACAAACGGTTGGAATATTAGAAGTTTCTAACCGGCACAAAGGCGAGAATATTAGAAGTTTCTTGTCAATTGTGAGTCAGACTTTACCTGCCGAGTTTAGTCTGGAAAGTCATGTGATTGATTTCTGCAAAGATATTCTGTGGATCGAGGGGACATAAAACTCAGGTTGGGTGTGAAATCAGCAAATTAGAAGATGCTGACCCTGAGAAAAAGTCTGCAAGACATCTTGGTGACAGCACTAAAAATATTGCATCCATTACTGGTAAAAGGAGGTCAAAAAATAAATCATCCTTAGAGTAAGGCAGATTGTGAGGTTATATCCTAAAGAAATAGAGGACGCCTAGAATCTTTAGAGACCAATAACCAATCGGCCCTTAACTAAAACAGGAAGATAGTGCCTTAGTTAGCCTTGGGTAGGGCCCAGAAAGGGTACTTATCCTTAATTTCAGATTGCAACTGAAAGGGACAACGAGGAACAGAACTTAGAATTCCGAAAACTGGCAATTTGAATAATCCTCTTGCTGTGAAACACGGTTGAAGCAATGAACCAGAGTGGAAGAAATTAATAGAGGCAAAAAACTCCTGCATAAGTGAAACTTTATCAGCATGGAGGGGTCTCAATTTTTGTTAAAAGTAACTAAAACCCCACTGAATAGAGGTCCAAGATCTCAGTGTATAAACATGAGTGCGTGTTCAATAAGGGTTTGTGAAACCCTACAAGATAGAGGTCCAAGATCTGAGCGGATGAATGAGTGTGTGTATGTCTAAGAAGGAATTGTGAATTTCCTTTGGTGTTTGTATTTTTAAAAAATGTTGTATTTTGCAAAACCAAGTTTTACATCAATTAAAAGTTCACATCAATTAAAAGGGCAGCACGGTAGCATTGTGGATAGCACAATTGCTTCACAGCTCCAGGGTCCCAGGTTCGATTCCGGCTTGGGTCACTGTCTGTGCGGAGTCTGCACATCCTCCCCGTGAGTGCGTGGGTTTCCTCCGGGTGCTCCGGTTTCCTCCCACAGTCCAAAGATGTGCAGGTTAGGTGCATTGGCCATGATAAATTGCCCTTCGTGTCCTAAAATGCCCTTAGTGTTGGGTGGGGTTACTGGGTTATGGAGATAGGGTAGAGGTGTTGACCTTGGGTAGGGTGCTCTTTCCAAGAGCCGGTGCAGACTCGATGGGCAGAATGGCCTCCTTCTGCACTGTAAATTCTATGTAATCTATGTAAATAAATGGCAGGTAGAAATGTGATCAGTATTATGAGGTGATAAATCAGTATGTTCAGAGTTAAATTGGTCTCAGAATAAACAGATAAAGAGTTTGTACTGGGCAGCAGTCAGCTGCTAGCAGGCTTTGAAACTGTGCGTTGAAATTGACACTGCATAGCTCCACAGGGTCCTAGTGCCCGATGAGCTAAAGAATGTCACCAGCAAAAATAATCATGTTTAGAATGTTAAATACATTGAAGAAGGAACTTTAGAGAATAAAGATTTTGGATCAAAAGTTAGATTAAGAGAATTACTTGCAGGATAAGGAAAAGGGAATCTGATGGCAGGAAAAGATTTGATAAAAATAGATGCAGGTAAAATTAAGATATTAAAACAATTGATAACACAAATGGTAGCAAAAGAAATCCGGAAGTCCTGGAGAGGGCACTTCGGGAGTGTTCAAACGAAGATAGAAAGTACAAATTAAAGAATAGGGCCCTCTCCACCCTTGACCTGCTCATTTGATTTTTCAGATGGAAAAAGTAAATAACAGACAAACCAGTTCACAAGAAGGAAGAGAACTGCACTCCAGAAAGGAATGTTTGAGACAGGATTGGGGGGGGGAAACTAATGATACCATCGCCTACATATTTGAGGGAATTAAATGACAGAGCCCGAAGGAAAACTTTACGGGTTGGAAACAAATCAAAATCTCATATTATTACTGCACAGTGAAACCTCCGGTCAGACATCTCTAACTGGACATCAGCTGATGGATGATCTGCGGTCTCCACGGGGTATGTACTATGTGGTGGAGTGATTAACGGTCTGGGCAGACAGCAGCGACTGACGAGGAACCCCAATATGATAAACGACAATAGTTTAAGAATTTTTGGAGCTTGATGCCAAGGGGGGGGAAATTATTACCAATGCAGCAAACAATATTGCATTGTCGAGCTGTAAACATTATTAAGGAAGAAATGTCATGTCAATTGTTAGCACTGTTATGTATGTATGATAATGGGGGTATGTGTGCCATTCGAGAACTTGATCAGCATTTCGAAACTGTGTGAACGTTTTAATAGAGGGGGAATAGTGGTAGTTTAGTGTGCTTTCTTGATTTAACTGCATAGAACATCACATATAATATTGATGCTGTTAACACGCCATATTTAATATGTAGTGACTATTGGTTCCAAAGCCACGGAGGGATGTGTCGATATTGTACTTTATTTTTCGTATTGAAATTGTGATAGCAGTTGCAATTATGTAAAGTTGTAACACACGGTCTATTTGTGTAGTTAGGTGATGGGTAATGTGTTAAGATGAGACTTCATTCTTTTTTTACTGTGTATTTAACAATAGGGAGAATTTATTTGGAAAAAGTGACAGTTCGATGCGGTTTTGCGAATACTGTCGGCATATTGTATTGCAAATGTTGTAAGGGAAATGATAACAGACAAAAGGGATGTGAAGGAAGTTTGTCAGAATGATATTCTCTCCTGTACACCAGGGGCTGGCAGACATACATGGTTCAGAACAATATTAGACATTAATGTGGGAAAGTCAGGGTTAGAAGCAGGATCAATTGAACCTTTTAAATTAATGAAGCGAGGGAACCAGTGGGTGTACATGATGTCATAATTTACCATTCCAATGAGAAACGGTAAGCAATTTGGATGACAGTAAAATGGACACGAAACAGCCAGTGATGGACAAATGGCCTTTTTGGTTACTGATGGACTGAGTTGTGTGCTGTTTCTAAGGGACATGAGGAAGCTTCTACGGTGCTGCTACCCCAAGGAAGTAAACTGCTTTGGAGGTAGTGGAACCCGGATATAGCTATTGTGGTACCTTCCTGAGCGGCTACGGCTATGGTTCACGGTAATTGGACTTGAGGAAAGAACGTAAAAAGACACTGGTCTGTGATATGGATACATTTACAAATTGGTTACGATGCACAATTTAAAATCACAAAACATGTACATACAAATGAGAAAGGTTGGGTATAAATATTCATCAGTACAATTAGATGGGGGGGGGGGGGATAATTGACCAAATGATGTAGTTTGTTTCAAATGTCAAGACGGGGTGTTATTGAAAATATGGAAAGATGTGTCATTTGAAACATGGAAGTCTGGCAATATCTGGTCTGGGAGAAACATGAGAGGATACAGGGAAAGATCCCACAAAGGGTTAACAGCAGCTGCCAGGAGAGGATTGTAAAATGCAGATAGCCTTGGTCAAGCAGGCTCAGCAAACAAGACAAACAGGATTTTGAATGAAGCCAAAAACAATGGCCCACACCTTCATTGAAAGTAACTGTCTTAGATAGCAGCTGGAAAAAAGGATGAGGTTCAGTTGAATTTGGTGATAATTCTAGGTATGAAAATTTGCTAAACCAGGTAAATTAAAGAAAGCTGGAGACTATCAGTCTACGAGAAACATTATTCAAAGCCAAACTCAAAGTCAAAATTACGAGCTGAGGACACAATTGGAAAATAAAACTACAGAAATGACAGGAATTAAAAGTAACACCTCTTGAAACCAAAGCATTTTGATCATCACACAGGAAACAATGTAATCCGATCTCTGAGATGCAGTTATGTCAAAATGAATACTTAGTTGGATTAGAAAGATTAGATCAAAGATACTTTTTTCAATCAAAGTGAAATAAGTTACTTTACGATATAGTCATAAAAACTAGATAACTGTTAGAAAAATATGTAAACCCAGAGACCAGGGCAGGAACTACCAGAACCAGAACCAGAACTCAGAGGGAGGGAGAGAGAGAAGCAGAGAAGAAACAAGCAGCTCAGAGTCAGATTACAGTCAGCTCGGCCATGGGAAAGACAAGGCATAGCAGCCGAGCTAAAACAGCTAATACATCTCAGGAAGACTAGAATTTAAAGTGAGCTCTCTGTCAGCTCAGCGACAGTCTGCAGAGTCAGCTCTCACAGCTCGGTACATGGGAAAGACAGGACACAGCAACCGAGCTCATCAGCGGTTACATCTAAAGAAGACCAGACTTTATAAAGAAGATTGATTGTCAAGGTGGGCCTGAAGATCCCTTCAACCACCCAGAAGGACCCAGAAGCAAGGTATTTTTCCTTTCTGTAAAGAAAGTATTTGCAGCTGTTAAAAGAAAAAATATAATAATAAAATAACTTAATTTAACCTGAAATAGTGGTTATTCCAAAGTCTACTTTACTTACTTAGCAATGCGGGACCCAGGATCGATGCTACTCAGTGGGAAGTAGATGAAATCTTCGGTGAAGGTATGGGTTATACCGGGGGATAACTTGAAAATATAGTTTGACCTGAATAGCACCCACTGAAGCCTGCATCGGAGTCGGGAGTGAGAATCCTGATCACCATTTAGAATCTCGGCCCATTTTGGTCGAGGGGGAATTCTAAGAATAGTGGTGAGTTTTCAAAAACAGAGTGCATCATCCTAGGAGGGGATTTTAATTGCACCCTCAAGTACAAGGACCGTGGTGAAGTCCAGCGCGGCCCGGCGGCGGTGGTGAAGTTGAGGGACCTGGTTAGGTCCTTTGACTTGGTGGATGTCTGGTGGACTCTCCATCCTGAATTGCGGGTGTACACCTCTGTGCGGCCCCCGTTCAAAGCGTCCAGCATCGACCGTCTTTACATTTCCAAGACGTACTTGCCCAGCGTTCCGACGGCCTCCATGGAGCAGGTGCCGAGCTCGGATCACCACCTGGTGTGGGCGGGTCTCGCCCCGTCCCGCCCTCAGACACGGTCCGCGTACTGGCACTTTAACAACCTGCTGCTGGAGGACGAGCGGTTCCTGGACTCGTTCCGCCGTTTCTGGGCCGGCTGGAGAAGGAAGCGGGGTGACTTCCCCTCCTTGAGGCTGCGGTGGGATGTGGGCAAGGCCCAGATCCGTGCCTTCTGTCAGGGGTACACGGAGGGGTCTTCGGCGGGGCGGAACTCCACGATCGCCAACCTGGCTGAAGAACTCCTCGATCTGGAGTCACGTCTCGCTCAGCCCGATGAGGCCCGGCCCTGGGGCTGGTGTACAGAGAGAAGAGGGGCGCACTGCGGGACCTGCAACTTGCCGGGTCCCGCGGCGCGGACGTGAGGTCGCGGATCCGTCTCCTAACGGACATGGACCGCGGCTCCCGCTTCTTCTACTCGCTGGAAAGAGGACACGGGGCCCGTCGGCAGGTTTCTACGCTGCTGGTCGACGACCGGCCCCTCGTCTCGGATCCGGAGGGGGTCAGGACCCTGATCAGGGATTTTTATTCCGACCTCTTCTCTCCGGATCCGTCCAGCGAGGCCGCTTGCAGAGTTCTGGGGGAGGACCTGCCGCAGGTGGGCCCGGAGGGCGCCGGTAAGCTCGATAATGCCATCAACCTCCAAGAGCTGACCGGCGCCCTGGACAGCCTCTCACGGGGCAATTCCCCAGGGCTGGACGGGCTGACCGTGGAGTTCTTCAGGACGTGCTGGGACGTCCTGGGGAGCGACTATGCGGGGGTCCTGGGGGAATGTATCGCGACCGGGGAGATGCCCCTTTCGTGGCGCAGGGCCGTCATTGCCCGGCTGCCCAAGAAGGGAGATCTCCGCCGACTTAAGAACTGGCGTCTGGTCTCCCTCCTCAGCACGGACTATAAAATATTAGCCAAGGTGCTGTGTTTACGCCTTGGCCCCGAGCTGGACCACATGATCCACCCTGACCAGTCCTACACAGTCCCGGACCGCACAATCTACACAATATCCACCTGGCCCGGGACATTATTCACTTTACCCAGAGGACTGGTATGTCGAGCGCCTCCCTGTCTCTTGACCAGGAGAAGGCGTTCGACAGGGTGGGGCCCGGGGATTTGCTCGGGACTCTGCGAGCTGTCGGGTTCGGGTGGTATTTTGTCCCCCGGATCCGGTTACTGTCCGCCGCCTCGGTGAGTCTGATTAAGGTTAACGGGTCCCTGACGGCGCCCCTTCGCTTTGGGAGAGGAGTGCGTCAGGGCTGCCCCCTGTCCGGCCAACATTATTCCCTCTGCGTGGAGCCTTTCCTGTGCCTCCTGCGGAGGGGGTTCACGGGGCTGGTTCTGCGCGAGCCGGACGATGGGGTGGTCCTCTCCGCGGACGCTGATGCCGTGTTCCTCATGGTCACTGACCCCGGGGACCCCCGGAGGATGCGAGAGAGCCAAGCTGTCTACTCCACCGCGTCTTCCCCACGGATCAACTGGGCCAAATGTTCCCGACTCCTGGTCGGTCCGTAGCAGGTGGACCCCCCTCCCGGAGGAGCTCGGGCCCTTCAGCTGGAGTCGGACCAACAGCCTCGACCTGGGAGTCCATCTTTGCCCGGCAGAGGGAGCCTGGCCGGCGAACGGGCAGGAGCTGGAGACCAAGGTCACCGCTGGCCTGGGACGCTGGACAGGACGGCTCCGAGTGCTGTCCCACAGGGGCCGAGTTCTCGTCATAAACCAGCTGATCGCCTCCATGCTGTGGTCCCGGCTGGTCACTGACTCCCCCCCCTGGCTTTGTCCCACCATCCAGAGAGCCCGGCTTCGGTTCCTCCGGGACAATCGACTGCACGGGGTCGCTGCGGAGGTCTGGAGTCTCCCGATGGCGGAGGGCGGTCAGGCGCTGGTGTGCCTCCGCACCCAGACTGCCACTTTCCACCCTCAGACTCTGCAGCGTTACCTGGACGCTGAGCCTCCTCCACGGTGGGGCCCTGGCGACGGATTTCTCCCCCCAGGGGCTCGGCCTGAACTACGACGTGCGGCTCCTGTCTGTGGACCAGCAGGGTCTTCGGAACTCTCTGTTGGCGCTGCCCGTCTTGTACCAGGACCTCCTCAAAGTCTGGAACACGGTCTCCAGGCGCCGCAGCTCTCCCCCGTCAGGAGTGGCGGCTGTCGTAAGGGAGCCGCTGCTCAGGAATCCGCACCTCCGCCAATCTCCATTCGGGTGGCTGGCGGAGCGGAGGGCTGTGGGTGCCGTGGGCAGGGCTGGGTGGCGGAGGGCGGTGGGTGCCGTGGGAAGGGCTGGGTGGCGGAGGGCCGGGCGGTGGGTGCCGTGGGCAGGGCTGGGTGGCGGAGGGCCGGGCTGTGGGTGCCGTCGGAAGGGCTGGGTGGCGGAGGGCTGTGGGTGCCGTGGGCAGGGCTGGGTGGCGGAGGGCGGTGGGTGCCGTGGGAAGGGCTGGGTGGCGGAGGGCTGTGGGTGCCGTGGGAAGGGCTGGGTGGCGGAGGGCGGTGGGTGCCGTGGGCAGGGCTGGGTGGGGCCGGGCTGTGGGTGCCGTGGGAAGGGCTGGGTGGCGGAGGGCCGGGATGTGGTTGCCGTGGACAGGGCTGGGTGGCGGAGGGCCGGGCTGTGGGTGCCGTGGGCAGGGCTGGGTGGCGGAGGGCCGGGCTGTGGGTGCCGTGGGCAGGGCTGGGTGGGGAGGGCTGTGGGTGCCATGGGAAGGGCTGGGTGGGGGAGGGCTGTGGGTGCCGTGGGCAGGGCTGGGTGGCGGAGGGCCGGGCTGTGGGTGCCGTGGGAAGGGCTGGGTGGCGGAGGGCCGGGCTGTGGGTGCCGTGGGAAGGGCTGGGTGGCGGAGGGCTGTGGGTGCCGTGGGAAGGGCTGGATGGCGGAGGGCTGTGGGTGCCGTGGGAAGGGCTGGGTGGCGGAGGGCCGGGCTGTGGGTGCCGTGGGAAGGGCTGGGTGGGGCCGGGCTGTGGGTGCCGTGGGAAGGGCTGGGTGGCGGAGGGCCGTGCTGTGGGTGCCGTGGGAAGGGCTGGGTGGCGGAGGGCGGTGGGTGCCGTGGGCAGGGCTGGGTGGGGCCGGGCTGTCGGTGCCGTGGGAAGGGCTGGGTGGCGGAGGGCCGGGCTGTGGGTGCCGTGGACAGGGCTGGGTGGCGGAGGGCCGGGCTGTGGGTGCCGTGCGAAGGGCTGGGTGGCGGAGGGCCGGGCTGTGGGTGCCGTGGGAAGGGCTGGGTGGCGGAGGGCCGGGCTGTGGGTGCCGTGGGAAGGGCTGGGTGGCGGAGGGCTGTGGGTGCCGTGGGAAGGGCTGGGTGGCGGAGGGCTGTGGGTGCCGTGGGAAGGGCTGGGTGGCGGAGGGCCGGGCTGTGGGTGCCGTGGGAAGGGCTGGGTGGCGGAGGGCTGTGGGTGCCGTGGGAAGGGCTGGGTGGCGGAGGGCTGTGGGTGCCGTGGGAAGGGCTGGGTGGCGGAGGGCCGGGCTGTGGGTGCCGTGGGCAGGGCTGGGTGGGGAGGGCTGTGGGTGCCATGGGAAGGGCTGGGTGGGGGAGGGCTGTGGGTGCCGTGGGCAGGACTGGGTGCGGAGGGCAGTGGGTGCCGTGGGAAGGGCAGGGTGGCGGAGGGCTGTGGGTGCCGTGGGAAGGGCTGGGTGGCGGAGGGCCGGGCTGTGGGTGTCGTGGGAAGGGCTGGGTGGCGGAGGGCCGGGCTGTGGGTGCCGTGCGAAGGGCTGGGTGGCGGAGGGCTGTGGGTGCCGTGGGAAGGGCTGGGTGGCGGAGGGCCGGGCTGTGGGTGCCGTGGGAAGGGCTGGGTGGGGCCGGGCTGTGGGTGCCTTGGGAAGGGCTGGGTAGCGGAGGGCCGGGCTGTGGGTGCCGTGGGAAGGGCTGGGTGGCGGAGGGCTGTGGGTGCCGTGGGCAGGGCTGGGTGGCGGAGGGCCGGGCTGTGGGTGCCGTGGGAAGGGCTGGGTGGCGGAGGGCTGTGGGTGCCGTGGGAAGGGCTGGGTGGGGGAGGGCCGGGCTGTGGGTGCCGTGCGAAGGGCTGGGTGGCGGAGGGCTGTGGGTGCCGTGGGCAGGGCTGGGTGGCGGAGGGCCGGGCTGTGGGTGCCGTGGGAAGGGCTGGGTGGGGGGCCGGGCTGTGGGTGCCGTGGGCAGGGCTGGGTGGCGGAGGGCTGTGGGTGCCGTGGGAAGGGCTGGGTGGCGGAGGGCCGGGCTGTGGGTGCCGTGGGAAGGGCTGGGTGGGGCCGGGCTGTGGGTGCCGTGGGAAGGGCTGGGTGGCGGAGGGCCGGGCTGTGGGTGCCGTGGGAAGGGCTGGGTGGCGGAGGGCCGGGCTGTGGGTGCCGTGCGAAGGGCTGGGTGGCGGAGGGCTGTGGGTGCCGTGGGCAGGGCTGGGTGGCGGAGGGCCGGGCTGTGGGTGCCGTGGGAAGGGCTGGGTGGCGGAGGGCTGTGGGTGCCGTGGGAAGGGCTGGGTGGCGGAGGGCCGGGCTGTGGGTGCCGTGGGAAGGGCTGGGTGGCGGAGGGCTGTGGGTGCCGTGGGAAGGGCTGGGTGGGGCCGGGCTGTGGGTGCCGTGGGCAGGGCTGGGTGGCGGAGGGCTGGGCTGTGGGTGCCATGGGAAGGGCTGGGTGGCGGAGGGACGGGCAGTGGGTGCCGTGGGAAGGGCTGGGTGGCGGAGGGCTGTGGGTGCCATGGGCAGGGCTGGGTGGCGGAGGGCCGGGCTGTGGGTGCCGTGGGAAGGGCTGGGTGGCGGAGGGCCGGGCTGTGGGTGCCGTGGGAAGGGCTGGGTGGCGGAGGGCGGTGGGTGCCCTGGGAAGGGCTGGGTGGCGGAGGGCTGTGGGTGCCGTGGGAAGGGCTGGGTGGCGGAGGGCTGTGGGTGCCGTGGGAAGGGCTGGGTGGCGGAGGGCCGGGCTGTGGGTGCATTGGGAAGGGCTGGGTGGCGGAGGGCCGGGCTGCGGGTGCCGTGCGAAGGGCTGGGAGGCGGAGGGCTGTGGGTGCCGTGGTCAGGGCTGGGTGGCGGAGGGCTGTGGGTGCCGTGGGAAGTGCTGGGTGGCGGAGGGCTGTGGGTGCCGTGGGAAGGGCTGGGTGGCGGAGGGCTGTGGGTGCCGTGGGCAGGACTGGGTGGCGGAGGGCCGGGCTGTGGGTGCCGTGGGAAGGGCTGGGTGGCGGAGGGCTGTGGGTGCCGGGGGAAGGGCTGGGTGGCGGAGGGCTGTGGGTGCCGTGGGCAGGGCTGGGTGGCGGAGGGCCGGGCTGTGGGTGCCGTGGGAAGGGCTGGGTGGCGGAGGGCTGTGGGTGCCGTGGGAAGGGCTGGGTGGCGGAGGGCGGTGGGTGCGGTGAGCAGGGCTGGGTGGCGGCCGGGGGTCCCTGGAGCGGGGGCAGGCGCTGCCCACGGGCACACTCGAAGCTTTCCGGGCTGGCTGGGCCCCGCAGGGGGTGGGCTGCCGGACTGACCCCCATTCTCACACTTTCATTGGGCGGGTATTGGGTGAGGTTTGGTCTCTTTTCCTGTTCTGTTGGGGCTGTGCTCCACCCGCGGTTTGGGGCACTCCCCACATTTTGTTTTGTCCATCAGTTACTTCTGGTCTGTTTTGCTTTGTTGTGTCCCAGCTCCAGGCCGATGCCAGCGGCGGGCGCTGCCTCACCCTGCCCGCGGGAAGAGCGGGCAGGACAGGCAATCTCAGGGAAAACAGATCCAAATAAACATTATATAGACATCAAATAAACAGCTCCATCAAACTGTCCGACCCGAGACAATGCTGCTGGGGGAGGGGGACCGCGGCTGCTGGGGGAGGGGGACCGCGGCTGCTGGGGGAGGGGGACCGCGGCTGCTGGGGGAGGGGGACCGCGGCTGCTGGGGGAGGGGGACCGCGGCTGCTGGGGGAGGGGGACCGTGGCTGCTGGGGGAGGAAGAGGGGACCGTGGCTGCTGGGGGAGAGGGGGAGGGGGACCGCGGCTGCTGGGGAGGGGGACGCTGTTGCTGGGGGAGAGGGAGGGGGACTACGGGTGCTGGGTGAGGGGGACCGCGTCTGCAGGGGAGGGGGAATGGGACTGCGCTGCTGGGGTAGAGGAGGGGGACCGCGGCTGCTGGGGGAGGGGAGGGGGACCGCGGCTGCTGGGGGTAAGGAGGGGGACCGCGGCTGCTGGGGGAGGGGGAGTGGGACCGCGGCTGCTGGGGGAGGGGGAGGGATCGCGGCTGCTGGGGGAGGGGGAGGGATCGCGGCTGCTGGGGGAGGGGAGGGGGAACCGCGGCTGCTGGGGGCGGGAGGAGGGATCGTGGCTGCTGGGGAAGGGGAGGGGGAACGCGGATGCTGGGGGGGAGGGGGACAGCGGCTGCTGGGGGAGGGTGGAGGGATCGTGGCTGCTGGGGGAGGGGAGGGCGACCGCGGCTGCTGGGGAGGGGGACCGCGGCTGCTGCGGGAGGGGGACCGCGGCTGCTGGGGTAGGGGGAGGGGGACCGCGGCTGCTGGGGGAGGGGGAGGGGGACCGCGGCTGCTGGGGGAGGGGGAGGAGGACCGCGGCTGCTGGGGGAGGGGAGGGGGACCGTCGCTGCTGGGGGAGGAAGAGGGCACCGTGGCTGCTGGGGGAGAGGGGGAGGGGGACCGCGTCTGCTGGGGAGGGGGGCCGCGGTTGCTGGAGGAGAGGGAGGGGGACTGCGGGTGCTGGGTGAGGGGGACCGCGGCTGCTGGGGGAGGGGGAGTGGGACTGCGCTGCTGGGGGAGGGGAGGGGGACCACGGCTGCTGGGGGTTAGGAGGGGGACCGCGGCTGCTGGGGGAGGGGGGAGGGATCGCGGCTGCTGGGGAGAGGGGAGGGATCGCGGCTGCTGGGGGAGGGAAGGGGGAACCGCGGCTGCTGGGGGAGGGGAGGGGGAACGCGGCTGCTGGGGGGGAGGGGGACAGCGGCTGCTGGGGGAGGGTGGAGGGATCGTGGCTGCTGGGGGAGGGGAGGGCGACCGCGGCTGCTGGGGGAGGGGGGGACGGCGGCTGCTGGGGAGGGGGACCGTGGCTGCTGGGGGAGGGGGGGGGGACCGCGGCTGCTGGGGGAGGGGGAGGGGGACCGCGGCTGCTGGGGGAGGGGGACCGCGGCTGCTGGGGGAGGGGGAGGGAGACCGCGGCTGCTGGGGGAGGGGTAGGGGGACCGCGTCTGCTGGGGGTGTGAGGGGGACCGTGGCTGCTGGGGGAGGGGTACCGCGGCTGCTGGGGGGGGGACCGCGGCTGCTGGGGGAAGGGGGAGGGATCGTGGCTGCTGGGGAAGGGGAGGGGAAACGCGGCTGCTGGGGGAGGGATCGTGGCTGCTGGGGGAGGGATCGTGGCTGCTGGGGGAGGGGGGACGGCGGCTGCTGGGGGAGGGGGATCGCGGCTGCTGGGGAATGGGGAGGGATCGCGGCTGCTGGGGAGGGGGACCACAGTTGCTGGGGAGGTGGAGGGGGACTGCGGCTGCTGGGGGAGTGGGGAGGGGGGGCGCGGCTGCTGGGGGAGGGGGAGGGTGACCGCGGCTGCTTGGGGAGGGGGTGAGGGGGTGAGGGGGGTGAGGGTGAGGGGGGCCGCGGCTGCTGGGGGAGGGGCAGCGGGGCTGCTGGGGGAGGGGGTGAGGGTTGAGGGGGGGCGCGGCTGCTGGGGGAGGGGGAGGGTGACTGCGGCTGCTTGGGGAGGGGGTGAGGGGGTGAGGGTGAGGGGGGCCGCGGCTGCTGGGGGAGCGGGAGCGGGGCTGCGGCTGCTGCGGGAGTGTGGTACATTGGCGAGACCATGCAGACGCTGCAACAACGAATGAATGGACATCGCGCGACAATCACCAGGCAGGAATGTTCCCTTCCAGTCGGGGAACACTTCAGCAGTCAAGGGCATTCAGCCTCTGATCTCCGGGTAAGCGTTCTCCAAGGCGGCCTTCAGGACGCGCAACAACACAGAATCGCCGAGCAGAAGCTTATAGCCAAGTTCCGCACACATGAGTGCGGCCTCAACCGGGACCTGGGATTCATGTCGCATTACATTCATCCCCCACCATCTGGCCTGCGAAATCCTACCAACTGTCCTGGCTTGGTACAATTCACACTCTTTAACCTGGGGTTACCTCATCTCTGGATCTGTAAAGATTTAATCACCTGCTAATGCTCGCATTCCAAGCATTGGCTGGCAGCTTTGAATCTGTCTATATATCTGTTTCTGGAGCATACCTCTTCATTCACCTGAGGAAAGAGCAGCGCTTCGAAAGCTAGTGACATCGAAACAAACCTGTTGGACTTTAACCTGGTGTTGTAAGACTTCTTTCTGCGCTCACCCCAGTTCAACGCCGGCATCTCCACATCATCTGTAAATACAGATATTCTACACAGGGACCACAGTAAATAATGATATTCTACCCAGGGACCACTGTAAATAATGATATTGTATGCCGGGGCCTCTGTTAATATTTATAAATAACCAAGGGACCACTGTAAATAAAGAAATGCCACCCAGGGACCATTGTAAATAAGATATACTGCACAGGGACCACTGTCAATAATGATATACCAGCCAGTGACCACTGTAAATAAAGGTACACCACCCAGGGACCACTGTAAATAAAGATAAACCACCCAGGGACCATTGTAAATAATAATAACCTACCCAGGAACCACTGTAAATAAGATATACTGCACAGGGACCACTGTCAATAATGATATACCAGCCAGTGACCACTGTAAATAAAGAAATACCACCCAGGGACCACTGTAAATAAAATTATACCACCCAGGGACTATTGTAAATAATGATATACTACACAGTGGCCACTGTAAATAATGATATACAACCCAGTGGCCACTGTAAATAAAGGTATCACGCCCTGGAACCACTGTAATTAAAGACTTTCTATACAAGGACCACTGTAAATAATGATATACTACCCAGGGACCACTGCATATAATGATATACTATCCAGTGATCATTGTAAATAATGATATACTACCCAGGGACCACTGCAGATAATGATATACTGCACACAGCCACTGTAAATAATGGCATACCACCCAGGGACCACAGTAAATAATGATGTGCTACCCAGGGACCACTGTAAAGAATGATATACTACCAGGGACCACTGTAAATAAAGATATTCTACACAGGGACAACTGTAAATAGTGATATAATACTGAGGGACAACTGTAAATAATGATATTCTACCCAGGGGCTACTGTAAATAATGAGGTACTACACAGGGGTCACTGTAAATAATGATGTACTACACAGGGGTCACTGTAAATACTGATATTCTACACAGGGGCCACTGTAACTAATGATATACTACCCAGCGACAACTGTAAATAATGATGTACTACACAGGGGTCACTGTAAATACTGATTTACTACCCAGTGACCGCTGGAGATAAAGATATACTACCCAGGGACCACTGTAAAGAATGATACACTACCAGGGACCACTGTAAATAATGATATTCTACCCAGGGACCACTGTAAATAATGATATACTACCAGGGACCACAGTAAGTAATTATGTACTACCCAGGGACCACTGTAAAGAATGATACACTACCAGGGACCACTGTAAATAATGATATTCTACCCATGGAGCACTGTAAATAATTATATACTACGCATGGACCACGGCAAATTAAGATATGCTATCCAGGGACAACTGTAGATAATGATATTCAACCTAGGTACCACTGTAAATAAAGATATACTGCCCAGGGACAACTGTAGATAATGACATTCTACGCAGGGACCACTGTAAATAATGACATAGTACCTAGGTACCACTGTAAATAAAGATATACTGCCCAGGGACAACTGTAGATAATGACATTCTACACAGGGACCACTGTAAATAATGATATACCACCGAGTGAACACTGTAAATCATGATACTCTACCCAGGGACCACAGTAAATCATAGATCATAGAATTTACAGTGCAGAAGGAGGCCATTCGGCCCATCGAGTCTGCCCGGCTCTTGGAAAGAGCACCCTATCCAAGTCCACATCTCCACCCTATCCCCATAAGCGAGTAACGCCACCCAACACTAAGGGAAATTTTGGACACTAAGGCAATTTCTGATGGCCAATTCACCTAAACTGCAAATCATTGGACTGTGGGAGGAAACCGGAGCACCCGGAGGAAACCCACGCACACACGGGGAGGATGTGCAGACTCCGCACAGACAGTGACCCAAGCCGGGAATCGAACCTGGGACCCTGGAGCTGTGAAACAATTGTGCTATCCACTATGCTACCGTGCTGCACACTAAATGATATAGTGGTGCTAAATGATATAATAATATACCGTGCTGCCCACTAAATGATACAGTATAATGATATACTTCCCAGGGACCACTGTAAATAAAGATAAACCACCCAGGGACCACTGTAAATAAAGATAAACCACCCAGGGACCACTGTAAATAAAGATACACCACCCAGGGACCACTGTAAATAAAGATAAACCACCCAGGGACCACTGTAAATAAAGATAAATCACCCGGGGACCACTGTAAATAAAGAGAAACCACACAGAGACCACTGTAAATAAAGATAAACAACCCGGGACCACTGTAAATAAAGATAAAGCACCCAGGGACCACTGTAAATAAAGATAAACCACGCAGAGACCACTGTAAATAAAGATAAACCACCCAGAGACCACTGTAAATAAAGATAAACTACCCAGAGACCACTGTAAATAAAGATAAACCACCCAGAGACCACTGTAAATAAAGATAAACCACCCAGGAACCACTGTAAATAAAGATAAACCACATGGGGACCACTGTAAATATAGATAAACCACCCAGGGACCACTGTAAATAAAGATAAACCACCCAGGAACCACTGTAAATAAAGATAAACCACATGGGGACCACTGTAAATAAAGATAAACCACCCGGGGACCACTGTAAATAAAGATAAACCACCCAGGGACCACTGTAAATAAAGATAAACTACCCAGAGACCACTGTAAATAAAGATAAACCACCCAGAGACCACTGTAAATAAAGATAAACCAATCATGAACCACTGTAAATAAAGATAAACCACATGGGGACCACTGTAAATATAGATAAACCAGCCAGGGACCACTGTAAATAAAGATAAACCACCCAGAGACCACTGTAAATAAAGGTAAACCACCCAGGGACCACTGTAAATAAAGATATACCTCCCAGGGACCACTGTAAATAAAGATAAACCACCCAGGGACCACTGTAAATAAAGATAAAGCACCCAGGGACCACTGTAAATAAAGATAAACCACCCAGGGACCACTGTAAATAAAGATAAACCACCCAGGGACCACTGTAAATAAAGATAAACCACCCAGGGACCACTGTAAATAAAGAGAAACCACACAGGGACCACTGTAAATAAAGAGAAACCACCCAGAGACCACTGTAAATAAAGATAAACCACCCAGGGACCACTGTAAATAAAGATAAACCACACAGAGACCACTGTAAATAAAGATAAACCACACAGGGACCACTGTAAATAAAGATACACCACCCAGGGACCACTGTAAATAAAGATAAACCACCCAGGAACCACTGTAAATTAAGATAAACCACCCAGGGACCACTGTAAATAAAGATAAACCACCCGGGGACCACTGTAAATAAAGATAAACCACCCAGAGACCACTGTAAATGAAGATAAACCACCCAGAGACCACTGTAAATAAAGATAAACCACCCAGGGACCACTGTAAATAAAGATAAACCACCCGTGAACCACTGTAAATAAAGATCAACCACCCAGGGACCACTGTAAATAAAGATAAACCACCCAGGGACCACTGTAAATAAAGATAAACCACCCAGGGACCACTGTAAATAAAGATAAACCACCCAGGAACCACTGTAAATAAAGATAAACAACCCAGGGACCACTGTAAATAAAGATAATCCACCCAGAGACCACTGTAAATAAAGATACACCACCCAGGGACCACTGTAAATAAAGATAAACCACCCAGGGACCACTGTAAATAAAGATAAATCACCCGGGGACCACTGTAAATAAAGAGAAACCACACAGAGACCACTGTAAATAAAGATAAACAACCCGGGACCACTGTAAATAAAGATAAAGCACCCAGGGACCACTGTAAATAAAGATAAACCACGCAGAGACCACTGTAAATAAAGATAAACCACCCAGAGACCACAGTAAATAATGATAAACTACCCAGAGAGCACTGTAAATAAAGATAAACCACCCAGAGACCACTGTAAATAAAGATAAACCACCCAGGAACCACTGTAAATAAAGATAAACCACATGGGGACCACTGTAAATATAGATAAACCACCCAGGGACCACTGTAAATAAAGATAAACCACCCAGGAACCACTGTAAATAAAGATAAACCACATGGGGACCACTGTAAATAAAGATAAACCACCCGGGGACCACTGTAAATAAAGATAAACCACCCAGGGACCACTGTAAATAAAGATAAACTACCCAGAGACCACTGTAAATAAAGATAAACCACCCAGAGACCACTGTAAATAAAGATAAACCACCCATGAACCACTGTAAATAAAGATAAACCACATGGGGACCACTTTAAATATAGATAAACCACCCAGGGACCACTGTAAATAAAGATAAACCACCCAGAGACCACTGTAAATAAAGATAAACCACCCAGGGACCACTGTAAATAAAGATATACCTCCCAGGGACCACTGTAAATAAAGATAAACCACCCAGGGACCACTGTAAATAAAGATAAAGCACCCAGGGACCACTGTAAATAAAGATAAACCACCCAGGGACCACTGTAAATAAAGATAAACCACCCAGGGACCACTGTAAATAAACATAAACAACCCAGGGACCACTGTAAATAAAGAGAAACCACACAGGGACCACTGTAAATAAAGAGAAACCACCCAGAGACCACTGTAAATAAAGATAAACCACCCAGGGACCACTGTAAATAAAGATAAACCACACAGAGACCACTGTAAATAAAGATAAACAACACAGGGACCACTGTAAATAAAGATACACCACCCAGGGACCACTGTAAATAAAGATAAACCACCCAGGAACCACTGTAAATTAAGATAAACCACCCAGGGACCACTGTAAATAAAGATAAACCACCCGGGGACCACTGTAAATAAAGATAAACCACCCAGAGACCACTGTAAATGAAGATAAACCACCCAGAGACCACTGTAAATAAAGATAAACCACCCAGGGACCACTGTAAATAAAGATAAACCACCCGTGAACCACTGTAAATAAAGATAAACCACCCCGGAACCACTGTAAATAAAGATAAACAACCCAGGGACCACTGTAAATAAAGATAATCCACCCAGAGACCACTGTAAATAAAGATACACCACCCAGGGACCACTGTAAATAAAGATAAACCACCCAGGGACCACTGTAAATAAAGATAAATCACCCGGGGACCACTGTAAATAAAGAGAAACCACACAGAGACCACTGTAAATAAAGATAAACAACCCGGGACCACTGTAAATAAAGATAAACCACCCAGAGACCACTGTAAATAAAGATAAACCACCCAGGAACCACTGTAAATTAAGATAAACCACCCAGGGACCACTGTAAATAAAGATAAACCACCCGGGGACCACTGTAAATAAAGATAAACCACCCAGAGACCACTGTAAATGAAGATAAACCACCCAGAGACCACTGTAAATAAAGATAAACCACCCAGGGACCACTGTAAATAAAGATAAACCACCCGTGAACCACTGTAAATAAAGATAAACCACCCGGGGACCACTGTAAATAAAGATAAACCACCCAGAGACCACTGTAAATGAAGATAAACCACCCAGAGACCACTGTAAATAAAGATAAACCACCCAGGGACCACTGTAAATAAAGATAAACCACCCGTGAACCACTGTAAATAAAGATAAACAACCCAGGAACCACTGTAAATAAAGATAAACAACCCAGGAACCACTGTAAATAAAGAGAAACCACCCAGGGACCACTGTAAATAAAGATAAACAACCCGGGACCACTGTAAATAAAGATAAAGCACCCAGGGACCACTGTAAATAAAGATAAACCACGCAGAGACCACTGTAAATAAAGATAAACCACCCAGAGACCACAGTAAATAATGATAAACTACCCAGAGACCACTGTAAATAAAGATAAACCACCCAGAGACCACTGTAAATAAAGATAAACCACCCAGGAACCACTGTAAATAAAGATAAACCACATGGGGACCACTGTAAATATAGATAAACCACCCAGGGACCACTGTAAATAAAGATAAACCACCCAGGAACCACTGTAAATAAAGATAAACCACATGGGGACCACTGTAAATAAAGATAAACCACCCGGGGACCACTGTAAATAAAGATAAACCACCCATGGACCACTGTAAATAAAGATAAACTACCCAGAGACCACTGTAAATAAAGATAAACCACCCAGAGACCACTGTAAATAAAGATAAACCACCCATGAACCACTGTAAATAAAGATAAACCACATGGGGACCACTTTAAATATAGATAAACCACCCAGGGACCACTGTAAATAAAGATAAACCACCCAGAGACCACTGTAAATAAAGATAAACCACCCAGGGACCACTGTAAATAAAGATATACCTCCCAGGGACCACTGTAAATAAAGATAAACCACCCAGGGACCACTGTAAATAAAGATAAAGCACCCAGGGACCACTGTAAATAAAGATAAACCACCCAGGGACCACTGTAAATATATGATAAACCACCCAGGGACCACTGTAAATAAACATAAACAACCCAGGGACCACTGTAAATAAAGAGAAACCACACAGGGACCACTGTAAATAAAGAGAAACCACCCAGAGACCACTGTAAATAAAGATAAACCACCCAGGGACCACTGTAAATAAAGATAAACCACACAGAGACCACTGTAAATAAAGATAAACAACACAGGGACCACTGTAAATAAAGATACACCACCCAGGGACCACTGTAAATAAAGATAAACCACCCAGGAACCACTGTAAATTAAGATAAACCACCCAGGGACCACTGTAAATAAAGATAAACCACCCGGGGACCACTGTAAATAAAGATAAACCACCCAGAGACCACTGTAAATGAAGATAAACCACCCAGAGACCACTGTAAATAAAGATAAACCACCCAGGGACCACTGTAAATAAAGATAAACCACCCGTGAACCACTGTAAATAAAGATAAACCACCCCGGAACCACTGTAAATAAAGATAAACAACCCAGGGACCACTGTAAATAAAGATAATCCACCCAGAGACCACTGTAAATAAAGATACACCACCCAGGGACCACTGTAAATAAAGATAAACCACCCAGGGACCACTGTAAATAAAGATAAATCACCCGGGGACCACTGTAAATAAAGAGAAACCACACAGAGACCACTGTAAATAAAGATAAACAACCCGGGACCACTGTAAATAAAGATAAACCACCCAGAGACCACTGTAAATAAAGATAAACCACCCAGGAACCACTGTAAATTAAGATAAACCACCCAGGGACCACTGTAAATAAAGATAAACCACCCGGGGACCACTGTAAATAAAGATAAACCACCCAGAGACCACTGTAAATGAAGATAAACCACCCAGAGACCACTGTAAATAAAGATAAACCACCCAGGGACCACTGTAATTAAAGATAAACCACCCGTGAACCACTGTAAATAAAGATAAACCACCCGGGGACCACTGTAAATAAAGATAAACCACCCAGAGACCACTGTAAATGAAGATAAACCACCCAGAGACCACTGTAAATAAAGATAAACCACCCAGGGACCACTGTAAATAAAGATAAACCACCCGTGAACCACTGTAAATAAAGATAAACAACCCAGGAACCACTGTAAATAAAGATAAACAACCCAGGAACCACTGTAAATAAAGAGAAACCACCCAGGGACCACTGTAAATAAAGATAAACCACCCAGGGACCACTGTAAATAAAGATAAACAACCCAGGGACCACTGTAAATAAAGATAAACCACCCAGGGACCACTGTAAATAAAGATAAACCACCCAGGGACAACTGTAAATAAAGATAAACCACCCGGGGACCACTGTAAATAAAGATAAACCACCCAGAGACCACTGTAAATAAAGATAAACCACCCAGAGACCACTGTAAATAAAGATAAACCACCCAGGGACCACTGTAAATTAAGATAAACCACCCAGGGACCACTGTAAATAAAGATAAACCACCCGGGGACCACTGTAAATAAAGATAAACCACCCAGAGACCACTGTAAATGAAGATAAACCACCCAGAGACCACTGTAAATAAAGATAAACCACCCAGGGACCACTGTAAATAAAGATAAACCACCCGTGAACCACTGTAAATAAAGATAAACCACCCCGGAACCACTGTAAATAAAGATAAACAACCCAGGGACCACTGTAAATAAAGATAATCCACCCAGAGACCACTGTAAATAAAGATACACCACCCAGGGACCACTGTAAATAAAGATAAACCACCCAGGGACCACTGTAAATAAAGATAAATCACCCGGGGACCACTGTAAATAAAGAGAAACCACACAGAGACCACTGTAAATAAAGATAAACAACCCGGGACCACTGTAAATAAAGATAAACCACCCAGAGACCACTGTAAATAAAGATAAACCACCCAGGAACCACTGTAAATTAAGATAAACCACCCAGGGACCACTGTAAATAAAGATAAACCACCCGGGGACCACTGTAAATAAAGATAAACCACCCAGAGACCACTGTAAATGAAGATAAACCACCCAGAGACCACTGTAAATAAAGATAAACCACCCAGGGACCACTGTAAATAAAGATAAACCACCCGTGAACCACTGTAAATAAAGATAAACCACCCGGGGACCACTGTAAATAAAGATAAACCACCCAGAGACCACTGTAAATGAAGATAAACCACCCAGAGACCACTGTAAATAAAGATAAACCACCCAGGGACCACTGTAAATAAAGATAAACCACCCGTGAACCACTGTAAATAAAGATAAACAACCCAGGAACCACTGTAAATAAAGATAAACAACCCAGGAACCACTGTAAATAAAGAGAAACCACCCAGGGACCACTGTAAATAAAGATAAACCACCCAGGGACCACTGTAAATAAAGATAAACAACCCAGGGACCACTGTAAATAAAGATAAACCACCCAGGGACCACTGTAAATAAAGATAAACCACCCAGGGACAACTGTAAATAAAGATAAACCACCCGGGGACCACTGTAAATAAAGATAAACCACCCAGAGACCACTGTAAATAAAGATAAACCACCCAGAGACCACTGTAAATAAAGATAAACCACCCAGGGACCACTGTAAATAAAGATAAACCACCCAGGGACAACTGTAAATAAAGATAAACCACCCGGGGACCACTGTAAATAAAGATAAACCACCAGAGACCACTGTAAATAAAGATAAACCACCCAGAGACCACTGTAAATAAAGATAAACCACCCAGGAACCACTGTAAATAAAGATAAACCACCCAGGGTCCACTGTAAATAAAGATAAACCACCCGGGGACCACTGTAAATAAAGATACACCACCCAGGGACCACTGTAAATAAAGATAAACCACCCAGGGACCACTGTAAATAAAGATAAATCACCCGGGGACCACTGTAAATAAAGAGAAACCACACAGAGACCACTGTAAATAAAGATAAACAACCCGGGACCACTGTAAATAAAGATAAAGCACCCAGGGACCACTGTAAATAAAGATAAACCACGCAGAGACCACTGTAAATAAAGATAAACCACCCAGAGACCACAGTAAATAATGATAAACTACCCAGAGACCACTGTAAATAAAGATAAACCACCCAGAGACCACTGTAAATAAAGATAAACCACCCAGGAACCACTGTAAATAAAGATAAACCACATGGGGACCACTGTAAATATAGATAAACCACCCAGGGACCACTGTAAATAAAGATAAACCACCCAGGAACCACTGTAAATAAAGATAAACCACATGGGGACCACTGTAAATAAAGATAAACCACCCGGGGACCACTGTAAATAAAGATAAACCACCCAGGGACCACTGTAAATAAAGATAAACTACCCAGAGACCACTGTAAATAAAGATAAACCACCCAGAGACCACTGTAAATAAAGATAAACCACCCATGAACCACTGTAAATAAAGATAAACCACATGGGGACCACTTTAAATATAGATAAACCACCCAGGGACCACTGTAAATAAAGATAAACCACCCAGAGACCACTGTAAATAAAGATAAACCACCCAGGGACCACTGTAAATAAAGATATACCTCCCAGGGACCACTGTAAATAAAGATAAACCACCCAGGGACCACTGTAAATAAAGATAAAGCACCCAGGGACCACTGTAAATAAAGATAAACCACCCAGGGACCACTGTAAATAAAGATAAACCACCCAGGGACCACTGTAAATAAACATAAACAACCCAGGGACCACTGTAAATAAAGAGAAACCACACAGGGACCACTGTAAATAAAGAGAAACCACCCAGAGACCACTGTAAATAAAGATAAACCACCCAGGGACCACTGTAAATAAAGATAAACCACACAGAGACCACTGTAAATAAAGATAAACAACACAGGGACCACTGTAAATAAAGATACACCACCCAGGGACCACTGTAAATAAAGATAAACCACCCAGGAACCACTGTAAATTAAGATAAACCACCCAGGGACCACTGTAAATAAAGATAAACCACCCGGGGACCACTGTAAATAAAGATAAACCACCCAGAGACCACTGTAAATGAAGATAAACCACCCAGAGACCACTGTAAATAAAGATAAACCACCCAGGGACCACTGTAAATAAAGATAAACCACCCGTGAACCACTGTAAATAAAGATAAACCACCCCGGAACCACTGTAAATAAAGATAAACAACCCAGGGACCACTGTAAATAAAGATAATCCACCCAGAGACCACTGTAAATAAAGATACACCACCCAGGGACCACTGTAAATAAAGATAAACCACCCAGGGACCACTGTAAATAAAGATAAATCACCCGGGGACCACTGTAAATAAAGAGAAACCACACAGAGACCACTGTAAATAAAGATAAACAACCCGGGACCACTGTAAATAAAGATAAACCACCCAGAGACCACTGTAAATAAAGATAAACCACCCAGGAACCACTGTAAATTAAGATAAACCACCCAGGGACCACTGTAAATAAAGATAAACCACCCGGGGACCACTGTAAATAAAGATAAACCACCCAGAGACCACTGTAAATGAAGATAAACCACCCAGAGACCACTGTAAATAAAGATAAACCACCCAGGGACCACTGTAAATAAAGATAAACCACCCGTGAACCACTGTAAATAAAGATAAACCACCCGGGGACAACTGTAAATAAAGATAAACCACCCAGAGACCACTGTAAATGAAGATAAACCACCCAGAGACCACTGTAAATAAAGATAAACCACCCAGGGACCACTGTAAATAAAGATAAACCACCCGTGAACCACTGTAAATAAAGATAAACAACCCAGGAACCACTGTAAATAAAGATAAACAACCCAGGAACCACTGTAAATAAAGAGAAACCACCCAGGGACCACTGTAAATAAAGATAAACCACCCAGGGACCACTGTAAATAAAGATAAACAACCCAGGGACCACTGTAAATAAAGATAAACCACCCAGGGACCACTGTAAATAAAGATAAACCACCCAGGGACAACTGTAAATAAAGATAAACCACCCGGGGACCACTGTAAATAAAGATAAACCACCCAGAGACCACTGTAAATAAAGATAAACCACCCAGAGACCACTGTAAATAAAGATAAACCACCCAGGGACCACTGTAAATAAAGATAAACCACCCAGGGACAACTGTAAATAAAGATAAACCACCCGGGGACCACTGTAAATAAAGATAAACCACCAGAGACCACTGTAAATAAAGATAAACCACCCAGAGACCACTGTAAATAAAGATAAACCACCCAGGGACCACTGTAAATAAAGATAAACCACCCAGGGACCACTGTAAATAAAGATAAACCACCCAGGGACCACTGTAAATAAAGATAAACCACCCAGGGACCACTGTAAATAAAGATAAACCACCCAGGGACCACTGTAAATTAAGATAAACCACCCAGGGAACCACTGTAAATAAAGATAAACCACCCGGGGACCACTGTAAATAAAGATAATCCACCCAGAGACATCTGTAAATGAAGATAAACCACCCAGAGACCACTGTAAATAAAGATAAACCACCCAGGGACCACTGTAAATAAAGATAAACAACCCAGGAACCACTGTAAATAAAGATAAACCACCCAGGGAACCACTGTAAATAAAGATAAACCACCCGGGGACCACTGTAAATAAAGATAATCCACCCAGAGACATCTGTAAATGAAGATAAACCACCCAGAGACCACTGTAAATAAAGATAAACCACCCAGGGACCACTGTAAATAAAGATAAACAACCCAGGAACCACTGTAAATAAAGATAAACAACCCAGGGACCACTGTAAATAAAGATAAACCACCCAGGGACCACTGTAAATGAAGATAAACCACCCAGGGACCACTGTAAATAAAGATAAACCACCCAGGGACCACTGTAAATAAAGATAAACCACCCAGGGACCACTGTAAATAAAGATAAACCACCCAGGGACCACTGTAAATAAAGATAAACCACCCAGGGAACCACTGTAAATAAAGATAAACCACCCGGGGACCACTGTAAATAAAGATAATCCACCCAGAGACCACTGTAAATAAAGATACACCACCCAGGGACCACTGTAAATAAAGATAAACCACCCAGGGACCACTGTAAATAAAGATAAATCACCCGGGGACCACTGTAAATAAAGAGAAACCACCCAGGGACCACTGTAAATAAAGATAAACCACCCAGGGACCACTGTAAATAAAGATAAACCACCCAGGGACCACTGTAAATAAAGATAAACCACCCAGGGAACCACTGTAAATAAAGATAAACCACCCGGGGACCACTGTAAATAAAGATAATCCACCCAGAGACCACTGTAAATAAAGATACACCACCCAGGGACCACTGTAAATAAAGATAAACCACCCAGGGACCACTGTAAATAAAGATAAATCACCCGGGGACCACTGTAAATAAAGAGAAACCACCCAGAGACCACTGTAAATAAAGATAAACAACCCGGGACCACTGTAAATAAAGATAACGCACCCAGGGACCACTGTAAATAAAGATAAACCACCCAGGGACCACTGTAAATAAAGATAAACTACCCAGAGACCACTGTAAATAAAGATAAACCACCCAGAGACCACTGTAAATAAAGATAAACCACCCAGGGACCACTGTAAATAAAGATAAACCACCCAGGGACCACTGTAAATAAAGATAAACCACCCGGGGACCACTGTAAATAAAGATAAACCACACAGGGACCACTGTAAATAAAGATAAACCACCCGGGGACCGCTGTAAATAAAGATAAACCACCCAGAGACCACTGTAAATAAAGATAAACCACCCAGGGACCACAGTAAATAAAGATAAACCACCCGGGGATCACTGTAAATAAAGATAAACCACCCAGGGACCACTGTAAATAAAGATAAACCACCCAGGAACCACTGTAAATAAAGATAAACCACACAGGGACCACTGTAAATAAAGATAAACCACCCAGGGACCACTGTAAATAAAGATAAACCACCCAGGAACCACTGTAAATAAAGATAAACCACCCAGGGTCCACTGTAAATAAAGATAAACCACCCGGGGACCACTGTAAATAAAGATAAACCACCCAGGGACCACTGTAAATAAAGATAAACCACCCAGGGACCACTGTAAATAAAGATAAACCACCCGGGGACCACTGTAAATAAAGATATACCACCCAGGGACCACTGTAAATAAAGATAAACCACCCAGGGACCACTGTAAATAAAGATAAACCACCCAGGGACCACTGTAAATAAAGATAAACCACCCGGGGACCACTGTAAATAAAGATAAACCACCCGGGGACCACTGTAAATAAAGATAAACCACCCAGGGACCACTGTAAATAAAGATAATCCACCCAGAGACCACTGTAAATAAAGATATACCACCCAGAGAGCTTTGTAAATAATGATAAACAACCCGGGAACCACTTTAAATAAGACATACTGCACAGTGCCCACTGTAAATAATGACATTCTAATCAGAGACCACAGTAAATAATGATATACTTCCAGGGATCACTGTAAATAAAGCTATACTGCCGAGGGACCACTGTAAATAAAGTCATACTACCCAGGGACTATTGTAAATAATGATATACTACACAGTGACCACTGTAAATAATATGAAGTCTTACAACACCAGGTTAAAGTGCAACAGGTTTGTTTCGATGTCACTAGCTTTCGGAGCGCTGCTCCTTCCCCAGGTGAATGAAGAGGTCTGTTCCAGAAACACATATATAGACAAATTCAAAGATGCCAAACAATGCTAGGAATGCGAGCATTAGCAGGTGATTAAATCTTTACAGATCCAGAGATGGGGTAACCCCAGGTTAAAGAGGTGTGAATTGTACCAAGCCAGGACAGTTGGTAGGATTTTGCAGGCCAGATGGTGGGGGATGAATGTAATGCGATATGAATCCCAGGTCCCGGTTGAGGCCGCACTCATGTGTGTGGAACTTGGCTATAAGTTTCTGCTCGGCGATTCTGCGTTGTCGCGGGTCCTGAAGGCCGCCTTGGAGAACGCTTACCCGGAGATCAGAGGCTGAATGCCCTTGACTGCTGAAGTGTTCCCCGACTGGAAGGGAACATTCCTGCCTGATGATTGTTGCGCGATGTCCGTTCATTCGTTGTCGCAGCGTCTGCATGGTCTCACCAATGTACCACGCTTCAGGACATCCTTTCCTGCAGCGTATGAGGTAGACAACGTTGGCCGAGTCGCACGAGTATGTACTGCGTACCTGGTGGGTGGTGTTCTCACGTGTAATAGTGGTATCCATATCAATGATCTGGCACGTCTTGCAGAGATTGCCCTGACAGGGTTGTGTGGTGTCGTGGTCACTGTTCTGAAGACTGGGTAGTTTGCTGCAAACAATGGTTCGGTTGAGGTTGTGCGGTTGTTTGAAGGCAAGTAGTGGGGGTGTGGGGATGACCTTGGCAAGATCTTCATCGTCATCAATGACGTGTTGAAGGCTGTCAAGAAGTTCTGCACACATGAGTGCGGCCTCAACCGGGACCTGGGATTCATGTCGCATTACATTCATCCCCCACCATCTGGCCTGCGAAATCACACCAACTGTCCTGGCTTGGTACAATTCACACCTCTTTAACCTGGGGTTACCCCATCTCTGGATCTATAAAGATTTAATCACCTGCTAATGCTCGCATTCCTAGCATTGTTTGGCATCTTTGCATTTGTCTATATATGTGTTTCTGGAACAGACCTCTTCATTCCCCTGAGGAAGGAGCAGCGCTCCGAAAGCTAGTGACATCGAAACAAACCTGTTGGACTTTAACCTGGTGTTGTAAGACTTCGTACTGTGCCCACCCCAGTCCAACGCCGGCATCTCCACATCACTGTAAATAATGATATTCTAACCAGAGACAACTGTAAATAATGATATATTGCCCAGGGACCACTGTAAACAATGATATCCTGATCAGGGATCACTGTAAATTATGACATACAGCCTAGGTACCCATGTAAAAATTATATACTGCCCAGGGACCGCTGTAAATAATGATATACCAGCCAGTGACCACTGTAAATAATGATATTCTAATCAGAGACAACTGCAAATAATGATATATTACCCAGGGACCACTGTAAATAATGATATACTATCAGCGACTACTGTAAATAAAGACATACTACACAGGGACCACTGTAAATAATGATATACTACCCAGGGACCACTGTAAATAATGATCTACTACCCAGGGACCACTTTAAATAATTATTTACTACCCAGTGACCACTGCAAAGAATGATATACTACCAGGAACCACTGTAAATAGAGGTACACTCCCAGGGACCATTGTAAATAAAGACATACTACACAGGGACCACTGTAAATAATTATTTACTACCCAGTGACCACTGTAAATAATTATATACTACCCTGGGACCACTATAAATAATGATACGTTGTCCAGAAACCACTGTAAATAATGTTAAACTATGCAGGGAACACTGAAAATAATGATATACAGCACAGGGGCCAATTTAAATAATTATATTTTACTCAGGGACAACAGTAAATAATGATATTCTACACCGGGACCAGTGTAAATAATGATATACTGCACAGGGACCACTGAAAATAATGAAATACTGCCCAGGGACCACTGTAAATAATGATATTCTACCCAGGGTGAAATGCAAATAATAATGTACTACACAGGCACAACTGTAAATAATGACATTCAGACCGGGGACCACTGTAAATGCTGATATTCTACCAGGGACTACAGTAAATAATGACTTACTACCCAGGGACCACTGCAGAAAATAATATACTACCGATGGACAACTATTAATAATGGTGAAGTGCCCATGGAACGCTGTAACTAATGATATTCTACCAAGGAACCACTGTAAATAATGATATACTGCCCAGGGGCAACTGTAAACAATGATATTCTACCCAGTGACCACTGTAAATAATGATATACTACCTAGGGACCACTGTAAATAATGATATTCTACACAGGGACCACTGTAAATAATGACAGACTGCCCAGGGACCTCTGTAAATAATTATATACTCACCAGGGACTACAATAAATAATGTTATACTACTCAGGGACCACTGTAAATAAAGATATACTGCCCAGGGACCACTGTAAATAAAGACTTACTGCCCAGGGTCCACTGTAAATGATGATATACTACCCAGGGACCACTGTAAAGAATGATATACACCCCAGGGACCACTGTAAATAATGATATACTACCCAGGGACCACTGTAAATAATGATATGCTACCCAGGGACAACTGGAAATTGTGATATACTGCTCAGGGACCACTGCAAATAATGATGTACTGCACAGGGATCCCTGTAAATAACGAATCACTACCAGGGTCCCACTGTAAATAATGGTATACAACCTAGGGCCCACTGTCAATAATGATATACTGCCCATGGCCCACTGTAAATAATGATATACTGCCCAGGGACCACTGTAAATAATGATATACTCCCCAGGGACCACTGTAAATAAAGATATACTGCCCAGGGTCCATTGCAAACATGATATACTACACAGGGACCACTGTAAATAATGATATACTGCCCAGGGACTACTGCATATAATGGTATACTGCCCAGGGACCACCGTAAATAATGATATACTTTCCACGGTTCAATGTAAATAATGATATACACCCGAGGGACCACTGTAATTATTCATGTACTACCCAAGGACCACTGTAAGTAATAACAAACGGCCCAGGGACCAGTGTAGGTAATGATATTCGACCCAGGGACCACTGTAAATAATGATATTCTACTCAGGCACCACAGTAAATAATGAGATACTACACAGGGACCACAGTAAATAATGAGATAATACCCAGGGACCACTGTAAATAATGCTATACTACCCAGGGAACACTGTAAATAATGAGATACTACCCAGGGACCACTGTAAATAATGACATTCTACCCAGGGACCACTGTAAATAATGATATTCTACACAGGGACCACTGTAAATAATCATCCACTGTCAAGAGACCACTGTAAATAATGATATACTGCCGAGGGACCACTGTCACTAATGAAATACTGTCCAGTGATCACTGTAAATGATGTTACCGACCCAAGGCCAATGTAAACAATTACATACTACCCAGGGACCACTGTCAATAATGGTATGCCACCCTGGAACCTTTGTTAATAATGGGATACTACCCAGTGACCACGGTAAATACTGACATACTACCCAGGGACCACTGTAAATAATCATATACTACCCTGGAACCATTGTAAATAATGGGATACTACCCAGTGACCACGGTAAATAATGACATACTACACAGGGACCACTGTAAATAATCATATACTACCCTGGAACCATTGTAAATAATGGGATACTACCCAGTGACCACGGTAAATAATGACATACTACACAGGACCACTGTAAATAATGATATACTACCCTTGGACCACTGTAAATAATGATATACTATCCAGGGACCACTGTAAATAATGATATATTTCCCAGAGACCACTGTAAATAATGATATACGACCCAGGACTACTGTCAATAATGATATACTATGCAGAATCCACTGTAGATTAAGAGGTACTACACAGGGCACACTATAAATGATGACATAATGTCCAGGTACCACTGTAAATAATGATATATTTCCCAGAGACCACTGTAAACAATGATATCCCACCCACGGACTACTGTCAATAATGATATACTATCCAGAATCCACTGTAAATTAAGAGGTACTACACAGGGCACACTATAAATGATGACATAATGTCCAGGGACCACTGTAAATCATGATGTATCACTCTGGGACCACTGTAGATAATACTACACTACACTGGGACCACTGTAAAGGATGATATACTACCCAGTGACCTGTGTAAATAATGACATACTACCCAGGGACCAGTGTAAATAATGATATACTTCCCAGGAACCGCGGTCAATGATGATATACTACCCAGAGCCCTCTGTGATTAATGATATATTGCCCTGGGACCACTGTAAATAATGATATACTACCCAGGGACCACTGTAAGGAATGGTATACTGCCCAGGGACCACTGTGCTTCATGATATATTGCCCAGGGACCACTGTAAATAATCATATACTGCCCATGGACCACTGTGAATAAAGATGTACTGCACAGTGCACACTATAATTGATGACATACTGTCCAGGGACCACTGTAAATCATGATATACCACCCTGGGACCACTGTAAATAACGATATATTACGCAGGGACCACTGTAGAAAATAATATACTACCCAGGGACCACTGTAAATAATGATATCCTACCCAGGGACAACTGTAAATAATGATATACTGCTCAGGGACCACTGTAAATAATGAAATACCACCAGGGGCCCTCTGTAAATAATGATATACAACGCAGGGACGACTGTATATTGGATATGATACCCAGGGTCCACTGTAAGTAATGAGATACTCCCCAGGGAACACTGTAAATAAAGATATACTGCCCACGGTCCACTGAAAATAATGATATACTGCCCTGGCGCCACTGTAAATAATGAAATACTATCCAGTGACCACTGTAAATGATGATAACTACCCACAGCCAATGTAAATAATAGTATACTACATCGACCAGTGTAAATAAGGATATAATACAAAGGGACAACTGTTCATAACGATTTACTCCCCAGGGATCACTGTAAATAATGATGTACTACCCAGGGATCACGGTAAGTAATGATGTACTACCCAGGGATCACGGTAAATAATGATGTACTACCCAGGGATCACGGTAAATAATGATGTACTACCCTGGGACCACTGTAAATAATGATATGCTACCGAGGGACCATTGTAGATACTGATATACTATCCAGGAACCACTGTAAATAATGATGTACTACCCAGGGACCATTGTAGATACTGATATTCTACCCAGGGTCCACTGTAAATATTGATATACTATCCAAGTACCACAGTAAATAATAAGTAATATCCCAGGACCAATGTAAATAATGATATTCTACCCAGGGTCCACTAAATATTGATATACTATCCAAGTACCACAGTAAATAGTGATTTACTATCCTGGGACTACTGTAGATAATGGTATACTACCCAGTGACCACTGTAAATAATGACATACTTTCCACGGTCCACTGTAAATAATCATATACACCCCAGGGACCACTGTAAATATTCATATACTACCCAAGGACCACTGTAAGTTATAACAAACTGCTCAGGGACCAGTGTAGATAATGATATCGACCCAGGGACCACTGTAAAGAATGATATTCTACCCAGGAACCACTGTAAATAATGATGTACTACCCAGGGTACATTGTAAATAATGATATTCTACCCGTGGTCCACTGTAAATATTGATATGCTCTCCAATAACCACAGTAAATAATAATTAATATCACAGGAGCCAGTGTAAATAATGATATTCTACCCAGGGACCACTGTAAATATTGAGACATTATCCAGGGACCATTGTAAACATATAGAACATAGAACAATACAGCGCAGTACAGGCCCTTCGGCCCACGATGTTGCACCGAAACAAAAGCCATCTAACCTACACTATGCCATTATCATCCATATGTTTATCCAATAAACTTTTAAATGCCCTCAATGTTGGCGAGTTC
Source organism: Scyliorhinus torazame (assembly GCF_047496885.1). Lineage (NCBI taxonomy): Eukaryota > Metazoa > Chordata > Chondrichthyes > Carcharhiniformes > Scyliorhinidae > Scyliorhinus > Scyliorhinus torazame. Next base: position 1,163,518 of record NW_027307768.1, read on the forward strand.
ACTACTGTAGCAGGTAGGGCATTCCACGGCCTCACTACTCTTTGCGTAAAGAACCTACCTCTGACCTCTGTCCTATATCTATTACCCCTCAGTTTAAAGTTATGTCCCCTCGTGCCAGCCATATCCATCCGCGGGAGAAGGCTCTCACTGTCCACCCTATCCAACCCCCTGATCATTTTGTATGCCTCTATTAAGTCTCCTCTTAACCTTCTTCTCTCCAACGAAAACAACCTCAAGTCCGTCAGCCTTTCCTCATAAGATTTTCCCTCCATAACCAGGCAACATCCTGGTAAATCTCCTCTGCACCCGCTCCAAAGCCTCCACGTCCTTCCTATAATGCCACGTCCTTCCTATCATTTTTTACCAGAATGTTGCCTGGTATGGAGGGCATAAGCTATGAGGAGCGATTGAATAAACTCGGTTTGTTCTCACTGGAACGAAGGAGGTTGAGGGGCGACCTGATAGAGGTATACAAAATTATGAGGGGCATAGACAGAGTGGATAGTCACAGGCTTTTCCCCAGGGTAGAGGGGTCAATCACTAGGGGGCATAGGTTTAAGGTGAGAGGGGCAAAGTTTAGAGTAGATGTACGAGGCAAGTTTTTTACGCAGAGGGTAGTGGGTGCCTGGAACTCACTACCGGAGGAGGTAGTGGAGGCAGGGACGATAGGGACATTTAAGGGGCATCTTGACAAATATATGAATAGGATGGGAATAGAAGGATACGGACCCAGGAAGTGTAGAAGATTGTAGTTTAGTCGGGCAGTATGGTCGGCACGGGCTTGGAGGGCCGAAGGGCCTGTTCCTGTGCTGTACATTTCTTTGTTCTTTGTTTTGTAATGCGGTGACCAGAACTGTACGCAACACTCCAAATGCGGCCGGACCAGAGTTCTGTACAGCTGCAACATGACCTCCCGACTCCGGAACTCAATCCCTCTACCAATAAAGGCCAACACTCCATAGGCCTTCTTCACAACCCTATCAACCTGGGTGGCAACTTTCAGGGATCTATGTACATGGACACCTAGATCCCTCTGCTCAGCCACACTTTCAAGAACTTTACCATTAGCCAAATATTCCGCATTCCTGTTATTCCTTCCAAAGTGAATCACCTCACACTTCTCTACATTAAACTCCATTTGCCACCTCTCAGCCCAGCTCTGCAGCTTATCTATATCCCTCTGTAACCTGCTACATCCTTCCACACTATCGACAACACCACCGACTTTAGTATCGTCTGCAAATTTACTCACCCACCCTTCTGCGCCTTCCTCTAGGTCATTGATAAAAATGACAAACAGCAACGGCCCCAGAACAGATCCTTGTGGTACTCCACTTGTGACTGTACTCCATTCTGAACATTTCCCATCAACCACCACCCTCTGTCTTCTTTCAGCTAGCCAATTTCTGATCCACATCTCTAAATCACCCTCAATCCCCAGCCTCCGTATTTTTTGCAATAGCCTACCGTGGGGAACCTTATCAAACGCTTTGCTGAAATCCATATACACCACATCAACTGCTCTACCCTCGTCTACCTGTTCAGTCACCTTCTCAAATAACTCAATAAGGTTTGTGAGGCATGACCTACCCTTCACAAAGCCATGCTGACTATCCCTGATCATATTATTCCTATCTAGATGATTATAAATCTTGTCCCTTATAATCCCCTCCAAGACTTTACCCACTACAGACGTGAGGCTCACTGGTCTATAGTTGACGGGGTTGTCTCTGCTCCCCTTTTTGAACAAAGGGACCACATTTGCTGTCCTCCAGTCCTCTGGCACTATTCCAGTAGTCAATGATGACATAAAAATCAAAGCCAAAGGTCCAGCAATCTCTTCCCTGGCCTCCCATAGAATCCTAGGATAAATCCCATCAGGTCCCGGGGACGTATCTATTTTCAGCCTGTCCAGAATTGCCAACACCTCTTCCCTACGTACCTCAATGCCATCTATTCTATTAGCCTGGGGCTCAGCATTCTCCTCCACAACATTATCTTTTTCCTGAGTGAATACTGACGAAAAATATTCATTTAGTATCTCGCCTCTCTCTTCAGACTCCACACACAATTTCCCATCCCTGTCCTTGACTGGTCCTACTCTTTCCCTAGTCATTCGCTTATTCCTGACATACCTATAGAAAGCTTTTGGGTTTTCCTTGATCCTTCCTGCCAAATACTTCTCATGTCCCCTCCTTGCTCGTCTTAGCTCTCTCTTTAGATCCTTCCTCGCTACCTTGTAACTATCCATCGCCCCAACCGAAACATCACACTTCATCTTCACATAGGCCTTCTTCTTCCTCTTAACAAGAGATTCCACTTCCTTGGTAAACCACGGTTCCCTCGCTCGACGCCTTCCTCCCTGTCTGACCGGTACATACTTATCAAGAACACGCAGTAGCTGATCCTTGAACAAGCCCCACTTATCCAGTGTGCCCAACACTTGCAGCCTACTTCTCCACCTTATCCCCCCCAAGTCACGTCTAATGGCATCATAATTGCCCTTCCCCCAGCTATAACTCTTGCCCTGCGGTGTATACTTATCCCTTTCCATCATTAACGTAAACGTCACCGAATTGTGGTCACTGTCCCCAAAGTGCTCTCCTACCTCCAAATCCAACACCTGGCCTGGTTCATTACCCAAAACCAAATCCAACGTGGCCTCGCCTCTTGTTGGCCTGTCAACATATTGTTTCAGGAAACCCTCCTGCACACACTGTACAAAAAACGACCCATCTATTGTACTCGAACTATATATTTTCCAGTCAATATTTGGAAAGTTAAAGTCTCCCATAATAACTACCCTGTTACTTTCGCTCATATCCAGAATCATCTTCGCCATCCTTTCCTCTACATCCCTAGAACTATTAGGAGGCCTATAAAAAACTCCCAACAGGGTGACCTCTCCTTTCCTGTTTCTAACTTCAGCCCATACTACCTCGGAAGAAGAGTCCCCATCTAGCATCCTATCCGCCACCGTAATACTGCTCTTGACTAGCAGCGCCACACCTCCCCCTCTTTTGCCTCCTTCTCTGAGCTTACTAAAACACCTAAACCCCGGAACCTGCAACATCCATTCCTGTCCCTGCTCTATCCATGTCTCCGAAATGGCCACAACATCGAAGTCCCAGGTACCAACCCACGCTGCCAGTTCCCCTACCTTGTTTCGTATACTCCTGGCATTGAAGTAGACACACTTCAAACCACCTACCTGAACGCTGGCCCCCTCCTGCGACGTCAAATCTGTGCTCCTGACCTCAATACTCTCATTCTCCCTTACCCTAAAACTACAATACAGGTTCCCATGCCCCTGCTGCATTAGTTTAAATCCCCCCAAAGAGCACTAACAAATCTACCCACCAGGATATTTGTGCCCCTCAGGTTCAGATGTAGATCTTGTTCACTGTCGGGCACTGTTTCATTGACCCGTATTTAATGTGGGGCTCTGTTTAATTTTACATTGTTCAGTGTAGGGCACTGTTTCATTGTACTGTATTTAATTTCGGGCTCTGTTTAATTTTGCCTTGTTTACTGTAGGTCACTGTTTCATTGTACTGTATTTAATGTCGGGCTGTGTTTAATTTTACATTGTTCAGTGTAGGGCACTGATTCATTGTACCGTATTTAATGTCGGGCTCTGTTTAATGTTACATTGTTCAGTGTAGGGCACTGATTCATTGCACCGTATTTAATGTCGGGCTGTGTTTAATTTTACATTGTTCAGTGTAGGGCACTGATTCATTGTACCGTATTTAATGTCGGGCTCTGTTTAATTTTGCCTTGTTCACTGTAGGGCACTGTTTCATTGTACTGTATTTAATGTCGGGCTGTGTTTAATTACACATTCTTCACTGTAGGGCATTGTTTCATTGTGCTGTATTTAATGTTGGGCTCTGTTTAATTTTACCTTGTTTACTGTCGGGCACTGTTTCATTGTCCCGTATTTAATGTCGGGCTCTGATTAATTTTACATTGTTCAGTGTAGGGCACTGTTTCATTGTACTGTATTTAATGTCGGGCACTGTTAATTGTACATTGTTCACATTAGGGCACTGTTTCATTGTACTGTATTTAATGCCCGGCTCTGTTTAATTTTACCTTGTTCAGTGTAGGGCACTGTTTCATTGTGCTGTATTTAATGTCGGGCTCTGTTTAATGTTACATTGTTCAGTGTAGGACACTGTTTCATTGTACCGTATTTAATGTCGGGCTGTGTTTAATCTTACATTGTTCAGTGTAGGGCACTGTTTCATTGTACTATATTTAATGTCGGGCTGTGTTTAATTTTACATTGTTCAGTGTAGGGCACTGTTTCACTGTACCGTATTTAATGTCGGGCTGTGTTTAAGTTTACATTGTTCAGTGTAGGGCACTGATTCATTGTACTATATTTAATGTCGGGCTGTGTTTAATTTTACATTGTTCAGTGTAGGGCACTGTTTCACTGTACCGTATTTAATGTCGGGCTCTGTTTAATTTTACATTGTTCAGTGTAGGGCACTGTTTCATTGTACTATATTTAATGTCGGGCTGTGTTTAATTTTACATTGTTCAGTGTAGGGCACTGTTTTACGGTACCGTATTTAATATCGGGCTGTGTTTAAGTTTACATTGTTCAGTGTAGGGCACTGATTCATTGTACTATATTTAATGTCGGGCTGTGTTTAATTTTACATTGTTCAGTGTAGGGCACTGTTTCACTGTACCGTATTTAATGTCGGGCTCTGTTTAATTTTACATTGTTCAGTGTAGGGCACTGTTTCATTGTACTGTATTTAATGTCGGGCTCTGTTTAATTTTACATTGTTCAGTGTAGGGCACTGTTTCGTTGTACCGTATTTAATGTCGGGCTGTGTTTAATTTTACCTTGTTCACTGTCGGGCACTGTTTCATTGTCCCGTATTTAATGTCGGGCTCTGATTAGTTTCACATTGTTCAGTGTAGGGCACTGTTTCATTGCACTGTATTTAATGTCGGGCTCTGTTTAATTTTGCCTTGTTTACTGTAGGTCACTGTTTCATTGTACTGTATTTAATGTCGGGCTCTGTTTAATTTTACATTGTTCACTGTAGGGCACTGTTTCATTGCACTGTATTTAATGTCGGGCTCTGTTTAATTTTGCCTTGTTTACTGTAGGTCACTGTTTCATTGTACTGTATTTAATGTCGGGCTCTGTTAATTTTACATTGTTCACTGTAGGGCACTGTTTCATTGTACTGTATTTAATGTCGGGCTCTGATTAATTTTACCTTGTTCGGTGTAGGGCACTGTTTCATTGTACCGTATTTAATGTCGGGCTGTGCTTAATTTTACATTGTTCAGTGTAGGGCACTGTTTCATTGTACCATATTTAATGTCGGGCTTTGTTTAATTTTACCTTGTTCAGTGTAGGGCACTGTTACATTTTACCGTATTTAATGTTGGGCTGTGTTTAATTTTCCTTGTTCGGTGTAGGTCACTGTTTCATTTTACCGTATTTAATGTCGGGCTGTGTTTAATTGTACATTGTTCACTTTAGGGCACTGTTTCATTGTACCGTATTTAATGTCGGGCTGTGTTTAATTTTACATTGTTCAGTGTAGGGCACTGTTTCATTGTGCTGTATTTAATGTTGGGCTCTGTTTAATTTTACCTTGTTCACTGTCGGGCACTGTTTCATTGTCTCGTATTTAATGTCGGGCTCTGATTAGTTTCACATTGTTCAGTGTAGGGCACTGTTTCATTGCACTGTATTTAGTGTCGGGTTCTGTTTAATTTTACCTTGTTTACTGTAGGTCACTGTTTCATTGTACTGTATTTAATGTCGGGCTCTGTTTAATTTTGCCTTGTTTACTGTAGGTCACTGTTTCATTGTACTGTATTTAATGTCGGGCTCTGTTAATTTTACATTGTTCACTGTAGGGCACTGTTTCATTGTACTGTATTTAATGTCGGGCTCTGTTTAATTTTACATTGTTCACTGTAGGGGACTGTTTCATTGCACTGTATTTAATGTCGGGCTCTGTTTAATTTTACCTTGTTCGGTGTAGGGCACTGTTTCATTGTACCGTATTTAATGTCGGGCTGTGTTTAATTTTACCTTGTTCACTGTCGGCACTGTTTCTTTGTACCGTATTTAATGTCGGGCTGTGCTTAATTTTACATTGTTCAGTGTAGGGCACTGATTCATTGTACCGTATTTAATGTCGGGCTGTGCTTAATTTTACATTGTTCAGTGTAGGGCACTGTTTCATTGTACCGTATTTAATGTCGGGCTGTGTTTAATTGTACATTGTTCACTTTAGGGCACTGTTTCATTGTACCGTATTTAATGTCGGGCTGTGTTTAATTTTACCTTGCTCAGTGGAGGGCACTGTTACATTGTACTGTATTTAATGTCGTGCTCTGTTTAATCTTACATTGTTCACTGTAGGGCAGTGTTTCATTGTACCGTATTTAATGTCGGGCTGTGTTTAATTTTACATTGTTCACTGTAGGTCACTGTTTCATTGTACTGTATTTAATGTCAGACTGTGTTTAATTTTACATTCTTCACTGTAGGGCACTGTTTCATTGTGCTGTATTTAATGATGGGGCCTGTTTAATTTTACCTTGTTCACTGTCGGGCACTGTTTCATTGTCCCGTATTTAATGTCGGGCTCTGATTAGTTTTACATTGTTCAGTGTAGGGCACTGTTTCATTGCACTGTATTTAATGTCGGGCTCTGTTTAATTTTGCCTTGTTTACTGTAGGTCACTGTTTCATTGTACTGTATTTAATGTCGGGCTCTGTTAATTTTACATTGTTCACTGTAGGGCACTGTTTCATTGTACTGTATTTAATGTCGGGCTCTGTTTAATTTTACATTGTTCACTGTAGGGCACTGTTTCATTGTACCGTATTTAATGTCGGGCTGTGTTTAATTGTACATTGTTCACTGTAGGGCACTGTTTCATTGTACCGTATTTAATGTCGGGCTTTGTTTAATTTTACCTTGTTCAGTGTAGGGCACAGTTTCATTTTACCGTATTTAATGTCGGGCTGTGTTTAATTGAACATTGTTCACTTTAGGGCACTGTTTCATTGTACCGTATTTAATGTCGGGCTGTGTTTAATTTTACCTTGCTCAGTGGAGGGCACTGTTACATTGTACTGTATTTAATGTCGTGCTCTGTTTAATTTTACATTGTTCACTGTAGGGCACTGTTTCATTGTACCGTATTTAATGTCGGGCTGTGTTTAATTTTACATTGTTCACTGTAGGTCACTGTTTCATTGTACTGTATTTAATGTCGGGCTGTGTTTAATTTTACATTGTTCAGTGTAGGGCACTGTTTCACTGTACCGTATTTAATGTCGGGCTCTGTTTAATTTTACATTGTTCAGTGTAGGGCACTGTTTCATTGTACCGTATTTAATGTCGGGCTGTGTTTAATTGTACACTGTTCACAGTAGGGCACTGTTTCATTGTACCGTATTTAATGTCGGGCTGTGTTTAAGTTTACATTGTTCAGTGTAGGGCACTGTTTCATTGTACCGTATTTACTGTCGGGCTGTGTTTAATTGTACATTGTTCACTGTAGGGCACTGTTTCATTGTACCGTATTTATTGTCGGGCTGTGTTTAATTGTACATTGTTCACTGTAGGGCACTGTTTCATTTTACTGTATTTAATGTCGGGCTCTGTTTAATTTTACCTTGTTCAGTGTAGGGCACTGTTTCATTGTACCGTATTTAATGTCGGGCTGTGTTTAATTTTACATTGTTCAGTGTAGGGCACTCTTTCATTGTACCGTATTTAATGTCGGGCTGTGTTTAATTTTACATTGTTCAGTGTAGGGCACTGTTTCACTGTACCGTATTTAATGTCGGGCTCTGTTTAATTTTACATTGTTCAGTGAAGGGCACTGTTTCATTGTACCGTATTTAATGTCGGGCTCTGTTTAATTTTACATTCTTCACTGTAGGGCATTGTTTCATTGTACTGTATTTAATGTCGGGCTCTGTTTAATTTTACATTGTTCACTGTAGGGCACTGTTTCATTGTACCGTATTTAATGTCGGGCTGTGTTTAATTTTACATTGTTCAGTGTAGGGCACTGTTTCACTGTACCGTATTTAATGTCGGGCTGTGTTTAATTTTACAGTCTTCACTGTAGGGCACTGTTTCATTGTACCGTATTTAATGTCGGGCTGTGTTTTATTTTACCTTGTTCACTGTAGGGCGCTGTTTCATTGTACTGTATTTAATGTCGGGCTGTGTTTTATTTTACATTGTTCACTGTAGGGCACTGATTCATTGTACCGTATTTAATGTCGGGCTCTGTTTAATTTTACATTGTTGCTGGTAGGGCACTGATTCATTGTACCGTATTTAATGTCGGGCTGTGTTTAATTTTACATTGTTCACTGTAGGGCACTGTTTCGTTGTACCGTATTTAATGTCGGGTTCTGTTTAATTTTACCTTGTTCAGTGTAGGGCACTGTAACATTGTACCGTATTTAATGTCGGGCTCTGTTTAATTTTACCTTGTTCAGTGTAGGGCACTGTTTCATTGTACCGTAATTACTGTCGAGCTGTGTTTAATTGTACATTGTTCACTGTAGGGCACTGTTTCATTGTACCGTACTTAATGTCGGGCTGTGTTTAATTGTACATTGTTCATTGTAGGGCACTGTTTCATTGTACCGTATTTAATGTCGGGCTGTGTTTAATTTTACAGTCTTCACTGTAGGGCACTGTTTCATTGTACCGTATTTACTGTCGGGCTGTGTTTAATTGTACATTGTTCACTGTAGGGCACTGTTTCATTGTACCGTATTTATTGTCGGGCTGTGTTTAATTGTACATTGTTCACTGTAGGGCACTGTTTCATTTTACTGTATTTAATGTCGGGCTCTGTTTAATTTTACCTTGTTCAGTGTAGGGCACTGTTTCATTGTACCGTATTTAATGTCGGGCTGTGTTTAATTTTACATTGTTCAGTGTAGGGCACTCTTTCATTGTACCGTATTTAATGTCGGGCTGTGTTTAATTGTACATTGTTCACTGTAGGGCACTGTTTCATTGTACCGTATTTAATGTCGGGATGTGTTTAATTGTGCATTGTTTACTGTAGGGCACTGTTTCATTGTACCGTATTTAATGTCGGGCTGTGTTTAATTTTACATTTTTCACTGTAGGTCACTGTTTCATTGTACTGTATTTAATGTCGGGCTGTGTTTAATTTTACATTGTTCAGCGTAGGGCACTGTTTCACTGTACCGTATTTAATGTCGGGCTCTGTTTAATTTTACCTTGTTCAGTGTAGGGCACTGTAACATTGTACCGTATTTAATGTCGGGCTCTGTTTAATTTTACCTTGTTCAGTGTAGGGCACTGTTTCATTGTACCGTAATTACTGTCGAGCTGTGTTTAATTGTACATTGTTCACTGTAGGGCACTGTTTCATTGTACCGTACTTAATGTCGGGCTGTGTTTAATTGTACATTGTTCATTGTAGGGCACTGTTTCATTGTACCGTATTTAATGTCGGGCTGTGTTTAATTTTACAGTCTTCACTGTAGGGCACTGTTTCATTGTACCGTATTTACTGTCGGGCTGTGTTTAATTGTACATTGTTCACTGTAGGGCACTGTTTCATTGTACCGTATTTATTGTCGGGCTGTGTTTAATTGTACATTGTTCACTGTAGGGCACTGTTTCATTTTACTGTATTTAATGTCGGGCTCTGTTTAATTTTACCTTGTTCAGTGTAGGGCACTGTTTCATTGTACCGTATTTAATGTCGGGCTGTGTTTAATTTTACATTGTTCAGTGTAGGGCACTCTTTCATTGTACCGTATTTAATGTCGGGCTGTGTTTAATTGTACATTGTTCACTGTAGGGCACTGTTTCATTGTACCGTATTTAATGTCGGGCTGTGTTTAATCGTGCATTGTTTACTGGAGGGCACTGTTTCATTGTACCGCATTTAATGTCGGGCTGTGTTTAATTTTACCTTGCTCAGTGGAGGGCGCTGTTACATTGTACTGTATTTAATGTCGTGCTGTGTTTAATTGTACATTCTTCACTGTAGGGCATTGTTTCATTGTACTGTATTTAATGTAGGGCTCTGTTTAATTTTGCCTTGTTTACTGTAGGTCACTGTTTCACTGTACTGTATTTAATGTCGGGCTCTGTTTAATTTTACCTTGTTCAGTGTAGGGCACTGTTTCATTGTACCGTATTTAATGTCGGGCTGTGTTTAATTTTACATTGTTCAGTGTAGGGCACTCTTTCATTGTACCGTATTTAATGTCGGGCTGTGTTTAATTTTACATTGTTCAGTGTAGGGCACTGTTTCACTGTACCGTATTTAATGTCGGGCTCTGTTTAATTTTACCTTGTTCAGTGTAGGGCACTGTTTCATTGTACCGTATTTAATGTCGGGCTGTGTTTAATTTTACATTGTTCAGTGTAGGGCACTCTTTCATTGTACCGTATTTAATGTCGGGCTGTGTTTAATTTTACATTGTTCAGTGTAGGGCACTGTTTCACTGTACCGTATTTAATGTCGGGCTCTGTTTAATTTTACCTTGTTCACTGTAGGGCGCTGTTTCATTGTACTGTATTTAATGTCGGGCTGTGTTTTATTTTACATTGTTCACTGTAGGGCACTGATTCATTGTACCGTATTTAATGTCGGGCTCTGTTTAATTTTACATTGTTGCTGGTAGGGCACTGATTCATTGTACCGTATTTAATGTCGGGCTGTGTTTAATTTTACATTGTTCACTGTAGGGCACTGTTTCGTTGTACCGTATTTAATGTCGGGTTCTGTTTAATTTTACCTTGTTCAGTGTAGGGCACTGTAACATTGTACCGTATTTAATGTCGGGCTCTGTTTAATTTTACCTTGTTCAGTGTAGGGCACTGTTTCATTGTACCGTAATTACTGTCGAGCTGTGTTTAATTGTACATTGTTCACTGTAGGGCACTGTTTCATTGTACCGTACTTAATGTCGGGCTGTGTTTAATTGTACATTGTTCATTGTAGGGCACTGTTTCATTGTACCGTATTTAATGTCGGGCTGTGTTTAATTTTACAGTCTTCACTGTAGGGCACTGTTTCATTGTACCGTATTTACTGTCGGGCTGTGTTTAATTGTACATTGTTCACTGTAGGGCACTGTTTCATTGTACCGTATTTATTGTCGGGCTGTGTTTAATTGTACATTGTTCACTGTAGGGCACTGTTTCATTTTACTGTATTTAATGTCGGGCTCTGTTTAATTTTACCTTGTTCAGTGTAGGGCACTGTTTCATTGTACCGTATTTAATGTCGGGCTGTGTTTAATTTTACATTGTTCAGTGTAGGGCACTCTTTCATTGTACCGTATTTAATGTCGGGCTGTGTTTAATTGTACATTGTTCACTGTAGGGCACTGTTTCATTGTACCGTATTTAATGTCGGGCTGTGTTTAATTGTGCATTGTTTACTGTAGGGCACTGTTTCATTGTACCGTATTTAATGTCGGGCTGTGTTTAATTTTACATTTTTCACTGTAGGTCACTGTTTCATTGTACTGTATTTAATGTCGGGCTGTGTTTAATTTTACATTGTTCAGCGTAGGGCACTGTTTCACTGTACCGTATTTAATGTCGGGCTCTGTTTAATTTTACCTTGTTCAGTGTAGGGCACTGTAACATTGTACCGTATTTAATGTCGGGCTCTGTTTAATTTTACCTTGTTCAGTGTAGGGCACTGTTTCATTGTACCGTAATTACTGTCGAGCTGTGTTTAATTGTACATTGTTCACTGTAGGGCACTGTTTCATTGTACCGTACTTAATGTCGGGCTGTGTTTAATTGTACATTGTTCATTGTAGGGCACTGTTTCATTGTACCGTATTTAATGTCGGGCTGTGTTTAATTTTACAGTCTTCACTGTAGGGCACTGTTTCATTGTACCGTATTTACTGTCGGGCTGTGTTTAATTGTACATTGTTCACTGTAGGGCACTGTTTCATTGTACCGTATTTATTGTCGGGCTGTGTTTAATTGTACATTGTTCACTGTAGGGCACTGTTTCATTTTACTGTATTTAATGTCGGGCTCTGTTTAATTTTACCTTGTTCAGTGTAGGGCACTGTTTCATTGTACCGTATTTAATGTCGGGCTGTGTTTAATTTTACATTGTTCAGTGTAGGGCACTCTTTCATTGTACCGTATTTAATGTCGGGCTGTGTTTAATTGTACATTGTTCACTGTAGGGCACTGTTTCATTGTACCGTATTTAATGTCGGGCTGTGTTTAATTGTGCATTGTTTACTGTAGGGCACTGTTTCATTGTACCGCATTTAATGTCGGGCTGTGTTTAATTTTACCTTGCTCAGTGGAGGGCGCTGTTACATTGTACTGTATTTAATGTCGTGCTGTGTTTAATTGTACATTCTTCACTGTAGGGCATTGTTTCATTGTACTGTATTTAATGTAGGGCTCTGTTTAATTTTGCCTTGTTTACTGTAGGTCACTGTTTCACTGTACTGTATTTAATGTCGGGCTCTGTTTAATTTTACCTTGTTCAGTGTAGGGCACTGTTTCATTGTACCGTATTTAATGTCGGGCTGTGTTTAATTTTACATTGTTCAGTGTAGGGCACTCTTTCATTGTACCGTATTTAATGTCGGGCTGTGTTTAATTTTACATTGTTCAGTGTAGGGCACTGTTTCACTGTACCGTATTTAATGTCGGGCTCTGTTTAATTTTACATTGTTCAGTGAAGGGCACTGTTTCATTGTACCGTATTTAATGTCGGGCTCTGTTTAATTTTACATTCTTCACTGTAGGGCATTGTTTCATTGTACTGTATTTAATGTCGGGCTCTGTTTAATTTTACATTGTTCACTGTAGGGCACTGTTTCATTGTACCGTATTTAATGTCGGGCTGTGTTTAATTGTACATTGTTCACTGTAGGGCACAGTTTCATTGTACCGTATTTAGTGTCGGGCTGTGTTTAATTGTACATTGTTCACTGTAGGGGACTGTTTCATTGTACTGTATTTAATGTCAGGCTCTGTTTAATTTTACCTGGTTCAGTGTAGGGAACTGTTTCATTGTACCGTATTTAATGTCGGGCTGTGTTTAATTTTACATTGTTCAGTGTAGGGCACTGTTTCATTGTACCGTATTTAATGTCGGGCTGTGTTTAATTTTACATTTTTCACTGTAGGTCACTGTTTCATTGTACTGTATTTAATGTCGGGCTGTGTTTAATTTTACATTGTTCAGCGTAGGGCACTGTTTCACTGTACCGTATTTAATGTCGGGCTCTGTTTAATTTTACCTTGTTCAGTGTAGGGCACTGTAACATTGTACCGTATTTAATGTCGGGCTCTGTTTAATTTTACCTTGTTCAGTGTAGGGCACTGTTTCATTGTACCGTAATTACTGTCGAGCTGTGTTTAATTGTACATTGTTCACTGTAGGGCACTGTTTCATTGTACCGTACTTAATGTCGGGCTGTGTTTAATTGTACATTGTTCATTGTAGGGCACTGTTTCATTGTACCGTATTTAATGTCGGGCTGTGTTTAATTTTACAGTCTTCACTGTAGGGCACTGTTTCATTGTACCGTATTTAATGTCGGGCTGTGTTTTATTTTACCTTGTTCACTGTAGGGCGCTGTTTCATTGTACTGTATTTAATGTCGGGCTGTGTTTTATTTTACATTGTTCACTGTAGGGCACTGATTCATTGTACCGTATTTAATGTCGGGCTCTGTTTAATTTTACATTGTTGCTGGTAGGGCACTGATTCATTGTACCGTATTTAATGTCGGGCTGTGTTTAATTTTACATTGTTCACTGTAGGGCACTGTTTCGTTGTACCGTATTTAATGTCGGGTTCTGTTTAATTTTACCTTGTTCAGTGTAGGGCACTGTAACATTGTACCGTATTTAATGTCGGGCTCTGTTTAATTTTACCTTGTTCAGTGTAGGGCACTGTTTCATTGTACCGTAATTACTGTCGAGCTGTGTTTAATTGTACATTGTTCACTGTAGGGCACTGTTTCATTGTACCGTACTTAATGTCGGGCTGTGTTTAATTGTACATTGTTCATTGTAGGGCACTGTTTCATTGTACCGTATTTAATGTCGGGCTGTGTTTAATTTTACAGTCTTCACTGTAGGGCACTGTTTCATTGTACCGTATTTACTGTCGGGCTGTGTTTAATTGTACATTGTTCACTGTAGGGCACTGTTTCATTGTACCGTATTTATTGTCGGGCTGTGTTTAATTGTACATTGTTCACTGTAGGGCACTGTTTCATTTTACTGTATTTAATGTCGGGCTCTGTTTAATTTTACCTTGTTCAGTGTAGGGCACTGTTTCATTGTACCGTATTTAATGTCGGGCTGTGTTTAATTTTACATTGTTCAGTGTAGGGCACTCTTTCATTGTACCGTATTTAATGTCGGGCTGTGTTTAATTGTACATTGTTCACTGTAGGGCACTGTTTCATTGTACCGTATTTAATGTCGGGCTGTGTTTAATTGTGCATTGTTTACTGTAGGGCACTGTTTCATTGTACCGCATTTAATGTCGGGCTGTGTTTAATTTTACCTTGCTCAGTGGAGGGCGCTGTTACATTGTACTGTATTTAATGTCGTGCTGTGTTTAATTGTACATTCTTCACTGTAGGGCATTGTTTCATTGTACTGTATTTAATGTAGGGCTCTGTTTAATTTTGCCTTGTTTACTGTAGGTCACTGTTTCACTGTACTGTATTTAATTTCGGGCTCTGTTTAATTTTACCTTGTTCAGTGTAGGGCACTGTTTCATTGTACCGTATTTAATGTTGGGCTCTGTTTAATTTTACCTTGTTCACTGTCGAGCACTGTTTCATTGTACCGTATTTAATGTTGGGCTCTGTTTAATTTTACCTTGTTCACTGTCGGGCACTGTTTCATTGACCCGTATTTAATGTCGGGCTCTGTTTAATTTTACATTGTTCAGTGGAGGGCACTGATTCATTGCACCGTATTTAATGTCGGGCTGTGTTTAATTTTACATTGTTCAGTGTAGGGCACTGATTCATTGTACCGTATTTAATGTCGGGCTCTGTTTAATTTTACCTTGTTCACTGTCGGCACTGTTTCTTTGTACCGTATTTAATGTCGGGCTGTGCTTAATTTTACATTGTTCAGTGTAGGGCACTGATTCATTGTACCGTATTTAATGTCGGGCTGTGCTTAATTTTACATTGTTCAGTGTAGGGCACTGTTTCATTGTACAGTATTTAATGTCGGGCTGTGTTTAATTGTACATTGTTCACTTTAGGGCACTGTTTCATTGTACCGTATTTAATGTCGGGCTGTGTTTAATTTTACCTTGCTCAGTGGAGGGCACTGTTACATTGTACTGTATTTAATGTCGTGCTCTGTTTAATCTTACATTGTTCACTGTAGGGCAGTGTTTCATTGTACCGTATTTAATATCGGGCTGTGTTTAATTTTACATTGTTCACTGTAGGTCACTGTTTCATTGTACTGTATTTAATGTCAGACTGTGTTTAATTTTACATTCTTCACTAGGGCACTGTTTCATTGTGCTGTATTTAATGATGGGGCCTGTTTAATTTTACCTTGTTCACTGTCGGGCACTGTTTCATTGTCCCGTATTTAATGTCGGGCTCTGATTAGTTTTACATTGTTCAGTGTAGGGCACTGTTTCATTGTACCGTATTTAATGTCGGGCTGTGTTTAATTGTACATTGTTCACTGTAGGGCACTGTTTCATTGTACCGCATTTAATGTCGTGCTCTGTTTAATTTTACATTGTTCACTGTAGGTCACTGTTTCATTGTACTGGTTTTAATGTCGGGCTGTGTTTAATTGTACATTCTTCACTGTAGGGCATTGTTTCATTGTACTGTATTTAATGTAGGGCTCTGTTTAATTTTGCCTTGTTTACTGTAGGTCACTGTTTCACTGTACTGTATTTAATGTCGGGCTCTGTTTAATTTTACCTTGTTCAGTGTAGGGCACTGTTTCATTGTACCGTATTTAATGTCGGGCTCTGTTTAATTTTACCTTGTTCAGTGTAGGGCACTGTTTCATTTTACCGTATTTAATGTCGGGCTGTGTTTAATTTTACATTGTTCACTGTAGGGCATTGTTTCATTGTGCTGTATTTAATGTTGGGCTCTGTTTAATTTTACCTTGTTCACTGTCGGGCACTGTTTCATTGACCCGTATTTAATGTCGGGCTGTGTTTAATTTTACATTGTTCACTGTAGGGCATTGTTTCATTGTGCTGTATTTAATGTTGGGCTCTGTTTAATTTTACCTTGTTCAGTGCAGGGCACTGTTTCATTGTACTGTATTTAATTTTGGGCTCTGTTTAATTTTACATTGTTCAGTGGAGGGCACTGTTTCATTGTACTGTATTTAATTTCGGGCTCTGTTTAATTTTGCCTTGTTTACTGTAGGTCACTGTTTCATTGTACTGTATTTAATGTCGGGCTGTGTTTAATTTTACATTGTTGAGTGTAGGGCACTGATTCATTGTACCGTATTTAATGTCGGGCTCTGTTTAATGCTACATTGTTCAGTGTAGGGCACTGTTTCATTGTACTGTATTTAATGTCGGGCTGTGTTTAATTTCACATTGTTCACTGTAGGGCACTGTTTCATTGTACTGTATTTAATGCCCGGCTCTGTTTAATTTTACCTTGTTCAGTGTAGGGCACTGTTTCATTGTACCGTATTTAATGTCGGGCTGTGTTTAAGTTTACATTGTTCAGTGTAGGGCACTGATTCATTGTACTGTATTTAATGTCGGGCTGTGTTTAATTTTACATTGTTCAGTGTAGGGCACTGTTTCACTGTACCGTATTTAATGTCGGGCTCTGTTTAATTTTACATTGTTCAGTGAAGGGCACTGTTTCATTGTACCGTATTTAATGTCGGGCTCTGTTTAATTTTACATTCTTCACTGTAGGGCATTGTTTCATTGTACTGTATTTAATGTCGGGCTCTGTTTAATTTTACATTGTTCACTGTAGGGCACTGTTTCATTGTACCGTATTTAATGTCGGGCTGTGTTTAATTGTACATTGTTCACTGTAGGGCACAGTTTCATTGTACCGTATTTAGTGTCGGGCTGTGTTTAATTGTACATTGTTCACTGTAGGGGACTGTTTCATTGTACTGTATTTAATGTCAGGCTCTGTTTAATTTTACCTGGTTCAGTGTTGGGAACTGTTTCATTGTACCGTATTTAATGTCGGGCTGTGTTTAATTTTACATTGTTCAGTGTAGGGCACTGTTTCATTGTACCGTATTTAATGTCGGGCTGTGTTTAATTTTACATTTTTCACTGTAGGTCACTGTTTCATTGTACTGTATTTAATGTCGGGCTGTGTTTAATTTTACATTGTTCAGCGTAGGTCACTGTTTCACTGTACCGTATTTAATGTCGGGCTCTGTTTAATTTTACCTTGTTCAGTGTAGGGCACTGTAACATTGTACCGTATTTAATGTCGGGCTCTGTTTAATTTTACCTTGTTCAGTGTAGGGCACTGTTTCATTGTACCGTAATTACTGTCGAGCTGTGTTTAATTGTACATTGTTCACTGTAGGGCACTGTTTCATTGTACCGTACTTAATGTCGGGCTGTGTTTAATTGTACATTGTTCATTGTAGGGCACTGTTTCATTGTACCGTATTTAATGTCGGGCTGTGTTTAATTTTACAGTCTTCACTGTAGGGCACTGTTTCATTGTACCGTATTTACTGTCGGGCTGTGTTTAATTGTACATTGTTCACTGTAGGGCACTGTTTCATTGTACCGTATTTATTGTCGGGCTGTGTTTAATTGTACATTGTTCACTGTAGGGCACTGTTTCATTTTACTGTATTTAATGTCGGGCTCTGTTTAATTTTACCTTGTTCAGTGTAGGGCACTGTTTCATTGTACCGTATTTAATGTCGGGCTGTGTTTAATTTTACATTGTTCAGTGTAGGGCACTCTTTCATTGTACCGTATTTAATGTCGGGCTGTGTTTAATTGTACATTGTTCACTGTAGGGCACTGTTTCATTGTACCGTATTTAATGTCGGGCTGTGTTTAATTGTGCATTGTTTACTGTAGGGCACTGTTTCATTGTACCGCATTTAATGTCGGGCTGTGTTTAATTTTACCTTGCTCAGTGGAGGGCGCTGTTACATTGTACTGTATTTAATGTCGTGCTGTGTTTAATTGTACATTCTTCACTGTAGGGCATTGTTTCATTGTACTGTATTTAATGTAGGGCTCTGTTTAATTTTGCCTTGTTTACTGTAGGTCACTGTTTCACTGTACTGTATTTAATTTCGGGCTCTGTTTAATTTTACCTTGTTCAGTGTAGGGCACTGTTTCATTGTACCGTATTTAATGTCGGGCTCTGTTTAATTTTACCTTGTTCAGTGTAGGGCACTGTTTCATTTTACCGTATTTAATGTCGGGCTGTGTTTAATTTTACATTGTTCACTGTAGGGCATTGTTTCATTGTGCTGTATTTAATGTTGGGCTCTGTTTAATTTTACCTTGTTCACTGTCGAGCACTGTTTCATTGTACCGTATTTAATGTTGGGCTCTGTTTAATTTTACCTTGTTCACTGTCGGGCACTGTTTCATTGACCCGTATTTAATGTCGGGCTCTGTTTAATTTTACATTGTTCAGTGTAGGGCACTGATTCATTGTACCGTATTTAATGTCGGGCTCTGTTTAATTTTACCTTGTTCACTGTCGGCACTGTTTCTTTGTACCGTATTTAATGTCGGGCTGTGCTTAATTTTACATTGTTCAGTGTAGGGCACTGATTCATTGTACCGTATTTAATGTCGGGCTGTGCTTAATTTTACATTGTTCAGTGTAGGGCACTGTTTCATTGTACCGTATTTAATGTCGGGCTGTGTTTAATTGTACATTGTTCACTTTAGGGCACTGTTTCATTGTACCGTATTTAATGTCGGGCTGTGTTTAATTTTACCTTGCTCAGTGGAGGGCACTGTTACATTGTACTGTATTTAATGTCGTGCTCTGTTTAATCTTACATTGTTCACTGTAGGGCAGTGTTTCATTGTACCGTATTTAATGTCGGGCTGTGTTTAATTTTACATTGTTCACTGTAGGTCACTGTTTCATTGTACTGTATTTAATGTCAGACTGTGTTTAATTTTACATTCTTCACTAGGGCACTGTTTCATTGTGCTGTATTTAATGATGGGGCCTGTTTAATTTTACCTTGTTCACTGTCGGGCACTGTTTCATTGTCCCGTATTTAATGTCGGGCTCTGATTAGTTTTACATTGTTCAGTGTAGGGCACTGTTTCATTGTACCGTATTTAATGTCGGGCTGTGTTTAATTGTACATTGTTCACTGTAGGGCACTGTTTCATTGTACCGTATTTAATGTTGGGCTCTGTTTAATTTTACCTTGTTCACTGTCGGGCACTGTTTCATTGTCTCGTATTTAATGTCGGGCTCTGATTAGTTTCACATTGTTCAGTGTAGGGCACTGTTTCATTGCACTGTATTTAGTGTCGGGTTCTGTTTAATTTTACCTTGTTTACTGTAGGTCACTGTTTCATTGTACTGTATTTAATGTCGGGCTCTGTTTAATTTTGCCTTGTTTACTGTAGGTCACTGTTTCATTGTACTGTATTTAATGTCGGGCTCTGTTAATTTTACATTGTTCACTGTAGGGCACTGTTTCATTGTACTGTATTTAATGTCGGGCTCTGTTTAATTTTACATTGTTCACTGTAGGGGACTGTTTCATTGCACTGTATTTAATGTCGGGCTCTGTTTAATTTTACCTTGTTCGGTGTAGGGCACTGTTTCATTGTACCGTATTTAATGTCGGGCTGTGCTTAATTTTACATTGTTCAGTGTAGGGCACTGATTCATTGTACCGTATTTAATGTCGGGCTGTGCTTAATTTTACATTGTTCAGTGTAGGGCACTGTTTCATTGTACCGTATTTAATGTCGGGCTGTGTTTAATTGTACATTGTTCACTTTAGGGCACTGTTTCATTGTACCGTATTTAATGTCGGGCTGTGTTTAATTTTACCTTGCTCAGTGGAGGGCACTGTTACATTGTACTGTATTTAATGTCGTGCTCTGTTTAATCTTACATTGTTCACTGTCGGGCAGTGTTTCATTGTACCGTATTTAATGTCGGGCTGTGTTTAATTTTACATTGTTCACTGTAGGTCACTGTTTCATTGTACTGTATTTAATGTCAGGCTGTGTTTAATTTTACATTCTTCACTGTAGGGCACTGTTTCATTGTGCTGTATTTAATGATGGGGCCTGTTTAATTTTACCTTGTTCACTGTCGGGCACTGTTTCATTGTCCCGTATTTAATGTCGGGCTCTGATTAGTTTTACATTGTTCAGTGTAGGGCACTGTTTCATTGCACTGTATTTAATGTCGGGCTCTGTTTAATTTTGCCTTGTTTACTGTAGGTCACTGTTTCATTGTATTGTATTTAATGTCGGGCTCTGTTAATTTTACATTGTTCACTGTAGGGCACTGTTTCATTGTACTGTATTTAATGTCGGGCTCTGTTTAATTTTACATTGTTCACTGTAGGGCACTGTTTCATTGTACCGTATTTAATGTCGGGCTGTGTTTAATTGTACATTGTTCACTGTAGGGCACTGTTTCATTGTACCGTATTTAATGTCGGGCTTTGTTTAATTTTACCTTGTTCAGTGTAGGGCACAGTTTCATTTTACCGTATTTAATGTCGGGCTGTGTTTAATTGAACATTGTTCACTTTAGGGCACTGTTTCATTGTACCGTATTTAATGTCGGGCTGTGTTTAATTTTACCTTGCTCAGTGGAGGGCACTGTTACATTGTACTGTATTTAATGTCGTGCTCTGTTTAATTTTAGATTGTTCACTGTAGGGCACTGTTTCATTGTACCGTATTTAATGTCGGGCTGTGTTTAATTTTACATTGTTCACTGTAGGTCACTGTTTCATTGTACTGTATTTAATGTCGGGCTGTGTTTAATTTTACATTGTTCAGTGTAGGGCACTGTTTCACTGTACCGTATTTAATGTCGGGCTCTGTTTAATTTTACATTGTTCAGTGTAGGGCACTGTTTCATTGTACCGTATTTAATGTCGGGCTGTGTTTAATTGTACACTGTTCACAGTAGGGCACTGTTTCATTGTACCGTATTTAATGTCGGGCTGTGTTTAAGTTTACATTGTTCAGTGTAGGGCACTGTTTCATTGTACCGTATTTAATGTCGGGCTCTGTTTAATTTTACAGTCTTCACTGTAGGGCATTGTTTCATTGTGCTGTATTTAATGTTGGGCTCTGATTAATTTTACCTTGTTCACTGTCTGGCACTGTTTCATTGTCCCGTATTTAATGTCGGGCTGTGTTTAAGTTTACATTGTTCAGTGTAGGGCACAGATTAATTGTATTGTATTTAATGTCGGGCTGTGTTTAATTTTACTTTGTTCAGTGTAGGGCACTGTTTCACTGTACCGTATTAATGTCGGGCTCTGTTTAATTGTACATTGTTCACAGTAGGGCACTGTTTCATTGTACCGTATTTAATGTCGGGCTGTGTTTAAGTTTACATTGTTCAGTGTAGGGCACTGTTTCATTGTACCGTATTTAATGTCGGGCTCTGTTTAATTTTACAGTCTTCACTGTAGGGCACTGTTTCATTGTACCGTATTTACTGTCGGGCTGTGCTTAATTGTACATTGTTCACTGTAGGGCACTGTTTCATTTTACTGTATTTAATGTCGGGCTCTGTTTAATTTTACCTTGTTCAGTGTAGGGCACTGTTTCATTGTACCGTATTTAATGTCGGGCTGTGTTTAATTTTACATTGTTCAGTGTAGGGCACTCTTTCATTGTACCGTATTTAATGTCGGGCTGTGTTTAATTGTACATTGTTCACTGTAGGGCACTGTTTCATTGTACCGTATTTAATGTCGGGCTGTGTTTAATTGTGCATTGTTTACTGTAGGGCACTGTTTCATTGTACCGCATTTAATGTCGGGCTGTGTTTAATTTTACCTTGCTCAGTGGAGGGCGCTGTTACATTGTACTGTATTTAATGTCGTGCTCTGTTTAATTTTACATTGTTCACTGTAGGTCACTGTTTCATTGTACTGGTTTTAATGTCGGGCTGTGTTTAATTGTACATTCTTCACTGTAGGGCATTGTTTCATTGTACTGTATTTAATGTAGGGCTCTGTTTAATTTTGCCTTGTTTACTGTAGGTCACTGTTTCACTGTACTGTATTTAATTTCGGGCTCTGTTTAATTTTACCTTGTTCAGTGTAGGGCACTGTTTCATTGTACCGTATTTAATGTCGGGCTCTGTTTAATTTTACCTTGTTCAGTGTAGGGCACTGTTTCATTTTACCGTATTTAATGTCGGGCTGTGTTTAATTTTACATTGTTCACTGTAGGGCATTGTTTCATTGTGCTGTATTTAATGTTGGGCTCTGTTTAATTTTACCTTGTTCACTGTCGAGCACTGTTTCATTGACCCGTATTTAATGTCGGGCTCTGTTTAATTTTACATTGTTCAGTGGAGGGCACTGTTTCATTGTACTGTATTTAATTTCGGGCTCCGTTTAATTTTGCCTTGTTTACTGTAGGTCACTGTTTCATTGTACTGTATTTAATGCCCGGCTCTGTTTAATTTTACCTTGTTCAGTGTAGGGCACTGTTTCATTGTACCATATTTAATGTCGGGCTGTGTTTAAGTTTACATTGTTCAGTGTAGGGCACTGATTCATTGTACTGTATTTAATGTCGGGCTGTGTTTAATTTTACATTGTTCAGTGTAGGGCACTGTTTCACTGTACCGTATTTAATGTCGGGCTCTGTTTAATTTTACATTGTTCAGTGTAGGGCACTGTTTCATTGTACCGTATTTAATGTCGGGCTCTGTTTAATTTTACATTCTTCACTGTAGGGCATTGTTTCATTGTACTGTATTTAATGTCGGGCTCTGTTTAATTTTACATTGTTCACTGTAGGGCACTGTTTCATTGTACCGTATTTAATGTCGGGCTGTGTTTAATTGTACATTGTTCACTGTAGGGCACAGTTTCATTGTACCGTATTTAATGTCGGGCTGTGTTTAATTGTACATTGTTCACTGTAGGGGACTGTTTCATTGTACTGTATTTAATGTCGGGCTCTGTTTAATTTTACCTGGTTCAGTGTAGGGAACTGTTTCATTGTACCGTATTTAATGTCGGGCTGTGTTTAATTTTACATTGTTCACTGTAGGGCATTGTTTCATTGTACTGTATTTAATGTCGGGCTCTGTTTAATTTTACATTGTTCACTGTAGGGGACTGTTTCATTGTACTGTATTTAATGTCGGGCTCTGTTTAATTTTACCTGGTTCAGTGTAGGGAACTGTTTCATTGTACCGTATTTAATGTCGGGCTGTGTTTAATTTTACATTGTTCAGTGTAGGGCACTGTTTCATTGTACCGTATTTAATGTCGGGCTGTGTTTAATTTTACATTTTCACTGTAGGTCACTGTTTCATTGTACTGTATTTAATGTCGGGCTGTGTTTAATTTTACATTGTTCAGTGTAGGGCACTGTTTCACTGTACCGTATTTAATGTCGGGCTCTGTTTAATTTTACATTGTTCAGTGTAGGGCACTGTTTCATTGTACCGTATTTAATGTCGGGCTGTGTTTAATTGTACATTGTTCACAGTAGGGCACTGTTTCATTGTACCGTATTTAATGTCGGGCTGTGTTTAAGTTTACATTGTTCAGTGTAGGGCACTGTTTCATTGTACCGTATTTAATGTCGGGCTCTGTTTAATTTTACAGTCTTCACTGTAGGGCATTGTTCCATTGTGCTGTATTTAATGTTGGGCTCTGTTTAATTTTACCTTGTTCACTGTCTGGCACTGTTTCATTGTCCCGTATTTAATGTCGGGCTGTGTTTAAGTTTACATTGTTCAGTGTAGGGCACAGATTCATTGTACTGTATTTAATGTCGGGCTCTGTTTAATTGTACATTGTTCACAGTAGGGCACTGTTTCATTGTACCGTATTTAATGTCGGGCTGTGTTTAAGTTTACATTGTTCAGTGTAGGGCACTGTTTCATTGTACCGTATTTAATGTCGGGCTCTGTTTAATTTTACAGTCTTCACTGTAGGGCACTGTTTCATTGTACCGTATTTACTGTCGGGCTGTGTTTAATTGTACATTGTTCACTGTAGGGCACTGTTTCATTGTACCGTATTTATTGTCGGGCTGTGTTTAATTGTACATTGTTCACTGTAGGGCACTGTTTAATTTTACTGTATTTAATGTCGGGCTCTGTTTAATTTTACCTTGTTCAGTGTAGGGCACTGTTTCATTGTACCGTATTTAATGTCGGGCTGTGTTTAATTTTACATTGTTCAGTGTAGGGCACTCTTTCATTGTACCGTATTTAATGTCGGGCTGTGTTTAATTGTACATTGTTCACTGAAGGGCACTGTTTCATTGTACCGTATTTAATGTCGGGCTGTGTTTAATTGTGCATTGTTTACTGTAGGGCACTGTTTCATTGTACCGCATTTAATGTCGGGCTGTGTTTAATTTTACCTTGCTCAGTGGAGGGCGCTGTTACATTGTACTGTATTTAATGTCGTGCTCTGTTTAATTTTACATTGTTCACTGTAGGTCACTGTTTCATTGTACTGGTTTTAATGTCGGGCTGTGTTTAATTGTACATTCTTCACTGTAGGGCATTGTTTCATTGTACTGTATTTAATGTAGGGCTCTGTTTAATTTTGCCTTGTTTACTGTAGGTCACTGTTTCACTGTACTGTATTTAATGTCGGGCTCTGTTTAATTTTACCTTGTTCAGTGTAGGGCACTGTTTCATTGTACCGTATTTAATGTCGGGCTCTGTTTAATTTTACCTTGTTCAGTGTAGGGCACTGTTTCATTTTACCGTATTTAATGTCGGGCTGTGTTTAATTTTACATTGTTCACTGTAGGGCATTGTTTCATTGTGCTGTATTTAATGTTGGGCTCTGTTTAATTTTACCTTGTTCACTGTCGGGCACTGTTTCATTGACCCGTATTTAATGTCGGGCTGTGTTTAATTTTACATTGTTCACTGTAGGGCATTGTTTCATTGTGCTGTATTTAATGTTGGGCTCTGTTTAATTTTACCTTGTTCAGTGCAGGGCACTGTTTCATTGTACTGTATTTAATGTTGGGCTCTGTTTAATTTTACATTGTTCAATGGAGGGCACTGTTTCATTGTACTGTATTTAATTTCGGGCTCTGTTTAATTTTGCCTTGTTTACTGTAGGTCACTGTTTCATTGTACTGTATTTAATGTCGGGCTGTGTTTAATTTTACATTGTTGAGTGTAGGGCACTGATTCATTGTACCGTATTTAATGTCGGGCTCTGTTTAATGCTACATTGTTCAGTGTAGGGCACTGTTTCATTGTACTGTATTTAATGTCGGGCTGTGTTTAATTTCACATTGTTCACTGTAGGGCACTGTTTCATTGTACTGTATTTAATGCCCGGCTCTGTTTAATTTTACCTTGTTCAGTGTAGGGCACTGTTTCATTGTACCGTATTTAATGTCGGGCTGTGTTTAAGTTTACATTGTTCAGTGTAGGGCACTGATTCATTGTACTGTATTTAATGTCGGGCTGTGTTTAATTTTACATTGTTCAGTGTAGGGCACTGTTTCACTGTACCGTATTTAATGTCGGGCTCTGTTTAATTTTACATTGTTCAGTGAAGGGCACTGTTTCATTGTACCGTATTTAATGTCGGGCTCTGTTTAATTTTACATTCTTCACTGTAGGGCATTGTTTCATTGTACTGTATTTAATGTCGGGCTCTGTTTAATTTTACATTGTTCACTGTAGGGCACTGTTTCATTGTACCGTATTTAATGTCGGGCTGTGTTTAATTGTACATTGTTCACTGTAGGGCACAGTTTCATTGTACCGTATTTAGTGTCGGGCTGTGTTTAATTGTACATTGTTCACTGTAGGGGACTGATTCATTGTACTGTATTTAATGTCAGGCTCTGTTTAATTTTACCTGGTTCAGTGTAGGGAACTGTTTCATTGTACCGTATTTAATGTCGGGCTGTGTTTAATTTTACATTGTTCAGTGTAGGGCACTGTTTCATTGTACCGTATTTAATGTCGGGCTGTGTTTAATTTTACATTTTTCACTGTAGGTCACTGTTTCATTGTACTGTATTTAATGTCGGGCTGTGTTTAATTTTACATTGTTCAGCGTAGGGCACTGTTTCACTGTACCGTATTTAATGTCGGGCTCTGTTTAATTTTACATTGTTCAGTGTAGGGCACTGTTTCATTGTACCGTATTTAATGTCGGGCTGTGTTTAATTGTACATTGTTCACAGTAGGGCACTGTTTCATTGTACCGTATTTAATGTCGGGCTCTGTTTAATTTTACAGTCTTCACTGTAGGGCATTGTTTCATTGTGCTGTATTTAATGTTGGGCTCTGTTTAATTTTACCTTGTTCACTGTCTGGCACTGTTTCATTGTCCCGTATTTAATGTCGGGCTGTGTTTAAGTTTACATTGTTCAGGGGAGGGCACAGATTCATTGTACCGTATTTAATGTCGGGCTCTGTTTAATTTTACATTGTTGCTGGTAGGGCACTGATTCATTGTACCGTATTTAATGTCGGGCTGTGTTTAATTTTACATTGTTCACTGTAGGGCACTGTTTCGTTGTACCGTATTTAATGTCGGGTTCTGTTTAATTTTACCTTGTTCAGTGTAGGGCACTGTAACATTGTACCGTATTTAATGTCGGGCTCTGTTTAATTTTACCTTGTTCAGTGTAGGGCACTGTTTCATTGTACCGTAATTACTGTCGAGCTGTGTTTAATTGTACATTGTTCACTGTAGGGCACTGTTTCATTGTACCGTACTTAATGTCGGGCTGTGTTTAATTGTACATTGTTCATTGTAGGGCACTGTTTCATTGTACCGTATTTAATGTCGGGCTGTGTTTAATTTTACAGTCTTCACTGTAGGGCACTGTTTCATTGTACCGTATTTACTGTCGGGCTGTGTTTAATTGTACATTGTTCACTGTAGGGCACTGTTTCATTGTACCGTATTTATTGTCGGGCTGTGTTTAATTGTACATTGTTCACTGTAGGGCACTGTTTCATTTTACTGTATTTAATGTCGGGCTCTGTTTAATTTTACCTTGTTCAGTGTAGGGCACTGTTTCATTGTACCGTATTTAATGTCGGGCTGTGTTTAATTTTACATTGTTCAGTGTAGGGCACTCTTTCATTGTACCGTATTTAATGTCGGGCTGTGTTTAATTGTACATTGTTCACTGTAGGGCACTGTTTCATTGTACCGTATTTAATGTCGGGCTGTGTTTAATTGTGCATTGTTTACTGTAGGGCACTGTTTCATTGTACCGCATTTAATGTCGGGCTGTGTTTAATTTTACCTTGCTCAGTGGAGGGCGCTGTTACATTGTACTGTATTTAATGTCGTGCTGTGTTTAATTGTACATTCTTCACTGTAGGGCATTGTTTCATTGTACTGTATTTAATGTAGGGCTCTGTTTAATTTTGCCTTGTTTACTGTAGGTCACTGTTTCACTGTACTGTATTTAATTTCGGGCTCTGTTTAATTTTACCTTGTTCAGTGTAGGGCACTGTTTCATTGTACCGTATTTAATGTCGGGCTCTGTTTAATTTTACCTTGTTCAGTGTAGGGCACTGTTTCATTTTACCGTATTTAATGTCGGGCTGTGTTTAATTTTACATTGTTCACTGTAGGGCATTGTTTCATTGTGCTGTATTTAATGTTGGGCTCTGTTTAATTTTACCTTGTTCACTGTCGAGCACTGTTTCATTGTACCGTATTTAATGTTGGGCTCTGTTTAATTTTACCTTGTTCACTGTCGGGCACTGTTTCATTGACCCGTATTTAATGTCGGGCTCTGTTTAATTTTACATTGTTCAGTGGAGGGCACTGATTCATTGCACCGTATTTAATGTCGGGCTGTGTTTAATTTTACATTGTTCAGTGTAGGGCACTGATTCATTGTACCGTATTTAATGTCGGGCTCTGTTTAATTTTACCTTGTTCACTGTCGGCACTGTTTCTTTGTACCGTATTTAATGTCGGGCTGTGCTTAATTTTACATTGTTCAGTGTAGGGCACTGATTCATTGTACCGTATTTAATGTCGGGCTGTGCTTAATTTTACATTGTTCAGTGTAGGGCACTGTTTCATTGTACCGTATTTAATGTCGGGCTGTGTTTAATTGTACATTGTTCACTTTAGGGCACTGTTTCATTGTACCGTATTTAATGTCGGGCTGTGTTTAATTTTACCTTGCTCAGTGGAGGGCACTGTTACATTGTACTGTATTTAATGTCGTGCTCTGTTTAATCTTACATTGTTCACTGTAGGGCAGTGTTTCATTGTACCGTATTTAATGTCGGGCTGTGTTTAATTTTACATTGTTCACTGTAGGTCACTGTTTCATTGTACTGTATTTAATGTCAGACTGTGTTTAATTTTACATTCTTCACTAGGGCACTGTTTCATTGTGCTGTATTTAATGATGGGGCCTGTTTAATTTTACCTTGTTCACTGTCGGGCACTGTTTCATTGTCCCGTATTTAATGTCGGGCTCTGATTAGTTTTACATTGTTCAGTGTAGGGCACTGTTTCATTGCACTGTATTTAATGTCGGGCTCTGTTTAATTTTGCCTTGTTTACTGTAGGTCACTGTTTCATTGTACTGTATTTAATGTCGGGCTCTGTTAATTTTACATTGTTCACTGTAGGGCACTGTTTCATTGTACTGTATTTAATGTCGGGCTCTGTTTAATTTTACATTGTTCACTGTAGGGCACTGTTTCATTGTACCGTATTTAATGTCGGGCTGTGTTTAATTGTACATTGTTCACTGTAGGGCACTGTTTCATTGTACCGTATTTAATGTCGGGCTTTGTTTAATTTTACCTTGTTCAGTATAGGGCACAGTTTCATTTTACCGTATTTAATGTCGGGCTGTGTTTAATTGAACATTGTTCACTTTAGGGCACTGTTTCATTGTACCGTATTTAATGTCGGGCTGTGTTTAATTTTACCTTGCTCAGTGGAGGGCACTGTTACATTGTACTGTATTTAATGTCGTGCTCTGTTTAATTTTACATTGTTCACTGTAGGGCACTGTTTCATTGTACCGTATTTAATGTCGGGCTGTGTTTAATTTTACATTGTTCACTGTAGGTCACTGTTTCATTGTACTGTATTTAATGTCGGGCTGTGTTTAATTTTACATTGTTCAGTGTAGGGCACTGTTTCACTGTACCGTATTTAATGTCGGGCTCTGTTTAATTTTACATTGTTCAGTGTAGGGCACTGTTTCATTGTACCGTATTTAATGTCGGGCTGTGTTTAATTGTACACTGTTCACAGTAGGGCACTGTTTCATTGTACCGTATTTAATGTCGGGCTGTGTTTAAGTTTACATTGTTCAGTGTAGGGCACTGTTTCATTGTACCGTATTTAATGTCGGGCTCTGTTTAATTTTACAGTCTTCACTGTAGGGCACTGTTTCATTGTACCGTATTTACTGTCGGGCTGTGTTTAATTGTACATTGTTCACTGTAGGGCACTGTTTCATTGTACCGTATTTATTGTCGGGCTGTGTTTAATTGTACATTGTTCACTGTAGGGCACTGTTTCATTTTACTGTATTTAATGTCGGGCTCTGTTTAATTTTACCTTGTTCAGTGTAGGGCACTGTTTCATTGTACCGTATTTAATGTCGGGCTGTGTTTAATTTTACATTGTTCAGTGTAGGGCACTCTTTCATTGTACCGTATTTAATGTCGGGCTGTGTTTAATTGTACATTGTTCACTGTAGGGCACTGTTTCATTGTACCGTATTTAATGTCGGGCTGTGTTTAATTGTGCATTGTTTACTGTAGGGCACTGTTTCATTGTACCGCATTTAATGTCGGGCTGTGTTTAATTTTACCTTGCTCAGTGGAGGGCGCTGTTACATTGTACTGTATTTAATGTCGTGCTCTGTTTAATTTTACATTGTTCACTGTAGGTCACTGTTTCATTGTACTGGTTTTAATGTCGGGCTGTGTTTAATTACACATTCTTCACTGTAGGGCATTGTTTCATTGTGCTGTATTTAATGTTGGGCTCTGTTTAATTTTACCTTGTTTACTGTCGGGCACTGTTTCATTGTGCTGTATTTAATGTCGGGCTGTGTTTAAGTTTACATTGTTCAGTGTAGGGCACTGATTCATTGTACTATATTTAATGTCGGGCTGTGTTTAATTTTACATTGTTCAGTGTAGGGCACTGTTTCACTGTACCGTATTTAATGTCGGGCTCTGTTTAATTTTACATTGTTCAGTGTAGGGCACTGTTTCATTGTACTGTATTTAATGTCGGGCTCTGTTTAATTTTACATTGTTCAGTGTAGGGCACTGTTTCGTTGTACCGTATTTAATGTCGGGCTGTGTTTAATTTTACCTTGTTCTCTGTCGGGCACTGTTTCATTGTCCCGTATTTAATGTCGGGCTCTGATTAGTTTCACATTGTTCAGTGTAGGGCACTGTTTCATTGCACTGTATTTAATGTCGGGCTCTGTTTAATTTTGCCTTGTTTACTGTAGGTCACTGTTTCATTGTACTGTATTTAATGTCGGGCTCTGTTTAATTTTACATTGTTCACTGTAGGGCACTGTTTCATTGCACTGTATTTAATGTCGGGCTCTGTTTAATTTTGCCTTGTTTACTGTAGGTCACTGTTTCATTGTACTGTATTTAATGTCGGGCTCTGTTAATTTTACATTGTTCACTGTAGGGCACTGTTTCATTGTACTGTATTTAATGTCGGGCTCTGTTTAATTTTACCTTGTTCGGTGTAGGGCACTGTTTCATTGTACCGTATTTAATGTCGGGCTGTGCTTAATTTTACATTGTTCAGTGTAGGGCACTGTTTCATTGTACCATATTTAATGTCGGGCTTTGTTTAATTTTACCTTGTTCAGTGTAGGGCACTGTTACATTTTACCGTATTTAATGTTGGGCTGTGTTTAATTTTCCTTGTTCGGTGTAGGTCACTGTTTCATTTTACCGTATTTAATGTCGGGCTGTGTTTAATTGTACACTGTTCACAGTAGGGCACTGTTTCATTGTACCGTATTTAATGTCGGGCTGTGTTTAAGTTTACATTGTTCAGTGTAGGGCACTGTTTCATTGTACCGTATTTAATGTCGGGCTCTGTTTAATTTTACAGTCTTCACTGTAGGGCATTGTTTCATTGTGCTGTATTTAATGTTGGGCTCTGATTAATTTTACCTTGTTCACTGTCTGGCACTGTTTCATTGTCCCGTATTTAATGTCGGGCTGTGTTTAAGTTTACATTGTTCAGTGTAGGGCACAGATTAATTAAATTGTATTTAATGTCGGGCTGTGTTTAATTTTACTTTGTTCAGTGTAGGGCACTGTTTCACTGTACCGTATTAATGTCGGGCTCTGTTTAATTGTACATTGTTCACAGTAGGGCACTGTTTCATTGTACCGTATTTAATGTCGGGCTGTGTTTAAGTTTACATTGTTCAGTGTAGGGCACTGTTTCATTGTACCGTATTTAATGTCGGGCTCTGTTTAATTTTACAGTCTTCACTGTAGGGCACTGTTTCATTGTACCGTATTTACTGTCGGGCTGTGTTTAATTGTACATTGTTCACTGTAGGGCACTGTTTCATTGTACCGTATTTATTGTCGGGCTGTGTTTAATTGTACATTGTTCACTGTAGGGCACTGTTTCATTTTACTGTATTTAATGTCGGGCTCTGTTTAATTTTACCTTGTTCAGTGTAGGGCACTGTTTCATTGTACCGTATTTAATGTCGGGCTGTGTTTAATTTTACATTGTTCAGTGTAGGGCACTCTTTCATTGTACCGTATTTAATGTCGGGCTGTGTTTAATTGTACATTGTTCACTGTAGGGCACTGTTTCATTGTACCGTATTTAATGTCGGGCTGTGTTTAATTGTGCATTGTTTACTGTAGGGCACTGTTTCATTGTACCGCATTTAATGTCGGGCTGTGTTTAATTTTACCTTGCTCAGTGGAGGGCGCTGTTACATTGTACTGTATTTAATGTCGTGCTCTGTTTAATTTTACATTGTTCACTGTAGGTCACTGTTTCATTGTACTGGTTTTAATGTCGGGCTGTGTTTAATTGTACATTCTTCACTGTAGGGCATTGTTTCATTGTACTGTATTTAATGTAGGGCTCTGTTTAATTTTGCCTTGTTTACTGTAGGTCACTGTTTCACTGTACTGTATTTAATTTCGGGCTCTGTTTAATTTTACCTTGTTCAGTGTAGGGCACTGTTTCATTGTACCGTATTTAATGTCGGGCTCTGTTTAATTTTACCTTGTTCAGTGTAGGGCACTGTTTCATTTTACCGTATTTAATGTCGGGCTGTGTTTAATTTTACATTGTTCACTGTAGGGCATTGTTTCATTGTGCTGTATTTAATGTTGGGCTCTGTTTAATTTTACCT
The DNA here is from genome assembly GCF_047496885.1 of Scyliorhinus torazame. Taxonomy (NCBI): domain Eukaryota; kingdom Metazoa; phylum Chordata; class Chondrichthyes; order Carcharhiniformes; family Scyliorhinidae; genus Scyliorhinus; species Scyliorhinus torazame. The sequence continues at coordinate 1,196,140 of NW_027307768.1, forward strand.
TGTTCACTGTCGAGCACTGTTTCATTGACCCGTATTTAATGTCGGGCTCTGTTTAATTTTACATTGTTCAGTGGAGGGCACTGATTCATTGCACCGTATTTAATGTCGGGCTGTGTTTAATTTTACATTGTTCAGTGTAGGGCACTGATTCATTGTACCGTATTTAATGTCGGGCTCTGTTTAATTTTGCCTTGTTCACTGTAGGGCACTGTTTCATTGTACTGTATTTAATGTCGGGCTGTGTTTAATTACACATTCTTCACTGTAGGGCATTGTTTCATTGTGCTGTATTTAATGTTGGGCTCTGTTGAATTTTACCTTGTTTACTGTCGGGCACTGTTTCATTGTCCCGTATTTAATGTCGGGCTCTGATTAATTTTACATTGTTCAGTGTAGGGCACTGTTTCATTGTACTGTATTTAATGTCGGGCACTGTTAATTGTACATTGTTCACATTAGGGCACTGTTTCATTGTACTGTATTTAATGCCCGGCTCTGTTTAATTTTACCTTGTTCAGTGTAGGGCACTGTTTCATTGTGCTGTATTTAATGTCGGGCTCTGTTTAATGTTACATTGTTCAGTGTAGGACACTGTTTCATTGTACCGTATTTAATGTCGGGCTGTGTTTAATTTTACATTGTTCAGTGTAGGGCACTGTTTCATTGTACCGTATTTAATGTCGGGCTGTGTTTAAGTTTACATTGTTCAGTGTAGGGCACTGATTCATTGTACTATATTTAATGTCGGGCTGTGTTTAATTTTACATTGTTCAGTGTAGGGCACTGTTTCACTGTACCGTATTTAATGTCGGGCTCTGTTTAATTTTACATTGTTCAGTGTAGGGCACTGTTTCATTGTACTGTATTTAATGTCGGGCTCTGTTTAATTTTACATTGTTCAGTGTAGGGCACTGTTTCGTTGTACCGTATTTAATGTCGGGCTGTGTTTAATTTTACCTTGTTCACTGTCGGGCACTGTTTCATTGTCCCGTATTTAATGTCGGGCTCTGATTAGTTTCACATTGTTCAGTGTAGGGCACTGTTTCATTGCACTGTATTTAATGTCGGGCTCTGTTTAATTTTGCCTTGTTTACTGTAGGTCACTGTTTCATTGTACTGTATTTAATGTCGGGCTCTGTTTAATTTTACATTGTTCACTGTAGGGCACTGTTTCATTGCACTGTATTTAATGTCGGGCTCTGTTTAATTTTGCCTTGTTTACTGTAGGTCACTGTTTCATTGTACTGTATTTAATGTCGGGCTCTGTTAATTTTACATTGTTCACTGTAGGGCACTGTTTTATTGTACTGTATTTAATGTCGGGCTCTGTTTAATTTTACCTTGTTCGGTGTAGGGCACTGTTTCATTGTACCGTATTTAATGTCGGGCTGTGCTTAATTTTACATTGTTCAGTGTAGGGCACTGTTTCATTGTACCATATTTAATGTCGGGCTTTGTTTAATTTTACCTTGTTCAGTGTAGGGCACTGTTACATTTTACCGTATTTAATGTTGGGCTGTGTTTAATTTTCCTTGTTCGGTGTAGGTCACTGTTTCATTTTACCGTATTTAATGTCGGGCTGTGTTTAATTGTACACTGTTCACAGTAGGGCACTGTTTCATTGTACCGTATTTAATGTCGGGCTGTGTTTAAGTTTACATTGTTCAGTGTAGGGCACTGTTTCATTGTACCGTATTTAATGTCGTGCTCTGTTTAATTTTACAGTCTTCACTGTAGGGCATTGTTTCATTGTGCTGTATTTAATGTTGGGCTCTGATTAATTTTACCTTGTTCACTGTCTGGCACTGTTTCATTGTCCCGTATTTAATGTCGGGCTGTGTTTAAGTTTACATTGTTCAGTGTAGGGCACAGATTAATTAAATTGTATTTAATGTCGGGCTGTGTTTAATTTTACTTTGTTCAGTGTAGGGCACTGTTTCACTGTACCGTATTAATGTCGGGCTCTGTTTAATTGTACATTGTTCACAGTAGGGCACTGTTTCATTGTACCGTATTTAATGTCGGGCTGTGTTTAAGTTTACATTGTTCAGTGTAGGGCACTGTTTCATTGTACCGTATTTAATGTCGGGCTCTGTTTAATTTTACAGTCTTCACTGTAGGGCACTGTTTCATTGTACCGTATTTACTGTCGGGCTGTGTTTAATTGTACATTGTTCACTGTAGGGCACTGTTTCATTGTACCGTATTTATTGTCGGGCTGTGTTTAATTGTACATTGTTCACTGTAGGGCACTGTTTCATTTTACTGTATTTAATGTCGGGCTCTGTTTAATTTTACCTTGTTCAGTGTAGGGCACTGTTTCATTGTACCGTATTTAATGTCGGGCTGTGTTTAATTTTACATTGTTCAGTGTAGGGCACTCTTTCATTGTACCGTATTTAATGTCGGGCTGTGTTTAATTGTACATTGTTCACTGTAGGGCACTGTTTCATTGTACCGTATTTAATGTCGGGCTGTGTTTAATTGTGCATTGTTTACTGTAGGGCACTGTTTCATTGTACCGCATTTAATGTCGGGCTGTGTTTAATTTTACCTTGCTCAGTGGAGGGCGCTGTTACATTGTACTGTATTTAATGTCGTGCTCTGTTTAATTTTACATTGTTCACTGTAGGTCACTGTTTCATTGTACTGGTTTTAATGTCGGGCTGTGTTTAATTGTACATTCTTCACTGTAGGGCATTGTTTCATTGTACTGTATTTAATGTAGGGCTCTGTTTAATTTTGCCTTGTTTACTGTAGGTCACTGTTTCACTGTACTGTATTTAATTTCGGGCTCTGTTTAATTTTACCTTGTTCAGTGTAGGGCACTGTTTCATTGTACCGTATTTAATGTCGGGCTCTGTTTAATTTTACCTTGTTCAGTGTAGGGCACTGTTTCATTTTACCGTATTTAATGTCGGGCTGTGTTTAATTTTACATTGTTCACTGTAGGGCATTGTTTCATTGTGCTGTATTTAATGTTGGGCTCTGTTTAATTTTACCTTGTTCACTGTCGAGCACTGTTTCATTGACCCGTATTTAATGTCGGGCTCTGTTTAATTTTACATTGTTCAGTGGAGGGCACTGATTCATTGCACCGTATTTAATGTCGGGCTGTGTTTAATTTTACATTGTTCAGTGTAGGGCACTGATTCATTGTACCGTATTTAATGTCGGGCTCTGTTTAATTTTGCCTTGTTCACTGTAGGGCACTGTTTCATTGTACTGTATTTAATGTCGGGCTGTGTTTAATTACACATTCTTCACTGTAGGGCATTGTTTCATTGTGCTGTATTTAATGTTGGGCTCTGTTGAATTTTACCTTGTTTACTGTCGGGCACTGTTTCATTGTCCCGTATTTAATGTCGGGCTCTGATTAATTTTACATTGTTCAGTGTAGGGCACTGTTTCATTGTACTGTATTTAATGTCGGGCACTGTTAATTGTACATTGTTCACATTAGGGCACTGTTTCATTGTACTGTATTTAATGCCCGGCTCTGTTTAATTTTACCTTGTTCAGTGTAGGGCACTGTTTCATTGTGCTGTATTTAATGTCGGGCTCTGTTTAATGTTACATTGTTCAGTGTAGGACACTGTTTCATTGTACCGTATTTAATGTCGGGCTGTGTTTAATTTTACATTGTTCAGTGTAGGGCACTGTTTCATTGTACCGTATTTAATGTCGGGCTGTGTTTAAGTTTACATTGTTCAGTGTAGGGCACTGATTCATTGTACTATATTTAATGTCGGGCTGTGTTTAATTTTACATTGTTCAGTGTAGGGCACTGTTTCACTGTACCGTATTTAATGTCGGGCTCTGTTTAATTTTACATTGTTCAGTGTAGGGCACTGTTTCATTGTACTGTATTTAATGTCGGGCTCTGTTTAATTTTACATTGTTCAGTGTAGGGCACTGTTTCGTTGTACCGTATTTAATGTCGGGCTGTGTTTAATTTTACCTTGTTCACTGTCGGGCACTGTTTCATTGTCCCGTATTTAATGTCGGGCTCTGATTAGTTTCACATTGTTCAGTGTAGGGCACTGTTTCATTGCACTGTATTTAATGTCGGGCTCTGTTTAATTTTGCCTTGTTTACTGTAGGTCACTGTTTCATTGTACTGTATTTAATGTCGGGCTCTGTTTAATTTTACATTGTTCACTGTAGGGCACTGTTTCATTGCACTGTATTTAATGTCGGGCTCTGTTTAATTTTGCCTTGTTTACTGTAGGTCACTGTTTCATTGTACTGTATTTAATGTCGGGCTCTGTTAATTTTACATTGTTCACTGTAGGGCACTGTTTCATTGTACTGTATTTAATGTCGGGCTCTGTTTAATTTTACCTTGTTCGGTGTAGGGCACTGTTTCATTGTACCGTATTTAATGTCGGGCTGTGCTTAATTTTACATTGTTCAGTGTAGGGCACTGTTTCATTGTACCATATTTAATGTCGGGCTTTGTTTAATTTTACCTTGTTCAGTGTAGGGCACTGTTACATTTTACCGGATTTAATGTTGGGCTGTGTTTAATTTTCCTTGTTCGGTGTAGGTCACTGTTTCATTTTACCGTATTTAATGTCGGGCTGTGTTTAATTGTACATTGTTCACTTTAGGGCACTGTTTCATTGTACCGTATTTAATGTCGGGCTGTGTTTAATTTTACATTGTTCAGTGTAGGGCACTGTTTCATTGTGCTGTATTTAATGTTGGGCTCTGTTTAATTTTACCTTGTTCACTGTCGGGCACTGTTTCATTGTCTCGTATTTAATGTCGGGCTCTGATTAGTTTCACATTGTTCAGTGTAGGGCACTGTTTCATTGCACTGTATTTAGTGTCGGGTTCTGTTTAATTTTACCTTGTTTACTGTAGGTCACTGTTTCATTGTACTGTATTTAATGTCGGGCTCTGTTTAATTTTGCCTTGTTTACTGTAGGTCACTGTTTCATTGTACTGTATTTAATGTCGGGCTCTGTTAATTTTACATTGTTCACTGTAGGGCACTGTTTCATTGTACTGTATTTAATGTCGGGCTCTGTTTAATTTTACATTGTTCACTGTAGGGGACTGTTTCATTGCACTGTATTTAATGTCGGGCTCTGTTTAATTTTACCTTGTTCGGTGTAGGGCACTGTTTCATTGTACCGTATTTAATGTCGGGCTGTGTTTAATTTTACCTTGTTCACTGTCGGCACTGTTTCTTTGTACCGTATTTAATGTCGGGCTGTGCTTAATTTTACATTGTTCAGTGTAGGGCACTGATTCATTGTACCGTATTTAATGTCGGGCTGTGCTTAATTTTACATTGTTCAGTGTAGGGCACTGTTTCATTGTACCGTATTTAATGTCGGGCTGTGTTTAATTGTACATTGTTCACTTTAGGGCACTGTTTCATTGTACCGTATTTAATGTCGGGCTGTGTTTAATTTTACCTTGCTCAGTGGAGGGCACTGTTACATTGTACTGTATTTAATGTCGTGCTCTGTTTAATCTTACATTGTTCACTGTCGGGCAGTGTTTCATTGTACCGTATTTAATGTCGGGCTGTGTTTAATTTTACATTGTTCACTGTAGGTCACTGTTTCATTGTACTGTATTTAATGTCAGGCTGTGTTTAATTTTACATTCTTCACTGTAGGGCACTGTTTCATTGTGCTGTATTTAATGATGGGGCCTGTTTAATTTTACCTTGTTCACTGTCGGGCACTGTTTCATTGTCCCGTATTTAATGTCGGGCTCTGATTAGTTTTACATTGTTCAGTGTAGGGCACTGTTTCATTGCACTGTATTTAATGTCGGGCTCTGTTTAATTTTGCCTTGTTTACTGTAGGTCACTGTTTCATTGTATTGTATTTAATGTCGGGCTCTGTTAATTTTACATTGTTCACTGTAGGGCACTGTTTCATTGTACTGTATTTAATGTCGGGCTCTGTTTAATTTTACATTGTTCACTGTAGGGCACTGTTTCATTGTACCGTATTTAATGTCGGGCTGTGTTTAATTGTACATTGTTCACTGTAGGGCACTGTTTCATTGTACCGTATTTAATGTCGGGCTTTGTTTAATTTTACCTTGTTCAGTGTAGGGCACAGTTTCATTTTACCGTATTTAATGTCGGGCTGTGTTTAATTGAACATTGTTCACTTTAGGGCACTGTTTCATTGTACCGTATTTAATGTCGGGCTGTGTTTAATTTTACCTTGCTCAGTGGAGGGCACTGTTACATTGTACTGTATTTAATGTCGTGCTCTGTTTAATTTTACATTGTTCACTGTAGGGCACTGTTTCATTGTACCGTATTTAATGTCGGGCTGTGTTTAATTTTACATTGTTCACTGTAGGTCACTGTTTCATTGTACTGTATTTAATGTCGGGCTGTGTTTAATTTTACATTGTTCAGTGTAGGGCACTGTTTCACTGTACCGTATTTAATGTCGGGCTCTGTTTAATTTTACATTGTTCAGTGTAGGGCACTGTTTCATTGTACCGTATTTAATGTCGGGCTGTGTTTAATTGTACACTGTTCACAGTAGGGCACTGTTTCATTGTACCGTATTTAATGTCGGGCTGTGTTTAAGTTTACATTGTTCAGTGTAGGGCACTGTTTCATTGTACCGTATTTAATGTCGGGCTCTGTTTAATTTTACAGTCTTCACTGTAGGGCATTGTTTCATTGTGCTGTATTTAATGTTGGGCTCTGATTAATTTTACCTTGTTCACTGTCTGGCACTGTTTCATTGTCCCGTATTTAATGTCGGGCTGTGTTTAATTTTACTTTGTTCAGTGTAGGGCACTGTTTCACTGTACCGTATTAATGTCGGGCTCTGTTTAATTGTACATTGTTCACAGTAGGGCACTGTTTCATTGTACCGTATTTAATGTCGGGCTGTGTTTAAGTTTACATTGTTCAGTGTAGGGCACTGTTTCATTGTACCGTATTTAATGTCGGGCTCTGTTTAATTTTACAGTCTTCACTGTAGGGCACTGTTTCATTGTACCGTATTTACTGTCGGGCTGTGCTTAATTGTACATTGTTCACTGTAGGGCACTGTTTCATTTTACTGTATTTAATGTCGGGCTCTGTTTAATTTTACCTTGTTCAGTGTAGGGCACTGTTTCATTGTACCGTATTTAATGTCGGGCTGTGTTTAATTTTACATTGTTCAGTGTAGGGCACTCTTTCATTGTACCGTATTTAATGTCGGGCTGTGTTTAATTGTACATTGTTCACTGTAGGGCACTGTTTCATTGTACCGTATTTAATGTCGGGCTGTGTTTAATTGTGCATTGTTTACTGTAGGGCACTGTTTCATTTTACCGCATTTAATGTCGGGCTGTGTTTAATTTTACCTTGCTCAGTGGAGGGCGCTGTTACATTGTACTGTATTTAATGTCGTGCTCTGTTTAATTTTACATTGTTCACTGTAGGTCACTGTTTCATTGTACTGGTTTTAATGTCGGGCTGTGTTTAATTGTACATTCTTCACTGTAGGGCATTGTTTCATTGTACTGTATTTAATGTAGGGCTCTGTTTAATTTTGCCTTGTTTACTGTAGGTCACTGTTTCACTGTACTGTATTTAATTTCGGGCTCTGTTTAATTTTACCTTGTTCAGTGTAGGGCACTGTTTCATTGTACCGTATTTAATGTCGGGCTCTGTTTAATTTTACCTTGTTCAGTGTAGGGCACTGTTTCATTTTACCGTATTTAATGTCGGGCTGTGTTTAATTTTACATTGTTCACTGTAGGGCATTGTTTCATTGTGCTGTATTTAATGTTGGGCTCTGTTTAATTTTACCTTGTTCACTGTCGAGCACTGTTTCATTGACCCGTATTTAATGTCGGGCTCTGTTTAATTTTACATTGTTCAGTGGAGGGCACTGTTTCATTGTACTGTATTTAATTTCGGGCTCCGTTTAATTTTGCCTTGTTTACTGTAGGTCACTGTTTCATTGTACTGTATTTAATGCCCGGCTCTGTTTAATTTTACCTTGTTCAGTGTAGGGCACTGTTTCATTGTACCATATTTAATGTCGGGCTGTGTTTAAGTTTACATTGTTCAGTGTAGGGCACTGATTCATTGTACTGTATTTAATGTCGGGCTGTGTTTAATTTTACATTGTTCAGTGTAGGGCACTGTTTCACTGTACCGTATTTAATGTCGGGCTCTGTTTAATTTTACATTGTTCAGTGTAGGGCACTGTTTCATTGTACCGTATTTAATGTCGGGCTCTGTTTAATTTTACATTCTTCACTGTAGGGCATTGTTTCATTGTACTGTATTTAATGTCGGGCTCTGTTTAATTTTACATTGTTCACTGTAGGGCACTGTTTCATTGTACCGTATTTAATGTCGGGCTGTGTTTAATTGTACATTGTTCACTGTAGGGCACAGTTTCATTGTACCGTATTTAATGTCGGGCTGTGTTTAATTGTACATTGTTCACTGTAGGGGACTGTTTCATTGTACTGTATTTAATGTCGGGCTCTGTTTAATTTTACCTGGTTCAGTGTAGGGAACTGTTTCATTGTACCGTATTTAATGTCGGGCTGTGTTTAATTTTACATTGTTCACTGTAGGGCATTGTTTCATTGTACTGTATTTAATGTCGGGCTCTGTTTAATTTTACATTGTTCACTGTAGGGGACTGTTTCATTGTACTGTATTTAATGTCGGGCTCTGTTTAATTTTACCTGGTTCAGTGTAGGGAACTGTTTCATTGTACCGTATTTAATGTCGGGCTGTGTTTAATTTTACATTGTTCAGTGTAGGGCACTGTTTCATTGTACCGTATTTAATGTCGGGCTGTGTTTAATTTTACATTTTCACTGTAGGTCACTGTTTCATTGTACTGTATTTAATGTCGGGCTGTGTTTAATTTTACATTGTTCAGTGTAGGGCACTGTTTCACTGTACCGTATTTAATGTCGGGCTCTGTTTAATTTTACATTGTTCAGTGTAGGGCACTGTTTCATTGTACCGTATTTAATGTCGGGCTGTGTTTAATTGTACATTGTTCACAGTAGGGCACTGTTTCATTGTACCGTATTTAATGTCGGGCTGTGTTTAAGTTTACATTGTTCAGTGTAGGGCACTGTTTCATTGTACCGTATTTAATGTCGGGCTCTGTTTAATTTTACAGTCTTCACTGTAGGGCATTGTTCCATTGTGCTGTATTTAATGTTGGGCTCTGTTTAATTTTACCTTGTTCACTGTCTGGCACTGTTTCATTGTCCCGTATTTAATGTCGGGCTGTGTTTAAGTTTACATTGTTCAGTGTAGGGCACAGATTCATTGTACTGTATTTAATGTCGGGCTCTGTTTAATTGTACATTGTTCACAGTAGGGCACTGTTTCATTGTACCGTATTTAATGTCGGGCTGTGTTTAAGTTTACATTGTTCAGTGTAGGGCACTGTTTCATTGTACCGTATTTAATGTCGGGCTCTGTTTAATTTTACAGTCTTCACTGTAGGGCACTGTTTCATTGTACCGTATTTACTGTCGGGCTGTGTTTAATTGTACATTGTTCACTGTAGGGCACTGTTTCATTGTACCGTATTTATTGTCGGGCTGTGTTTAATTGTACATTGTTCACTGTAGGGCACTGTTTAATTTTACTGTATTTAATGTCGGGCTCTGTTTAATTTTACCTTGTTCAGTGTAGGGCACTGTTTCATTGTACCGTATTTAATGTCGGGCTGTGTTTAATTTTACATTGTTCAGTGTAGGGCACTCTTTCATTGTACCGTATTTAATGTCGGGCTGTGTTTAATTGTACATTGTTCACTGAAGGGCACTGTTTCATTGTACCGTATTTAATGTCGGGCTGTGTTTAATTGTGCATTGTTTACTGTAGGGCACTGTTTCATTGTACCGCATTTAATGTCGGGCTGTGTTTAATTTTACCTTGCTCAGTGGAGGGCGCTGTTACATTGTACTGTATTTAATGTCGTGCTCTGTTTAATTTTACATTGTTCACTGTAGGTCACTGTTTCATTGTACTGGTTTTAATGTCGGGCTGTGTTTAATTGTACATTCTTCACTGTAGGGCATTGTTTCATTGTACTGTATTTAATGTAGGGCTCTGTTTAATTTTGCCTTGTTTACTGTAGGTCACTGTTTCACTGTACTGTATTTAATGTCGGGCTCTGTTTAATTTTACCTTGTTCAGTGTAGGGCACTGTTTCATTGTACCGTATTTAATGTCGGGCTCTGTTTAATTTTACCTTGTTCAGTGTAGGGCACTGTTTCATTTTACCGTATTTAATGTCGGGCTGTGTTTAATTTTACATTGTTCACTGTAGGGCATTGTTTCATTGTGCTGTATTTAATGTTGGGCTCTGTTTAATTTTACCTTGTTCACTGTCGGGCACTGTTTCATTGACCCGTATTTAATGTCGGGCTGTGTTTAATTTTACATTGTTCACTGTAGGGCATTGTTTCATTGTGCTGTATTTAATGTTGGGCTCTGTTTAATTTTACCTTGTTCAGTGCAGGGCACTGTTTCATTGTACTGTATTTAATGTTGGGCTCTGTTTAATTTTACATTGTTCAGTGGAGGGCACTGTTTCATTGTACTGTATTTAATTTCGGGCTCTGTTTAATTTTGCCTTGTTTACTGTAGGTCACTGTTTCATTGTACTGTATTTAATGTCGGGCTGTGTTTAATTTTACATTGTTGAGTGTAGGGCACTGATTCATTGTACCGTATTTAATGTCGGGCTCTGTTTAATGCTACATTGTTCAGTGTAGGGCACTGTTTCATTGTACTGTATTTAATGTCGGGCTGTGTTTAATTTCACATTGTTCACTGTAGGGCACTGTTTCATTGTACTGTATTTAATGCCCGGCTCTGTTTAATTTTACCTTGTTCAGTGTAGGGCACTGTTTCATTGTACCGTATTTAATGTCGGGCTGTGTTTAAGTTTACATTGTTCAGTGTAGGGCACTGATTCATTGTATTGTATTTAATGTCGGGCTGTGTTTAATTTTACATTGTTCAGTGTAGGGCACTGTTTCACTGTACCGTATTTAATGTCGGGCTCTGTTTAATTTTACATTGTTCAGTGAAGGGCACTGTTTCATTGTACCGTATTTAATGTCGGGCTCTGTTTAATTTTACATTCTTCACTGTAGGGCATTGTTTCATTGTACTGTATTTAATGTCGGGCTCTGTTTAATTTTACATTGTTCACTGTAGGGCACTGTTTCATTGTACCGTATTTAATGTCGGGCTGTGTTTAATTGTACATTGTTCACTGTAGGGCACAGTTTCATTGTACCGTATTTAGTGTCGGGCTGTGTTTAATTGTACATTGTTCACTGTAGGGGACTGTTTCATTGTACTGTATTTAATGTCAGGCTCTGTTTAATTTTACCTGGTTCAGTGTAGGGAACTGTTTCATTGTACCGTATTTAATGTCGGGCTGTGTTTAATTTTACATTGTTCAGTGTAGGGCACTGTTTCATTGTACCGTATTTAATGTCGGGCTGTGTTTAATTTTACATTGTTCACAGTAGGGCACTGTTTCATTGTACCGTATTTAATGTCGGGCTCTGTTTAATTTTACAGTCTTCACTGTAGGGCATTGTTTCATTGTGCTGTATTTAATGTTGGGCTCTGTTTAATTTTACCTTGTTCACTGTCTGGGCTGTGTTTAAGTTTACATTGTTCAGGGGAGGGCACAGATTCATTGTATTGTATTTAGTGTCGGGCTGTGTTTAATTTTACATTGTTCAGTGTAGGGCACTGTTTCACTGTACCGTATTAATGTCGGACTCTGTTTAATTTTACATTGTTCAGTGTAGGGCACTGTTTCATTGTACCGTATTTAATGTCGGGCTGTGTTTTATTTTACCTTGTTCACTGTAGGGCGCTGTTTCATTGTACTGTATTTAATGTCGGGCTGTGTTTTATTTTACATTGTTCACTGTAGGGCACTGATTCATTGTACCGTATTTAATGTCGGGCTCTGTTTAATTTTACATTGTTGCTGGTAGGGCACTGATTCATTGTACCGTATTTAATGTCGGGCTGTGTTTAATTTTACATTGTTCACTGTAGGGCACTGTTTCGTTGTACCGTATTTAATGTCGGGTTCTGTTTAATTTTACCTTGTTCAGTGTAGGGCACTGTAACATTGTACCGTATTTAATGTCGGGCTCTGTTTAATTTTACCTTGTTCAGTGTAGGGCACTGTTTCATTGTACCGTAATTACTGTCGAGCTGTGTTTAATTGTACATTGTTCACTGTAGGGCACTGTTTCATTGTACCGTACTTAATGTCGGGCTGTGTTTAATTGTACATTGTTCATTGTAGGGCACTGTTTCATTGTACCGTATTTAATGTCGGGCTGTGTTTAATTTTACATTGTTCAGTGTAGGGCACTGTTTCACTGTACCGTATTAATGTCGGACTCTGTTTAATTTTACATTGTTCAGTGTCGGGCACTGTTTCATTGTACCGTACTTAATGTCGGGCTGTGTTTAATTGTACATTGTTCATTGTAGGGCACTGTTTCATTGTACCGTATTTAATGTCGGGCTGTGTTTAATTTTACATTGTTGCTGGAAGGGCACTGATTCATTGTACCGTAATTAATGTCGGGCTGTGTTTAATTTTACATTGTTCACTGTAGGGCACTGTTTCGTTGTACCGTATTTAATGTCGGGTTCTGTTTAATTTTACCTTGTTCAGTGTAGGGCACTGTAACATTGTACCGTATGTAATGTCGGGCTCTGTTTAATTATACCTTGTTCAGTGTAGGGCACTGTTTCATTGTACCGTATTTACTGTCGAGCTGTGTTTAATTGTACATTGTTCACTGTAGGGCACTGTTTCATTGTACCGTACTTAATGTCGGGCTGTGTTTAATTGTACATTGTTCATTGTAGGGCACTGTTTCATTGTACCATATTTAATGTCGGGCTGTGTTTAATTTTACCTTGTTCAGTGTAGGGCACTGTTTCATTTTACCGTATTTAATGTCGGGCTGTGTTTAATTGTACATTGTTCACTGTCGGGCACTGTTTCATTGTCCCGTACTTAATGCCGGGCTTTGTTTAATATTACATTGTTAAGTGTAGGGCACTGTTTCATTGTACTGTATTTAATGTCGGGCTCTGTTTAATTTTGCCTTGTTCAGTGTAGGGCACTGTTTCATTGTACTGTATTTAATGTCGGGCTCTGTTTAATTTTACATTGTTCACTGTAGGGCACTGTTTCATTGTACCGTATTTAATGTCGGGCTGTGTTTAATTGTACATTGTTCACTGTAGGGCACTGTTTCATTGTACTGTATTTATTGTCGGGCTCTGTTTAATTTTACATTGTTCAGTGTGGGGCACTGTTTCATTGTACCGTATTTAATGTCGGGCTGTGTTTAATTGTACATTGTTCACTGTAGGGCACTGTTTCATTGTACCGTATTTAATGTCGGGCTCTGTTTAATTTTACCTTGTTCAGTGTAGGGCACTGTTTCATTTTACCGTATTTAATGTTGGGCTCTGTTTAATTTTACCTTGTTCACTGTCGGGCACTGTTTCATTGACCCGTATTTAATGTCGGGCTCCGTTTAATTTTACATTGTTCAGTGTAGGGCACTGTTTCATTGTACTGTATTTAATGTCGGGCTCTGATTAATTTTGCCTTGTTTACTGTAGGTCACTGTTTCATTGTACTGTATTTAATGTCGGGCTGTGTTTAATTTTACATTGTTCAGTGTAGGGCACTGATTCATTGTACTGTATTTAATGTCGGGCTGTGTTTAATTTTACCTTGTTCAGTGTAGGGCACTGTTTCATTGTACCGTATTTAATGTCGGGCTGTGTTTAAGTTTACATTGTTCAGTGTCGGGCACTGATTCATTGTACTGTATTTAATGTCGGGCGGTGTTTAATTTTACATTGTTCAGTGTAGGGCACTGTTTCACTGTACCGTATTTAATGTCGGGCTCTGTTTAATTTTACATTGTTCAGTGTAGGGCACTGATTCATTGCACCGTATTTAATGTCGGGCTCTGTTTAATTTTACATTGTTCAGTGTAGGGCACTGTTTCATTGTACTGTATTTAATGTCGGGCTGTGTTTAATTTTACATTCTTCACTGTAGGGCATTGTTTCATTGTCCCGTATTTAATGTCGGGCTCTGATTAATTTTACATTGTTCAGTGTAGGGCACTGTTTCATTGTACTGTATTTAATGTCGGGCTCTGTTAATTTTACATTGCTAACTGTAGGGCACTGTTTCATTGTACTGTATTTAATGTCCGGCTCTGTTTAATTTTACATTGTTCAATGTAGGGCACTGTTTTACCGTATTTAATGTCGGGCTGTGTTTAATTGTACATTGTTCACTGTAGGGCACTGTTTCATTGTACCGTATTTAGTGTCGGGCTGTGTTTAATTGTACATTGTTCACTGTAGGGCACTGATTCATTGTACTGTATTTAATGTCGGGCTCTTTTAATTTTACCTTGTTCAGTGTAGGGCACTGTTTCATTGTACCGTATTTAATGTCGGGCTGTGTTTAAGTTTACATTGTTCAGTGTAGGGCACTGATTCATTGTACTGTATTTAATGTCGGGCTGTGTTTAATTTTACATTGTTCAGTGTAGGGCACTGTTTCACTGTACCGTATTTAATGTCGGGCTCTGTTTAATTTTACATTGTTCAGTGTATGGCACTGTTTCATTGATCTGTATTTAATGTCGGGCTGTGTTTAATTTTACATTGTTCACTGTAGTGCACTGTTTCGTTGTACCGTATTTAATGTCGGGCTCTGTTTAATTTTACATTGTTCAGTGTAGGGCACTCTTTCATTGTACCGTATTTAATGTCGGGCTGTGTTTAATTTTACCTTGTTCAGTGTAGGGCACTGTTTCATTTTACCGTATTTAATGTAGGGCTGTTTTTAATTGTACATTGTTCACTGTAGGGCACTGTTTCGTTGTACCGTATTTAATGTCGGGCTATGTTTAATTTTACCTTGTTCACTGTAGGTCACTGTTTCATTGTACTGGTTTTAATGTCGGGCTGTGTTTAATTTTACCTTGTTCAGTGTAGGGCACTGTTTCATTGTACCGTATTTAATGTCGGGCTCTGTTTAATTTTACATTGTTCAGTGTAGGGCACTGTTTCATTGTACTGGTTTTAATGTCGGGATGTGTTTCATTTTACATTCTTCACTGTAGGGCATTGTTTCATTGTGGTGTATTTAATGTCGGGCTCTGTTTAATTTTGCGTTGTTTACTGTAGGTCACTGTTTCATTGTACTGTATTGAATGCCGGGCTGTGTATTAATTTTACATTGTTCAGTGTAGGGCACTGATTCATTGTACCGTATTTAATGTCGAGCTGTGTTTAAGTTTACATTGTTCAGTGTAGGGCACTGATTCATTGTACTGTATTTAATGTCGGGCTGTGTTTAATTTTACATTGTTCAGTGTAGGGCACTGTTTCACTGTACCGTATTTAATGTCAGGCTCTGTTTAATTTTACATTGTTCAGTGTAGTGCTCTGTTTCATTGTACCGTATTTAATGTCGGGCTGTGTTTTATTTTACATTCTTCACTGTAGGGCATTGTTTCATTGTGCTGTATTTAATGTCGGGCTGTGTTTAATTGTACACTGTTCACTGTCGGCACTGTTTCATTGTCCCGTATTTAATGTCGGGCTGTGTTTAAGTTTACATTGTTCAGTGTAGGGCACAGATTCATTGTATTGTATTTAGTGTCGGGCTGTGTTTAATTTTACATTGTTCAGTGTAGGGCACTGTTTCACTGTACCGTATTAATGTCGGACTCTGTTTAAATTTACATTGTTCAGTGTAGGGCACTGTTTCATTGTACCGTATTTAATGTCGGGCTGTGTTTTATTTTACATTGTTCAGTGTACGGCACTGATTCATTGTACCGTATTTAATGTCGGGCTCTGTTTAATTTTGCCTTGTTTACTGTAGGTCACTGTTTCACTGTACTGTATTTAATTTCGGGCTCTGTTTAATTTTACCTTGTTCAGTGTAGGGCACTGTTTCATTGTACCGTATTTAATGTCGGGCTCTGTTTAATTTTACCTTGTTCAGTGTAGGGCACTGTTTCATTTTACCGTATTTAATGTCGGGCTGTGTTTAATTTTACATTGTTCACTGTAGGGCATTGTTTCATTGTGCTGTATTTAATGTTGGGCTCTGTTTAATTTTACCTTGTTCACTGTCGAGCACTGTTTCATTGACCCGTATTTAATGTCGGGCTCTGTTTAATTTTACATTGTTCAGTGGAGGGCACTGTTTCATTGTACTGTATTTAATTTCGGGCTCTGTTTAATTTTGCCTTGTTTACTGTAGGTCACTGTTTCATTGTACTGTATTTAATGCCCGGCTCTGTTTAATTTTACCTTGTTCAGTGTAGGGCACTGTTTCATTGTACCATATTTAATGTCGGGCTGTGTTTAAGTTTACGTTGTTCAGTGTAGGGCACTGATTCATTGTACTGTATTTAATGTCGGGCTGTGTTTAATTTTACATTGTTCAGTGTAGGGCACTGTTTCACTGTACCGTATTTAATGTCGGGCTCTGTTTAATTTTACATTGTTCAGTGTAGGGCACTGTTTCATTGTACCGTATTTAATGTCGGGCTGTGTTTAATTGTACATTGTTCACTGTAGGGCACAGTTTCATTGTACCGTATTTAATGTCGGGCTGTGTTTAATTGTACATTGTTCACTGTAGGGGACTGTTTCATTGTACTGTATTTAATGTCGGGCTCTGTTTAATTTTACCTGGTTCAGTGTAGGGAACTGTTTCATTGTACCGTATTTAATGTCGGGCTGTGTTTAATTTTACATTGTTCACTGTAGGGCATTGTTTCATTGTACTGTATTTAATGTCGGGCTCTGTTTAATTTTACATTGTTCACTGTAGGGGACTGTTTCATTGTACTGTATTTAATGTCGGGCTCTGTTTAATTTTACCTGGTTCAGTGTAGGGAACTGTTTCATTTTACCGTATTTAATGTCGGGCTGTGTTTAATTTTACATTGTTCAGTGTAGGGCACTGTTTCATTGTACCGTATTTAATGTCGGGCTGTGTTTAATTTTACATTTTCACTGTAGGTCACTGTTTCATTGTACTGTATTTAATGTCGGGCTGTGTTTAATTTTACATTGTTCAGTGTAGGGCACTGTTTCACTGTACCGTATTTAATGTCGGGCTCTGTTTAATTTTACATTGTTCAGTGTAGGGCACTGTTTCATTGTACCGTATTTAATGTCGGGCTGTGTTTAATTGTACATTGTTCACAGTAGGGCACTGTTTCATTGTACCGTATTTAATGTCGGGCTCTGTTTAATTTTACAGTCTTCACTGTAGGGCATTGTTCCATTGTGCTGTATTTAATGTTGGGCTCTGTTTAATTTTACCTTGTTCACTGTCTGGCACTGTTTCATTGTCCCGTATTTAATGTCGGGCTGTGTTTAAGTTTACATTGTTCAGTGTAGGGCACAGATTCATTGTATTGTATTTAGTGTCGGGCTGTGTTTAATTTTACATTGTTCAGTGTAGGGCACTGTTTCACTGTACCGTATTAATGTCGGGCTCTGTTTAATTGTACATTGTTCACAGTAGGGCACTGTTTCATTGTACCGTATTTAATGTCGGGCTGTGTTTAAGTTTACATTGTTCAGTGTAGGGCACTGTTTCATTGTACCGTATTTAATGTCGGGCTCTGTTTAATTTTACAGTCTTCAATGTAGGGCACTGTTTCATTGTACCGTATTTACTGTCGGGCTGTGTTTAATTGTACATTGTTCACTGTAGGGCACTGTTTCATTGTACCGTATTTATTGTCGGGCTGTGTTTAATTGTACATTGTTCACTGTAGGGCACTGTTTAATTTTACTGTATTTAATGTCGGGCTCTGTTTAATTTTACCTTGTTCAGTGTAGGGCACTGTTTCATTGTACCGTATTTAATGTCGGGCTGTGTTTAATTTTACATTGTTCAGTGTAGGGCACTCTTTCATTGTACCGTATTTAATGTCGGGCTGTGTTTAATTGTACATTGTTCACTGAAGGGCACTGTTTCATTGTACCGTATTTATTGTCGGGCTGTGTTTAATTGTGCATTGTTTACTGTAGGGCACTGTTTCATTTTGCCGCATTTAATGTCGGGCTGTGTTTAATTTTACCTTGCTCAGTGGAGGGCGCTGTTACATTGTACTGTATTTAATGTCGTGCTCTGTTTAATTTTACATTGTTCACTGTAGGTCACTGTTTCATTGTACTGGTTTTAATGTCGGGCTGTGTTGAATTGTACATTCTTCACTGTAGGGCATTGTTTCATTGTACTGTATTTAATGTAGGGCTCTGTTTAATTTTGCCTTGTTTACTGTAGGTCACTGTTTCACTGTACTGTATTTAATGTCGGGCTCTGTTTAATTTTACCTTGTTCAGTGTAGGGCACTGTTTCATTGTACCCTATTTAATGTCGGGCTCTGTTTAATTTTACCTTGTTCAGTGTAGGGCACTGTTTCATTTTACCGTATTTAATGTCGGGCTGTGTTTAATTTTACATTGTTCACTGTCGGGCACTGTTTCATTGACCCGTATTTAATGTCGGGCTGTGTTTAATTTTACATTGTTCACTGTAGGGCATTGTTTCATTGTGCTGTATTTAATGTTGGGCTCTGTTTAATTTTACCTTGTTCAGTGCAGGGCACTGTTTCATTGTACTGTATTTAATGTTGGGCTCTGTTTAATTTTACATTGTTCAGTGGAGGGCACTGTTTCATTGTACTGTATTTAATTTCGGGCTCTGTTTAATTTTACCTGGTTCAGTGTAGGGAACTGTTTCATTGTACCGTATTTAATGTCGGGCTGTGTTTAATTTTACATTGTTCAGTGTAGGGCACTGATTCATTGTACCGTATTTAATGTCGGGCTCTGTTTAATGCTACATTGTTCAGTGTAGGGCACTGTTTCATTGTACTGTATTTAATGTCGGGCTGTGTTTAATTTCACATTGTTCACTGTAGGGCACTGTTTCATTGTACTGTATTTAATGCCCGGCTCTGTTTAATTTTACCTTGTTCAGTGCAGGGCACTGTTTCATTGTACCGTATTTAATGTCGGGCTGTGTTTAAGTTTACATTGTTCAGTGTAGGGCACTGATTCATTGTACTGTATTTAATGTCGGGCTGTGTTTAATTTTACATTGTTCAGTGTAGGGCACTGTTTCACTGTACCGTATTTAATGTCGGGCTCTGTTTAATTTTACATTGTTCAGTGAAGGGCACTGTTTCATTGTACCGTATTTAATGTCGGGCTCTGTTTAATTTTACATTCTTCACTGTAGGGCATTGTTTCATTGTACTGTATTTAATGTCGGGCTCTGTTTAATTTTACATTGTTCACTGTAGGGCACTGTTTCATTGTACCGTATTTAATGTCGGGCTGTGTTTAATTGTACATTGTTCACTGTAGGGCACAGTTTCATTGTACCGTATTTAGTGTCGGTCTGTGTTTAATTGTACATTGTTCACTGTAGGGGACTGTTTCATTGTACTGTATTTAATGTCAGGCTCTGTTTAATTTTACCTGGTTCAGTGTAGGGAACTGTTTCATTGTATCGTATTTAATGTCGGGCTGTGTTTAATTTTACATTGTTCAGTGTAGGGCACTGTTTCATTGTACCGTATTTAATGTCGGGCTGTGTTTAATTTTACATTTTTCACTGTAGGTCACTGTTTCATTGTACTGTATTTAATGTCGGGCTGTGTTTAATTTTACATTGTTCAGCGTAGGGCACTGTTTCACTGTACCGTATTTAATGTCGGGCTCTGTTTAATTTTACATTGTTCAGTGTAGGGCACTGTTTCATTGTACCGTATTTAATGTCGGGCTGTGTTTAATTGTACATTGTTCACAGTAGGGCACTGTTTCATTGTACCGTATTTAATGTCGGGCTCTGTTTAATTTTACAGTCTTCACTGTAGGGCATTGTTTCATTGTGCTGTATTTAATGTTGGGCTCTGTTTAATTTTACCTTGTTCACTGTCTGGCACTGTTTCATTGTCCCGTATTTAATGTCGGGCTGTGTTTAAGTTTACATTGTTCAGGGGAGGGCACAGATTCATTGTATTGTATTTAGTGTCGGGCTGTGTTTAATTTTACATTGTTCAGTGTAGGGCACTGTTTCACTGTACCGTATTAATGTCGGACTCTGTTTAATTTTACATTGTTCAGTGTAGGGCACTGTTTCATTGTACCGTATTTAATGTCGGGCTGTGTTTTATTTTACCTTGTTCACTGTAGGGCGCTGTTTCATTGTACTGTATTTAATGTCGGGCTGTGTTTTATTTTACATTGTTCACTGTAGGGCACTGATTCATTGTACCGTATTTAATGTCGGGCTCTGTTTAATTTTACATTGTTGCTGGTAGGGCACTGATTCATTGTACCGTATTTAATGTCGGGCTGTGTTTAATTTTACATTGTTCACTGTAGGGCACTGTTTCGTTGTACCGTATTTAATGTCGGGTTCTGTTTAATTTTACCTTGTTCAGTGTAGGGCACTGTAACATTGTACCGTATTTAATGTCGGGCTCTGTTTAATTTTACCTTGTTCAGTGTAGGGCACTGTTTCATTGCACCGTAATTACTGTCGAGCTGTGTTTAATTGTACATTGTTCACTGTAGGGCACTGTTTCATTGTACCGTACTTAATGTCGGGCTGTGTTTAATTGTACATTGTTCATTGTAGGGCACTGTTTCATTGTACCGTATTTAATGTCGGGCTGTGTTTAATTTTACATTGTTCAGTGTAGGGCACTGTTTCACCGTACCGTATTAATGTCGGACTCTGTTTAATTTTACATTGTTCAGTGTCGGGCACTGTTTCATTGTACCGTATTTAATGTCGGGCTGTGTTTTATTTTACATTGTTCACTGTAGGGCACTGATTCATTGTACCGTATTTAATGTCGGGCTCTGTTTAATTTTACATTGTTCAGTGTAGGGCACTGTAACATTGTACCGTATGTAATGTCGGGCTCTGTTTAATTTTACCTTGTTCAGTGTAGGGCACTGTTTCATTGTACCGTATTTAATGTCGAGCTGTGTTTAATTGTACATTGTTCACTGTAGGGCACTGTTTCATTGTACCGTACTTAATGTCGGGCTGTGTTTAATTGTACATTGTTCATTGTAGGGCACTGTTTCATTGTACCGTATTTAATGTCGGGCTGTGTTTAATTTTACCTTGTTCAGTGTAGGGCACTGTTTCATTTTACCGTATTTAATGTCGGGCTGTGTTTAATTGTACATTGTTCACTGTCGGGCACTGTTTCATTGTCCCGTACTTAATGTCGGGCTTTGTTTAATGTTACATTGTTAAGTGTAGGGCACTGTTTCATTGTACTGTATTTAATGTCGGGCTCTGTTTAATTTTGCCTTGTTCAGTGTAGGGCACTGTTTCATTGTACTGTATTTAATGTCGGGCTCTGTTTAATTTTACATTGTTCACTGTAGGGCACTGTTTCATTGTACCGTATTTAATGTCGGGCTGTGTTTAATTGTACATTGTTCACTGTAGGGCACTGTTTCATTGTACTGTATTTAATGTCGGGCTCTGTTTAATTTTACATTGTTCAGTGTAGGGCACTGTTTCATTGTACCGTATTTAATGTCGGGCTGTGTTTAATTGTGCATTGTTCACTGTAGGGCACTGTTTCATTGTACCGTATTTAATGTCGGGCTCTGTTTAATTTTACCTTGTTCAGTGTAGGGCACTGTTTCATTTTACCGTATTTAATGTTGGGCTCTGTTTAATTTTACCTTGTTCACTGTCGGGCACTGTTTCATTGACCCGTATTTAATGTCGGGCTCCGTTTAATTTTACATTGTTCAGTGTAGGGCACTGTTTCATTGTACTGTATTTAATGTCGGGCTCTGATTAATTTTGCCTTGTTTACTGTAGGTCACTGTTTCATTGTACTGTATTTAATGTCGGGCTGTGTTTAATTTTACATTGTTCAGTGTAGGGCACTGATTCATTGTACTGTATTTAATGTCGGGCTGTGTTTAATTTTACCTTGTTCAGTGTAGGGCACTGTTTCATTGTACCGTATTTAATGTCGGGCTGTGTTTAAGTTTACATTGTTCAGTGTCGGGCACTGATTCATTGTACTGTATTTAATGTCGGGCGGTGTTTAATTTTACATTGTTCAGTGTAGGGCACTGTTTCACTGTACCGTATTTAATGTCGGGCTCTGTTTAATTTTACATTGTTCAGTGTAGGGCACTGATTCATTGCACCGTATTTAATGTCGGGCTCTGTTTAATTTTACATTGTTCACTGTCGGGCACTGTTTCATTGTCCCGTATTTAATGTCGGGCTCTGTTTAATTTTACATTGTTCACTGTCGGGCACGGTTTCATTGTACTGTATTTAATGTCGGGCTCTGATTAATTTTACATTGTTCAGTGTAGGGCACTGTTTCATTGTACTGTATTTAATGTCGGGCTCTGTTAATTTTACATTGTTCACTGTAGGGCACTGTTTCATTGTACCGCATTTAATGTCGGGCTCTGTTTAATTGTACGTTGTTCACTGTAGGGCACTGTTTCATTGTCCCGTATTTAATGTCGGGCTGTGTTTAAGTTTACATTGTTCAGTGTAGGGCACAGATTCATTGTATTGTATTTAGTGTCGGGCTGTGTTTAATTTTACATTGTTCAGTGTAGGGCACTGTTTCACTGTACCGTATTAATGTCGGGCTCTGTTTAATTGTACATTGTTCACAGTAGGGCACTGTTTCATTGTACCGTATTTAATGTCGGGCTGTGTTTAAGTTTACATTGTTCAGTGTAGGGCACTGTTTCATTGTACCGTATTTAATGTCGGGCTCTGTTTAATTTTACAGTCTTCACTGTAGGGCACTGTTTCATTGTACCGTATTTACTGTCGGGCTGTGTTTAATTGTACATTGTTCAGTGTAGGGCACTGTTTCATTGTACTGTATTTAATGTCGGGCTCTGTTTAATTTTACATTGTTCACTGTAGGGCACTGTTTCATTGTACCGTATTTAATGTCGGGCTGTGTTTAATTGTACATTGTTCACTGTAGGGCACTGTTTCATTGTACTGTATTTAATGTCGGGCTCTGTTTAATTTTACATTGTTCAGTGTAGGGCACTGTTTCATTGTACCGTATTTAATGTCGGGCTGTGTTTAATTGTGCATTGTTCACTGTAGGGCACTGTTTCATTGTACCGTATTTAATGTCGGGCTCTGTTTAATTTTACCTTGTTCAGTGTAGGGCACTGTTTCATTTTACCGTATTTAATGTTGGGCTCTGTTTAATTTTACCTTGTTCACTGTCGGGCACTGTTTCATTGACCCGTATTTAATGTCGGGCTCCGTTTAATTTTACATTGTTCAGTGTAGGGCACTGTTTCATTGTACTGTATTTAATGTCGGGCTGTGTTTAATTTTACATTGTTCAGTGTAGGGCACTGATTCATTGTACTGTATTTAATGTCGGGCTGTGTTTAATTTTACCTTGTTCAGTGTAGGGCACTGTTTCATTGTACCGTATTTAATGTCGGGCTGTGTTTAAGTTTACATTGTTCAGTGTCGGGCACTGATTCATTGTACTGTATTTAATGTCGGGCGGTGTTTAATTTTACATTGTTCAGTGTAGGGCACTGTTTCACTGTACCGTATTTAATGTCGGGCTCTGTTTAATTTTACATTGTTCAGTGTAGGGCACTGATTCATTGCACCGTATTTAATGTCGGGCTCTGTTTAATTTTACATTGTTCACTGTCGGGCACTGTTTCATTGTCCCGTATTTAATGTCGGGCTCTGTTTAATTTTACATTGTTCACTGTCGGGCACGGTTTCATTGTACTGTATTTAATGTCGGGCTCTGATTAATTTTACATTGTTCAGTGTAGGGCACTGTTTCATTGTACTGTATTTAATGTCGGGCTCTGTTAATTTTACATTGTTCACTGTAGGGCACTGTTTCATTGTACCGCATTTAATGTCGGGCTCTGTTTAATTGTACGTTGTTCACTGTAGGGCACTGTTTCATTGTCCCGTATTTAATGTCGGGCTGTGTTTAAGTTTACATTGTTCAGTGTAGGGCACAGATTCATTGTATTGTATTTAGTGTCGGGCTGTGTTTAATTTTACATTGTTCAGTGTAGGGCACTGTTTCACTGTACCGTATTAATGTCGGGCTCTGTTTAATTGTACATTGTTCACAGTAGGGCACTGTTTCATTGTACCGTATTTAATGTCGGGCTGTGTTTAAGTTTACATTGTTCAGTGTAGGGCACTGTTTCATTGTACCGTATTTAATGTCGGGCTCTGTTTAATTTTACAGTCTTCACTGTAGGGCACTGTTTCATTGTACCGTATTTACTGTCGGGCTGTGTTTAATTGTACATTGTTCACTGTAGGGCACTGTTTCATTGTACCGTATTTATTGTCGGGCTGTGTTTAATTGTACATTGTTCACTGTAGGGCACTGTTTAATTTTACTGTATTTAATGTCGGGCTCTGTTTAATTTTACCTTGTTCAGTGTAGGGCACTGTTTCATTGTACCGTATTTAATGTCGGGCTGTGTTTAATTTTACATTGTTCAGTGTAGGGCACTCTTTCATTGTACCGTATTTAATGTCGGGCTGTGTTTAATTGTACATTGTTCACTGAAGGGCACTGTTTCATTGTACCGTATTTATTGTCGGGCTGTGTTTAATTGTGCATTGTTTACTGTAGGGCACTGTTTCATTGTACCGCATTTAATGTCGGGCTGTGTTTAATTTTACCTTGCTCAGTGGAGGGCGCTGTTACATTGTACTGTATTTAATGTCGTGCTCTGTTTAATTTTACATTGTTCACTGTAGGTCACTGTTTCACTGTACTGTATTTAATGTCGGGCTCTGTTTAATTTTACCTTGTTCAGTGTAGGGCACTGTTTCATTGTACCGTATTTAATGTCGGGCTCTGTTTAATTTTACCTTGTTCAGTGTAGGGCACTGTTTCATTTTACCGTATTTAATGTCGGGCTGTGTTTAATTTTACATTGTTCACTGTAGGGCATTGTTTCATTGTGCTGTATTTAATGTTGGGCTCTGTTTAATTTTACCTTGTTCACTGTCGGGCACTGTTTCATTGACCCGTATTTAATGTCGGGCTGTGTTTAATTTTACATTGTTCACTGTAGGGCATTGTTTCATTGTGCTGTATTTAATGTTGGGCTCTGTTTAATTTTACCTTGTTCAGTGCAGGGCACTGTTTCATTGTACTGTATTTAATGTTGGGCTCTGTTTAATTTTACATTGTTCAGTGGAGGGCACTGTTTCATTGTACTGTATTTAATTTCGGGCTCTGTTTAATTTTGCCTTGTTTACTGTAGGTCACTGTTTCATTGTACTGTATTTAATGTCGGGCTGTGTTTAATTTTACATTGTTCAGTGTAGGGCACTGATTCATTGTACCGTATTTAATGTCGGGCTCTGTTTAATGCTACATTGTTCAGTGTAGGGCACTGTTTCATTGTACTGTATTTAATGTCGGGCTGTGTTTAATTTCACATTGTTCACTGTAGGGCACTGTTTCATTGTACTGTATTTAATGCCCGGCTCTGTTTAATTTTACCTTGTTCAGTGTAGGGCACTGTTTCATTGTACCGTATTTAATGTCGGGCTGTGTTTAAGTTTACATTGTTCAGTGTAGGGCACTGATTCATTGTACTGTATTTAATGTCGGGCTGTGTTTAATTTTACATTGTTCAGTGTAGGGCACTGTTTCACTGTACCGTATTTAATGTCGGGCTCTGTTTAATTTTACATTGTTCAGTGAAGGGCACTGTTTCATTGTACCGTATTTAATGTCGGGCTCTGTTTAATTTTACATTCTTCACTGTAGGGCATTGTTTCATTGTACTGTATTTAATGTCGGGCACTGTTTAATTTTACATTGTTCACTGTAGGGCACTGTTTCATTGTACCGTATTTAATGTCGGGCTGTGTTTAATTGTACATTGTTCACTGTAGGGCACAGTTTCATTGTACCGTATTTAGTGTCGGGCTGTGTTTAATTGTACATTGTTCACTGTAGGGGACTGTTTCATTGTACTGTATTTAATGTCAGGCTCTGTTTAATTTTACCTGGTTCAGTGTAGGGAACTGTTTCATTGTACCGTATTTAATGTCGGGCTGTGTTTAATTTTACATTGTTCAGTGTAGGGCACTGTTTCATTGTACCGTATTTCATGTCGGGCTCTGTTTAATTTTACCTTGTTCAGTGTAGGGCACTGTTTCATTTTACCGTATTTAATGTTGGGCTCTGTTTAATTTTACCTTGTTCACTGTCGGGCACTGTTTCATTGACCCGTATTTAATGTCGGGCTCCGTTTAATTTTACATTGTTCAGTGTAGGGCACTGTTTCATTGTACTGTATTTAATGTCGGGCTCTGATTAATTTTGCCTTGTTTACTGTAGGTCACTGTTTCATTGTACTGTATTTAATGTCGGGCTGTGTTTAATTTTACATTGTTCAGTGTAGGGCACTGATTCATTGTACTGTATTTAATGTCGGGCTGTGTTTAATTTTACCTTGTTCAGTGTAGGGCACTGTTTCATTGTACCGTATTTAATGTCGGGCTGTGTTTAAGTTTACATTGTTCAGTGTCGGGCACTGATTCATTGTACTGTATTTAATGTCGGGCGGTGTTTAATTTTACATTGTTCAGTGTAGGGCACTGTTTCACTGTACCGTATTTAATGTCGGGCTCTGTTTAATTTTACATTGTTCAGTGTAGGGCACTGATTCATTGCACCGTATTTAATGTCGGGCTCTGTTTAATTTTACATTGTTCAGTGTAGGGCACTGTTTCATTGTACTGTATTTAATGTCGGGCTGTGTTTAATTTTACATTCTTCACTGTAGGGCATTGTTTCATTGTGCTGTATTTAATGTTGGGCTCTGTTTAATTTTACCTTGTTCACTGTCGGGCACTGTTTCATTGTCCCGTATTTAATGTCGGGCTCTGATTAATTTTACATTGTTCAGTGTAGGGCACTGTTTCATTGTACTGTATTTAATGTCGGGCTCTGTTAATTTTACATTGCTAACTGTAGGGCACTGTTTCATTGTACTGTATTTAATGTCCGGCTCTGTTTAATTTTACATTGTTCAATGTAGGGCACTGTTTTACCGTATTTCATGTCGGGCTGTGTTTAATTGTACATTGTTCACTGTAGGGCACTGTTTCATTGTACCGTATTTAGTGTCGGGCTGTGTTTAATTGTACATTGTTCACTGTAGGGCACTGATTCATTGTACTGTATTTAATGTCGGGCTGTGTTTAATTGTACATTGTTCACTGTAGGGCACTGTTTCATTGTACCGTATTTAATGTCGGGCTGTGTTTAATTGTACATTGTTCACTGTAGGGCACTGTTTCATTGCACTGTATTTAATGTCGGGCTGTGTTTAATTTTACATTGTTGCTGGTAGGGCTCTGTTTCATTGTACCGTATTTAATGTCGGGCTGTGTTTTATTTTACATTCTTCACTGTAGGGCATTGTTTCATTGTGCTGTATTTAATGTCGGGCTGTGTTTAATTGTACACTGTTCACTGTCGGCACTGTTTCATTGTCCCGTATTTAATGTCGGGCTGTGTTTAAGTTTACATTGTTCAGTGTAGGGCACAGATTCATTGTATTGTATTTAGTGTCGGGCTGTGTTTAATTTTACATTGTTCAGTGTAGGGCACTGTTTCACTGTACCGTATTAATGTCGGACTCAGTTTAATTTTACATTGTTCAGTGTAGGGCACTGTTTCATTGTACCGTATTTAATGTCGGGCTGTGTTTTATTTTACATTGTTCAGTGTACGGCACTGATTCATTGTACCGTATTTAATGTCGGGCTCTGTTTAATTTTGCATTGTTGCTGGTAGGGCACTGATTCATTGTACCGTATTTCATGTCGGGCTGTGTTTAATTGTACATTGTTCACTGTAGGGCACTGTTTCATTGTACCGTATTTAGTGTCGGGCTGTGTTTAATTGTACATTGTTCACTGTAGGGCACTGATTCATTGTACTGTATTTAATGTCGGGCTCTGTTTAATTTTACCTTGTTCAGTGTAGGGCACTGTTTCATTGTACCGTATTTAATGTCGGGCTGTGTTTAAGTTTACATTGTTCAGTGTAGGGCACTGATTCATTGTACTGTATTTAATGTCGGGCTGTGTTTAATTTTACATTGTTCAGTGTAGGGCACTGTTTCACTGTACCGTATTTAATGTCGGGCTCTGTTTAATTTTACATTGTTCAGTGTATGGCACTGTTTCATTGTACCGTATTTAATGTCGGGCTGTGTTTAATTTTACATTGTTCACTGTAGTGCACTGTTTCGTTGTACCGTATTTAATGTCGGGCTCTGTTTAATTTTACATTGTTCAGTGTAGGGCACTCTTTCATTGTACCGTATTTAATGTCGGGCTGTGTTTAATTTTACCTTGTTCAGTGTAGGGCACTGTTTCATTTTACCGTATTTAATGTAGGGCTGTTTTTAATTGTACATTGTTCACTGTAGGGCACTGTTTCATTGTACCGTATTTAATGTCGGGCTATGTTTAATTTTACATTGTTCACTGTAGGTCACTGTTTCATTGTACTGGTTTTAATGTCGGGCTGTGTTTCATTTTACATTCTTCACTGTAGGGCATTGTTTCATTGTGGTGTATTTAATGTCGGGCTCTGTTTAATTTTGCGTTGTTTACTGTAGGTCACTGTTTCATTGTACTGTATTGAATGCCGGGCTGTGTATTAATTTTACATTGTTCAGTGTAGGGCACTGATTCATTGTACCGTATTTAATGTCGAGCTGTGTTTAAGTTTACATTGTTCAGTGTAGGGCACTGATTCATTGTACTGTATTTAATGTCGGGCTGTGTTTAATTTTACATTGTTCAGTGTAGGGCACTGTTTCACTGTACCGTATTTAATGTCAGGCTCTGTTTAATTTTACATTGTTCAGTGTAGTGCTCTGTTTCATTGTACCGTATTTAATGTCGGGCTGTGTTTTATTTTACATTCTTCACTGTAGGGCATTGTTTCATTGTGCTGTATTTAATGTCGGGCTGTGTTTAATTGTACACTGTTCACTGTCGGCACTGTTTCATTGTCCCGTATTTAATGTCGGGCTGTGTTTAAGTTTACATTGTTCAGTGTAGGGCACAGATTCATTGTATTGTATTTAGTGTCGGGCTGTGTTTAATTTTACATTGTTCAGTGTAGGGCACTGTTTCACTGTACCGTATTAATGTCGGACTCTGTTTAATTTTACATTGTTCAGTGTAGGGCACTGTTTCATTGTACCGTATTTAATGTCGGGCTGTGTTTTATTTTACATTGTTCAGTGTACGGCACTGATTCATTGTACCGTATTTAATGTCGGGCTCTGTTTAATTTTGCATTGTTGCTGGTAGGGCACTGATTCATTGTACCGTATTTAATGTCGGGCTGTGTTTAATTTTACATTGTTCACTGTAGGGCACTGTTTCACTGTACCGTATTTAATGTCGGGTTCTGTTTAATTTTACCTTGTTCAGTGTAGGGCACTGTAACATTGAACCGTATTTAATGTCGGGCTCTGTTTAATTTTACCTTGTTCAGTGTAGGGCACTGTTTCATTGTACCGTATTTACTGTCGGGCTGTGTTTAATTGTACATTGTTCACTGTAGGGCACTGTTTCATTGTACCGTATTTAATGTCGGGCTGTGTTTAATTGTACATTGTTCACTGTAGGGCACTGTTTCATTGTACCGTATTTAATGTCGGGCTGTGTTTAATTTTACATTGTTCAGTGTAGGGCACTGTTTCATTGTACCGTATTTAATGTCGGGCTGTGTTTTATTTTACATTGTTCAGTGTACGGTACTGTTTCACTGTACCGTATTTAATGTCGGGTTCTGTTTAATTTTACCTTGTTCAGTGTAGGGCACTGTAACATTGTACCGTATTTAATGTCGGGCTCTGTTTAATTTTACCTTGTTCAGAGTAGGGCACTGTTTCATTGTACCGTATTTACTGTCGGGCTGTGTTTAATTGTACATTGTTCACTGTAGGGCACTGTTTCATTGTACCGTATTTAATGTCGGGCTGTGTTTAATTGTACATTGTTCACTGTAGGGCACTGTTTCATTGTACCGTATTTAATGTCGGGCTGTGTTTAATGTTACCTTGTTCAGTGTAGGGCACTGTTTCATTTTACCGTATTTAATGTCGGGCTGTGTTTAATTGTACATTGTTCACTGTATGGCACTGTTTCATTGTCCCGTATTTAATGTCGGGCTCTGATTAATTTTACATTGTTCAGTGTAGGGCACTGTTTCACTGTACTGTATTTAATGTCGGGCTCTGTTTAATTTTGCCTTGTTTACTGTAGGTCACTGTTTCATTGTACTGTATTTAATGCCCGGCTCTGTTTAATGTTACATTGTTCAGTGTAGGGCACTGTTTCATTGTAATGTATTTAATGTCGGGCTCTGTTTAATTTTGCCTTGTTTACTGTAGGTCACTGTTTCACTGTACTGTATTTAATGTCGGGCTGTGTTTAATTTTACCTTGTTCAGTGTAGGGCACTGTTTCATTGTACCGTATTTAATGTCGGGCTGTGTTTAAGTTTACATTGTTCAGTGCAGGTCACTGTTTCATTGTGCTGTATTTAATGTCGGGCTGTGTTTAATTGTACATTGTTCACTGTATGGCATTGTTTCATTGTACTGTATTTAATGTCGGGCTCTGTTTAATTTTGCCTTGTTCACTGTAGGGCACTGTTTCATTGTAATGTATTTAATGTCGGGCTCTGTTTAATTTTGCCTTGTTCCGTGTAGGGCACTGATTCATTGTACCGTATTTAATGTCGGGCTGTGTTTAATTGTACATTGTTCACTATAGGGCACTGTTTCATTGTACCGTATTTAATGTCGGGCTCTGTTTAATTTTACCTTGTTCAGTGTAGGGCACTGTTTCATTTTACCGTATTTAATGTTGGGCTCTGTTTAATTTTACCTTGTTCACTGTCGGGCACTGTTTCATTGACCCGTATTTAATGTCGGGCTCTGTTTAATTTTACATTGTTCAGTGTAGGGCACTGTTTCATTTTACTGTATTTAATGTCGGGCTCTGATTAATTTTGCCTTGTTTACTGTAGGTCACTGTTTCATTGTACTGTATTTAATGTCGGGCTGTGTTTAATTTTACATTGTTCAGTGTAGGGCACTGATTCATTGTACTGTATTTAATGTCGGGCTGTGTTTAATTTTACCTTGTTCAGTGTAGGGCACTGTTTCATTGTACCGTATTTAATGTCGGGCTGTGTTTAAGTTTACATTGTTCAGTGTCGGGCACTGATTCATTGTACTGTATTTAATGTCGGGCGGTGTTTAATTTTACATTGTTCAGTGTAGGGCACTGTTTCACTGTACCGTATTTAATGTCGGGCTGTGTTTAATTTTACATTGTTCAGTGTAGGGCACTGATTCATTGCACCGTATTTAATGTCGGGCTCTGTTTAATTTTACATTGTTCAGTGTAGGGCACTGTTTCATTGTACTGTATTTAATGTCCGGCTCTGTTTAATTTTACATTGTTCACTGTAGGGCACTGATTCATTGTACTGTATTTAATGTCGGGCTCTGTTTAATTTTACCTTGTTCAGTGTAGGGCACTGTTTCATTGTACCGTATTTAATGTCGGGCTGTGTTTAAGTTTACATTGTTCAGTGTAGGGCACTGATTCATTGTACTGTATTTAATGTCGGGCTGTGTTTAATTTTACATTGTTCAGTGTAGGGCACTGTTTTACTGTACCGTATTTAATGTCGGGCTCTGTTTAATTTTACATTGTTCAGTGTATGGCACTATTTCATTGTACCGTATTTAATGTCGGGCTGTGTTTAATTTTACATTGTTCACTGTAGGGCACTGTTTCGTTGTACCGTATTTAATGTCGGGCTCTGTTTAATTTTAAATTGCTCAGTGTAGGGCACTCTTTCATTGTACCGTATTTAATGTCGGGCTGTGTTTAATTTTACATTGTTCACTGTAGGGCACTGTTTCATTGTACCGTATTTAATGTCGGGCTATGTTTAATTTTACATTGTTCACTGTAGGTCACTGTTTCATTGTCCCGTATTTAATGTCGGGCTCTGATTAATTTTACATTGTTCAGTGTAGGGCACTGTTTCATTGTACTACATTTAATGTCGGGCTCTGTTTAATTTTGCCTTGTTTACTTTAGGTCACTGTTTCATTGTACTGTATTTAATGTCGGGCTCTGTTAATTTTACATTGTTAACTGTAGGGCACTGTTTCATTGTACTGTATTTAATGTCCGGCTCTGTTTAATTTTACATTGTTCACTGTAGGGCACTGATTCATTGT
Organism: Scyliorhinus torazame; assembly: GCF_047496885.1. Lineage (NCBI taxonomy): Eukaryota > Metazoa > Chordata > Chondrichthyes > Carcharhiniformes > Scyliorhinidae > Scyliorhinus > Scyliorhinus torazame. The sequence goes on from NW_027307768.1 coordinate 1,228,609, forward strand.
ACTGTATTTAATGTCGGGCTCTGTTTAATTTTACCTTGTTCAGTGTAGGGCACTGTTTCATTGTACCGTATTTAATGTCGGGCTGTGTTTAAGTTTACATTGTTCAGTGTAGGGCACTGATTCATTGTACTGTATTTAATGTCGGGCTGTGTTTAATTTTACATTGTTCAGTGTAGGGCACTGTTTTACTGTACCGTATTTAATGTCGGGCTCTGTTTAATTTTACATTGTTCAGTGTATGGCACTATTTCATTGTACCGTATTTAATGTCGGGCTGTGTTTAATTTTACATTGTTCACTGTAGGGCACTGTTTCGTTGTACCGTATTTAATGTCGGGCTCTGTTTAATTTTAAATTGCTCAGTGTAGGGCACTCTTTCATTGTACCGTATTTAATGTCGGGCTGTGTTTAATTTTACATTGTTCACTGTAGGGCACTGTTTCATTGTACCGTATTTAATGTCGGGCTATGTTTAATTTTACATTGTTCACTGTAGGTCACTGTTTCATTGTACTGGTTTTAATGTCGGGCTGTGTTTAATTTTACATTGTTCAGTGCAGGGCACTGTTTCACTGTACCGTATTTAATGTCGGGCTATGTTTAATTTTACATTGTTCACTGTCGGGCACTGTTTCATTGTACTGTATTTAATGTCGGGCTGTGTTTAATTTTACCTTGTTCAGTGTAGGGCACTGTTTCATTGTACCGCATTTAATGTCGGGCTATGTTTAATTTTACATTGTTCACTGTAGGTCACTGTTTCATTGTACTGGTTTTAATGTCGGGCTGTGTTTAATTTTACATTGTTCAGTGTAGGGCACTGATTCATTGTACCGTATTTAATGTCGGGCTGTGTTTAAGTTTACATTGTTCAGTGTAGGGCACTGATTCATTGTACTGTATTTAATGTCGGGCTGTGTTTAATTTTACATTGTTCAGTGTAGGGCTCTGTTTCATTGTACCGTATTTAATGTCGGGCTGTGTTTTATTTTACATTCTTCACTGTAGGGCATTGTTTCATTATGCTGTATTTAATGTTGGGCTCTGTTTAATTTTACCTTGTTCACTGTCTGGCACTGTTTCATTGTCCCGTATTTAATGTCGGGCTGTGTTGAAGTTTACATTGTTCAGTGTAGGGCACTGATTCATTGCACCGTATTTAATGTCGGGCTCTGTTTAATTTTACATTGTTCAGTGTAGGGCACTGATTCTTGTACTGTATTTAATGTCGGGCTCTGTTTAATTTTACCTTGTTCAGTGTAGGGCACTGTTTCATTGTACCGTATTTAATGTCGGGCTGTGTTTAAGTTTACATTGTTCAGTGTAGGGCACTGATTCATTGTACTGTATTTAATGTCGGGCTGTGTTTAATTTTACATTGTTCAGTGTAGAGCACTGTTTTACTGTACCGTATTTAATGTCGGGCTCTGTTTAATTTTACATTGTTCACTGTATGGAACTGTTTCATTGTACCGTATTTAATGTCGGGCTGTGTTTAATTTTACATTGTTCACTGTATGGCACTGTTTCGTTGTACCGTATTTAATGTCGGGCTCTGTTTAATTTTACATTGTTCAGTGTAGGGCACTCTTTCATTGTACCGTATTTAATGTCGGGCTGTGTTTAAGTTTACCTTGTTCAGTGTAGGGCACTGATTCATTGTACTGTATTTAATGTCGGGCTGTGTTTAATTTTACATTGTTCAGTGTAGGGCACTGATTCATTGCACCGTATTTAATGTCGGGCTCTGTTTAATTTTACATTGTTCACTGTCGGGCACTGTTTCATTGACCCGTATTTAATGTCGGGCTCTGTTTAATTTTACATTGTTCAGTGTAGGGCACTGTTTCATTTTACTGTATTTAATGTCGGGCTCTGATTAATTTTGCCTTGTTTACTGTAGGTCACTGTTTCATTGTACTGTATTTAATGTCGGGCTGTGTTTAATTTTACATTGTTCAGTGTAGGGCACTGATTCATTGTACTGTATTTAATGTCGGGCTGTGTTTAATTTTACCTTGTTCAGTGTAGGGCACTGTTTCATTGTACCGTATTTAATGTCGGGCTGTGTTTAAGTTTACATTGTTCAGTGTCGGGCACTGATTCATTGTACTGTATTTAATGTCGGGCGGTGTTTAATTTTACATTGTTCAGTGTAGGGCACTGTTTCACTGTACCGTATTTAATGTCGGGCTGTGTTTAATTTTACATTGTTCAGTGTAGGGCACTGATTCATTGCACCGTATTTAATGTCGGGCTCTGTTTAATTTTACATTGTTCAGTGTAGGGCACTGTTTCATTGTACTGTATTTAATGTCCGGCTCTGTTTAATTTTACATTGTTCACTGTAGGGCACTGATTCATTGTACTGTATTTAATGTCGGGCTCTGTTTAATTTTACCTTGTTCAGTGTAGGGCACTGTTTCATTGTACCGTATTTAATGTCGGGCTGTGTTTAAGTTTACATTGTTCAGTGTAGGGCACTGATTCATTGTACTGTATTTAATGTCGGGCTGTGTTTAATTTTACATTGTTCAGTGTAGGGCACTGTTTTACTGTACCGTATTTAATGTCGGGCTCTGTTTAATTTTACATTGTTCAGTGTATGGCACTATTTCATTGTACCGTATTTAATGTCGGGCTGTGTTTAATTTTACATTGTTCACTGTAGGGCACTGTTTCGTTGTACCGTATTTAATGTCGGGCTCTGTTTAATTTTAAATTGCTCAGTGTAGGGCACTCTTTCATTGTACCGTATTTAATGTCGGGCTGTGTTTAATTTTACATTGTTCACTGTAGGGCACTGTTTCATTGTACCGTATTTAATGTCGGGCTATGTTTAATTTTACATTGTTCACTGTAGGTCACTGTTTCATTGTACTGGTTTTAATGTCGGGCTGTGTTTAATTTTACATTGTTCAGTGCAGGGCACTCTTTCATTGTACCGTATTTAATGTCGGGCTGTGTTTAATTTTACCTTGTTCAGTGTAGGGCACTGTTTCATTTTACCGTATTTAATGTAGGGCTGTTTTTAATTGTACATTGTTCACTGTAGGGCACTGTTTCATTGTACTGTATTTAATGTCGGGCTGTGTTTAATTTTACATTGTTCAGTGTAGGGCACTGATTCATTGTACCGTATTTAATGTCGGGCTGTGTTTAAGTTTACCTTGTTCAGTGTAGGGCACTGATTCATTGTACTGTATTTAATGTCGGGCTGTGTTTAATTTTACATTGTTCAGTGTAGGCCACTGATTCATTGCACCGTATTTAATGTCGGGCTCTGTTTAATTTTACATTGTTCAGTGTAGGGCACTGTTTCATTGTACTGTATTTAATGTCGGGCTGTATTTAATTTTACATTCTTCACTGTAGGGCATTGTTTCATTGTGCTGTATTTAATGTTGGGCTCTGTTTAATATTACCTTGTTCACTGTCGGGCACTGTTTCATTGTCCCGTATTTAATGTCGGGCTCTGATTAATTTTACATTGTGCAGTGTAGGGCACTGTTTCATTGTACTGCATTTAATGTCGGGCTCTGTTTAATTTTGCCTTGTTTACTTTAGGTCACTGTTTCATTGTACTGTATTTAATGTCGGGCTCTGTTAATTTTACATTGTTAACTGTAGGGCACTGTTTCATTGTACTGTATTTAATGTCCGGCTCTGTTTAATTTTACATTGTTCACTGTAGGGCACTGATTCATTGTACTGTATTTAATGTCGGGCTCTGTTTAATTTTACCTTGTTCAGTGTAGGGCACTGTTTCATTGTACCGTATTTAATGTCGGGCTGTGTTTAAGTTTACATTGTTCAGTGTAGGGCACTGATTCATTGTACTGTATTTAATGTCGGGTTGTGTTTAATTTTACATTGTTCAGTGTAGGGCACTGTTTTACTGTACCGTATTTAATGTCGGGCTCTGTTTAATTTTACATTGTTCAGTGTATGGCACTGTTTCATTGTACCGTATTTAATGTCGGGCTGTGTTTAATTTTACATTGTTCACTGTAGGGCACTGTTTCGTTGTACCGTATTTAATGTCGGGCTCTGTTTAATTTTAAATTGCTCAGTGTAGGGCACTCTTTCATTGTACCGTATTTAATGTCGGGCTGTGTTTAATTTTACATTGTTCACTGTAGGGCACTGTTTCATTGTACCGTATTTAATGTCGGGCTATGTTTAATTTTACATTGTTCACTGTAGGTCACTGTTTCATTGTACTGGTTTTAATGTCGGGCTGTGTTTAATTTTACATTGTTCAGTGCAGGGCACTGTTTCACTGTACCGTATTTAATGTCGGGCTATGTTTAATTTTACATTGTTCACTGTCGGGCACTGTTTCATTGTACTGTATTTAATGTCGGGCTGTGTTTAATTTTACCTTGTTCAGTGTAGGGCACTGTTTCATTGTACCGCATTTAATGTCGGGCTATGTTTAATTTTACATTGTTCACTGTAGGTCACTGTTTCATTGTACTGGTTTTAATGTCGGGCTGTGTTTAATTTTACATTCTTCACTGTAGGGCATTGTTTCATTGTGGTGTATTTAATGTCGGGCTCTGTTTAATTTTGCGTTGTTTACTGTAGGTCACTGTTTCATCGTACTGTATTTAATGCCGGGCTGTGTTTAATTTTACATTGTTCAGTGTAGGGCACTGATTCATTGTACCGTATTTAATGTCGGGCTGTGTTTAAGTTTACATTGTTCAGTGTAGGGCACTGATTCATTGTACTGTATTTAATGTCGGGCTGTGTTTAATTTTACATTGTTCAGTGTAGGGCTCTGTTTCATTGTACCGTATTTAATGTCGGGCTGTGTTTTATTTTACATTCTTCACTGTAGGGCATTGTTTCATTATGCTGTATTTAATGTTGGGCTCTGTTTAATTTTACCTTGTTCACTGTCTGGCACTGTTTCATTGTCCCGTATTTAATGTCGGGCTGTGTTGAAGTTTACATTGTTCAGTGTAGGGCACTGATTCATTGCACCGTATTTAATGTCGGGCTCTGTTTAATTTTACATTGTTCAGTGTAGGGCACTGATTCATTGTACTGTATTTAATGTCGGGCTCTGTTTAATTTTACCTTGTTCAGTGTAGGGCACTGTTTCATTGTACCGTATTTAATGTCGGGCTGTGTTTAAGTTTACATTGTTCAGTGTAGGGCACTGATTCATTGTACTGTATTTAATGTCGGGCTGTGTTTAATTTTACATTGTTCAGTGTAGGGCACTGTTTTACTGTACCGTATTTAATGTCGGGCTCTGTTTAATTTTACATTGTTCACTGTATGGAACTGTTTCATTGTACCGTATTTAATGTCGGGCTGTGTTTAATTTTACATTGTTCACTGTATGGCACTGTTTCGTTGTACCGTATTTAATGTCGGGCTCTGTTTAATTTTACATTGTTCAGTGTAGGGCACTCTTTCATTGTACCGTATTTAATGTCGGGCTGTGTTTAATTTTACCTTGTTCAGTGTAGGGCACTGTTTCATTTTACCGTATTTAATGTAGGGCTGTTTTTAATTGTACATTGTTCACTGTAGGGCACTGTTTCATTGTACTGTATTTAATGCCGGGCTGTGTTTAATTTTACATTGTTCAGTGTAGGGCACTGATTCATTGTACCGTATTTAATGTCGGGCTGTGTTTAAGTTTACCTTGTTCAGTGTAGGGCATTGTTTCATTATGCTGTATTTAATGTTGGGCTCTGTTTAATTTTACCTTGTTCACTGTCTGGCACTGTTTCATTGTCCCGTATTTAATGTCGGGCTGTGTTTAAGTTTACATTGTTCAGTGTAGGGCACAGATTCATTGTATTGTATTTAGTGTCGGGCTGTGTTTAATTTTACATTGTTCAGTGTAGGGCACTGTTTCACTGTACCGTATTAATGTCGGACTCTGTTTAATTTTGCATTGTTGCTGGTAGGGCACTGATTCATTGTACCGTATTTAATGTCGGGCTGTGTTTTATTTTACATTGTTCAGTGTACGGCACTGATTCATTGTACCGTATTTAATGTCGGGCTCTGTTTAATTTTGCATTGTTGCTGGTAGGGCACTGATTCATTGTACCGTATTTAATGTCGGGCTGTGTTTAATTGTACATTGTTCACTGTAGGGCACTGTTTCATTGTACCGTATTTAATGTCGGGCTGTGTTTAATGTTACCTTGTTCAGTGTAGGGCACTGTTTCATTTTACCGTATTTAATGTCGGGCTGTGTTTAATTGTACATTGTTCACTGTATGGCACTGTTTCATTGTCCCGTATTTAATGTCGGGCTCTGATTAATTTTACATTGTTCAGTGTAGGGCACTGTTTCACTGTACTGTATTTAATGTCGGGCTCTGTTTAATTTTGCCTTGTTTACTGTAGGTCACTGTTTCATTGTACTGTATTTAATGCCCGGCTCTGTTTAATGTTACATTGTTCAGTGTAGGGCACTGTTTCATTGTAATGTATTTAATGTCGGGCTCTGTTTAATTTTGCCTTGTTTACTGTAGGTCACTGTTTCACTGTACTGTATTTAATGTCGGGCTGTGTTTAATTTTACCTTGTTCAGTGTAGGGCACTGTTTCATTGTACCGTATTTAATGTCGGGCTGTGTTTAAGTTTACATTGTTCAGTGCAGGTCACTGTTTCATTGTGCTGTATTTAATGTCGGGCTGTGTTTAATTGTACATTGTTCACTGTATGGCATTGTTTCATTGTACTGTATTTAATGTCGGGCTCTGTTTAATTTTGCCTTGTTCACTGTAGGGCACTGTTTCATTGTAATGTATTTAATGTCGGGCTCTGTTTAATTTTGCCTTGTTCCGTGTAGGGCACTGATTCATTGTACCGTATTTAATGTCGGGCTGTGTTTAATTGTACATTGTTCACTATAGGGCACTGTTTCATTGTACCGTATTTAATGTCGGGCTCTGTTTAATTTTACCTTGTTCAGTGTAGGGCACTGTTTCATTTTACCGTATTTAATGTTGGGCTCTGTTTAATTTTACCTTGTTCACTGTCGGGCACTGTTTCATTGACCCGTATTTAATGTCGGGCTCTGTTTAATTTTACATTGTTCAGTGTAGGGCACTGTTTCATTTTACTGTATTTAATGTCGGGCTCTGATTAATTTTGCCTTGTTTACTGTAGGTCACTGTTTCATTGTACTGTATTTAATGTCGGGCTGTGTTTAATTTTACATTGTTCAGTGTAGGGCACTGATTCATTGTACTGTATTTAATGTCGGGCGGTGTTTAATTTTACATTGTTCAGTGTAGGGCACTGTTTCACTGTACCGTATTTAATGTCGGGCTGTGTTTAATTTTACATTGTTCAGTGTAGGGCACTGATTCATTGCACCGTATTTAATGTCGGGCTCTGTTTAATTTTACATTGTTCAGTGTAGGGCACTGTTTCATTGTACTGTATTTAATGTCCGGCTCTGTTTAATTTTACATTGTTCACTGTAGGGCACTGATTCATTGTACTGTATTTAATGTCGGGCTCTGTTTAATTTTACCTTGTTCAGTGTAGGGCACTGTTTCATTGTACCGTATTTAATGTCGGGCTGTGTTTAAGTTTACATTGTTCAGTGTAGGGCACTGATTCATTGTACTGTATTTAATGTCGGGCTGTGTTTAATTTTACATTGTTCAGTGTAGGGCACTGTTTTACTGTACCGTATTTAATGTCGGGCTCTGTTTAATTTTACCTTGTTCAGTGTATGACACTATTTCATTGTACCGTATTTAATGTCGGGCTGTGTTTAATTTTACATTGTTCACTGTAGGGCACTGTTTCGTTGTACCGTATTTAATGTCGGGCTCTGTTTAATTTTAAATTGCTCAGTGTAGGGCACTCTTTCATTGTACCGTATTTAATGTCGGGCTGTGTTTAATTTTACATTGTTCACTGTAGGGCACTGTTTCATTGTACCGTATTTAATGTCGGGCTATGTTTAATTTTACATTGTTCACTGTAGGTCACTGTTTCATTGTCCCGTATTTAATGTCGGGCTCTGATTAATTTTACATTGTTCAGTGTAGGGCACTGTTTCATTGTACTACATTTAATGTCGGGCTCTGTTTAATTTTGCCTTGTTTACTTTAGGTCACTGTTTCATTGTACTGTATTTAATGTCGGGCTCTGTTAATTTTACATTGTTAACTGTAGGGCACTGTTTCATTGTACTGTATTTAATGTCCGGCTCTGTTTAATTTTACATTGTTCACTGTAGGGCACTGATTCATTGTACTGTATTTAATGTCGGGCTCTGTTTAATTTTACCTTGTTCAGTGTAGGGCACTGTTTCATTGTACCGTATTTAATGTCGGGCTGTGTTTAAGTTTACATTGTTCAGTGTAGGGCACTGATTCATTGTACTGTATTTAATGTCGGGCTGTGTTTAATTTTACATTGTTCAGTGTAGGGCACTGTTTTACTGTACCGTATTTAATGTCGGGCTCTGTTTAATTTTACATTGTTCAGTGTATGGCACTATTTCATTGTACCGTATTTAATGTCGGGCTGTGTTTAATTTTACATTGTTCACTGTAGGGCACTGTTTCGTTGTACCGTATTTAATGTCGGGCTCTGTTTAATTTTAAATTGCTCAGTGTAGGGCACTCTTTCATTGTACCGTATTTAATGTCGGGCTGTGTTTAATTTTACATTGTTCACTGTAGGGCACTGTTTCATTGTACCGTATTTAATGTCGGGCTATGTTTAATTTTACATTGTTCACTGTAGGTCACTGTTTCATTGTACTGGTTTTAATGTCGGGCTGTGTTTAATTTTACATTGTTCAGTGCAGGGCACTGTTTCACTGTACCGTATTTAATGTCGGGCTATGTTTAATTTTACATTGTTCACTGTCGGGCACTGTTTCATTGTACTGTATTTAATGTCGGGCTGTGTTTAATTTTACCTTGTTCAGTGTAGGGCACTGTTTCATTGTACCGCATTTAATGTCGGGCTATGTTTAATTTTACATTGTTCACTGTAGGTCACTGTTTCATTGTACTGGTTTTAATGTCGGGCTGTGTTTAATTTTACATTGTTCAGTGTAGGGCACTGATTCATTGTACCGTATTTAATGTCGGGCTGTGTTTAAGTTTACATTGTTCAGTGTAGGGCACTGATTCATTGTACTGTATTTAATGTCGGGCTGTGTTTAATTTTACATTGTTCAGTGTAGGGCTCTGTTTCATTGTACCGTATTTAATGTCGGGCTGTGTTTTATTTTACATTCTTCACTGTAGGGCATTGTTTCATTATGCTGTATTTAATGTTGGGCTCTGTTAAATTTTACCTTGTTCACTGTCTGGCACTGTTTCATTGTCCCGTATTTAATGTCGGGCTGTGTTGAAGTTTACATTGTTCAGTGTAGGGCACTGATTCATTGCACCGTATTTAATGTCGGGCTCTGTTTAATTTTACATTGTTCAGTGTAGGGCACTGATTCTTGTACTGTATTTAATGTCGGGCTCTGTTTAATTTTACCTTGTTCAGTGTAGGGCACTGTTTCATTGTACCGTATTTAATGTCGGGCTGTGTTTAAGTTTACATTGTTCAGTGTAGGGCACTGATTCATTGTACTGTATTTAATGTCGGGCTGTGTTTAATTTTACATTGTTCAGTGTAGGGCACTGTTTTACTGTACCGTATTTAATGTCGGGCTCTGTTTAATTTTACATTGTTCACTGTATGGAACTGTTTCATTGTACCGTATTTAATGTCGGGCTGTGTTTAATTTTACATTGTTCACTGTATGGCACTGTTTCGTTGTACCGTATTTAATGTCGGGCTCTGTTTAATTTTACATTGTTCAGTGTAGGGCACTCTTTCATTGTACCGTATTTAATGTCGGGCTGTGTTTAATTTTACCTTGTTCAGTGTAGGGCACTGTTTCATTTTACCGTATTTAATGTAGGGCTGTTTTTAATTGTACATTGTTCACTGTAGGGCACTGTTTCATTGTACTGTATTTAATGCCGGGCTGTGTTTAATTTTACATTGTTCAGTGTAGGGCACTGATTCATTGTACCATATTTAATGTCGGGCTGTGTTTAAGTTTACCTTGTTCAGTGTAGGGCACTGATTCATTGTACTGTATTTAATGTCGGGCTGTGTTTAATTTTACATTGTTCAGTGTAGGGCACTGATTCATTGCACCGTATTTAATGTCGGGCTCTGTTTAATTTTACATTGTTCACTGTCGGGCACTGTTTCATTGACCCGTATTTAATGTCGGGCTCTGTTTAATTTTACATTGTTCAGTGTAGGGCACTGTTTCATTTTACTGTATTTAATGTCGGGCTCTGATTAATTTTGCCTTGTTTACTGTAGGTCACTGTTTCATTGTACTGTATTTAATGTCGGGCTGTGTTTAATTTTACATTGTTCAGTGTAGGGCACTGATTCATTGTACTGTATTTAATGTCGGGCTGTGTTTAATTTTACCTTGTTCAGTGTAGGGCACTGTTTCATTGTACCGTATTTAATGTCGGGCTGTGTTTAAGTTTACATTGTTCAGTGTCGGGCACTGATTCATTGTACTGTATTTAATGTCGGGCGGTGTTTAATTTTACATTGTTCAGTGTAGGGCACTGTTTCACTGTACCGTATTTAATGTCGGGCTGTGTTTAATTTTACATTGTTCAGTGTAGGGCACTGATTCATTGCACCGTATTTAATGTCGGGCTCTGTTTAATTTTACATTGTTCAGTGTAGGGCACTGTTTCATTGTACTGTATTTAATGTCCGGCTCTGTTTAATTTTACATTGTTCACTGTAGGGCACTGATTCATTGTACTGTATTTAATGTCGGGCTCTGTTTAATTTTACCTTGTTCAGTGTAGGGCACTGTTTCATTGTACCGTATTTAATGTCGGGCTGTGTTTAAGTTTACATTGTTCAGTGTAGGGCACTGATTCATTGTACTGTATTTAATGTCGGGCTGTGTTTAATTTTACATTGTTCAGTGTAGGGCACTGTTTTACTGTACCGTATTTAATGTCGGGCTCTGTTTAATTTTACATTGTTCAGTGTATGGCACTATTTCATTGTACCGTATTTAATGTCGGGCTGTGTTTAATTTTACATTGTTCACTGTAGGGCACTGTTTCGTTGTACCGTATTTAATGTCGGGCTCTGTTTAATTTTAAATTGCTCAGTGTAGGGCACTCTTTCATTGTACCGTATTTAATGTCGGGCTGTGTTTAATTTTACATTGTTCACTGTAGGGCACTGTTTCATTGTACCGTATTTAATGTCGGGCTATGTTTAATTTTACATTGTTCACTGTAGGTCACTGTTTCATTGTCCCGTATTTAATGTCGGGCTCTGATTAATTTTACATTGTTCAGTGTAGGGCACTGTTTCATTGTACTACATTTAATGTCGGGCTCTGTTTAATTTTGCCTTGTTTACTTTAGGTCACTGTTTCATTGTACTGTATTTAATGTCGGGCTCTGTTAATTTTACATTGTTAACTGTAGGGCACTGTTTCATTGTACTGTATTTAATGTCCGGCTCTGTTTAATTTTACATTGTTCACTGTAGGGCACTGATTCATTGTACTGTATTTAATGTCGGGCTCTGTTTAATTTTACCTTGTTCAGTGTAGGGCACTGTTTCATTGTACCGTATTTAATGTCGGGCTGTGTTTAAGTTTACATTGTTCAGTGTAGGGCACTGATTCATTGTACTGTATTTAATGTCGGGCTGTGTTTAATTTTACATTGTTCAGTGTAGGGCACTGTTTTACTGTACCGTATTTAATGTCGGGCTCTGTTTAATTTTACATTGTTCAGTGTATGGCACTATTTCATTGTACCGTATTTAATGTCGGGCTGTGTTTAATTTTACATTGTTCACTGTAGGGCACTGTTTCGTTGTACCGTATTTAATGTCGGGCTCTGTTTAATTTTAAATTGCTCAGTGTAGGGCACTCTTTCATTGTACCGTATTTAATGTCGGGCTGTGTTTAATTTTACATTGTTCACTGTAGGGCACTGTTTCATTGTACCGTATTTAATGTCGGGCTATGTTTAATTTTACATTGTTCACTGTAGGTCACTGTTTCATTGTACTGGTTTTAATGTCGGGCTGTGTTTAATTTTACATTGTTCAGTGCAGGGCACTCTTTCATTGTACCGTATTTAATGTCGGGCTGTGTTTAATTTTACCTTGTTCAGTGTAGGGCACTGTTTCATTTTACCGTATTTAATGTAGGGCTGTTTTTAATTGTACATTGTTCACTGTAGGGCACTGTTTCATTGTACTGTATTTAATGCCGGGCTGTGTTTAATTTTACATTGTTCAGTGTAGGGCACTGATTCATTGTACCGTATTTAATGTCGGGCTGTGTTTAAGTTTACCTTGTTCAGTGTAGGGCACTGATTCATTGTACTGTATTTAATGTCGGGCTGTGTTTAATTTTACATTGTTCAGTGTAGGCCACTGATTCATTGCACCGTATTTAATGTCGGGCTCTGTTTAATTTTACATTGTTCAGTGTAGGGCACTGTTTCATTGTACTGTATTTAATGTCGGGCTGTATTTAATTTTACATTCTTCACTGTAGGGCATTGTTTCATTGTGCTGTATTTAATGTTGGGCTCTGTTTAATATTACCTTGTTCACTGTCGGGCACTGTTTCATTGTCCCGTATTTAATGTCGGGCTCTGATTAATTTTACATTGTTCAGTGTAGGGCACTGTTTCATTGTACTGCATTTAATGTCGGGCTCTGTTTAATTTTGCCTTGTTTACTTTAGGTCACTGTTTCATTGTACTGTATTTAATGTCGGGCTCTGTTAATTTTACATTGTTAACTGTAGGGCACTGTTTCATTGTACTGTATTTAATGTCCGGCTCTGTTTAATTTTACATTGTTCACTGTAGGGCACTGATTCATTGTACTGTATTTAATGTCGGGCTCTGTTTAATTTTACCTTGTTCAGTGTAGGGCACTGTTTCATTGTACCGTATTTAATGTCGGGCTGTGTTTAAGTTTACATTGTTCAGTGTAGGGCACTGATTCATTGTACTGTATTTAATGTCGGGTTGTGTTTAATTTTACATTGTTCAGTGTAGGGCACTGTTTTACTGTACCGTATTTAATGTCGGGCTCTGTTTAATTTTACATTGTTCAGTGTATGGCACTGTTTCATTGTACCGTATTTAATGTCGGGCTGTGTTTAATTTTACATTGTTCACTGTAGGGCACTGTTTCGTTGTACCGTATTTAATGTCGGGCTCTGTTTAATTTTAAATTGCTCAGTGTAGGGCACTCTTTCATTGTACCGTATTTAATGTCGGGCTGTGTTTAATTTTACATTGTTCACTGTAGGGCACTGTTTCATTGTACCGTATTTAATGTCGGGCTATGTTTAATTTTACATTGTTCACTGTAGGTCACTGTTTCATTGTACTGGTTTTAATGTCGGGCTGTGTTTAATTTTACATTGTTCAGTGCAGGGCACTGTTTCACTGTACCGTATTTAATGTCGGGCTATGTTTAATTTTACATTGTTCACTGTCGGGCACTGTTTCATTGTACTGTATTTAATGTCGGGCTGTGTTTAATTTTACCTTGTTCAGTGTAGGGCACTGTTTCATTGTACCGCATTTAATGTCGGGCTATGTTTAATTTTACATTGTTCACTGTAGGTCACTGTTTCATTGTACTGGTTTTAATGTCGGGCTGTGTTTAATTTTACATTCTTCACTGTAGGGCATTGTTTCATTGTGGTGTATTTAATGTCGGGCTCTGTTTAATTTTGCGTTGTTTACTGTAGGTCACTGTTTCATCGTACTGTATTTAATGCCGGGCTGTGTTTAATTTTACATTGTTCAGTGTAGGGCACTGATTCATTGTACCGTATTTAATGTCGGGCTGTGTTTAAGTTTACATTGTTCAGTGTAGGGCACTGATTCATTGTACTGTATTTAATGTCGGGCTGTGTTTAATTTTACATTGTTCAGTGTAGGGCTCTGTTTCATTGTACCGTATTTAATGTCGGGCTGTGTTTTATTTTACATTCTTCACTGTAGGGCATTGTTTCATTATGCTGTATTTAATGTTGGGCTCTGTTTAATTTTACCTTGTTCACTGTCTGGCACTGTTTCATTGTCCCGTATTTAATGTCGGGCTGTGTTGAAGTTTACATTGTTCAGTGTAGGGCACTGATTCATTGCACCGTATTTAATGTCGGGCTCTGTTTAATTTTACATTGTTCAGTGTAGGGCACTGATTCATTGTACTGTATTTAATGTCGGGCTCTGTTTAATTTTACCTTGTTCAGTGTAGGGCACTGTTTCATTGTACCGTATTTAATGTCGGGCTGTGTTTAAGTTTACATTGTTCAGTGTAGGGCACTGATTCATTGTACTGTATTTAATGTCGGGCTGTGTTTAATTTTACATTGTTCAGTGTAGGGCACTGTTTTACTGTACCGTATTTAATGTCGGGCTCTGTTTAATTTTACATTGTTCACTGTATGGAACTGTTTCATTGTACCGTATTTAATGTCGGGCTGTGTTTAATTTTACATTGTTCACTGTATGGCACTGTTTCGTTGTACCGTATTTAATGTCGGGCTCTGTTTAATTTTACATTGTTCAGTGTAGGGCACTCTTTCATTGTACCGTATTTAATGTCGGGCTGTGTTTAATTTTACCTTGTTCAGTGTAGGGCACTGTTTCATTTTACCGTATTTAATGTAGGGCTGTTTTTAATTGTACATTGTTCACTGTAGGGCACTGTTTCATTGTACTGTATTTAATGCCGGGCTGTGTTTAATTTTACATTGTTCAGTGTAGGGCACTGATTCATTGTACCGTATTTAATGTCGGGCTGTGTTTAAGTTTACCTTGTTCAGTGTAGGGCATTGTTTCATTATGCTGTATTTAATGTTGGGCTCTGTTTAATTTTACCTTGTTCACTGTCTGGCACTGTTTCATTGTCCCGTATTTAATGTCGGGCTGTGTTTAAGTTTACATTGTTCAGTGTAGGGCACAGATTCATTGTATTGTATTTAGTGTCGGGCTGTGTTTAATTTTACATTGTTCAGTGTAGGGCACTGTTTCACTGTACCGTATTAATGTC
Source organism: Scyliorhinus torazame (assembly GCF_047496885.1). NCBI lineage: Eukaryota > Metazoa > Chordata > Chondrichthyes > Carcharhiniformes > Scyliorhinidae > Scyliorhinus > Scyliorhinus torazame. The sequence goes on from NW_027307768.1 coordinate 1,243,720, forward strand.
GGACTCTGTTTAATTTTGCATTGTTGCTGGTAGGGCACTGATTCATTGTACCGTATTTAATGTCGGGCTGTGTTTTATTTTACATTGTTCAGTGTACGGCACTGATTCATTGTACCGTATTTAATGTCGGGCTCTGTTTAATTTTGCATTGTTGCTGGTAGGGCACTGATTCATTGTACCGTATTTAATGTCGGGCTGTGTTTAATTTTACATTGTTCACTGTAGGGCACTGTTTCACTGTACCGTATTTAATTTCGGGTTCTGTTTAATTTTACCTTGTTCAGTGTAGGGCACTGTAACATTGTACGGTATTTAATGTCGGGCTCTGTTTAATTTTACCTTGTTCAGTGTAGGGCACTGTTTCATTGTACCGTATTTACTGTCGGGATGTGTTTAATTGTACATTGTTCACTGTAGGTCACTGTTTCATTGTACTGTATTTAATGTCCGGCTCTGTTTAATGTTACATTGTTCAGTGTAGGGCACTGTTTCATTGTAATGTATTTAATGTCGGGCTCTGTTTAATTTTGCCTTGTTTACTGTAGGGCACTGTTTCATTGTACCGTATTTAATGTCGGGCTCTGTTTAATTTTACCTTGTTCAGTGTAGGGCATTGTTTCATTGTACCGTATTTAATGTTGGGCTCTGTTTAATTTTACCTTGTTCACTGTCGGCCACTGTTTCATTGACCCGTATTTAATGTCGGGCTCTGTTTAATTTTACATTGTTCAGTGTAGGGCACTGTTTCATTGTACTGTATTTAATGTCGGGCTCTGATTAATTTTGCCTTGTTCAGTGTAGGGCACTGATTCATTGTACTGTATGTAATGTCGGGCTGTGTTTAATTTTACCTTGTTCAGTGTAGGGCACTGTTTCATTGTACCGTATTTAATGTCGGGCTGTGTTTAAGTTTACATTGTTCAGTGTAGGGCACTGATTCGTTGTACTGCATTTAATGTCGGGCTGTGTTTAATTTTACATTGTTCAGTGCAGGGCACTGTTTCACTGTACCGTATTTCATGTCGGGCTGTGTTTAATTTTACATTGTTCAGTGTAGGGCACTGATTCATTGCACCGTATTTAATGTCGGGCTCTGATTAATTTTGCCTTGTTCAGTGTAGGGCCTGATTCATTGTACTGTATTTAATGTCAGGCTGTGTTTAATTTTACCTTGTTCAGTGTAGGGCACTGTTTCATTGTACCGTATTTAATGTCGGGCTGTGTTTAATTTTACCTTGTTCAGTGTAGGGCACTGTTTCATTGTACTGTATTTAATGTCGGGCTGTGTTTAATTTTACCTTGTTCACTGTCTGGCACTGTTTCATTGTCCCGTATTTAATGTCGGGCTGTGTTTAAGTTTACATTGTTCAGTGTAGGGCACAGATTCATTGTATTGTATTTAGTGTCGGGCTGTGTTTAATTTTACATTGTTCAGTGTAGGGCACTGTTTCACTGTACCGTATTAATGTCGGACTCTGTTTAATTTTGCATTGTTGCTGGTAGGGCACTGATTCATTGTACCGTATTTAATGTCGGGCTGTGTTTTATTTTACATTGTTCAGTGTACGGCACTGATTCATTGTACCGTATTTAATGTCGGGCTCTGTTTAATTTTGCATTGTTGCTGGTAGGGCACTGATTCATTGTACCGTATTTAATGTCGGGCTGTGTTTAATTTTACATTGTTCACTGTAGGGCACTGTTTCACTGTACCGTATTTAATGTCGGGTTCTGTTTAATTTTACCTTGTTCAGTGTAGGGCACTGTAACATTGTACGGTATTTAATGTCGGGCTGTGTTTAATTTTACCTTGTTCAGTGTAGGGCACTGTTTCATTGTACTGTATTTAATGTCGGGCTGTGTTTAATTTTACCTTGTTCACTGTCTGGCACTGTTTCATTGTCCCGTATTTAATGTCGGGCTGTGTTTAAGTTTACATTGTTCAGTGTAGGGCACAGATTCATTGTATTGTATTTAGTGTCGGGCTGTGTTTAATTTTACATTGTTCAGTGTAGGGCACTGTTTCACTGTACCGTATTAATGTCGGACTCTGTTTAATTTTGCATTGTTGCTGGTAGGGCACTGATTCATTGTACCGTATTTAATGTCGGGCTGTGTTTTATTTTACATTGTTCAGTGTACGGCACTGATTCATTGTACCGTATTTAATGTCGGGCTCTGTTTAATTTTGCATTGTTGCTGGTAGGGCACTGATTCATTGTACCGTATTTAATGTCGGGCTGTGTTTAATTTTACATTGTTCACTGTAGGGCACTGTTTCACTGTACCGTATTTAATGTCGGGTTCTGTTTAATTTTACCTTGTTCAGTGTAGGGCACTGTAACATTGTACGGTATTTAATGTCGGGCTCTGTTTAATTTTACCTTGTTCAGTGTAGGGCACTGTTTCATTGTACCGTATTTACTGTCGGGCTGTGTTTAATTGTACATTGTTCACTGTAGGTCACTGTTTCATTGTACTGTATTTAATGTCCGGCTCTGTTTAATGTTACATTGTTCAGTGTAGGGCACTGTTTCATTGTAATGTATTTAATGTCGGGCTCTGTTTAATTTTGCCTTGTTTACTGTAGGGCACTGTTTCATTGTACCGTATTTAATGTCGGGCTCTGTTTAATTTTACCTTGTTCAGTGTAGGGCATTGTTTCATTGTACCGTATTTAATGTTGGGCTCTGTTTAATTTTACCTTGTTCACTGTCGGCCACTGTTTCATTGACCCGTATTTAATGTCGGGCTCTGTTTAATTTTACATTGTTCAGTGTAGGGCACTGTTTCATTGTACTGTATTTAATGTCGGGCTCTGATAAATTTTGCCTTGTTCAGTGTAGGGCACTGATTCATTGTACTGTATGTAATGTCGGGCTGTGTTTAATTTTACCTTGTTCAGTGTAGGGCACTGTTTCATTGTACCGTATTTAATGTCGGGCTGTGTTTAAGTTTACATTGTTCAGTGTAGGGCACTGATTCGTTGTACTGCATTTAATGTCGGGCTGTGTTTAATTTTACATTGTTCAGTGCAGGGCACTGTTTCACTGTACCGTATTTCATGTCGGGCTGTGTTTAATTTTACATTGTTCAGTGTAGGGCACTGATTCATTGCACCGTATTTAATGTCGGGCTCTGATTAATTTTGCCTTGTTCAGTGTAGGGCCTGATTCATTGTACTGTATTTAATGTCAGGCTGTGTTTAATTTTACCTTGTTCAGTGTAGGGCACTGTTTCATTGTACCGTATTTAATGTCGGGCTGTGTTTAATTTTACCTTGTTCAGTGTAGGGCACTGTTTCATTGTACTGTATTTAATGTCGGGCTGTGTTTAATTTTACATTCTTCACTGTAGGGCATTGTTTCATTGTGCTGTATTTAATGTCGGGCTCTGTTTAATTTTGCGTTGTTTACTGTAGGTCACTGTTTCATTGTACTGTATTTAATGCCGGGCTGTGTTTAATTTTGCCTTGTTTACTGTAGGTCACTGTTTCATTGTACCGTATTTAATGTCGGGCTGTTTTTAAGTTTACAATGTTCAGTGGAGGGCACTGTTACATTGTACTGTATTTAATGTCGTGCTCTGTTTAATTTTACATTGTTCAATGTAGGGCACTGTTTCTTTTTACCGTATTTCATGTCGGGCTGTGTTTAATTGCACATTGTTCACTGTAGGGCACTGTTTCATTGTACCGTATTTAGTGTCGGGCTGTGTTTAATTGTACATTGTTCACTGCAGGGCACTGTTTCGTTTTACCGTATTTAATGTCGGGCTGTGTTTAATTTTACATTGTTCAGTGTAGGGCACTCTTTCATTGTACCGTATTTAATGTCGGGCTGTGTTTAATTTTACATTGTTCAGTGTAGGGCACTCTTTCATTGTACCGTATTTAATGTAGGGCTGTTTTTAATTGTACATTGTTCACTGTAGTGCACTGTTTCATTGTACTGTATTTAATGTCGTGCTCTGTTTAATTTTACATTGTTCAATGTAGGGCACTGTTTCTTTTTACCGTATTTCATGTCGGGCTGTGTTTAATTGCACATTGTTCACTGGAGGGCACTCTTTCATTGTACCGTATTTAATGTCGGGCTGTGTTTAATTTTACCTTGTTCAGTGTAGGGCACTGTTTCATTTTACCGCATTTAATGTAGGGCTGTTTTTAATTGTACATTGTTCACTGTAGGGCACTGTTTCATTGTAATGTATTTAATGTCGGGCTCTGTTTAATTTTGCCTTGTTTACTGTAGGTCACTGTTTCACTGTACTGTATTTAATGTCGGGCTCTGTTTAATTTTGCCTTGTTCAGTGTAGGTTACTGTTTCATTGTACCGTATTTAATGTCGGGCTCTGTTTAATTTTACCTTGTTCAGTGTAGGGCACTGTTTCATTTTACCGTATTTAATGTTGGGCTCTGTTTAATTTTACCTTGTTCACTGTCGGGCACTGTTTCATTGACCCGTATTTAATGTCGGGCTCTGTTTAATTTTACATTGTTCAGTGTAGGGCACTGTTTCATTGTACTGTATTTAATGTCGGGCTCTGATTAATTTTGCCTTGTTTACTGTAGGTCACTGTTTCATTGTACTGTATTTAATGTCGGGCTGTGTTTAATTTTACATTGTTCAGTGTAGGGCACTGATTCATTGTACTGTATTTAATGTCGGGCTCTGTTTAATTTTACATTGTTCAGTGTAGGGCACTGTTTCATTGTACTGTATTTAATGTCGGGCTGTGTTTAATTTTACCTTGTTCACTGTCGGGCACTGTTTCATTGACCCGTATTTAATGTCGGGCTGTGTTTAAGTTTACATTGTTCAGTGTCGGGCACTGATTCATTGTACTGTATTTAATGTCGGGCGGTGTTTAATTTTACATTGTTCAGTGTAGGGCACTGATTCATTGTACTGTATTTAATGTCGGGCTGTGTTTAATTTTACATTGTTCAGTGTAGGGCTCTGTTTCATTGTACCGTATTTAATGTCGGGCTGTGTTTTATTTTACATTCTTCACTGTAGGGCATTGTTTCATTATGCTGTATTTAATGTTGGGCTCTGTTTAATTTTACCTTGTTCACTGTCTGGCACTGTTTCATTGTCCCGTATTTAATGTCGGGCTGTGTTTAAGTTTACATTGTTCAGTGTAGGGCACTGATTCATTGCACCGTATTTAATGTCGGGCTCTGTTTAATTTTACATTGTTCAGTGTAGGGCACTGATTCATTGTACTGTATTTAATGTCGGGCTCTGTTTAATTTTACCTTGTTCAGTGTAGGGCACTGTTTCATTGTACCGTATTTAATGTCGGGCTGTGTTTAATTTTACATTGTTCAGTGTAGGGCACTGTTTTACTGTACCGTATTTAATGTCGGGCTCTGTTTAATTTTACATTGTTCACTGTATGGAACTGTTTCATTGTACCGTATTTAATGTCGGGCTGTGTTTAATTTTACATTGTTCACTGTAGGGCACTGTTTCGTTGTACCGTATTTAATGTCGGGCTCTGTTTAATTTTACATTGTTCAGTGTAGGGCACTGTTTCATTTTACCGTATTTAATGTAGGGCTGTTTTTAATTGTACATTGTTCACTGTAGGGCACTGTTTCATTGTACTGTATTTAATGCCGGGCTGTGTTTAATTTTACATTGTTCAGTGTAGGGCACTGATTCATTGTACCGTATTTAATGTCGGGCTGTGTTTAAGTTTACATTGTTCAGTGTAGGGCACTGATTCATTGTACTTTATTTAATGTCGGGCTGTGTTTAATTTTACATTGTTCAGTGTAGGGCTCTGTTTCATTGTACCGTATTTAATGTCGGGCTGTGTTTTATTTTACATTCTTCACTGTCGGGCATTGTTTCATTATGCTGTATTTAATGTTGGGCTCTGTTTAATTTTACCTTGTTCACTGTCTGGCACTGTTTCAGTGTACCGTATTTAATGTCGGGCTCTGTTTAATTTTGCATTGTTGCTGGTAGGGCACTGATTCATTGTACTGTATTTAATGTCGGGCTGTGTTTAATTTTACATTGTTCAGTGTAGGGCACTGTTTTACTGTACCGTATTTAATGTCGGGCTCTGTTTAATTTTACATTGTTCACTGTATGGAACTGTTTCATTGTACCGTATTTAATGTCGGGCTGTGTTTAATTTTACATTGTTCACTGTAGGGCACTGTTTCGTTGTACCGTATTTAATGTCGGGCTCTGTTTAATTTTACATTGTTCAGTGTAGGGCACTGTTTCATTGTACCGTATTTAATGTCGGGCTGTGTTTAATTTTACCTTGTTCAGTGTAGGGCACTGTTTCATTTTACCGTATTTAATGTAGGGCTGTTTTTAATTGTACATTGTTCACTGTAGGGCACTGTTTCATTGTACTGTATTTAATGCCGGGCTGTGTTTAATTTTACATTGTTCAGTGTAGGGCACTGATTCATTGTACCGTATTTAATGTCGGGCTGTGTTTAAGTTTACATTGTTCAGTGTAGGGCACTGATTCATTGTACCGTATTTAATGTCGGGCTGTGTTTAAGTTTACATTGTTCAGTGTAGGGCTCTGTTTCATTATGCTGTATTTAATGTTGGGCTCTGTTTAATTTTACCTTGTTCACTGTCTGGCACTGTTTCATTGTACCGTATTTAATGTCGGGCTCTGTTTAATTTTGCATTGTTGCTGGTAGGGCACTGATTCATTGTACCGTATTTAATGTCGGGCTGTGTTTAATTTTACATTGTTCACTGTAGGGCACTGTTTCATTGTACCGTATTTAATGTCGGGCTCTGTTTAATTTTACCTTGTTCAGTGTAGGGCATTGTTTCATTGTACCGTATTTAATGTTGGGCTCTGTTTAATTTTACCTTGTTCACTGTCGGCCACTGTTTCATTGACCCGTATTTAATGTCGGGCTCTGTTTAATTTTACATTGTTCAGTGTAGGGCACTGTTTCATTGTACTGTATTTAATGTCGGGCTCTGATTAATTTTGCCTTGTTCAGTGTAGGGCACTGATTCATTGTACTGTATTTAATGTCGGGCTGTGTTTAATTTTACCTTGTTCAGTGTAGGGCACTGTTTCATTGTACCGTATTTACTGTCGGGCTGTGTTTAAGTTTACATTGTTCAGTGTAGGGCACTGATTCGTTGTACTGCATTTAATGTCGGGCTGTGTTTAATTTTACATTGTTCAGTGCAGGGCACTGTTTCACTGTACCGTATTTCATGTCGGGCTGTGTTTAATTTTACATTGTTCAGTGTAGGGCACTGATTCATTGCACCGTATTTAATGTCGGGCTCTGATTAATTTTGCCTTGTTCAGTGTAGGGCACTGATTCATTATACTGTATTTAATGTCAGGCTGTGTTTAATTTTACCTTGTTCAGTGTAGGGCACTGTTTCATTGTACCGTATTTAATGTCGGGCTGTGTTTAATTTTACCTTGTTTAGTGTAGGGCACTGTTTCATTGTACTGTATTTAATGTCGGGCTGTGTTTAATTTTACATTCTTCACTGTAGGGCATTGTTTCATTGTGCTGTATTTAATGTTGGGCTCTGTTTAATTTTACCTTGTTCACTGTCGGGCACTGTTTCATTGTCCCGTATTTAATGTCGGGCTCTGATTAATTTTACATTGTTCAGTGTAGGGCACTGTTTCATTGTACTGTATTTAATGTCGGGCTCTGTTTAATTTTACATTGTTCAATGTAGGGCACTGTTTCATCTTACCGTATTTCATGTCGGGCTGTGTTTAATTGCACATTGTTCACTGTAGGGCACTGTTTCATTGTACCGTATTTAGTGTCGGGCTGTGTTTAATTGTACATTGTTCACTGTAGGGCACTGTTTCATTGTACTGTATTTAATGTCGGGCTCTGTTTAATTTTACCTTGTTCAGTGTAGGGCACTGTTTCATTGTACCGTATTTAATGTCGGGCTGTGTTTAAGCTTACATTGTTCAGTGTAGGGCACTGATTCATTGTACTGTATTTAATGTCGGGCTGTGTTTAATTTTACATTGTTCACTGTAGGGCACTGTTTCGTTGTACCGTATTTAATGTCGGGCTCTGTTTAATTTTAGCTTGTTCACTGTCGGGCACTGTTTCATTGTCCCGTATTTAATGTCGGGCTCTCTTTAATGTTACATTGTTCAGTGTAGGGCACTGTTTCATTGTACTGCATTTAATGTCGGGCTCTGTTTAATTTTGCCTTGTTTACTGTAGGTCACTGTTTCACTGTACTGTATTTAATGCCGGGCTGTGTTTAATTTTGCCTTGTTTACTGTAGGTCACTGATTCATTGTACCGTATTTAATGTCGGGCTGTTTTTAAGTTTACAATGTTCAGTGGAGGGCACTGTTACAGTGTACTGTATTTAATGTCGTGCTCTGTTTAATTTTACATTGTTCAATGTAGGGCACTGTTTCTTATTACCGTATTTCATGTCGGGCTGTGTTTAATTGCACATTGTTCACTGTAGGGCACTGTTTCATTGTGCTGTATTTAATGTCGTGCTCTGTTTAATTTTACATTGTTCAATTTAGGGCACTGTTTCTTTTTACCGTATTTCATGTCGGGCTGTGTTTAATTGCACATTGTTCACTGTAGGGCACTGTTTCATTGTACCGTATTTAGTGTCGGGCTGTGTTTAATTGTACATTGTTCACTGCAGGGCACTGTTTCGTTTTACCGTATTTAATGTCGGGCTGTGTTTAATTTTACATTGTTCAGTGTAGGGCACTCTTTCATTGTACCGTATTTAATGTCGGGCTGTGTTTAATTTTACATTGTTCAGTGTAGGGCACTCTTTCATTGTACCGTATTTAATGTAGGGCTGTTTTTAATTGTACATTGTTCACTGTAGTGCACTGTTTCATTGTACTGTATTTAATGTCGGGCTCTGTTTCATTTTACATTGTTCAATGTAGGGCACTGTTTCTTTTTACCGTATTTCATGTCGGGCTGTGTTTAATTGCACATTGTTCACTGTAGGGCACTGTTTCATTGTACCGTAGTTACTGTCGGGCTGTGTTTAATTGCACATTGTTCACTGTAGGGCACTGTTTCATTGTACCGTAGTTACTGTCGGGCTGTGTTTAATTGCACATTGTTCACTGTAGGGCACTGTTTCATTGTACTGTATTTAATGTCGGGCTCTGTTTAATGTTACATTGTTCAGTGTAGGGCATTGTTTCATTGTGCTGTTTTTAATGTTGGGCTCTGTTTAATTTTACCTTGTTCACTGTCGGGCACTGTTTCATTGTCCCGTATTTAATGTAGGGCTGTTTTTAATTGTACATTGTTCACTGTAGGGCACTGTTTCATTGTACTGTATTTAATGTCGGGCTCTGTTTAATTTTACGTTGTTCAGTGTAGGGCACTGTTTCATTGTCCCGTATTTAATGTCGGGCTCTGTTTAATGTTACATTGTTCAGTGTAGGTCACTGTTTCATTGTCCCGTATTTAATGTCGGGCTCTGTTTAATTTTACCTTGTTCAGTGTAGGGCACTGTTTCATTGTACTGTATTTAATGTCGGGCTGTTTTTAATTGTACATTCTTCACTGTAGGGCACTGTTTCATTGTCCCGTATTTAATGTCGGGCTGTGTTTAAGTTTACGTTGTTCAGTGTAGGGCATTATTTCATTGTGGTGTATTTAATGTCGGGCTCTGTTTAATTTTGCATTGTTTACTGTAGGTCACTGTTTCATTGTACTGTATTTAATGCCGGGCTGTGTTTACTTTTGCCTTGTTTACTGTAGGTCACTGATTCATTGTACTGTATTTAATGCCGGGCTGTGTTTAATTTTACATTGATCAGTGTAGAGCACTGATTCATTGTACCGTATTTAGTGTCGGGCTGTGTTTAATTTTACATTGTTCACTGTAGGGCACTGTTTCGTTGTACCGTATTTAATGTCGGGCTCTGTTTAATTTTACCTTGTTCAGTGTAGGGCACTGTTTCATTGTACCGTATTTAATGTCGGGCTGTGTTTAATTTTACCTTGTTTAGTGCAGGGCACTGTTTCATTTTACCGTATTTAATGTAGGGCTGTTTTTAATTGTACATTGTTCACTGTAGGGCACTGTTTCATTGTACCGTATTTAATGTCGGGCTATGTTTAATTTTACATTGTTCACTGTAGGTCACTGTTTCATTGTACTGGTTTTAATGTCGGGCTGTGTTTAATTTTACATTCTTCACTGTAGGGCACTGTTTCATTGTACCGTATTTAATGTCGGGCTCTGTTTAATTTTACCTTGTTCAGTGTAGGGCACTGTTTCGTTTTACCGTATTTAACGTCGGGCTGTGTTTAATTTTACCTTGTTCACTGTCGGGCACTGATTCATTGTACGGTATTTAATGTCGGGCTCTGTTTAATTTTACATAGTTGCTGGTAGGGCACTGATTCATTGTACCGTATTTAATGTCGGGCTGTGTTTAATTGTACATTGTTCACTGCAGGGCACTGTTTCGTTTTACCGTATTTAATGTCGGGCTGTGTTTAATTTTACATTGTTCAGTGTAGGGCACTCTTTCATTGTACCGTATTTAATGTCGGGCTGTGTTTAATTGTACATTGTTCACTGTAGGGCACTGTTTCATTGTACTGTATTTAATGTCGGGCTCTGTTTAATTTTACCTTGTTCAGTGTAGGGCACTGTTTCATTGTACCGTATTTAATGTCGGGCTGTGTTTAAGCTTACATTGTTCAGTGTAGGGCACTGATTCATTGTACTGTATTTAATGTCGGGCTGTGTTTAATTTTACATTGTTCACTGTAGGGCACTGTTTCGTTGTACCGTATTTAATGTCGGGCTCTGTTTAATTTTAGCTTGTTCACTGTCGGGCACTGTTTCATTGTCCCGTATTTAATGTCGGGCTCTCTTTAATGTTACATTGTTCAGTGTAGGGCACTGTTTCATTGTACTGCATTTAATGTCGGGCTCTGTTTAATTTTGCCTTGTTTACTGTAGGTCACTGTTTCACTGTACTGTATTTAATGCCGGGCTGTGTTTAATTTTGCCTTGTTTACTGTAGGTCACTGATTCATTGTACCGTATTTAATGTCGGGCTGTTTTTAAGTTTACAATGTTCAGTGGAGGGCACTGTTACAGTGTACTGTATTTAATGTCGTGCTCTGTTTAATTTTACATTGTTCAATGTAGGGCACTGTTTCTTATTACCGTATTTCATGTCGGGCTGTGTTTAATTGCACATTGTTCACTGTAGGGCACTGTTTCATTGTGCTGTATTTAATGTCGTGCTCTGTTTAATTTTACATTGTTCAATTTAGGGCACTGTTTCTTTTTACCGTATTTCATGTCGGGCTGTGTTTAATTGCACATTGTTCACTGTAGGGCACTGTTTCATTGTACCGTATTTAGTGTCGGGCTGTGTTTAATTGTACATTGTTCACTGCAGGGCACTGTTTCGTTTTACCGTATTTAATGTCGGGCTGTGTTTAATTTTACATTGTTCAGTGTAGGGCACTCTTTCATTGTACCGTATTTAATGTCGGGCTGTGTTTAATTTTACATTGTTCAGTGTAGGGCACTCTTTCATTGTACCGTATTTAATGTAGGGCTGTTTTTAATTGTACATTGTTCACTGTAGTGCACTGTTTCATTGTACTGTATTTAATGTCGGGCTCTGTTTCATTTTACATTGTTCAATGTAGGGCACTGTTTCTTTTTACCGTATTTCATGTCGGGCTGTGTTTAATTGCACATTGTTCACTGTAGGGCACTGTTTCATTGTACCGTAGTTACTGTCGGGCTGTGTTTAATTGCACATTGTTCACTGTAGGGCACTGTTTCATTGTACCGTAGTTACTGTCGGGCTGTGTTTAATTGCACATTGTTCACTGTAGGGCACTGTTTCATTGTACTGTATTTAATGTCGGGCTCTGTTTAATGTTACATTGTTCAGTGTAGGGCATTGTTTCATTGTGCTGTTTTTAATGTTGGGCTCTGTTTAATTTTACCTTGTTCACTGTCGGGCACTGTTTCATTGTCCCGTATTTAATGTAGGGCTGTTTTTAATTGTACATTGTTCACTGTAGGGCACTGTTTCATTGTACTGTATTTAATGTCGGGCTCTGTTTAATTTTACGTTGTTCAGTGTAGGGCACTGTTTCATTGTCCCGTATTTAATGTCGGGCTCTGTTTAATGTTACATTGTTCAGTGTAGGTCACTGTTTCATTGTCCCGTATTTAATGTCGGGCTCTGTTTAATTTTACCTTGTTCAGTGTAGGGCACTGTTTCATTGTACTGTATTTAATGTCGGGCTGTTTTTAATTGTACATTCTTCACTGTAGGGCACTGTTTCATTGTCCCGTATTTAATGTCGGGCTGTGTTTAAGTTTACGTTGTTCAGTGTAGGGCATTATTTCATTGTGGTGTATTTAATGTCGGGCTCTGTTTAATTTTGCATTGTTTACTGTAGGTCACTGTTTCATTGTACTGTATTTAATGCCGGGCTGTGTTTACTTTTGCCTTGTTTACTGTAGGTCACTGATTCATTGTACTGTATTTAATGCCGGGCTGTGTTTAATTTTACATTGATCAGTGTAGAGCACTGATTCATTGTACCGTATTTAGTGTCGGGCTGTGTTTAATTTTACATTGTTCACTGTAGGGCACTGTTTCGTTGTACCGTATTTAATGTCGGGCTCTGTTTAATTTTACCTTGTTCAGTGTAGGGCACTGTTTCATTGTACCGTATTTAATGTCGGGCTGTGTTTAATTTTACCTTGTTTAGTGCAGGGCACTGTTTCATTTTACCGTATTTAATGTAGGGCTGTTTTTAATTGTACATTGTTCACTGTAGGGCACTGTTTCATTGTACCGTATTTAATGTCGGGCTATGTTTAATTTTACATTGTTCACTGTAGGTCACTGTTTCATTGTACTGGTTTTAATGTCGGGCTGTGTTTAATTTTACATTCTTCACTGTAGGGCACTGTTTCATTGTACCGTATTTAATGTCGGGCTCTGTTTAATTTTACCTTGTTCAGTGTAGGGCACTGTTTCGTTTTACCGTATTTAACGTCGGGCTGTGTTTAATTTTACCTTGTTCACTGTCGGGCACTGATTCATTGTACGGTATTTAATGTCGGGCTCTGTTTAATTTTACATAGTTGCTGGTAGGGCACTGATTCATTGTACCGTATTTAATGTCGGGCTGTGTTTAATTGTACATTGTTCACTGCAGGGCACTGTTTCGTTTTACCGTATTTAATGTCGGGCTGTGTTTAATTTTACATTGTTCAGTGTAGGGCACTCTTTCATTGTACCGTATTTAATGTCGGGCTGTGTTTAATTTTACATTGTTCAGTGTAGGGCACTCTTTCATTGTACCGTATTTAATGTAGGGCTGTTTTTAATTGTACATTGTTCACTGTAGTGCACTGTTTCATTGTACTGTATTTAATGTCGGGCTCTGTTTCATTTTACATTGTTCAATGTAGGGCACTGTTTCTTTTTACCGTATTTCATGTCGGGCTGTGTTTAATTGCACATTGTTCACTGTAGGGCACTGTTTCATTGTACCGTAGTTACTGTCGGGCTGTGTTTAATTGCACATTGTTCACTGTAGGGCACTGTTTCATTGTACCGTAGTTACTGTCGGGCTGTGTTTAATTGCACATTGTTCACTGTAGGGCACTGTTTCATTGTACTGTATTTAATGTCGGGCTCTGTTTAATGTTACATTGTTCAGTGTAGGGCATTGTTTCATTGTGCTGTTTTTAATGTTGGGCTCTGTTTAATTTTACCTTGTTCACTGTCGGGCACTGTTTCATTGTCCCGTATTTAATGTAGGGCTGTTTTTAATTGTACATTGTTCACTGTAGGGCACTGTTTCATTGTACTGTATTTAATGTCGGGCTCTGTTTAATTTTACCTTGTTCAGTGTAGGGCACTGTTTCATTGTCCCGTATTTAATGTCGGGCTCTGTTTAATGTTACATTGTTCAGTGTAGGTCACTGTTTCATTGTCCCGTATTTAATGTCGGGCTCTGTTTAATTTTACCTTGTTCAGTGTAGGGCACTGTTTCATTGTACTGTATTTAATGTCGGGCTGTTTTTAATTGTACATTCTTCACTGTAGGGCACTGTTTCATTGTACCGTATTTAATGTCGGGCTGTGTTTAATTGTACATTGTTCACTGTAGGGCACTGTTTCATTGTACCGCATTTAATGTCGGGCTGTGTTTAATTTTACCTTGCTCAGTGGAGGGCGCTGTTACATTGTACTGTATTTAATGTCGTGCTCTGTTTAATTTTACCTTGTTCACTGTCGGGCACTGTTTCGTTGTCCCGTATTTAATGTCGGGCTCTGTTTAATTTTACCTTGTTCAGTGTAGGGCACTGTTTCATTGACCCGTATTTAATGTCGGGCTCTGTTTAATTTTACATTGTTCAGTGTAGGGCACTGTTTCATTGTACTGTATTTAATTTCGGGCTCTGTTTAATTTTGCCTTGTTTACTGTAGGCAACTGTTTCATTGTACTGTATTTAATGTCGGGCTGTGTTTAATTTTACATTGTTCAGTGTAGGGCACTGATTCATTGTACCGTATTTAATGTCGGGCTCTGTTTAATTACACATTCTTCACTGTAGGGCATTGTTTCATTGTGCCGTATTTAATGTTGGGCTCTGTTTAATTTTACCTTGTTCACTGTCGGGCACTGTTTCATTGTCCCATACTTAATGTCGGGCTCTGATTAATTTTACATTGTTCACAGTAGGGCACTGTCTCATTGTACCGCATTTAATGTCGGGCTGTGTTTAATTTTACATTGTTCAGTGTAGGGCACTGTTTCACTGTACCGTATTAATGTCGGGCTCTGTTTAATTTTACATTGTTCAGTGTAGGGCACTGTTTCATTGTACCGTATTTAATGTCGGGCTGTGTTTTATTTTACATTGTTCAGTGTAGGGCACTGTTTCATTGTACCGTATTTAATGTCGGGCTGTGTTTTATTTTACATTGTTCAGTGTAGGGCACTGATTCATTGTACCGTATTTATTGTCGGGCTCTGTTTAATTTTACATTGTTGCTAGTAGGGCACTGATTCATTGTACCGTATTTAATGTCGGGCTGTGTTTAATTTTACATTGTTCGCTGTAGGGCACTGTTTCGTTGTACTGGTTTTAATGTCGGGCTGTGTTTAATTTTACCTTGTTCACTGTCGGGCACTGATTCATTGTACGGTATTTAATGTCGGGCTCTGTTTAATTTTACATTGTTGCTGGTAGGGCACTGATTCATTGTACCGTATTTAATGTCGGGCTCTGTTTAATTTTACATTGTTCAGTGTAGGTCACTGTTTCATCGTACTGTATTTAATGCCGGGCTGTGTTTAATTTTACATTGTTCAGTGTAGGGCACTGATTCATTGTACCGTATTTAATGTCGGGCTGTGTTTAAGTTTACATTGTTCAGTGTAGGGCACTGATTCATTGTACTGTATTTAATGTCGGGCTGTGTTTAATTTTACATTGTTCAGTGTAGGGCTCTGTTTCATTGTACCGTATTTAATGTCGGGCTGTGTTTTATTTTACATTCTTCACTGTAGGGCATTGTTTCATTATGCTGTATTTAATGTTGGGCTCTGTTTAATTTTACCTTGTTCACTGTCTGGCACTGTTTCATTGTCCCGTATTTAATGTCGGGCTGTGTTTAAGTTTACATTGTTCAGTGTAGGGCACTGATTCATTGCACCGTATTTAATGTCGGGCTCTGTTTAATTTTACATTGTTCAGTGTAGGGCACTGATTCATTGTACTGTATTTAATGTCGGGCTCTGTTTAATTTTACCTTGTTCAGTGTAGGGCACTGTTTCATTGTACCGTATTTAATGTCGGGCTGTGTTTAATTTTACATTGTTCAGTGTAGGGCACTGTTTTACTGTACCGTATTTAATGTCGGGCTCTGTTTAATTTTACATTGTTCACTGTATGGAACTGTTTCATTGTACCGTATTTAATGTCGGGCTGTGTTTAATTTTACATTGTTCACTGTAGGGCACTGTTTCGTTGTACCGTATTTAATGTCGGGCTCTGTTTAATTTTACATTGTTCAGTGTAGGGCACTCTTTCATTGTACCGTATTTAATGTCGGGCTGTGTTTAATTTTACCTTGTTCAGTGTAGGGCACTGTTTCATTTTACCGTATTTAATGTAGGGCTGTTTTTAATTGTACATTGTTCACTGTAGGGCACTGTTTCATTGTACTGTATTTAATGCCGGGCTGTGTTTAATTTTACATTGTTCAGTGTAGGGCACTGATTCATTGTACCGTATTTAATGTCGGGCTGTGTTTAAGTTTACATTGTTCAGTGTAGGGCACTGATTCATTGTACTGTATTTAATGTCGGGCTGTGTTTAATTTTACATTGTTCAGTGTAGGGCTCTGTTTCATTGTACCGTATTTAATGTCGGGCTGTGTTTTATTTTACATTCTTCACTGTAGGGCATTGTTTCATTATGCTGTATTTAATGTTGGGCTCTGTTTAATTTTACCTTGTTCACTGTCTGGCACTGTTTCAGTGTACCGTATTTAATGTCGGGTTCTGTTTAATTTTGCATTGTTGCTGGTAGGGCACTGATTCATTGTACTGTATTTAATGTCGGGCTGTGTTTAATTTTACATTGTTCAGTGTAGGGCACTGTTTTACTGTACCGTATTTAATGTCGGGCTCTGTTTAATTTTACATTGTTCACTGTATGGAACTGTTTCATTGTACCGTATTTAATGTCGGGCTGTGTTTAATTTTACATTGTTCACTGTAGGGCACTGTTTCGTTGTACCGTATTTAATGTCGAGCTCTGTTTAATTTTACATTGTTCAGTGTAGGGCACTGTTTCATTGTACCGTATTTAATGTCGGGCTGTGTTTAATTTTACCTTGTTCAGTGTAGGGCACTGTTTCATTTTACCGTATTTAATGTAGGGCTGTTTTTAATTGTACATTGTTCACTGTAGGGCACTGTTTCATTGTACTGTATTTAATGCCGGGCTGTGTTTAATTTTACATTGTTCAGTGTAGGGCACTGATTCATTGTACCGTATTTAATGTCGGGCTGTGTTTAAGTTTACATTGTTCAGTGTAGGGCACTGATTCATTGTACCGTATTTAATGTCGGGCTGTGTTTAAGTTTACATTGTTCAGTGTAGGGCTCTGTTTCATTATGCTGTATTTAATGTTGGGCTCTGTTTAATTTTACCTTGTTCACTGTCTGGCACTGTTTCATTGTACCGTATTTAATGTCGGGCTCTGTTTAATTTTGCATTGTTGCTGGTAGGGCACTGATTCATTGTACCGTATTTAATGTCGGGCTGTGTTTAATTTTACATTGTTCACTGTAGGGCACTGTTTCATTGTACCGTATTTAATGTCGGGCTCTGTTTAATTTTACCTTGTTCAGTGTAGGGCATTGTTTCATTGTACCGTATTTAATGTTGGGCTCTGTTTAATTTTACCTTGTTCACTGTCGGCCACTGTTTCATTGACCCGTATTTAATGTCGGGCTCTGTTTAATTTTACATTGTTCAGTGTAGGGCACTGTTTCATTGTACTGTATTTAATGTCGGGCTCTGATTAATTTTGCCTTGTTCAGTGTAGGGCACTGATTCATTGTACTGTATTTAATGTCGGGCTGTGTTTAATTTTACCTTGTTCACTGTCGGCCACTGTTTCATTGACCCGTATTTAATGTCGGGCTCTGTTTAATTTTACATTGTTCAGTGTAGGGCACTGTTTCATTGTACTGTATTTAATGTCGGGCTCTGATTAATTTTGCCTTGTTCAGTGTAGGGCACTGATTCATTGTACTGTATTTAATGTCGGGCTGTGTTTAATTTTACCTTGTTCAGTGTAGGGCACTGTTTCATTGTACCGTATTTACTGTCGGGCTGTGTTTAAGTTTACATTGTTCAGTGTAGGGCACTGATTCGTTGTACTGCATTTAATGTCGGGCTGTGTTTAATTTTACATTGTTCAGTGCAGGGCACTGTTTCACTGTACCGTATTTCATGTCGGGCTGTGTTTAATTTTACATTGTTCAGTGTAGGGCACTGATTCATTGCACCGTATTTAATGTCGGGCTCTGATTAATTTTGCCTTGTTCAGTGTAGGGCACTGATTCATTATACTGTATTTAATGTCAGGCTGTGTTTAATTTTACCTTGTTCAGTGTAGGGCACTGTTTCATTGTACCGTATTTAATGTCGGGCTGTGTTTAATTTTACCTTGTTTAGTGTAGGGCACTGTTTCATTGTACTGTATTTAATGTCGGGCTGTGTTTAATTTTACATTCTTCACTGTAGGGCATTGTTTCATTGAGCTGTATTTAATGTTGGGCTCTGTTTAATTTTACCTTGTTCACTGTCGGGCACTGTTTCATTGTCCCGTATTTAATGTCGGGCTCTGATTAATTTTACATTGTTCAGTGTAGGGCACTGTTTCATTGTACTGTATTTAATGTCGGGCTCTGTTTAATTTTACATTGTTCAATGTAGGGCACTGTTTCATTTTACCGTATTTCATGTCGGGCTGTGTTTAATTGCACATTGTTCACTGTAGGGCACTGTTTCATTGTACCGTATTTAGTGTCGGGCTGTGTTTAATTGTACATTGTTCACTGTAGGGCACTGTTTCATTGTACTGTATTTAATGTCGGGCTCTGTTTAATTTTACCTTGTTCAGTGTAGGGCACTGTTTCATTGTACCGTATTTAATGTCGGGCTGTGTTTAAGCTTACATTGTTCAGTGTAGGGCACTGATTCATTGTACTGTATTTAATGTCGGGCTGTGTTTAATTTTACATTGTTCACTGTAGGGCACTGTTTCGTTGTACCGTATTTAATGTCGGGCTCTGTTTAATTTTAGCTTGTTCACTGTCGGGCACTGTTTCATTGTCCCGTATTTAATGTCGGGCTCTCTTTAATGTTACATTGTTCAGTGTAGGGCACTGTTTCATTGTACTGCATTTAATGTCGGGCTCTGTTTAATTTTGCCTTGTTTACTGTAGGTCACTGTTTCACTGTACTGTATTTAATGCCGGGCTGTGTTTAATTTTGCCTTGTTTACTGTAGGTCACTGATTCATTGTACCGTATTTAATGTCGGGCTGTTTTTAAGTTTACAATGTTCAGTGGAGGGCACTGTTACAGTGTACTGTATTTAATGTCGTGCTCTGTTTAATTTTACATTGTTCAATGTAGGGCACTGTTTCTTATTACCGTATTTCATGTCGGGCTGTGTTTAATTGCACATTGTTCACTGTAGGGCACTGTTTCATTGTGCTGTATTTAATGTCGTGCTCTGTTTAATTTTACATTGTTCAATTTAGGGCACTGTTTCTTTTTACCGTATTTCATGTCGGGCTGTGTTTAATTGCACATTGTTCACTGTAGGGCACTGTTTCATTGTACCGTATTTAGTGTCGGGCTGTGTTTAATTGTACATTGTTCACTGCAGGGCACTGTTTCGTTTTACCGTATTTAATGTCGGGCTGTGTTTAATTTTACATTGTTCAGTGTAGGGCACTCTTTCATTGTACCGTATTTAATGTCGGGCTGTGTTTAATTTTACATTGTTCAGTGTAGGGCACTCTTTCATTGTACCGTATTTAATGTAGGGCTGTTTTTAATTGTACATTGTTCACTGTAGTGCACTGTTTCATTGTACTGTATTTAATGTCGGGCTCTGTTTCATTTTACATTGTTCAATGTAGGGCACTGTTTCTTTTTACCGTATTTCATGTCGGGCTGTGTTTAATTGCACATTGTTCACTGTAGGGCACTGTTTCATTGTACCGTAGTTACTGTCGGGCTGTGTTTAATTGCACATTGTTCACTGTAGGGCACTGTTTCATTGTACCGTAGTTACTGTCGGGCTGTGTTTAATTGCACATTGTTCACTGTAGGGCACTGTTTCATTGTACTGTATTTAATGTCGGGCTCTGTTTAATGTTACATTGTTCAGTGTAGGGCATTGTTTCATTGTGCTGTTTTTAATGTTGGGCTCTGTTTAATTTTACCTTGTTCACTGTCGGGCACTGTTTCATTGTCCCGTATTTAATGTAGGGCTGTTTTTAATTGTACATTGTTCACTGTAGGGCACTGTTTCATTGTACTGTATTTAATGTCGGGCTCTGTTTAATTTTACGTTGTTCAGTGTAGGGCACTGTTTCATTGTCCCGTATTTAATGTCGGGCTCTGTTTAATGTTACATTGTTCAGTGTAGGTCACTGTTTCAT
Organism: Scyliorhinus torazame; assembly: GCF_047496885.1. Taxonomy (NCBI): domain Eukaryota; kingdom Metazoa; phylum Chordata; class Chondrichthyes; order Carcharhiniformes; family Scyliorhinidae; genus Scyliorhinus; species Scyliorhinus torazame. The sequence continues at coordinate 1,263,985 of NW_027307768.1, forward strand.
TGTCCCGTATTTAATGTCGGGCTCTGTTTAATTTTACCTTGTTCAGTGTAGGGCACTGTTTCATTGTACTGTATTTAATGTCGGGCTGTTTTTAATTGTACATTCTTCACTGTAGGGCACTGTTTCATTGTCCCGTATTTAATGTCGGGCTGTGTTTAAGTTTACGTTGTTCAGTGTAGGGCATTATTTCATTGTGGTGTATTTAATGTCGGGCTCTGTTTAATTTTGCATTGTTTACTGTAGGTCACTGTTTCATTGTACTGTATTTAATGCCGGGCTGTGTTTACTTTTGCCTTGTTTACTGTAGGTCACTGATTCATTGTACTGTATTTAATGCCGGGCTGTGTTTAATTTTACATTGATCAGTGTAGAGCACTGATTCATTGTACCGTATTTAGTGTCGGGCTGTGTTTAATTTTACATTGTTCACTGTAGGGCACTGTTTCGTTGTACCGTATTTAATGTCGGGCTCTGTTTAATTTTACCTTGTTCAGTGTAGGGCACTGTTTCATTTTACCGTATTTAATGTAGGGCTGTTTTTAATTGTACATTGTTCACTGTAGGGCACTGTTTCATTGTACTGTATTTAATGTCGGGCTATGTTTAATTTTACATTGTTCACTGTAGGTCACTGTTTCGTTTTACCGTATTTAACGTCGGGCTGTGTTTAATTTTACCTTGTTCAGTGTAGGGCACTGTTTCATTGTACCGTATTTAATGTCGGGCTGTGTTTAATTTTACCTTGTTTAGTGCAGGGCACTGTTTCATTTTACCGTATTTAATGTAGGGCTGTTTTTAATTGTACATTGTTCACTGTAGGGCACTGTTTCATTGTACCGTATTTAATGTCGGGCTTTGTTTAATTTTACATTGTTCACTGTAGGTCACTGTTTCATTGTACTGGTTTTAATGTCGGGCTGTGTTTAATTTTACATTCTTCACTGTAGGGCACTGTTTCATTGTACCGTATTTAATGTCGGGCTCTGTTTAATTTTACCTTGTTCAGTGTAGGGCACTGTTTCGTTTTACCGTATTTAACGTCGGGCTGTGTTTAATTTTACCTTGTTCACTGTCGGGCACTGATTCATTGTACGGTATTTAATGTCGGGCTCTGTTTAATTTTACATAGTTGCTGGTAGGGCACTGATTCATTGTACCGTATTTAATGTCGGGCTGTGTTTAATTGTACATTGTTCACTGCAGGGCACTGTTTCGTTTTACCGTATTTAATGTCGGGCTGTGTTTAATTTTACATTGTTCAGTGTAGGGCACTCTTTCATTGTACCGTATTTAATGTCGGGCTGTGTTTAATTTTACATTGTTCAGTGTAGGGCACTCTTTCATTGTACCGTATTTAATGTAGGGCTGTTTTTAATTGTACATTGTTCACTGTAGTGCACTGTTTCATTGTACTGTATTTAATGTCGGGCTCTGTTTCATTTTACATTGTTCAATGTAGGGCACTGTTTCTTTTTACCGTATTTCATGTCGGGCTGTGTTTAATTGCACATTGTTCACTGTAGGGCACTGTTTCATTGTACCGTAGTTACTGTCGGGCTGTGTTTAATTGCACATTGTTCACTGTAGGGCACTGTTTCATTGTACCGTAGTTACTGTCGGCTTGTGTTTAATTGCACATTGTTCACTGTAGGGCACTGTTTCATTGTACTGTATTTAATGTCGGGCTCTGTTTAATTTTACCTTGTTCAGTGTAGGGCACTGTTTCATTGTCCCGTATTTAATGTCGGGCTCTGTTTAATGTTACATTGTTCAGTGTAGGTCACTGTTTCATTGTCCCGTATTTAATGTCGGGCTCTGTTTAATTTTACCTTGTTCAGTGTAGGGCACTGTTTCATTGTACTGTATTTAATGTCGGGCTGTTTTTAATTGTACATTCTTCACTGTAGGGCACTGTTTCATTGTACCGTATTTAATGTCGGGCTGTGTTTAATTGTACATTGTTCACTGTAGGGCACTGTTTCATTGTACCGCATTTTATGTCGGGCTGTGTTTAATTTTACCTTGCTCAGTGGAGGGCGCTGTTACATTGTACTGTATTTAATGTCGTGCTCTGTTTAATTTTACCTTGTTCACTGTCGGGCACTGTTTCGTTGTCCCGTATTTAATGTCGGGCTCTGTTTAATTTTACCTTGTTCAGTGTAGGGCACTGTTTCATTGACCCGTATTTAATGTCGGGCTCTGTTTAATTTTACATTGTTCAGTGTAGGGCACTGTTTCATTGTACTGTATTTAATTTCGGGCTCTGTTTAATTTTGACTTGTTTACTGTAGGCAACTGTTTCATTGTACTGTATTTAATGTCGGGCTGTGTTTAATTTTACATTGTTCAGTGTAGGGCACTGATTCATTGTACCGTATTTAATGTCGGGCTCTGTTTAATTACACATTCTTCACTGTAGGGCATTGTTTCATTGTGCCGTATTTAATATTGGGCTCTGTTTAATTTTACCTTGTTCACTGTCGGGCACTGTTTCATTGTCCCATACTTAATGTCGGGCTCTGATTAATTTTACATTGTTCACAGTAGGGCACTGTCTCATTGTACCGCATTTAATGTCGGGCTGTGTTTAATTTTACATTGTTCAGTGTAGGGCACTGTTTCACTGTACCGTATTAATGTCGGGCTCTGTTTAATTTTACATTGTTCAGTGTAGGGCACTGTTTCATTGTACCGTATTTAATGTCGGGCTGTGTTTTATTTTACATTGTTCAGTGTAGGGCACTGTTTCATTGTACCGTATTTAATGTCGGGCTGTGTTTTATTTTACATTGTTCAGTGTAGGGCACTGATTCATTGTACCGTATTTATTGTCGGGCTCTGTTTAATTTTACATTGTTGCTAGTAGGGCACTGATTCATTGTACCGTATTTAATGTCGGGCTGTGTTTAATTTTACATTGTTCGCTGTAGGGCACTGTTTCGTTGTACTGGTTTTAATGTCGGGCTGTGTTTAATTTTACCTTGTTCACTGTCGGGCACTGATTCATTGTACGGTATTTAATGTCGGGCTCTGTTTAATTTTACATTGTTGCTGGTAGGGCACTGATTCATTGTACCGTATTTAATGTCGGGCTCTGTTTAATTTTACATTGTTCAGTGTAGGGCACTGTTTCATTGTACCGTATTTAATATCGGGCTCTGTTTAATTTTATCTTGTTCAGTGTAGGGCACTGTTTCATTGTACCGTATTTAATGTCGGGCTCTGTTTAATTTTACCTTGTTCACTGTCGGGCACTGTTTCATTGTCCCATACTTAATGTCGGGCTCTGATTAATTTTACATTGTTCACAGTGGGGCACTGTCTCATTGTACCGCATTTAATGTCGGGCTGTGTTTAATTTTACATTGTTCATTGTAGGGCACTGTTTCACTGTACCGTATTAATGTCGGGCTCTGTTTAATTTTACATTGTTCAGTGTAGGGCACTGTTTCATTGTACCGTATTTAATGTCGGGCTGTGTTTTATTTTACATTGTTCAGTGTAGGGCACTGTTTCATTGTACCGTATTTAATGTCGGGCTGTGTTTTATTTTACATTGTTCAGTGTAGGGCACTGATTCATTGTACCGTATTTATTGTCGGGCTCTGTTTAATTTTACATTGTTGCTAGTAGGGCACTGATTCATTGTACCGTATTTAATGTCGGGCTGTGTTTAATTTTACATTGTTCGCTGTAGGGCACTGTTTCGTTGTACTGGTTTTAATGTCGGGCTGTGTTTAATTTTACCTTGTTCACTGTCGGGCACTGATTCATTGTACGGTATTTAATGTCGGGCTCTGTTTAATTTTACATTGTTGCTGGTAGGGCACTGATTCATTGTACCGTATTTAATGTCGGGCTCTGTTTAATTTTACATTGTTCAGTGTAGGGCACTGTTTCATTGTACCGTATTTAATGTCGGGCTCTGTTTAATTTTACCTTGTTCAGTGTAGGGCACTGTTTCATTGTACCGTATTTAATGTCGGGCTGTGTTTAATTTTACATTGTTCTCTGTAGGGCACTGTTTCATTGTACCGTATTTATTGTCGGGCTGTGTTTAATTGTACATTGTTCACTGTAGGGCACTGTTTCATTTTACTGTATTTAATGTCGGGCTCTGATTAATTTTACATTGTTCAGTGGAGGGCACTGTTTCATTGTACTGTATTTAATGTCGGGCTCTGTTAATTTTACATTGTTCACTGTAGGGCACTGTTTCGTTGTACTGTATTTAATGCCCAGCTCTGTTTAATTTTACCTTGTTCAGTGTAGGGCACTGTTTCATTGTACCGTATTTAATGTCGGGCTGTGTTTAAGTTTACATTGTTCAGTGTAGGGCACTGATTCATTGTACTGTATTTAATGTAGGGCTGTGTTTAATTTTACATTGTTCAGTGTAGGGCCCTGTTTCACTGTACCGTATTTAATGTCGGGCTCTGTTTAATTTTACATTGTTCAGTGTAGGGCACTGTTTCATTGTACCGTATTTAATGTCGGGCTCTGTTTAATTTTACATTCTTTACTGTAGGGCATTGTTTCATTGTGCTGTATTTAATGTTGGGGCCTGTTTAATTTTACCTTGTTCACTGTCGGGCACTGTTTCATTGTCCCGTATTTAATGTCGGGCTCTGATTAGTTTTACATTGTTCAGTGTAGGGCACTGTTTCATTGCACTGTATTTAATGTCGGGCTCTGTTTAATTTTGCCTTGTTTACTGTAGGTCACTGTTTCATTGTACTGTATTTAATGTCGGGCTCTGTTAATTTTACATTGTTCACTGTAGGGCACTGTTTCATTGTACTGTATTTAATGTCGGGCTCTGTTTAATTTTACATTGTTCACTGTAGGGCACTGTTTCATTGTACCGTATTTAATGTCGGGCTGTGTTTAATTTTACATTGTTCACTGTAGGTCACTGTTTCACTGTACTGTATTTAATGTCGGGCTCTGTTTAATTTTGCCTTGTTCAGTGTAGGGCACTGTTTCATTGAACCGTATTTAATGTCGGGCTCTGTTTAATTTTACCTTGTTTTGTGTAGGGCACTGTTTCATTTTACCGTAATTAATGTTGGGCTCTGTTTAATTTTACCTTGTTCACTGTCGGGCACTGTTTCATTGACCCGTATTTAATGTCGGGCTCTGTTTAATTTTACATTGTTCAGTGTAGGGCACTGTTTCATTGTACTGTATTTAATGTCGGGCTCTGATTAATTTTGCCTTGTTTACTGTAGGTCACTGTTTCATTGTACCGTATTTAATGTCGGGCTCTGTTTAATTTTACCTTGTTTTGTGTAGGGCACTGTTTCATTTTACCGTATTTAATGTTGGGCTCTGTCTAATTTTACCTTGTTCACTGTCGGGCACTGTTTCATTGACCCGTATTTAATGTCGGGCTCTGTTTAATTTTACATTGTTCAGTGTAGGGCACTGTTTCATTGTACTGTATTTAATGTCGGGCTCTGATTAATTTTGCCTTGTTTACTGTAGGGCACTGTTTCATTGTACCGTATTTAATGTCGGGCTGTGTTTAAGTTTACATTGTTCAGTGTAGGGCACTGTTTCACTGTACCGTATTTAATGTCGGGCTGTGTTTAATTTTACATTCTTCACTGTAGGGCATTGTTTCATTGTGCTGTATTTAATGGTGGGCTCTGTTTAATTTTACCTTGTTCACTGTCGGGCACTGTTTCATTGTCCCGTATTTAATGTCGGGCTCTGATTAATTTTACATTGTTCAGTGAAGGGCACTGTTTCATTGTACCGTATTTAATGTCGGGCTCTGTTTAATTTTGCCTTGTTTACTGTAGGTCACTGTTTCATTGTACTGTATTTAATGTCGGGCTCTGTTAATTTTACATTGTTCACTGTAGGGCACTGTTTCATTGTACTGTATTTAATGTCCGCCTCTGTTTAATTTTACATTGTTCAATGTAGGGCACTGTTTCACTTTACCGTATTTCATGTCGGGCTGTGTTTAATTGTACATTGTTCACTGTCGGGCACTGTTTCATTGTACCGTATTTAGTGGCGGGCTCTGTTTAATTGTACATTGTTCACTGTAGGGCACTGTTTCATTGTACTGTATTTAATGTCGGGCTCTGTTTAATTTTACCTTGTTCAGTGTAGGGCACTGTTTCATTGTACCGTATTTAATGTCGGGCTCTGTTTAATTTTACCTTGTTCAGTGTAGGGCACTGTTTCATTGTACCGTATTTAATGTCGGGCTGTGTTTCAGTTTACATTGTTCAGTGTAGGGCACTGATTCATTGTACTGTATTTAATGTCGGGCTGTGTTTAATTTTACATTGTTCAGTGTAGGGCACTGTTTCACTGTACCGTATTTAATGTCGGGCTCTGTTTAATTTTACATTGTTCAGTGTATGGCACTGTTTCATTGTACCGTATTTAATGTCGGGCTGTGTTTTATTTTACATTGTTCAGTGTAGGGCACTGTTTCATTGTACCATATTTAATGTCGGGCTCTGTTTAATTTTACAATGTTCACTGTCGGGCACTGTTTCATTGTACCGTATTTAGTGGCGGGCTCTGTTTAATTGTACATTGTTCACTGTAGGGCACTGTTTCATTGTACTGTATTTAATGTCGGGCTCTGTTTAATTTTACATTGTTCAGTGTAGGGCACTGTTTCACTGTACCGTATTTAATGTCGGGCTCTGTTTAATTTTACATTGTTCAGTGTATGGCACTGTTTCATTGTACCGTATTTAATGTCGGGCTGTGTTTTATTTTACATTGTTCAGTGTAGGGCACTGTTTCATTGTACCATATTTAATGTCGGGCTCTGTTTAATTTTACAATGTTCAGTGTAGGGCACTGTTTCATTGTACCGTATTTAATGTCGGGCTCTGTTTAATTTTACATTCTTCACTGTAGGGCATTGTTTCATTGTGCTGTATTTAATGTTGGGGCCTGTTTAATTTTACCTTGTTCACTGTCGGGCACTGTTTCATTGTCCCGTATTTAATGTCGGGCTCTGATTAATTTTACATTGTTCAGTGTAGGGCACTGTTTCATTGCACTGTATTTAGTGTCGGGCTCTGTTTAATTTTGCCTTGTTTACTGTAGGTCACTGTTTCATTGTACTGTATTTAATGTCGGGCTGTGTTTAATTGTACATTGTTCACTGTAGGGCACTGTTTAATTGCACCGTATTTAGTGTCGGGCTGTGTTTAATTGTACATTGTTCACTGTAGGGGACTGTTTCATTGTACTGTATTTAATGTCGGGCTCTGTTTAATTTTACATTCTTCACTGTAGGGCATTGTTTCATTGTGCTGTATTTAATGTTGGGGCCTGTTTAATTTTACCTTGTTCACTGTCGGGCACTGTTTCATTGTCCCGTATTTAATGTCGGGCTCTGTTAATTTTACATTGTTCACTCTAGGGCACTGTTTCATTGTACCGTATTTAATGTCGGGCTGTGTTTAATTGTACATTGTTCACTGTAGGACACTGTTTAATTGCACCGTATTTAGTGTCGGCCTGTGTTTAATTGTACATTGTTCACTGTAGGGGACTGTTTCATTGTACTGTATTTAATGTCGGGCTGTGTTTAATTTTAGCTTGTTCGGTGTAGGGCAATGTTTCATTGTACCGTATTTAATGTCGGGCTGTGTTTAATTTTACAATGTTCAGTGTCGGGCACTGTTTCATTGTACCGTATTTAATGTCGGGCTTTGTTTAATTTTACCTTGTTCAGTGTAGGTCACTGTTTCATTGTGCTGTATTTAATGTTGGGCTCTGTTTAATTTTACCTTGTTCACTGTCGGGCACTGTTTCATTGTCCCGTATTTAACGTCGGGCTCTGATTAATTTTACATTGTTCAGTGTAGGGCACTGTTTCGTTGCACTGTATTTAATGTCAGGCTCTGTTTAATTTTTCCTTGTTTACTGTAGGTCACTGTTTCATTGTACAGTATTTAATGTCGTGCTCTGTTAATTTTACATTGGTCAGTGTAGGGCACTGTTTCATTCTACTGTATTTAATGTTGGGCTCTGATTAATTTTACATTGTTCACTGTAGGGCACAGTTTCATTGTACTCTACTTAATGTCGGGCTCTGTTTAATTTTACATTGTTCAGTGTAGGGCACTGTTTCATTGTACCGTATATAATGTCGGGCTGTGTTTAATTTTACATTGTTCAGCGTAGGGCACTGTTTCATTTTACCGTTTTTAATGTCGGGCTGTGTTTAATTGTACATTGTTCACTATAGGGCACTGTTTCATTGTACCGTATTTAGTGTCGAGCTGTGTTTAATTGTACATTATTCACTGTAGGGCACTGTTTCATTGTACTGTATTTAATGTCGGGCTCTGTTTAATTTTACCTTGTTCAGTGTAGGGCACTGTTTCATTGTACCGTATTTAATGTCGGGCTGTGTTTAATTTTACATTGTTCAGTGTAGGGCACTGTTTCATTGTACCGTATTTAATGTCGGGCTCTGTTTAATTTTACAATGTTCAGTGTAGGGCACTGTTTCATTGTACCGTATTTAATGTCGGGCTCTGTTTAATTTTACATTCTTCACTGTAGGGCATTGTTTCATTGTGCTGTATTTAATGTTGGGTCCTGTTTAATTTTACCTTGTTCACTGTCGGGCACTGTTTCATTGTCCCGTATTTAATGTCAGGCTCTGATTAATTTTACATTGTTCAGTGTAGGGCACTGTTTCATTGCACTGTATTTAGTGTCGGGCTCTGTTTAATTTTGCCTTGTTTACTGTAGGTCACTGTTTCATTGTACTGTATTTAATGTCGGGCTCTGTTAATTTTACATTGTTCACTGTAGGGGAGTGTTTCATTGTACTGTATTTAATGTCGGGCTCTGTTTAATTTTACCTTGTTCGGTGTAGGGCAATGTTTCATTGTACCGTATTTAATGTCGGGCTGTGTTTAATTTTACAATGTTCACTGTAGGGCATTGTTTCATTGTGCTGTATTTAATGTCGGGCTGTGTTTAATTTTACATTGTTCAGTGTAGGGCACTGATTCATTGTACCGTATTTAATGTCGGGCTCTGTTTAATTACACATTCTTCACTGTAGGGCATTGTTTCATTGTGCTGTATTTAATGTTGGGCTCTGTTTAATTTTACATTGTTCAGTGTAGGGCACTGTTTCATTGTACTGTATTTAATGTCGGGCTCTGTCAATTTTACATTGTTCACTGTAGGGCACTGTTTCGTTGTACTGTATTTAATGCCCGGCTCTGTTTAATTTTACCTTGTTCAGTGTAGGGCACTGTTTCATTGTACTGTATTTAATGTCGGGCTCTGTTTAATTTTACATTGTTCACTGTAGGGCACTGTTTCATTGTACCGTATTTAATGTCGGGCTCTGGTTAATTTTACATTGTTCAGTGTAGGGCACTGTTTCATTGTACCGTATTTAATTTCGGGCTGTGTTTTATTTTACATTGTTCAGTGTAGGGCACTGTTTCATTGTACCGTATTTAATGTCGGGCTGTGTTTTATTTTACCTTGTTCAGTGTAGGGCACTGTTTCATTGTGCTGTATTTAATGTTGGGCTCTGTTTAATTTTACCTTGTTCAGTGTAGGGCACTGTTTCGTTGTACTGTATTTAATGCCCGGCTCTGTTTAATTTTACCTTGTTCAGTGTAGGGCACTGTTTCATTGTACTGTATTTAATGTCGGGCTCTGTTTAATTTTACATTGTTCACTGTAGGGCACTGTTTCATTGTACCGTATTTAATGTCGGGCTCTGGTTAATTTTACATTGTTCAGTGTAGGGCACTGTTTCATTGTACCGTATTTAATTTCGGGCTGTGTTTTATTTTACATTGTTCAGTGTAGGGCACTGTTTCATTGTACCGTATTTAATGTCGGGCTGTGTTTTATTTTACCTTGTTCAGTGTAGGGCACTGTTTCATTGTGCTGTATTTAATGTTGGGCTCTGTTTAATTTTACCTTGTTCACTGTCGGGCACTGTTTCATTGTACTGTATTTAATGTCGGGCTCTGTTTAATTTTACATTGTTCAGTGTAGGGCACTGTTTCGTTGCACTGTATTTAATGTCGGGCTGTGTTTAATTTTACATTGTTCACTGTAGGGCACTGTTTCATTGTACCGTATTTAATGTCGGGCTCTGTTTAATTTTTCCTTGTTTACTGTAGGTCACTGTTTCATTGTACAGTATTTAATGTCGGGCTCTGTTTAATTTTACATTGTTCACTGTAGGGCACTGTTTCATTGTACCGGATTTAATGTCGGGCTGTGTTTTATTTTACATTGTTCAGTGTAGGGCACTGTTTCATTGTACCGTATTTAATGTCGGGCTCTGTTTAATTTTACATTCTTCACTGTAGGGCATTGTTTCATTGTGCTGTATTTAATGTTGGGGCCTGTTTAATTTTACCTTGTTCACTGTATGGCACTGTTTCATTGTCCCGTATTTAATGTCGGGCTCTGATTAATTTTACATTGTTCAGTGTAGGGCACTGTTTCATTGCACTGTATTTAGTGTCGGGCTCTGTTTAATTTTGCCTTGTTTACTGTAGGTCACTGTTTCATTGTACCGTATTTAATGTCGAGCTGTGTTTAATTTTACATTGTTCATTGTAGGGCACTCTTTCATTGTACCGTATTTAATGTCGGGCTCTGTTTAATTTTACAATGTTCAGTGTAGGGCACTGTTTCATTTTACCGTATTTAATGTCGGGCTGTGTTTAATTTTACCTTGTTCACTGTAGGGCACTGATTCATTGCACCGTACTTAATGTCGGGCTCTGTTTAATTTTACAATGTTCAGTGTAGGGCACTGTTTCATTGTGCTGTATTTAATGTTGGGGCCTGTTTAATTTTACATTGTTCACTGTAGGGCACTGTTTCATTGTGCTGTATTTAATGTCGGGCTGTGTTTAATTTTACATTGTTCACTGTAGGGCACTGTTTCATTGTACTCTACTTAATGTCGGGCTCTGTTTAATTTTACATTGTTCAGCGTAGGGCACTGTTTCATTTTACCGTTTTTAATGTCGGGCTGTGTTTAATTGTACATTGTTCACTATAGGGCACTGTTTCATTGTACCGTATTTAGTGTCGAGCTGTGTTTAATTGTACATTATTCACTGTAGGGCACTGTTTCATTGTACTGTATTTAATGTCGGGCTCTGTTTAATTTTACCTTGTTCAGTGTAGGGCACTGTTTCATTGTACCGTATTTAATGTCGGGCTGTGTTTAATTTTACATTGTTCAGTGTAGGGCACTGTTTCATTGTACCGTATTTAATGTCGGGCTCTGTTTAATTTTACAATGTTCAGTGTAGGGCACTGTTTCATTGTACCGTATTTAATGTCGGGCTCTGTTTAATTTTACATTCTTCACTGTAGGGCATTGTTTCATTGTGCTGTATTTAATGTTGGGTCCTGTTTAATTTTACCTTGTTCACTGTCGGGCACTGTTTCATTGTCCCGTATTTAATGTCAGGCTCTGATTAATTTTACATTGTTCAGTGTAGGGCACTGTTTCATTGCACTGTATTTAGTGTCGGGCTCTGTTTAATTTTGCCTTGTTTACTGTAGGTCACTGTTTCATTGTACTGTATTTAATGTCGGGCTCTGTTAATTTTACATTGTTCACTGTAGGGGAGTGTTTCATTGTACTGTATTTAATGTCGGGCTCTGTTTAATTTTACCTTGTTCGGTGTAGGGCAATGTTTCATTGTACCGTATTTAATGTCGGGCTGTGTTTAATTTTACAATGTTCACTGTAGGGCATTGTTTCATTGTGCTGTATTTAATGTCGGGCTGTGTTTAATTTTACATTGTTCAGTGTAGGGCACTGATTCATTGTACCGTATTTAATGTCGGGCTCTGTTTAATTAAACATTCTTCACTGTAGGGCATTGTTTCATTGTGCTGTATTTAATGTTGGGCTCTGTTTAATTTTACATTGTTCAGTGTAGGGCACTGTTTCATTGTACTGTATTTAATGTCGGGCTCTGTCAATTTTACATTGTTCACTGTAGGGCACTGTTTCGTTGTACTGTATTTAATGCCCGGCTCTGTTTAATTTTACCTTGTTCAGTGTAGGGCACTGTTTCATTGTACTGTATTTAATGTCGGGCTCTGTTTAATTTTACATTGTTCACTGTAGGGCACTGTTTCATTGTACCGTATTTAATGTCGGGCTCTGGTTAATTTTACATTGTTCAGTGTAGGGCACTGTTTCATTGTACCGTATTTAATTTCGGGCTGTGTTTTATTTTACATTGTTCAGTGTAGGGCACTGTTTCATTGTACCGTATTTAATGTCGGGCTGTGTTTTATTTTACCTTGTTCAGTGTAGGGCACTGTTTCATTGTGCTGTATTTAATGTTGGGCTCTGTTTAATTTTACCTTGTTCAGTGTAGGGCACTGTTTCGTTGTACTGTATTTAATGCCCGGCTCTGTTTAATTTTACCTTGTTCAGTGTAGGGCACTGTTTCATTGTACTGTATTTAATGTCGGGCTCTGTTTAATTTTACATTGTTCACTGTAGGGCACTGTTTCATTGTACCGTATTTAATGTCGGGCTCTGGTTAATTTTACATTGTTCAGTGTAGGGCACTGTTTCATTGTACCGTATTTAATTTCGGGCTGTGTTTTATTTTACATTGTTCAGTGTAGGGCACTGTTTCATTGTACCGTATTTAATGTCGGGCTGTGTTTTATTTTACCTTGTTCAGTGTAGGGCACTGTTTCATTGTGCTGTATTTAATGTTGGGCTCTGTTTAATTTTACCTTGTTCACTGTCGGGCACTGTTTCATTGTACTGTATTTAATGTCGGGCTCTGTTTAATTTTACATTGTTCAGTGTAGGGCACTGTTTCGTTGCACTGTATTTAATGTCGGGCTGTGTTTAATTTTACATTGTTCACTGTCGGGCACTGTTTCATTGTACCGTATTTAATGTCGGGCTCTGTTTAATTTTTCCTTGTTTACTGTAGGTCACTGTTTCATTGTACAGTATTTAATGTCGGGCTCTGTTTAATTTTACATTGTTCACTGTAGGGCACTGTTTCATTGTACCGGATTTAATGTCGGGCTGTGTTTTATTTTACATTGTTCAGTGTAGGGCACTGTTTCATTGTACCGTATTTAATGTCGGGCTCTGTTTAATTTTACATTCTTCACTGTAGGGCATTGTTTCATTGTGCTGTATTTAATGTTGGGGCCTGTTTAATTTTACCTTGTTCACTGTATGGCACTGTTTCATTGTCCCGTATTTAATGTCGGGCTCTGATTAATTTTACATTGTTCAGTGTAGGGCACTGTTTCATTGCACTGTATTTAGTGTCGGGCTCTGTTTAATTTTGCCTTGTTTACTGTAGGTCACTGTTTCATTGTACCGTATTTAATGTCGGGCTGTGTTTAATTTTACATTGTTCATTGTAGGGCACTCTTTCATTGTACCGTATTTAATGTCGGGCTCTGTTTAATTTTACAATGTTCAGTGTAGGGCACTGTTTCATTTTACCGTATTTAATGTCGGGCTGTGTTTAATTTTACCTTGTTCACTGTAGGGCACTGATTCATTGCACCGTACTTAATGTCGGGCTCTGTTTAATTTTACAATGTTCAGTGTAGGGCACTGTTTCATTGTGCTGTATTTAATGTTGGGGCCTGTTTAATTTTACATTGTTCACTGTAGGGCACTGTTTCATTGTGCTGTATTTAATGTCGGGCTGTGTTTAATTTTACATTGTTCACTGTAGGGCACTGTTTCATTGTACTCTACTTAATGTCGGGCTCTGTTTAATTTTACATTGTTCACTGTAGGGCACTGTTTCATTGTACTGTATTTAATGTCGGGCTCTGTTTAATTTTACCTTGTTCAGTGTAGGGCACTGTTTCATTGTGCTGTATTTAATGTCGGGCTCTGTTTAATTTTACATTGTTCAGTGTAGGGCACTGTTTCATTGTCCCGTATTTAATGTCAGGCTCTGATTAATTTTACATTGTTCACTGTAGGGCACTGTTTCATTGTACTCTACTTAATGTCGGGCTCTGTTTAATTTTACATTGTTCACTGTAGGGCACTGTTTCATTGTACCGTATTTAATGTCGGGCTGTGTTTAATTTTACAATGTTCAGTGTAGGGCACTGTTTCATTGTACCGTATTTAATGTCGGGCTCTGTTTAATTTTACATTCTTCACTGTAGGGCATTATTTCATTGTGCTGTATTTAATGTTGGGGCCTGTTTAATTTTACCTTGTTCACTGTCGGGCACTGTTTCATTGTCCCGTATTTAATGTCGGGCTCTGATTAATTTTACATTGTTCAGTGTAGGGCACTGTTTCATTGTACAGTATTTAATGTCGGGCTCTGTTAATTTTACATTGTTTACTGTAGGGCACTGTTTCATTGTACTGTATTTAATGTCGGGCTCTGTTTAATTTTACATTGTTCACTGTAGGGCACTGATTCATTGTACTCTACTTAATGTCGGGCTCTGTTTAATTTTACATTGTTCACTGTAGGGCACTGTTTCATTGTACCGTATTCAATGTCGGGCTGTGTTTAATTGTACATTGTTCACTGTAGGGCACTGTTTCGTTGTACCGTATTTACTGTCGGGCTGTGTTTAATTGTACATTATTCACTGTAAGGCACTGTTTCATTGTACTGTATTTAATGTCGGGCTCTGTTTAATTTTACCTTGTTCAGTGTAGGGCACTGTTTCATTGTACCGTATACAATGTCGGGCTGTGTTTAATTTTACATTGTTCAGTGTAGGGCACTGTTTCATTGTACCGTATATAATGTCGGGCTGTGTTTAATTTTACATTGTTCAGCTTAGGGCACTGTTTCATTTTACCGTTTTTAATGTCGGGCTGTGTTTAATTGTACATTGTTCACTATAGGGCACTGTTTCATTGTACCGTATTTAATGTCGGGCTGTGTTTAATTTTACATTGTTCAGCGTAGGGCACTGTTTCATTTTACCGTTTTTAATGTCGGGCTGTGTTTAATTGTACATTGTTCACTATAGGGCACTGTTTCATTGTACCGTATTCAATGTCGGGCTGTGTTTAATTGTACATTGTTCACTGTAGGGCACTGTTTCGTTGTACCGTATTTACTGTCGGGCTGTGTTTAATTGTACATTATTCACTGTAAGGCACTGTTTCATTGTACTGTATTTAATGTCGGGCTCTGTTTAATTTTACCTTGTTCAGTGTAGGGCACTGTTTCATTGTACCGTATACAATGTCGGGCTGTGTTTAATTTTACATTGTTCAGTGTAGGGCACTGTTTCATTGTACCGTATATAATGTCGGGCTGTGTTTAATTTTACATTGTTCAGCTTAGGGCACTGTTTCATTTTACCGTTTTTAATGTCGGGCTGTGTTTAATTGTACATTGTTCACTATAGGGCACTGTTTCATTGTACCGTATTTAATGTCGGGCTGTGTTTAATTTTACATTGTTCAGCGTAGGGCACTGTTTCATTTTACCGTTTTTAATGTCGGGCTGTGTTTAATTGTACATTGTTCACTATAGGGCACTGTTTCATTGTACCGTATTTAGTGTCGAGCTGTGTTTAATTTTACATTGTTCAGTGTAGGGCACTGTTTCATTGTACCGTATATAATGTCGGGCTGTGTTTAATTTTACATTGTTCAGCTTAGGGCACTGTTTCATTTTACCGTTTTTAATGTCGGGCTGTGTTTAATTGTACATTGTTCACTATAGGGCACTGTTTCATTGTACCGTATTTAATGTCGGGCTGTGTTTAATTTTACATTGTTCAGCGTAGGGCACTGTTTCATTTTACCGTTTTTAATGTCGGGCTGTGTTTAATTGTACATTGTTCACTATAGGGCACTGTTTCATTGTACCGTATTTAGTGTCGAGCTGTGTTTAATTGTACATTATTCACTGTAGTGCACTGTTTCATTGTACTGTATTTAATGTCGGGCTCTGTTTAATTTTACCTTGTTCGGTGTAGGGCAATGTTTCATTGTACCGTATTTAATGTCGGGCTGTGTTTAATTTTACAATGTTCAGTGTCGGGCACTGTTTCATTGTACCGTATTTAATGTCGGGCTTTGTTTAATTTTACCTTGTTCAGTGTAGGGCACTGTTTCATTGTGCTGTATTTAATGTTGGGCTCTGTTTAATTTTACCTTGTTCACTGTCGGGCACTGTTTCATTGTCCCGTATTTAACGTCGGGCTCTGATTAATTTTACATTGTTCAGTGTAGGGCACTGTTTCGTTGCACTGTATTTAATGTCAGGCTCTGTTTAATTTTTCCTTGTTTACTGTAGGTCACTGTTTCATTGTACAGTATTTAATGTCGGGCTCTGTTAATTTTACATTGGTCAGTGTAGGGCACTGTTTCATTCTACTGTATTTAATGTTGGGCTCTGATTAATTTTACATTGTTCACTGTAGGGCACAGTTTCATTGTACTCTACTTAATGTCGGGCTCTGTTTAATTTTACATTGTTCAGTGTAGGGCACTGTTTCATTGTACCGTATATAATGTCGGGCTGTGTTTAATTTTACATTGTTCAGCGTAGGGCACTGTTTCATTTTACCGTTTTTAATGTCGGGCTGTGTTTAATTGTACATTGTTCACTATAGGGCACTGTTTCATTGTACCGTATTTAGTGTCGAGCTGTGTTTAATTGTACATTATTCACTGTAGGGCACTGTTTCATTGTACTGTATTTAATGTCGGGCTCTGTTTAATTTTACCTTGTTCAGTGTAGGGCACTGTTTCATTGTACCGTATTTAATGTCGGGCTGTGTTTAATTTTACATTGTTCAGTGTAGGGCACTGTTTCATTGTACCGTATTTAATGTCGGGCTCTGTTTAATTTTACAATGTTCAGTGTAGGGCACTGTTTCATTGTACCGTATTTAATGTCGGGCTCTGTTTAATTTTACATTCTTCACTGTAGGGCATCGTTTCATTGTGCTGTATTTAATGTTGGGTCCTGTTTAATTTTACCTTGTTCACTGTCGGGCACTGTTTCATTGTCCCGTATTTAATGTCAGGCTCTGATTAATTTTACATTGTTCAGTGTAGGGCACTGTTTCATTGCACTGTATTTAGTGTCGGGCTCTGTTTAATTTTGCCTTGTTTACTGTAGGTCACTGTTTCATTGTACTGTATTTAATGTCGGGCTCTGTTAATTTTACATTGTTCACTGTAGGGGAGTGTTTCATTGTACTGTATTTAATGTCGGGCTCTGTTTAATTTTACCTTTTTCGGTGTAGGGCAATGTTTCATTGTACCGTATTTAATGTCGGGCTGTGTTTAATTTTACAATGTTCACTGTAGGGCATTGTTTCATTGTGCTGTATTTAATGTCGGGCTGTGTTTAATTTTACATTGTTCAGTGTAGGGCACTGATTCATTGTACCGTATTTAATGTCGGGCTCTGTTTAATTACACATTCTTCACTGTAGGGCATTGTTTCATTGTGCTGTATTTAATGTTGGGCTCTGTTTAATTTTACATTGTTCAGTGTAGGGCACTGTTTCATTGTACTGTATTTAATGTCGGGCTCTGTCAATTTTACATTGTTCACTGTAGGGCACTGTTTCGTTGTACTGTATTTAATGCCCGGCTCTGTTTAATTTTACCTTGTTCAGTGTAGGGCACTGTTTCATTGTACTGTATTTAATGTCGGGCTCTGTTTAATTTTACATTGTTCACTGTAGGGCACTGTTTCATTGTACCGTATTTAATGTCGGGCTCTGGTTAATTTTACATTGTTCAGTGTAGGGCACTGTTTCATTGCACCGTATTTAATGTCGGGCTGTGTTTTATTTTACCTTGTTCAGTGTAGGGCACTGTTTCATTGTGCTGTATTTAATGTTGGGCTCTGTTTAATTTTACCTTGTTCAGTGTAGGGCACTGTTTCGTTGTACTGTATTTAATGCCCGGCTCTGTTTAATTTTACCTTGTTCAGTGTAGGGCACTGTTTCGTTGCACTGTATTTAATGTCGGGCTGTGTTTAATTTTACATTGTGCACTGTAGGGCACTGTTTCATTGTACCGTATTTAATGTCGGGCTCTGTTTAATTTTTCCTTGTTTACTGTAGGTCACTGTTTCATTGTACAGTATTTAATGTCGGGCTCTGTTTAATTTTACATTGTTCACTGTAGGGCACTGTTTCATTGTACCGGATTTAATGTCGGGCTGTGTTTTATTTTACATTGATCAGTGTAGGGCACTGTTTCATTGTACCGTATTTAATGGCGGGCTCTGTTTAATTTTTCCTTGTTTACTGTAGGTCACTGTTTCATTGTACAGTATTTAATGTCGGGCTCTGTTTAATTTTACATTGTTCATTGTAGGGCACTCTTTCATTGTACCGTATTTAATGTCGGGCTCTGTTTAATTTTACAATGTTCAGTGTAGGGCACTGTTTCATTTTACCGTATTTAATGTCGGGCTGTGTTTAATTTTACCTTGTTCACTGTAGGGCACTGATTCATTGCACCGTACTTAATGTCGGGCTCTGTTTAATTTTACAATGTTCAGTGTAGGGCACTGTTTCATTGTGCTGTATTTAATGTTGGGGCCTGTTTAATTTTACATTGTTCACTGTAGGGCACTGTTTCATTGTGCTGTATTTAATGTCGGGCTGTGTTTAATTTTACATTGTTCACTGTAGGGCACTGTTTCATTGTACTCTACTTAATGTCGGGCTCTGTTTAATTTTACATTGTTCACTGTAGGGCACTGTTTCATTGTACTGTATTTAATGTCGGGCTCTGTTTAATTTTACCTTGTTCAGTGTAGGGCACTGTTTCATTGTGCTGTATTTAATGTCGGGCTCTGTTTAATTTTACATTGTTCAGTGTAGGGCACTGTTTCATTGTCCCGTATTTAATGTCAGGCTCTGATTAATTTTACATTGTTCACTGTAGGGCACTGTTTCATTGTACTCTACTTAATGTCGGGCTCTGTTTAATTTTACATTGTTCACTGTAGGGCACTGTTTCATTGTACCGTATTTAATCTCGGGCTGTGTTTAATTTTACAATGTTCAGTGTAGGGCACTGTTTCATTGTACCGTATTTAATGTCGGGCTCTGTTTAATTTTACATTCTTCACTGTAGGGCATTATTTCATTGTGCTGTATTTAATGTTGGGGCCTGTTTAATTTTACCTTGTTCACTGTCGGGCACTGTTTCATTGTCCCGTATTTAATGTCGGGCTCTGATTAATTTTACATTGTTCAGTGTAGGGCACTGTTTCATTGTACAGTATTTAATGTCGGGCTCTGTTAATTTTACATTGTTTACTGTAGGGCACTGTTTCATTGTACTGTATTTAATGTCGGGCTCTGTTTAATTTTACATTGTTCACTGTAGGGCACTGATTCATTGTACTCTACTTAATGTCGGGCTCTGTTTAATTTTACATTGTTCACTGTAGGGCACTGTTTCATTGTACCGTATTCAATGTCGGGCTGTGTTTAATTGTACATTGTTCACTGTAGGGCACTGTTTCGTTGTACCGTATTTACTGTCGGGCTGTGTTTAATTGTACATTATTCACTGTAAGGCACTGTTTCATTGTACTGTATTTAATGTCGGGCTCTGTTTAATTTTACCTTGTTCAGTGTAGGGCACTGTTTCATTGTACCGTATACAATGTCGGGCTGTGTTTAATTTTACATTGTTCAGTGTAGGGCACTGTTTCATTGTACCGTATATAATGTCGGGCTGTGTTTAATTTTACATTGTTCAGCTTAGGGCACTGTTTCATTTTACCGTTTTTAATGTCGGGCTGTGTTTAATTGTACATTGTTCACTATAGGGCACTGTTTCATTGTACCGTATTTAATGTCGGGCTGTGTTTAATTTTACATTGTTCAGCGTAGGGCACTGTTTCATTTTACCGTATTTAATGTCGGGCTGTGTTTAATTTTACATTGTTCAGTGTAGGGCACTGTTTCATTGTACCGTATTTAATGTCGGGCTCTGTTTAATTTTACAATGTTCAGTGTAGGGCACTGTTTCATTGTACCGTATTTAATGTCGGGCTCTGTTTAATTTTACATTCTTCACTGTAGGGCATTGTTTCATTGTGCTGTATTTAATGTTGGGTCCTGTTTAATTTTACCTTGTTCACTGTCGGGCACTGTTTCATTGTCCCGTATTTAATGTCAGGCTCTGATTAATTTTACATTGTTCAGTGTAGGGCACTGTTTCATTGCACTGTATTTAGTGTCGGGCTCTGTTTAATTTTGCCTTGTTTACTGTAGGTCACTGTTTCATTGTACTGTATTTAATGTCGGGCTCTGTTAATTTTACATTGTTCACTGTAGGGGAGTGTTTCATTGTACTGTATTTAATGTCGGGCTCTGTTTAATTTTACCTTGTTCGGTGTAGGGCAATGTTTCATTGTACCGTATTTAATGTCGGGCTGTGTTTAATTTTACAATGTTCACTGTAGGGCATTGTTTCATTGTGCTGTATTTAATGTCGGGCTGTGTTTAATTTTACATTGTTCAGTGTAGGGCACTGATTCATTGTACCGTATTTAATGTCGGGCTCTGTTTAATTACACATTCTTCACTGTAGGGCATTGTTTCATTGTGCTGTATTTAATGTTGGGCTCTGTTTAATTTTACATTGTTCAGTGTAGGGCACTGTTTCATTGTACTGTATTTAATGTCGGGCTCTGTCAATTTTACATTGTTCACTGTAGGGCACTGTTTCGTTGTACTGTATTTAATGCCCGGCTCTGTTTAATTTTACCTTGTTCAGTGTAGGGCACTGTTTCATTGTACTGTATTTAATGTCGGGCTCTGTTTAATTTTACATTGTTCACTGTAGGGCACTGTTTCATTGTACCGTATTTAATGTCGGGCTCTGGTTAATTTTACATCGTTCAGTGTAGGGCACTGTTTCATTGTACCGTATTTAATTTCGGGCTGTGTTTTATTTTACATTGTTCAGTGTAGGGCACTGTTTCATTGTACCGTATTTAATGTCGGGCTGTGTTTTATTTTACCTTGTTCAGTGTAGGGCACTGTTTCAGTGTACCGTATTTAATGTCTTGCTCTGTTTAATTTTACCTTGCTCAGTGGAGGGCACTGTTACATTGTACTGTATTTAATGTCGTGCTCTGTTTAATTTTACCTTGTTCACTGTAGGGCACTCTTTCATTGTCCCGTATTTAATGTCGGGCTCTGTTTAATTTTACATTATTCACTGTAGGTCACTGTTTCATTGTACAGTCTTTAATGTCGGGCTCTGTTTAATTTTACATTGTTCAGTGTAGGGCACTGATTCATTGTACCGTATTTAATGTCGGGCTGTGTTTAATTTTACCTTGTTCAGTGTAGGGCACTGTTCCATTGTACTGTATTTAATGTCGGGCTCTGTTTAATTTTACATTGTTCACTGTAGGGCACTGTTTCATTGTACCGTATTTAATGTCGGGCTCTGGTTAATTTTACATTGTTCAGTGTAGGGCACTGTTTCATTGTACCGTATTTAATTTCGGGCTGTGTTTTATTTTACATTGTTCAGTGTAGGGCACTGTTTCATTGTACCGTATTTAATGCCGGGCTGTGTTTTATTTTACCTTGTTCAGTGTAGGGCACTGTTTCATTGTGCTGTATTTAATGTTGGGCTCTGTTTAATTTTACCTTGTTCACTGTCGGGCACTGTTTCATTGTACTGTATTTAATGTCGGGCTCTGTTTAATTTTACATTGTTCAGTGTAGGGCACTGTTTCGTTGCACTGTATTTAATGTCGGGCTCTGTTTAATTTTTCCTTGTTTACTGTAGGTCACTGTTTCATTGTACAGTATTTAATGTCGGGCTCTGTTTAATTTTACATTGTTCACTGTAGGGCACTGTTTCATTGTACCGGATTTAATGTCGGGCTGTGTTTTATTTTACATTGTTCAGTGTAGGGCACTGTTTCATTGTACCGTATTTAATGTCGGGCTCTGTTTAATTTTACATTCTTCACTGTAGGGCATTGTTTCATTGTGCTGTATTTAATGTTGGGGCCTGTTTAATTTTACCTTGTTCACTGTATGGCACTGTTTCATTGTCCCGTATTTAATGTCGGGCTCTGATTAATTTTACATTGTTCAGTGTAGGGCACTGTTTCATTGCACTGTATTTAGTGTCGGGCTCTGTTTAATTTTGCCTTGTTTACTTTAGGTCACTGTTTCATTGTACTGTATTTAATGTCGGGCTCTGTTTAATTTTACAATGTTCAGTGTAGGGCACTGTTTCATTTTACCGTATTTAATGTCGGGCTGTGTTTAATTTTACCTTGTTCACTGTAGGGCACTGATTCATTGCACCGTACTTAATGTCGGGCTCTGTTTAATTTTACAATGTTCAGTGTAGGGCACTGTTTCATTGTGCTGTATTTAATGTTGGGGCCTGTTTAATTTTACATTGTTCACTGTAGGGCACTGTTTCATTGTGCTGTATTTAATGTCGGGCTGTGTTTAATTTTACATTGTTCACTGTAGGGCACTGTTTCATTGTACTCTACTTAATGTCGGGCTCTGTTTAATTTTACATTGTTCACTGTAGGGCACTGTTTCATTGTACTGTATTTAATGTCGGGCTCTGTTTAATTTTACCTTGTTCAGTGTAGGGCACTGTTTCATTGTGCTGTATTTAATGTCGGGCTCTGTTTAATTTTACATTGTTCAGTGTAGGGCACTGTTTCATTGTCCCGTATTTAATGTCAGGCTCTGATTAATTTTACATTGTTCACTGTAGGGCACTGTTTCATTGTACTCTACTTAATGTCGGGCTCTGTTTAATTTTACATTGTTCACTGTAGGGCACTGTTTCATTGTACCGTATTTAATGTCGGGCTGTGTTTAATTTTACAATGTTCAGTGTAGGGCACTGTTTCATTGTACCGTATTTAATGTCGGGCTCTGTTTAATTTTACATTCTTCACTGTAGGGCATTATTTCATTGTGCTGTATTTAATGTTGGGGCCTGTTTAATTTTACCTTGTTCACTGTCGGGCACTGTTTCATTGTCCCGTATTTAATGTCGGGCTCTGATTAATTTTACATTGTTCAGTGTAGGGCACTGTTTCATTGTACAGTATTTAATGTCGGGCTCTGTTAATTTTACATTGTTTACTGTAGGGCACTGTTTCATTGTACTGTATTTAATGTCGGGCTGTGTTTAATTGTACATTGTTCACTGTAGGGCACTGTTTCGTTGTACCGTATTTACTGTCGGGCTGTGTTTAATTGTACATTATTCACTGTAAGGCACTGTTTCATTGTACTGTATTTAATGTCGGGCTCTGTTTAATTTTACCTTGTTCAGTGTAGGGCACTGTTTCATTGTACCGTATACAATGTCGGGCTGTGTTTAATTTTACATTGTTCAGTGTAGGGCACTGTTTCATTGTACCGTATATAATGTCGGGCTGTGTTTAATTTTACATTGTTCAGCTTAGGGCACTGTTTCATTTTACCGTTTTTAATGTCGGGCTGTGTTTAATTGTACATTGTTCACTATAGGGCACTGTTTCATTGTACCGTATTTAATGTCGGGCTCTGTTTAATTTTACCTTGTTCAGTGTAGGGCACTGTTTCATTGTACCGTATTTAATGTCGGGCTGTGTTTAATTTTACATTGTTCAGTGTAGGGCACTGTTTCATTGTACCGTATTTAATGTCGGGCTCTGTTCAATTTTACAATGTTCAGTGTAGGGCACTGTTTCATTGTACCGTATTTAATGTCGGGCTCTGTTTAATTTTACATTCTTCACTGTAGGGCATTGTTTCATTGTGCTGTATTTAATGTTGGGGCCTGTTTAATTTTACCTTGTTCACTGTCGGGCACTGTTTCATTGTCCCGTATTTAATGTCAGGCTCTGATTAATTTTACATTGTTCAGTGTAGGGCACTGTTTCATTGCACTGTATTTAGTGTCGGGCTCTGTTTAATTTTGCCTTGTTTACTGTAGGTCACTGTTTCATTGTACTGTATTTAATGTCGGGCTCTGTTAATTTTACATTGTTCACTGTAGGGGAGTGTTTCATTGTACTGTATTTAATGTCGGGCTCTGTTTAATTTTACCTTGTTCGGTGTAGGGCAATGTTTCATTGTACCGTATTTAATGTCGGGCTGTGTTTAATTTTACAATGTTCACTGTAGGGCACTGATTCATTGTACCGTATTTAATGTCGGGCTCTGTTTAATTACACATTCTTCACTGTAGGGCATTGTTTCATTGTGCTGTATTTAATGTTGGGCTCTGTTTAATTTTACATTGTTCAGTGTAGGGCACTGTTTCATTGTACTGTATTTAATGTCGGGCTCTGTTAATTTCACATTGTTCACTGTAGGGCACTGTTTCGTTGTACTGTATTTAATGCCCGGCTCTGTTTAATTTTACCTTGTTCAGTGTAGGGCACTGTTTCATTGTACTGTATTTAATGTCGGGCTCTGTTTAATTTTACATTGTTCACTGTAGGGCACTGTTTCATTGTACCGTATGTAATGTCGGGCTGTGTTTAATTGTACATTGTTCACTGTAGGTCACTGTTTCATTGTACTGTATTTAATGTCGGGCTGTGTTTAATTTTACATTGTTCAGTGTAGGGCACTGTTTCACTGTACCGTATTTAATGTCGGGCTCTGTTTAATTTTACATTGTTCAGTGTAGGGCACTGTTTCATTGTACCGTATTTAATTTCGGGCTGTGTTTAATTGTACATTGTTCACAGTAGGGCACTGTTTCACTCTACCGTATTAATGTCGGGCTCTGTTTAATTTTACATTGTTCAGTGTAGGGCACTGTTTCATTGTACCGTATTTAATGTCGGGCTGTGTTTTATTTTACATTGTTCAGTGTAGGGCACTGTTTCATTGTACCGTATTTAATGTCGGGCTGTGTTTTATTTTACCTTGTTCAGTGTAGGGCACTGTTTCATTGTGCTGTATTTAATGTTGGGCTCTGTTTAATTTTACCTTGTTCACTGTCGGGCACTGTTTCATTGTACTGTATTTAATGTCGGGCTCTGTTTAATTTTACATTGTTCAGTGTAGGGCACTGTTACATTGTACTGTATTTAATGTCGGGCTGTGTTTAATTTTACATTGTTCAGTGTAGGGCACTGTTTCATTGTACCGTATTTAATGTCGGGCTGTGTTTTATTTTACCTTGTTCAGTGTAGGGCACTGTTTCATTGTGCTGTATTTAATGTTGGGCTCTGTTTAATTTTACCTTGTTCACTGTCGGGCACTGTTTCATTGTACTGTATTTAATGTCGGGCTGTGTTTTATTTTACCTTGTTCAGTGTAGGGCACTGTTTCATTGTGCTGTATTTAATGTTGGGCTCTGTTTAATTTTACCTTGTTCACTGTCGGGCACTGTTTCATTGTACCGTATTTAATGTCGGGCTGTGTTTTATTTTACATTGTTCAGTGTAGGGCACTGTTTCATTGTACCGTATTTAATGTCGGGCTGTGTTTTATTTTACCTTGTTCAGTGTAGGGCACTGTTTCATTGTGCTGTATTTAATGTCGGGCTCTGTTTAATTTTACATTCTTCACTGTAGGGCATTATTTCATTGTGCTGTATTTAATGTTGGGGCCTGTTTAATTTTACCTTGTTCACTGTCGGGCACTGTTTCATTGTCCCGTATTTAATGTCGGGCTCTGATTAATTTTACATTGTTCAGTGTAGGGCACTGTTTCATTGTACAGTATTTAATGTCGGGCTCTGTTAATTTTACATTGTTTACTGTAGGGCACTGTTTCATTGTACTGTATTTAATGTCGGGCTCTGTTTAATTTTACATTGTTCACTGTAGGGCACTGATTCATTGTACTCTACTTAATGTCGGGCTCTGTTTAATTTTACATTGTTCACTGTAGGGCACTGTTTCATTGTACCGTATTCAATGTCGGGCTGTGTTTAATTGTACATTGTTCACTGTAGGGCACTGTTTCGTTGTACCGTATTTACTGTCGGGCTGTGTTTAATTGTACATTATTCACTGTAAGGCACTGTTTCATTGTACTGTATTTAATGTCGGGCTCTGTTTAATTTTACCTTGTTCAGTGTAGGGCACTGTTTCATTGTACCGTATACAATGTCGGGCTGTGTTTAATTTTACATTGTTCAGTGTAGGGCACTGTTTCATTGTACCGTATATAATGTCGGGCTGTGTTTAATTTTACATTGTTCAGCTTAGGGCACTGTTTCATTTTACCGTTTTTAATGTCGGGCTGTGTTTAATTGTACATTGTTCACTATAGGGCACTGTTTCATTGTACCGTATTTAATGTCGGGCTCTGTTTAATTTTACCTTGTTCAGTGTAGGGCACTGTTTCATTGTACCGTATTTAATGTCGGGCTGTGTTTAATTTTACATTGTTCAGTGTAGGGCACTGTTTCATTGTACCGTATTTAATGTCGGGCTCTGTTTAATTTTACAATGTTCAGTGTAGGGCACTGTTTCATTGTACCGTATTTAATGTCGGGCTCTGTTTAATTTTACATTCTTCACTGTAGGGCATTGTTTCATTGTGCTGTATTTAATGTTGGGGCCTGTTTAATTTTACCTTGTTCACTGTCGGGCACTGTTTCATTGTCCCGTATTTAATGTCAGGCTCTGATTAATTTTACATTGTTCAGTGTAGGGCACTGTTTCATTGCACTGTATTTAGTGTCGGGCTCTGTTTAATTTTGCCTTGTTTACTGTAGGTCACTGTTTCATTGTACTGTATTTAATGTCGGGCTCTGTTAATTTTACATTGTTCACTGTAGGGGAGTGTTTCATTGTACTGTATTTAATGTCGGGCTCTGTTTAATTTTACCTTGTTCGGTGTAGGGCAATGTTTCATTGTACCGTATTTAATGTCGGGCTGTGTTTAATTTTACAATGTTCACTGTAGGGCATTGTTTCATTGTGCTGTATTTAATGTCGGGCTGTGTTTAATTTTACATTGTTCAGTGTAGGGCACTGATTCATTGTACCGTATTTAATGTCGGGCTCTGTTTAATTACACATTCTTCACTGTAGGGCATTGTTTCATTGTGCTGTATTTAATGTTGGGCTCTGTTTAATTTTACATTGTTCAGTGTAGGGCACTGTTTCATTGTACTGTATTTAATGTCGGGCTCTGTTAATTTCACATTGTTCACTGTAGGGCACTGTTTCGTTGTACTGTATTTAATGCCCGGCTCTGTTTAATTTTACCTTGTTCAGTGTAGGGCACTGTTTCATTGTACTGTATTTAATGTCGGGCTCTGTTTAATTTTACATTGTTCACTGTAGGGCACTGTTTCATTGTACCGTATGTAATGTCGGGCTGTGTTTAATTGTACATTGTTCACTGTAGGTCACTGTTTCATTGTACTGTATTTAATGTCGGGCTGTGTTTAATTTTACATTGTTCAGTGTAGGGCACTGTTTCACTGTACCGTATTTAATGTCGGGCTCTGTTTAATTTTACATTGTTCAGTGTAGGGCACTGTTTCATTGTACCGTATTTAATTTCGGGCTGTGTTTAATTGTACATTGTTCACAGTAGGGCACTGTTTCACTCTACCGTATTAATGTCGGGCTCTGTTTAATTTTACATTGTTCAGTGTAGGGCACTGTTTCATTGTACCGTATTTAATGTCGGGCTGTGTTTTATTTTACATTGTTCAGTGTAGGGCACTGTTTCATTGTACCGTATTTAATGTCGGGCTGTGTTTTATTTTACCTTGTTCAGTGTAGGGCACTGTTTCATTGTGCTGTATTTAATGTTGGGCTCTGTTTAATTTTACCTTGTTCACTGTCGGGCACTGTTTCATTGTACTGTATTTAATGTCGGGCTCCGTTTAATTTTACATTGTTCAGTGTAGGGCACTGTTACATTGTACTGTATTTAATGTCGGGCTGTGTTTAATTTTACATTGTTCAGTGTAGGGCACTGTTTCATTGTACCGTATTTAATGTCGGGCTGTGTTTTATTTTACCTTGTTCAGTGTAGGGCACTGTTTCATTGTGCTGTATTTAATGTTGGGCTCTGTTTAATTTTACCTTGTTCACTGTCGGGCACTGTTTCATTGTACTGTATTTAATGTCGGGCTGTGTTTTATTTTACCTTGTTCAGTGTAGGGCACTGTTTCATTGTGCTGTATTTAATGTTGGGCTCTGTTTAATTTTACCTTGTTCACTGTCGGGCACTGTTTCATTGTACCGTATTTAATGTCGGGCTGTGTTTTATTTTACATTGTTCAGTGTAGGGCACTGTTTCATTGTACCGTATTTAATGTCGGGCTGTGTTTTATTTTACCTTGTTCAGTGTAGGGCACTGTTTCATTGTGCTGTATTTAATGTTGGGCTCTGTTTAATTTTACCTTGTTCACTGTCGGGCACTGTTTCATTGTACTGTATTTAATGTCCGGCTCTGTTTAATTTTACATTGTTCAGTGTAGGGCACTGTTTCGTTGCACTGTATTTAATGTCGGGCTCTGTTTGATTTTTCCTTGTTTACTGTAGGTCACTGTTTCATTGTACAGTATTTAATGTCGGGCTCTGTTTAATTTTACATTGTTCACTGTAGGGCACTGTTTCATTGTACCGGATTTAATGTCTGGCTGTGTTTTATTTTACATTGTTCAGTGTAGGACACTGTTTCATTGTACTGTATTTAATGTCGGGCTCTGTTTAATTTTACATTATTCACTGCAGGGCATTGTTTCATTGTGCTGTATTTAATGTTGGGGCCTGTTTAATTTTACCTTGTTCACTGTCGGGCACTGTTTCATTGTCCCGTATTTAATGTCGGGCTCTGATTAATTTTACATTGTTCAGTGTAGGGCACTGTTTCATTGCACTGTATTTAGTGTCGGGCTCTGTTTAATTTTGCCTTGTTTACTGTAGGTCACTGTTTCATTGTACCGTATTTAATGTCGGGCTCTGTTTAATTTTACATTATTCACTGCAGGGCATTGTTTCATTGTGCTGTATTTAATGTTGGGGCCTGTTTAATTTTACCTTGTTCACTGTCGGGCACTGTTTCATTGTCCCGTATTTAATGTCGGGCTCTGATTAATTTTACATTGTTCAGTGTAGGGCACTGTTTCATTGCACTGTATTTAGTGTCGGGCTCTGTTTAATTTTGCCTTGTTTACTGTAGGTCACTGTTTCATTGTACCGTATTTAATGTCGGGCTCTGTTTAATTTTACAATGTTCAGTGTAGGGCACTGTTTCATTGTGCTGTATTTAATGTTGGGGCCTGTTTAATTTTACATTGTTCACTGTAGGGTACTGTTTCATTGTGCTGTATTTAATGTCGGGCTCTGTTTAATTTTGCCTTGTTTACTGTAGGTCACTGTTTCATTGTACCGTATTTAATGTCGGGCTCTGTTTAATTTTACAATGTTCAGTGTAGGGCACTGTTTCATTTTACCGTATTTAATGTCGGGCTCTGTTTAATTTTACAATGTTCAGTGTAGGGCACTGTTTCATTGTGCTGTATTTAATGTTGGGGCCTGTTTAATTTTACATTGTTCACTGTAGGGTACTGTTTCATTGTGCTGTATTTAATGTCGGGCTGTGTTTAATTTTACATTGTTCACTGTAGGGCACTGTTTCATTGTACTCTACTTAATGTCGGGCTCTGTTTAATTTTACATTGTTCACTGTAGGGCACTGTTTCATTGTACTGTATTTAATGTCGGGCTCTGTTTAATTTTACCTTGTTCAGTGTAGGGCACTGTTTCATTGTGCTGTATTTAATGTCGGGCTCTGTTTAATTTAACATTGTTCAGTGTAGGGCACTGTTTCATTGTCCCGTATTTAATGTCAGGCTCTGATTAATTTTACATTGTTCAGTGTAGGGCACTGTTTCATTGCACTGTATTTAGTGTCGGGCTCTGTTTAATTTTGCCTTGTTTACTGTAGGTCACCGTTTCATTGTACCGTATTTAATGTCGGGCTCTGTTTAATTTTACAATGTTCAGTGTAGGGCACTGTTTCATTGTACCGTATTTAATGTCGGGCTCTGTTTAATTTTACAATGTTCAGTGTAGGGCACTGTTTCATTGTACTGTATTTAATGTCGGGCTCTGTTTAATGTTACAATGTTCAGTGTAGGGCACTGTTTCATTGTACCGTATTTAATGTCGGGCTGTGTTTAATGTTACATTGTTCAGTGTAGGGCATTGTTTCATTGTACCGTATTTAATGTCGGGCTCTGATTAATTTTACATTGTTCAGTGTAGGGCACTGTTTCATTGCACTGTATTTAGTGTCGGGCTCTGTTTAATTTTGCATTGTTTACTGTAGGTCACTGTTTCATTGTACTGTATTTAATGTCGGGCTCTGTTAATTTTACATTGTTCACTGTAGGGGACTGTTTCATTGTACTGTATTTAATGTCGGGCTCTGTTTAATTTTACCTTGTTCGGTATAGGGCAATGTTTCATTGTACCGTATTTAATGTCGGGCTGTGTTTAATTTTACAATGTTCACTGTAGGGCACTGTTTCATTGTACCGTATTTAATGTCGGGCTCTGTTTAATTACACATTCTTCACTGTAGGGCATTGTTTCATTGTGCTGTATTTAATGTCGGGCTGTGTTTAATTTTACATTGTTCAGTGTAGGGCACTGATTCATTGTACCGTATTTAATGTCGGGCTCTGTTTAATTACACATTCTTCACTGTCGGGCATTGTTTCATTGTGCTGTATTTAATGTTGGGCTCTGTTTAATTTTACATTGTTCACTGTAGGGCACTGTTTCATTGTACCGTATTTAATGTCGGGCTCTGTTTAATTTTACATTGTTCAGTGTAGGGCACTGTTTCATTGTAATGTATTTAATGTCGGGCTCTGTTTAATTTTTCCTTGTTTACTGTAGGTCACTGTTTCATTGTACAGTATTTAATGTCGGGCTCTGTTTAATTTTACATTGTTCAGTGTAGGGCACTGTTTCATTGTGCTGTATTTAATTTTGGGCTCTGTTTAATTTTACCTTGTTCACTTTCGGGCACTGTTTCATTGTCCCGTATTTAACGTCGGGCTCTGATTAATTTTACATTGTTCAGTGTAGGGCACTGTTTCGTTGCACTGTATTTAATGTCGGGCTCTGTTTAATTTTTCCTTGTTTACTGTAGGTCACTGTTTCATTGTACACTATTTAATGTCGGGTTCTGTTTAATTTTACATTGTTCAGTGTAGGGCACTGTTTCATTGTACTGTATTTAATGTCGGGCTCTGTTTATTTTACATTGTTCACTGTAGGGCACTGTTTCGTTGTACTGTATTTAATGCCCGGCTCTGTTTAATTTTACCTTGTTCAGTGTAGGGCACTGTTTCATTGTACTGTATTTAATGTGGGGCTCTGTTTAATTTTACATTGTTCACTGTAGGGCACTGTTTCATTGTACCGTATGTAATGTCGGGCTGTGTTTAATTTTACATTGTTCACTGTAGGTCACTGTTTCATTGTACTGTATTTAATGTCGGGCTGTGTTTAATTTTACATTGTTCAGTGTAGGGCACTGTTTCACTGTACCGTATTTAATGTCGGGCTCTGTTTAATTTTACATTGTTCAGTGTAGGGCACTGTTTCATTGTACCGTATTTAATTTCGGGCTGTGTTTAATTGTACATTGTTCACAGTAGGGCACTGTCTCATTGTACCGTATTTAATGTCTTCTGTGTTTAAGTTTACATTGTTCAGTGTAGGGCACAGATTCATTGTATTGTATTTAATGTCGGGCTGTGTTTAATTTTACATTGTTCAGTGTAGGTCACTGTTTCATTGTACTGTATTTAATGTCCGGCTGTGTTTAATTTTACCTTGTTCAGTGTAGGGCATTGTTTCATTGTACCGTATTTAATGTCGGGCTCTGTTTAATTTTACATTGTTCAGTGTAGGGCATTGTTTCATTGCACTGTATTTATTGTCGGGCTATGTTTAATTTTGCCTTGTTTACTGTAGGTCACTGTTTCATTGTACTGTATTTAATGTCGGGCTCTGTTTAATTTTACCTTGTTCAGTGTAGGGCACTGTTTCATTGTACCGTATTTAGTGTCGGGCTGTGTTTAATTGTACATTGTTCACTGTAGGGCACTGTTTCATTGTACTGTATTTAATGTCGGGCTCTGTTTAATTTTACCTTGTTCAGTGTAGGGCACTGTTTCATTGTACTGTATTTAATGTCGGGCTCTGTTTAATTTTACAATGTTCAGTGTAGGGCACGGTTTCATTGTACCGTATTTAATGTCGGGCTCTGTTTAATTTTACATTCTTCACTGTAGGGCATTGTTTCATTGTGCTGTATTTAATGTTGGGGCCTGTTTAATTTTACCTTGTTCACTGTAGGTCACTGTTTCATTGTACCGTATTTAGTGTCGGGCTGTGTTTAATTGTACATTGTTCAGTGTAGGGCACTGTTTCATTGTACCGTATTTAGTGTCGGGCTGTGATTTATTTTACATTGTTCAGTGTAGGGCACTGATTCATTGTACCGTATTTAATGTCGGGCTCTGTTTAATTTTACATTGTTGCTAGTAGGGCACTGATTCATTGTACCGTATTTAATGTCGGGCTCTGTTTAATTTTACATTGTTCAGTGTAGGGCACTGATTCATTGTACCGTATTTAATGTCGGGCTCTGTTTAATTTTACATTGTTCAGTGTAGGGCACTGTTTCATTGTACCGTATTTAATGTCGGGCTGTGTTTAATTTTACATTGTTCACTGTAGGGCACTGTTTCGTTGTACCGTATTTAATGTCGGGTTCTGTTTAATTTTACCTTGTTCAGTGTAGGGCACTGTAACATTGTACCGTATTTAATGTCGGGCTGTGTTTAATTGTACATTGTTCACTGTCGGGCACTGTTTCATTGTCCCGTATTTAATGTCGGGCTCTGATTAATTTTACATTGTTCACTGTATGGCATTGTTTCATTGCACTGTATTTAATGTCGGGCTCTGTTTAATTTTGCCTTGTTTACCGTAGGTCACTGTTTCATTGTACTGTATTTAATGTCCGGCTCTGTTTAATGTTACATTGTTCAGTGTAGGGCACTGTTTCATTTTACCGTATTTAATGTAGGGCTCTGTTTAATTTTACATTGTTCACTGTCGGGCACTGTTTCATTGACCCGTATTTAATGTCGGGCTCTGTTTAATTTTACATTGTTCAGTTTAGGGCACTGTTTCATTGTACTGTATTTAATGTCGGGCTCTGATTAATTTTGCCTTGTTTACTGTAGGTCACTGTTTCATTGTACTGTATTTCATGTCGGGCTGTGTTTAATTTTACATTGTTCAGTGTAGGGCACTGATTCATTGTACTGTATTTAATGTCGGGCTGTGTTTAATTTTACCTTGTTCAGTGTAGGGCACTGTTTCATTGTACCGTATTTAATGTCGGGCTGTGTTTAATTTTACATTGTTCAGTGTAGGGCACTGTTTCACTGTACCGTATTTAATGTCGGGCTGTGTTTAATTTTACATTGTTCAGTGTAGGGCACTGATTCATTGCACCGTACTTAATGTCGGGCTCTGTTTAATTTTACATTGTTCAGTGTAGGGCACTGTTTCATTGTACTGTATTTAATGTCGGGCTGTGTTTAATTTTACATTCTTCACTGTAGGGCATTGTTTCATTGTGCTGTATTTAATGGTGGGCTCTGTTTAATTTTACCTTGTTCACTGTCGGGCACTGTTTCATTGTCCCGTATTTAATGTCGGGCTCTGATTAATTTTACATTGTTCAGTGTACGGCACTGTTTCATTGTACTGTATTTAATGTCGGGCTCTGTTTAATTTTGCCTTGTTTACTGTAGGTCACTGTTTCATTGTACTGTATTTAATGTCGGGCTCTGTTAATTTTACATTGTTCACTGTAGGGCACTGTTTCATTGTACTGTATTTAATGTCGGGCTGTGTTTAATTTTACCTTGTTCAGTGTAGGGCACTGTTTCATTGTACCGTATTTAATGTCGGGCTGTGTTTAAGTTTACATTGTTCAGTGGAGGGCACTGATTCATTGTACTGTATTTAATGTCCGCCTCTGTTTAATTTTACATTGTTCAATGGAGGGCACTGTTTCACTTTACCGTATTTCATGTCGGGCTGTGTTTAATTGTACATTGTTCATTGTCGGGCACTGTTTCATTGTACCGTATTTAGTGTCGGGCTGTGTTTAATTGTACATTGTTCACTGTAGGGCACTGTTTCATTGTACTGTAATTAATGACGGGCTCTGTTTAATTTTACCTTGTTCAGTGTAGGGCACTGTTTCATTGTACCGTATTTAATGTCGGGCTCTGTTTAATTTTACCTTGTTTACTGTAGGTCACTGTTTCATTGTACAGTACTTAATGTCGGGCTCTGTTAATTTTACATTGTTCACTGTAGGGCACTGTTTCATTGTACTCTACTTAATGTCGTGCTCTGTTTAATTTTACATTGTTCACTGTAGGGCACTGTTTCATTGTACCGTATTCAATGTCGGGCTGTGTTTAATTGTACATTGTTCACTGTAAGGCACTGTTTCATTGTACTGTATTTAATGTCGGGCTCTGTTTAATTTTACCTTGTTCATTGTAGGGCACTGTTTCATTGTACCGTATATAATGTCGGGCTGTGTTTAATTTTACATTGTTCAGCGTTGGGCACTGTTTCATTGTACTGTATTTAATGTCGGGCTGTGTTTAATTTTACATTGTTCACTGTAGGTCACTGTTTCATTGTACTGGTTTTAATGTCGGGCTGTGTTTAATTTTACATTATTCACTTTAGGGCACTGTTTCATTTTACCGTTTTTAATGTCGGGCTGTGTTTAATTGTACATTGTTCACTATAGGGCACTGTTTCATTGTACCGTATTTAATGTCGGGCTCTGTTTAATTTTACCTTGTTCAGTGTAGGGCACTGTTTCATTGTACCGTATTTAATGTCGGGCTGTGTTTAATTTTACATTGTTCAGTGTAGGGCACTGTTTCATTGTACCGTATTTAATGTCGGGCTCTGTTTAATTTTACAATGTTCAGTGTAGGGCACTGTTTCATTGTACCGTATTTAATGTCGGGCTCTGTTTAATTTTACATTCTTCACTGTAGGGCATTGTTTCATTGTGCTGTATTTAATGTTGGGGCCTGTTTAATTTTACCTTGTTCACTGTCGGGCACTGTTTCATTGTCCCGTATTTAATGTCAGGCTCTGATTAATTTTACATTGTTCAGTGTAGGGCACTGTTTCATTGCACTGTATTTAGTGTCGGGCTCTGTTTAATTTTGCCTTGTTTACTGTAGGTCACTGTTTCATTGTACTGTATTTAATGTCGGGCTCTGTTAATTTTACATTGTTCACTGTAGGGGAGTGTTTCATTGTACTGTATTTAATGTCGGGCTCTGTTTAATTTTACCTTGTTCGGTGTAGGGCAATGTTTCATTGTACCGTATTTAATGTCGGGCTGTGTTTAATTTTACAATGTTCACTGTAGGGCACTGATTCATTGTACCGTATTTAATGTCGGGCTCTGTTTAATTACACATTCTTCACTGTAGGGCATTGTTTCATTGTGCTGTATTTAATGTTGGGCTCTGTTTAATTTTACATTGTTCAGTGTAGGGCACTGTTTCATTGTACTGTATTTAATGTCGGGCTCTGTTAATTTCACATTGTTCACTGTAGGGCACTGTTTCGTTGTACTGTATTTAATGCCCGGCTCTGTTTAATTTTACCTTGTTCAGTGTAGGGCACTGTTTCATTGTACTGTATTTAATGTCGGGCTCTGTTTAATTTTACATTGTTCACTGTAGGGCACTGTTTCATTGTACCGTATGTAATGTCGGGCTGTGTTTAATTGTACATTGTTCACTGTAGGTCACTGTTTCATTGTACTGTATTTAATGTCGGGCTGTGTTTAATTTTACATTGTTCAGTGTAGGGCACTGTTTCACTGTACCGTATTTAATGTCGGGCTCTGTTTAATTTTACATTGTTCAGTGTAGGGCACTGTTTCATTGTACCGTATTTAATTTCGGGCTGTGTTTAATTGTACATTGTTCACAGTAGGGCACTGTTTCACTCTACCGTATTAATGTCGGGCTCTGTTTAATTTTACATTGTTCAGTGTAGGGCACTGTTTCATTGTACCGTATTTAATGTCGGGCTGTGTTTTATTTTACATTGTTCAGTGTAGGGCACTGTTTCATTGTACCGTATTTAATGTCGGGCTGTGTTTTATTTTACCTTGTTCAGTGTAGGGCACTGTTTCATTGTGCTGTATTTAATGTTGGGCTCTGTTTAATTTTACCTTGTTCACTGTCGGGCACTGTTTCATTGTACTGTATTTAATGTCGGGCTCTGTTTAATTTTACATTGTTCAGTGTAGGGCACTGTTACATTGTACTGTATTTAATGTCGGGCTGTGTTTAATTTTACATTGTTCAGTGTAGGGCACTGTTTCATTGTACCGTATTTAATGTCGGGCTGTGTTTTATTTTACCTTGTTCAGTGTAGGGCACTGTTTCATTGTGCTGTATTTAATGTTGGGCTCTGTTTAATTTTACCTTGTTCACTGTCGGGCACTGTTTCATTGTACTGTATTTAATGTCGGGCTGTGTTTTATTTTACCTTGTTCAGTGTAGGGCACTGTTTCATTGTGCTGTATTTAATGTTGGGCTCTGTTTAATTTTACCTTGTTCACTGTCGGGCACTGTTTCATTGTACCGTATTTAATGTCGGGCTGTGTTTTATTTTACATTGTTCAGTGTAGGGCACTGTTTCATTGTACCGTATTTAATGTCGGGCTGTGTTTTATTTTACCTTGTTCACTGTCGGGCACTGTTTCATTGTCCCGTATTTAATGTCGGGCTCTGATTAATTTTACATTGTTTACTGTAGGGCACTGTTTCATTGTACTGTATTTAATGTCGGGCTCTGTTAATTTTACATTGTTTACTGTAGGGCACTGTTTCATTGTACTGTATTTAATGTCGGGCTCTGTTTAATTTTACATTGTTCACTGTAGGGCACTGATTCATTGTACTCTACTTAATGTCGGGCTCTGTTTAATTTTACATTGTTCACTGTAGGGCACTGTTTCATTGTACCGTATTCAATGTCGGGCTGTGTTTAATTGTACATTGTTCACTGTAGGGCACTGTTTCGTTGTACCGTATTTACTGTCGGGCTGTGTTTAATTGTACATTATTCACTGTAAGGCACTGTTTCATTGTACTGTATTTAATGTCGGGCTCTGTTTAATTTTACCTTGTTCAGTGTAGGGCACTGTTTCATTGTACCGTATACAATGTCGGGCTGTGTTTAATTTTACATTGTTCAGTGTAGGGCACTGTTTCATTGTACCGTATATAATGTCGGGCTGTGTTTAATTTTACATTGTTCAGCTTAGGGCACTGTTTCATTTTACCGTTTTTAATGTCGGGCTGTGTTTAATTGTACATTGTTCACTATAGGGCACTGTTTCATTGTGCTGTTTTTAATGTTGGGCTCTGTTTAATTTTACCTTGTTCACTGTCGGGCACTGTTTCATTGTCCCGTATTTAATGTCGGGCTCTGATTAATTTTACATTGTTTACTGTAGGTCACTGTTTCATTGTACTGTATTTAATGTCGGGCTCTGTTAATTTTACATTGTTCGCTGTAGGGCACTGTTTCATTGTACTGTATTTAATGTCCGCCTCTGTTTAATTTTACATTGTTCAATGTAGGGCACTGTTTCACTTTACCGTATTTCATGTCGGGCTGTGTTTAATTGTACATTGTTCACTGTCGGGCACTGTTTCATTGTACCGTATTTAATGTCGGGCACTGTTTAATTTTACATTGTTCACTGTAGGTCACTGTTACATTGTACCGTATTTAGTGTCGGGCTGTGTTTAATTGTACATTGTTCACTGTAGGGCACTGTTTCATTGTACTGTATTTAATGTCGGGCTCTGTTTAATTTTACCTTGTTCAGTGTAGGGCACTGTTTCATTGTACCGTATTTAATGTCGGGCTCTGTTTAATTTTCCGTTGTTCAGTGTAGGGCACTGTTTCATTGTACCGTATATAATGTCGGGCTGTGTTTAAGTTTACATTGTTCAGTGTAGGGCACTGATTCATTGTACTGTATTTAATGTCGGGCTGTGTTTAATTTTACATTGTTCAGTGTAGGGCACTGTTTCACTGTACCGTATTTAATGTCGGGCTCTGTTTAATTTTACATTGTTCAGTGTATGGCACTGTTTCATTGTACCGTATTTAATGTCGGGCTGTGTTTTATTTTACATTGTTCAGTGTAGGGCACTGTTTCATTGTACCGTATTTAATGTCGGGCTCTGTTTAATTTTACAATGTTCAGTGTAGGGCACTGTTTCATTGTACCGTATTTAATGTCGGGCTCTGTTTAATTTTACATTCTTCACTGTAGGGCATTGTTTCATTGTGCTGTATTTAATGTTGGGGCCTGTTTAATTTTACCGTGTTCACTGTCGGGCACTGTTTCATTGTCCCGTATTTAATGTCGGGCTCTGATTAATTTTACATTGTTCAGTGTAGGGCACTGTTTCATTGCACTGTATTTAGTGTCGGGCTCTGTTTAATTTTGCCTTGTTTACTGTAGGTCACTGTTTCATTGTACTGTATTTAATGTCGGGCTCTGTTAATTTTACATTGTTCACTGTAGGGGACTGTTTCATTGTACTGTATTTAATGTCGGGCTCTGTTTAATTTTACCTTGTTCGGTGTAGGGCAATGTTTCATTGTACCGGATTTAATGTCGGGCTGTGTTTAATTTTACAATGTTCACTGTAGGGCATTGTTTCATTGTGCTGTATTTAATGTTGGGCTCTGTTTAATTTTACCTTGTTCACTGTCGGGCACTGTTTCATTGTCCCGTATTTAATGTCGGGCTCTGATTAATTTTACATTGTTCAGTGTAGGGCACAGTTTCATTGTACTGTATTTAATGTCGGGCTGTGTTTAATTTTACATTGTTCAGTGTAGGGCACTGTTTCACTGTACCGTATTTAATGTCGGGCTCTGTTTAATTTTACATTGTTCAGTGTATGGCACTGTTTCATTGTACCGTATTTAATGTCGGGCTGTGTTTTATTTTACATTGTTCAGTGTAGGGCACTGTTTCATTGTACCGTATTTAATGTCGGGCTCTGTTTAATTTTACAATGTTCAGTGTAGGGCACTGTTTCATTGTACCGTATTTAATGTCGGGCTCTGTTTAATTTTACATTCTTCACTGTAGGGCATTGTTTCATTGTGCTGTATTTAATGTTGGGGCCTGTTTAATTTTACCGTGTTCACTGTCGGGCACTGTTTCATTGTCCCGTATTTAATGTCGGGCTCTGATTAATTTTACATTGTTCAGTGTAGGGCACTGTTTCATTGCACTGTATTTAGTGTCGGGCTCTGTTTAATTTTGCCTTGTTTACTGTAGGTCACTGTTTCATTGTACTGTATTTAATGTCGGGCTCTGTTAATTTTACATTGTTCACTGTAGGGGACTGTTTCATTGTACTGTATTTAATGTCGGGCTCTGTTTAATTTTACCTTGTTCGGTGTAGGGCAATGTTTCATTGTACCGTATTTAATGTCGGGCTGTGTTTAATTTTACAATGTTCACTGTAGGGCATTGTTTCATTGTGCTGTATTTAATGTTGGGCTCTGTTTAATTTTACCTTGTTCACTGTCGGGCACGGTTTCATTGTCCCGTATTTAATGTCGGGCTCTGATTAATTTTACATTGTTCAGTGTAGGGCACAGTTTCATTGTACTGTATTTAATGTCGGGCTCTGTTAATTTTACATTGTTCATTGTAGGGCACTGTTTCATTGTGCTGTATTTAATGTCGGGCTCTGTTTAATTTTACATTGTTCAGTGTAGGGCACAGATTCATTGTATTGTATTTAATGTCGGGCTGTGTTTAATTTTACATTGTTCAGTGTAGGGCACTGTTTCACTGTACCGTATTAATGTCGGGCTCTGTTTAATTTTACATTGTTCAGTGTAGGGCACTGTTTCATTGTACCGTATTTAATGTCGGGCTGTGTTTTATTTTACATTGTTCAGTGTAGGGCACTGTTTCATTGTACCGTATTTAATGTCGGGCTGTGATTTATTTTACATTGTTCAGTGTAGGGCACTGATTCATTGTACCGTATTTAATGTCGGGCTCTGTTTAATTTTACATTGTTGCTAGTAGGGCACTGATTCATTGTACCGTATTTAATGTCGGGCTCTGTTTAATTTTACATTGTTCAGTGTAGGGCACTGATTCATTGTACCGTATTTAGTGTCGGGCTGTGTTTAATTGTACATTGTTCACTGTAGGGCACTGTTTCATTGTACTGTATTTAATGTCGGGCTCTGTTTAATTTTACCTTGTTCAGTGTAGGGCACTGTTTCATTGTACCGTATTTAATGTCGGGCTCTGTTTAATTTTCCGTTGTTCAGTGTAGGGCACTGTTTCATTGTACCGTATATAATGTCGGGCTGTGTTTAAGTTTACATTGTTCAGTGTAGGGCACTGATTCATTGTACTGTATTTAATGTCGGGCTGTGTTTAATTTTACATTGTTCAGTGTAGGGCACTGTTTCACTGTACCGTATTTAATGTCGGGCTCTGTTTAATTTTACATTGTTCAGTGTATGGCACTGTTTCATTGTACCGTATTTAATGTCGGGCTGTGTTTTATTTTACATTGTTCAGTGTAGGGCACTGTTTCATTGTACCGTATTTAATGTCGGGCTCTGTTTAATTTTACAATGTTCAGTGTAGGGCACTGTTTCATTGTACCGTATTTAATGTCGGGCTCTGTTTAATTTTACATTCTTCACTGTAGGGCATTGTTTCATTGTGCTGTATTTAATGTTGGGGCCTGTTTAATTTTACCGTGTTCACTGTCGGGCACTGTTTCATTGTCCCGTATTTAATGTCGGGCTCTGATTAATTTTACATTGTTCAGTGTAGGGCACTGTTTCATTGCACTGTATTTAGTGTCGGGCTCTGTTTAATTTTGCCTTGTTTACTGTAGGTCACTGTTTCATTGTACTGTATTTAATGTCGGGCTCTGTTAATTTTACATTGTTCACTGTAGGGGACTGTTTCATTGTACTGTATTTAATGTCGGGCTCTGTTTAATTTTAC
Organism: Scyliorhinus torazame; assembly: GCF_047496885.1. Lineage (NCBI taxonomy): Eukaryota > Metazoa > Chordata > Chondrichthyes > Carcharhiniformes > Scyliorhinidae > Scyliorhinus > Scyliorhinus torazame. Next base: position 1,305,133 of record NW_027307768.1, read on the forward strand.
CTTGTTCGGTGTAGGGCAATGTTTCATTGTACCGGATTTAATGTCGGGCTGTGTTTAATTTTACAATGTTCACTGTAGGGCATTGTTTCATTGTGCTGTATTTAATGTTGGGCTCTGTTTAATTTTACCTTGTTCACTGTCGGGCACTGTTTCATTGTCCCGTATTTAATGTCGGGCTCTGATTAATTTTACATTGTTCAGTGTAGGGCACAGTTTCATTGTACTGTATTTAATGTCGGGCTGTGTTTAATTTTACATTGTTCAGTGTAGGGCACTGTTTCACTGTACCGTATTTAATGTCGGGCTCTGTTTAATTTTACATTGTTCAGTGTATGGCACTGTTTCATTGTACCGTATTTAATGTCGGGCTGTGTTTTATTTTACATTGTTCAGTGTAGGGCACTGTTTCATTGTACCGTATTTAATGTCGGGCTCTGTTTAATTTTACAATGTTCAGTGTAGGGCACTGTTTCATTGTACCGTATTTAATGTCGGGCTCTGTTTAATTTTACATTCTTCACTGTAGGGCATTGTTTCATTGTGCTGTATTTAATGTTGGGGCCTGTTTAATTTTACCGTGTTCACTGTCGGGCACTGTTTCATTGTCCCGTATTTAATGTCGGGCTCTGATTAATTTTACATTGTTCAGTGTAGGGCACTGTTTCATTGCACTGTATTTAGTGTCGGGCTCTGTTTAATTTTGCCTTGTTTACTGTAGGTCACTGTTTCATTGTACTGTATTTAATGTCGGGCTCTGTTAATTTTACATTGTTCACTGTAGGGGACTGTTTCATTGTACTGTATTTAATGTCGGGCTCTGTTTAATTTTACCTTGTTCGGTGTAGGGCAATGTTTCATTGTACCGTATTTAATGTCGGGCTGTGTTTAATTTTACAATGTTCACTGTAGGGCATTGTTTCATTGTGCTGTATTTAATGTTGGGCTCTGTTTAATTTTACCTTGTTCACTGTCGGGCACGGTTTCATTGTCCCGTATTTAATGTCGGGCTCTGATTAATTTTACATTGTTCAGTGTAGGGCACAGTTTCATTGTACTGTATTTAATGTCGGGCTCTGTTAATTTTACATTGTTCATTGTAGGGCACTGTTTCATTGTGCTGTATTTAATGTCGGGCTCTGTTTAATTTTACATTGTTCAGTGTAGGGCACAGATTCATTGTATTGTATTTAATGTCGGGCTGTGTTTAATTTTACATTGTTCAGTGTAGGGCACTGTTTCACTGTACCGTATTAATGTCGGGCTCTGTTTAATTTTACATTGTTCAGTGTAGGGCACTGTTTCATTGTACCGTATTTAATGTCGGGCTGTGTTTTATTTTACATTGTTCAGTGTAGGGCACTGTTTCATTGTACCGTATTTAATGTCGGGCTGTGATTTATTTTACATTGTTCAGTGTAGGGCACTGATTCATTGTACCGTATTTAATGTCGGGCTCTGTTTAATTTTACATTGTTGCTAGTAGGGCACTGATTCATTGTACCGTATTTAATGTCGGGCTCTGTTTAATTTTACATTGTTCAGTGTAGGGCACTGATTCATTGTACCGTATTTAATGTCGGGCTCTGTTTAATTTTACATTGTTCAGTGTAGGGCACTGTTTCATTGTACCGTATTTAATGTCGGGCTGTGTTTAATTTTACATTGTTCACTGTAGGGCACTGTTTCGTTGTACCGTATTTAATGTCGGGTTCTGTTTAATTTTACCTTGTTCAGTGTAGGGCACTGTAACATTGTACCGTATTTAATGTCGGGCTCTGTTTAATTTTACCTTGTTCAGTGTAGGGCACTGTTTCATTGTACCGTATTTACTGTCGGGCTGTGTTTAATTGTACATTGTTCACTGTAGGGCACTGTTTCATTGTACCGTATTTAATGTCGGGCTGTGTTTAATTGTACATTGTTCACTGTCGGGCACTGTTTCATTGTCCCGTATTTAATGTCGGGCTCTGATTAATTTTACATTGTTCACTGTATGGCATTGTTTCATTGCACTGTATTTAATGTCGGGCTCTGTTTAATTTTGCCTTGTTTACCGTAGGTCACTGTTTCATTGTACTGTATTTAATGTCCGGCTCTGTTTAATGTTACATTGTTCAGTGTAGGGCACTGTTTCATTTTACCGTATTTAATGTAGGGCTCTGTTTAATTTTACATTGTTCACTGTCGGGCACTGTTTCATTGACCCGTATTTAATGTCGGGCTCTGTTTAATTTTACATTGTTCAGTTTAGGGCACTGTTTCATTGTACTGTATTTAATGTCGGGCTCTGATTAATTTTGCCTTGTTTACTGTAGGTCACTGTTTCATTGTACTGTATTTCATGTCGGGCTGTGTTTAATTTTACATTGTTCAGTGTAGGGCACTGATTCATTGTACTGTATTTAATGTCGGGCTGTGTTTAATTTTACCTTGTTCAGTGTAGGGCACTGTTTCATTGTACCGTATTTAATGTCGGGCTCTGTTTAATTTTACATTGTTCACTGTCGGGCACTGTTTCATTGACCCGTATTTAATGTCGGGCTCTGTTTAATTTTACATTGTTCAGTTTAGGGCACTGTTTCATTGTACTGTATTTAATGTCGGGCTCTGATTAATTTTGCCTTGTTTACTGTAGGTCACTGTTTCATTGTACTGTATTTCATGTCGGGCTGTGTTTAATTTTACATTGTTCAGTGTAGGGCACTGATTCATTGTACTGTATTTAATGTCGGGCTGTGTTTAATTTTACCTTGTTCAGTGTAGGGCACTGTTTCATTGTACCGTATTTAATGTCGGGCTCTGTTTAATTTTACATTGTTCAGTGTAGGGCACTGTTTCATTGTACTGTATTTAATGTCGGGCTGTGTTTAATTTTACATTCTTCACTGTAGGGCATTGTTTCATTGTGCTGTATTTAATGGTGGGCTCTGTTTAATTTTACCTTGTTCACTGTCGGGCACTGTTTCATTGTCCCGTATTTAATGTCGGGCTCTGATTAATTTTACATTGTTCAGTGTACGGCACTGTTTCATTGTACTGTATTTAATGTCGGGCTCTGTTTAATTTTGCCTTGTTTACTGTAGGTCACTGTTTCATTGTACTGTATTTAATGTCGGGCTCTGTTAATTTTACATTGTTCACTGTAGGGCACTGTTTCATTGTACTGTATTTAATGTCGGGCTGTGTTTAATTTTACCTTGTTCAGTGTAGGGCACTGTTTCATTGTACCGTATTTAATGTCGGGCTGTGTTTAAGTTTACATTGTTCAGTGGAGGGCACTGATTCATTGTACTGTATTTAATGTCCGCCTCTGTTTAATTTTACATTGTTCAATGTAGGGCACTGTTTCACTTTACCGTATTTCATGTCGGGCTGTGTTTAATTGTACATTGTTCATTGTCGGGCACTGTTTCATTGTACCGTATTTAGTGTCGGGCTGTGTTTAATTGTACATTGTTCACTGTAGGGCACTGTTTCATTGTACTGTAATTAATGACGGGCTCTGTTTAATTTTACCTTGTTCAGTGTAGGGCACTGTTTCATTGTACCGTATTTAATGTCGGGCTCTGTTTAATTTTACCTTGTTTACTGTAGGTCACTGTTTCATTGTACAGTACTTAATGTCGGGCTCTGTTAATTTTACATTGTTCACTGTAGGGCACTGTTTCATTGTACTCTACTTAATGTCGTGCTCTGTTTAATTTTACATTGTTCACTGTAGGGCACTGTTTCATTGTACCGTATTCAATGTCGGGCTGTGTTTAATTGTACATTGTTCACTGTAAGGCACTGTTTCATTGTACTGTATTTAATGTCGGGCTCTGTTTAATTTTACCTTGTTCATTGTAGGGCACTGTTTCATTGTACCGTATATAATGTCGGGCTGTGTTTAATTTTACATTGTTCAGCGTTGAGCACTGTTTCATTGTACTGTATTTAATGTCGGGCTGTGTTTAATTTTACATTGTTCACTGTAGGTCACTGTTTCATTGTACTGGTTTTAATGTCGGGCTGTGTTTAATTTTACATTCTTCACTGTAGGGCATTGTTTCATTGTGCTGTTTTTAATGTTGGGCTCTGTTTAATTTTACCTTGTTCACTGTCGGGCACTGTTTCATTGTCCCGTATTTAATGTCGGGCTCTGATTAATTTTACATTGTTTACTGTAGGTCACTGTTTCATTGTACTGTATTTAATGTCGGGCTCTGTTAATTTTACATTGTTCGCTGTAGGGCACTGTTTCATTGTACTGTATTTAATGTCCGCCTCTGTTTAATTTTACATTGTTCAATGTAGGGCACTGTTTCACTTTACCGTATTTCATGTCGGGCTGTGTTTAATTGTACATTGTTCACTGTCGGGCACTGTTTCATTGTACCGTATTTAATGTCGGGCACTGTTTAATTTTACATTGTTCACTGTAGGTCACTGTTACATTGTACCGTATTTAGTGTCGGGCTGTGTTTAATTGTACATTGTTCACTGTAGGGCACTGTTTCATTGTACTGTAGTTAATGTCGGGCTCTGTTTAATTTTACCTTGTTCAGTGTAGGGCACTGTTTCATTGTACCGTATTTAATGTCGGGCTCTGTTTAATTTTCCGTTGTTCAGTGTAGGGCACTGTTTCATTGTACCGTATATAATGTCGGGCTGTGTTTAAGTTTACATTGTTCAGTGTAGGGCACTGATTCATTGTACTGTATTTAATGTCGGGCTGTGTTTAATTTTACATTGTTCAGTGTAGGGCACTGTTTCACTGTACCGTATTTAATGTCGGGCTCTGTTTAATTTTACATTGTTCAGTGTATGGCACTGTTTCATTGTTCCGTATTTAATGTCGGGCTGTGTTTTATTTTACATTGTTCAGTGTAGGGCACTGTTTCATTGTACCGTATTTAATGTCGGGCTCTGTTTAATTTTACAATGTTCAGTGTAGGGCACTGTTTCATTGTACCGTATTTAATGTCGGGCTCTGTTTAATTTTACATTCTTCACTGTAGGGCATTGTTTCATTGTGCTGTATTTAATGTTGGGGCCTGTTTAATTTTACCGTGTTCACTGTCGGGCACTGTTTCATTGTCCCGTCTTTAATGTCGGGCTCTGATTAATTTTACATTGTTCAGTGTAGGGCACTGTTTCATTGCACTGTATTTAGTGTCGGGCTCTGTTTAATTTTGCCTTGTTTACTGTAGGTCACTGTTTCATTGTACTGTATTTAATGTCGGGCTGTGTTTAATTGTACATTGTTCACTGTAGGGCACTGTTTAATTGCACCGTATTTAGTGTCGGGCTGTGTTTAATTGTACATTGTTCACTGTAGGGGACTGTTTCATTGTACTGTATTTAATGTCGGGCTCTGTTTAATTTTACCTTGTTCGGTGTAGGGCAATGTTTCATTGTACCGTATTTAATGTCGGGCTGTGTTTAATTTTACAATGTTCAGTGTAGGGCACTGTTTCATTGTACCGTATTTAATGTCGGGCTTTGTTTAATTTTACCTTGTTCAGTGTAGGGCACTGTTTCATTGTGCTGTATTTAATGTTGGGCTCTGTTTAATTTTACATTGTTCAGTGTATGGCACTGTTTCATTGTACCGTATTTAATGTCGGGCTGTGTTTTATTTTACATTGTTCAGTGTAGGGCACTGTTTCATTGTACCGTATTTAATGTCGGGCTCTGTTTAATTTTACAATGTTCAGTGTAGGGCACTGTTTCATTGTACCGTATTTAATGTCGGGCTCTGTTTAATTTTACATTCTTCACTGTAGGGCATTGTTTCATTGTGCTGTATTTAATGTTGGGGCCTGTTTAATTTTACCGTGTTCACTGTCGGGCACTGTTTCATTGTCCCGTATTTAATGTCGGGCTCTGATTAATTTTACATTGTTCAGTGTAGGGCACTGTTTCATTGCACTGTATTTAGTGTCGGGCTCTGTTTAATTTTGCCTTGTTTACTGTAGGTCACTGTTTCATTGTACTGTATTTAATGTCGGGCTGTGTTTAATTGTACATTGTTCACTGTAGGGCACTGTTTAATTGCACCGTATTTAGTGTCGGGCTGTGTTTAATTGTACATTGTTCACTGTAGGGGACTGTTTCATTGTACTGTATTTAATGTCGGGCTCTGTTTAATTTTACCTTGTTCGGTGTAGGGCAATGTTTCATTGTACCGTATTTAATGTCGGGCTGTGTTTAATTTTACAATGTTCAGTGTAGGGCACTGTTTCATTGTACCGTATTTAATGTCGGGCTTTGTTTAATTTTACCTTGTTCAGTGTAGGGCACTGTTTCATTGTACTGTATTTAATGTCGGGCTCTGTTTAATTTTACATTGTTCACTGTAGGGCACTGTTTCATTGTACCGTATTTAATGTCGGGCTCTGATTAATTTTACATTGTTCAGTGTAGGGCACTGTTTCATTGTACTGTATTTAATGTCGGGCTCTGTTAATTTTACATTGTTCACTGTAGGGCACTGTTTCGTTGTACTGTATTTAATGCCCGGCTCTGTTTAATTTTACCTTGTTCAGTGTAGGGCACTGTTTCATTGTACTGTATTTAATGTCGGGCTCTGTTTAATTTTACATTGTTCACTGTAGGGCACTGTTTCATTGTACCGTATTTAATGTCGGGCTGTGTTTAATTTTACATTGTTCACTGTAGGTCACTGTTTCATTGTACTGTATTTAATGTCGGGCTGTGTTTAATTTTACATTGTTCAGTGTAGGGCACTGTTTCACTGTACCGTATTTAATGTCGGGCTCTGTTTAATTTTACATTGCTCAGTGTAGGGCACTGTTTCATTGTACCGTATTCAATGTCGAGCTCTGTTTAATTTAACCTTGTTCAGTGTTGGGCACTGTTTCATTGTACTGTATTTAATGTCGGGCTCTGTTTAATTTTACAATGTTCAGTGTAGGGCACTGTTTCATTGTACCGTATTTAATGTCGCGCTCTGTTTAATTTTACATTCTTCACTGTAGGGCATTGTTTCATTGTGCTGTATTTAATGTTGGGGCCTGTTTAATTTTACCGTGTTCACTGTCGGGCACTGTTTCATTGTCCCGTATTTAGTGTCGGGCTGTGTTTAATTGTACATTGTTCACTGTAGGGGACTGTTTCATTGTACTGTATTTAATGTCGGGCTCTGTTTAATTTTACCTTGTTCGGTGTAGGGCAATGTTTCATTGTACCGTATTTAATGTCGGGCTGTGTTTAATTTTACAATGTTCAGTGTAGGGCACTGTTTCATTGTACCGTATTTAATGTCGGGCTTTGTTTAATTTTACCTTGTTCAGTGTAGGGCACTGTTTCATTGTGCTGTATTTAATGTTGGGCTCTGTTTAATTTTACCTTGTTCACTGTCGGGCACTGTTTCATTGTCCCGTATTTAATGTCGTGCTCTGATTAATTTTACATTGTTCAGTGTAGGGCACTGTTTCATTGTACTGTATTTAATGTCGGGCTCTGTTAATTTTACATTGTTCACTGTAGGGCACTGTTTCGTTGTACTGTATTTAATGCCCGGCTCTGTTTAATTTTACCTTGTTCAGTGTAGGGCACTGTTTCATTGTACTGTATTTAATGTCGGGCTCTGTTTAATTTTACAATGTTCACTGTAGGGCACTGTTTCATTGTACCGTATTTAATGTCGGGCTGTGTTTAATTTTACATTGTTCACTGTAGGTCACTGTTTCATTGTACTGTATTTAATGTCGGGCTGTGTTTAATTTTACATTGTTCAGTGTAGGGCACTGTTTCACTGTACCGTATTTAATGTCGGGCTCTGTTTAATTTTACATTGCTCAGTGTAGGGCACTGTTTCATTGTACCGTATTCAATGTCGAGCTCTGTTTAATTTAACCTTGTTCAGTGTTGGGCACTGTTTCATTGTCCCGTATTTAATGTCGGGCTGTGTTTAATTTTACATTGTTCACTGTAGGGCATTTTTTCATTGTGCTGTATTTAATGTTGGGCTCTGTTTAATTTTACCTTGTTCACTGTCGGGCACTGTTTCATTGTCCCGTATTTAATGTCGGGCTCTGTTTAATTTTACATTGTTCACTGTAGGGCATTGTTTCATTGTACCGTATTTAATGTCGGGCTGTGTTTTATTTTACCTTGTTCACTGTCGGGCACTGTTTCATTGTCCCGTATTTAATGTCGGGCTCTGTTTAATTTTACATTGTTCAGTGTAGGGCACTGTTTCATTGTACCGTATTTAATGTCGGGCTCTGTTTAATTTTACATTGTTCACTGTAGGGCACTGTTTCACTGTACCGTATTTAATGTCGGGCTCTGTTTAATTTTACATTGCTCAGTGTAGGGCACTGTTTCATTGTACCGTATTCAATGTCGAGCTCTGTTTAATTTAACCTTGTTCAGTGTTGGGCACTGTTTCATTGTACTGTATTTAATGTCAGGCTCGGTTTAATTTTACCTTGTTCAGTGTAGGGCACTGTTTCATTGTACCGTATTTAATGTCGGGCTGTGTTTAATTTTACATTGTTCAGTGTCGGGCACTGTTTCATTGTACCGTATTTAATTTCGGGCTGTGTTTAATTGTACATTGTTCACAGTAGGGCACTGTCTCATTGTACCGTATTTAATGTCGGGCTGTGTTTAAGTTTACATTGTTCAGTGTAGGGCACAGATTCATTGTATTGTATTTAATGTCGGGCTGTGTTTAATTTTACATTGTTCAGTGTAGGGCACTGTTTCACTGTACCGTATTAATGTCGGGCTCTGTTTAATTTTCCATTGTTCAGTGTAGGGCACTGTTTCATTGTACCGTATTTAATGTCGGGCTGTGTTTTATTTTACATTGTTCAGTGTAGGGAACTGTTTCATTGTACCGTATTTAATGTCGGGCTGTGTTTTATTTTACATTGTTCAGTGTAGGGCACTGATTCATTGTACCGTATTTAATGTCGGGCTCTGTTTAATTTTACATTGTTGCTAGTAGGGCACTGATTCATTGTACCGTATTTAATGTCGGGCTGTGTTTAATTTTACATTGTTCACTGTAGGGCACTGTTTCGTTGTACCGTATTTAATGTCGGGTTCTGTTTAATTTTACCTTGTTCAGTGTAGGGCACTGTTTCATTGTACCGTATTTACTGTCGGGCTGTGTTTAATTGTACATTGTTCACTGTAGGGCACTGTTTCATTGTACCGTATTTAATGTCGGGCTGTGTTTAATTGTACATTGTTCACTGTATGGCATTGTTTCATTGTGCTGTATTTAATGTTGGGCTCTGTTTAATTTTACCTTGTTCACTGTCGGGCACTGTTTCATTGTACTGTATTTAATGTCCGGCTCTGTTTAATGTTACATTGTTCAGTGTAGGGCACTGTTTCATTGACCCGTATTTAATGTCGGGCTCTGTTTAATTTTACATTGTTCAGTGTAGGGCACTGTTTCATTGTACTGTATTTAATGTCGGGATCTGTTTAATTTTGCCTTGTTCAGTGTAGGGCACTGTTTCATTGTACCGTATTTAATGTCGGGCTCTGTTTAATTTTACCTTGTTTTGTGTAGGGCACTGTTTCATTTTACCGTATTTAGTGTTGGGCTCTGTTTAATTTTACCTTGTTCACTGTCGGGCACTGTTTCATTGACCCGTATTTAATGTCGGGCTCTGTTTAATTTTACATTGTTCAGTGTAGGGCACTGTTTCATTGTACTGTATTTAATGTCGGGCTCTGATTAATTTTGCCTTGTTTACTGTAGGTCACTGTTTCATTGAACTGTATTTCATGTCGGGCTGTGTTTAAGTTTACATTGTTCAGTGGAGGGCACTGATTCATTGTACTGTATTTAATGTCGGGCTGTGTTTAATTTTACATTGTTCAGTGTACGGCACTGTTTCACTGTACCGTATTTAATGTCGGGCTGTGTTTAATTTTACATTGTTCAGTGTAGGGCACTGATTCATTGCACCGTACTTAATGTCGGGCTCTGTTTAATTTTACATTGTTCAGTGTAGGGCACTGTTTCATTGTACTGTATTTAATGTCGGGCTGCGTTTAATTTTACATTCTTCACTGTAGGGCATTGTTTCATTGTGCTGTATTTAATGGTGGGCTCTGTTTAATTTTACCTTGTTCACTGTCGGGCACTGTTTCATTGTCCCGTATTTAATGTCGGGCTCTGATTAATTTTACATTGTTCAGTGTAGGGCACTGTTTCATTGTACTGTATTTAATGTCGGGCTCTGTTTAATTTTGCCTTGTTTACTGTAGGTCACTGTTTCATTGTACTGTATTTAATGTCGGGCTCTGTTAATTTTACATTGTTCACTGTAGGGCACTGTTTCATTGTACTGTATTTAATGTCCGCCTCTGTTTAATTTTACATTGTTCAATGTAGGGCACTGTTTCACTTTACCGTATTTCATGTCGGGCTGTGTTTAATTGTACATTGTTCACTGTCGGGCACTGTTTCATTGTACCGTATTTAGTGTCGGGATGTGTTTAATTGTACATTGTTCACTGTAGGGCACTGTTTCATTGTACTGTATTTAATGTCGGGCTCTGTTTAATTTTACCTTGTTCAGTGTAGGGCACTGTTTCATTGTACCGTATTTAATGTCGGGCTGTGTTTAAGTTTACATTGTTCAGTGTAGGGCACTGATTCATTGTACTGTATTTAATGTCGGGCTGTGTTTAATTGTACATTGTTCACTGTAGGGCACTGTTTAATTGCACCGTATTTAGTGTCGGGCTGTGTTTAATTGTACATTGTTCACTGTAGGGGACTGTTTCATTGTACTGTATTTAATGTCGTGCTCTGTTTAGTTTTACATTGTTCAATGTAGGGCACTGTTTCACTTTACCGTATTTCATGTCGGGCTGTGTTTAATTGTACATTGTTCACTGTCGGGCACTGTTTCATTGTACCGTATTTAGTGTCGGGCTGTGTTTAATTGTACATTGTTCAGTGTAGGGCACTGTTTCATTGTACCGTATTTAATGTCGGGCTCTGTTTAATTTTACATTCTTCACTGTATGGCATTGTTTCATTGTGCTGTATTTAATGTTGGGGCCTGTTTAATTTTACCTTGTTCACTGTCGGGCACTGTTTCATTGTCCCGTATTTAATGTCGGGCTCTGATTAATTTTACATTGTTCAGTGTAGGGCACTGTTTCATTGCACTGTATTTAATGTCGGGCTGTGTTTAATTGTACATTGTTCACTGTAGGGCACTGTTTAATTGCACCGCATTTAGTGTCGGGCTGTGTTTAATTGTACATTGTTCACTGTAGGGGACTGTTTCATTGTACTGTATTTAATGTCGGGCTCTGTTTAATTTTACCTTGTTCGGTGTAGGGCAATGTTTCATTGGACCGTATTTAATGTCGGGCTGTGTTTAATTTTACAATGTTCAGTGTAGAGCACTGTTTCATTGTACCGTATTTAATGTCGGGCTTTGTTTAATTTTACCTTGTTCAGTGTAGGGCACTGTTTCATTGTGCTGTATTTAATGTTGGGCTCTGTTTAATTTTACCTTGTTCACTGTCGGGCACTGTTTCATTGTCCCGTATTTAATGTCGGGCTCTGATTAATTTTACATTGTTCAGTGTAGGGCACTGTTTCATTGCACTGTATTTAGTGTCGGGCTCTGTTTAATTTTGCCTTGTTTACTGTAGGTCACTGTTTCATTGTACTGTATTTAATGTCGGGCTGTGTTTAATTGTACATTGTTCACTGTAGGGCACTGTTTAATTGCACCGTATTTAGTGTCGGGCTGTGTTTAATTGTACATTGTTCACTGTAGGGGACTGTTTCATTGAACTGTATTTAATGTCGGGCTCTGTTTAATTTTACCTTGTTCGGTGTAGGGCAATGTTTCATTGTACCGTATTTGATGTCGGGCTGTGTTTAATTTTACAATGTTCAGTGTAGGGCACTGTTTCATTGTACCGTATTTAATGTCGGGCTTTGTTTAATTTTACCTTGTTCAGTGTAGGGCACTGTTTCATTGTGCTGTATTTAATGTTGGGCTCTGTTTAATTTTACCTTGTTCACTGTCGGGCACTGTTTCATTGTCCCGTATTTAATGTCGGGCTCTGATTAATTTTACATTGTTCAGTGTAGGGCACTGTTTCATTGTACTGTATTTAATGTCGGGCTCTGTTAATTTTACATTGTTCACTGTAGGGCACTGTTTCGTTGTACTGTATTTAATGCCCGGCTCTGTTTAATTTTACCTTGTTCAGTGTAGGGCACTGTTTCATTGTACTGTATTTAATGTCGGGCTCTGTTTAATTTTACATTGTTCACTGTAGGGCACTGTTTCATTGTACCGTATTTAATGTCGGGCTGTGTTTAATTTTACATTGTTCACTGTAGGTCACTGTTTCATTGTACTGTATTTAATGTCGGGCTGTGTTTAATTTTACATTGTTCAGTGTAGGGCACTGTTTCACTGTACCGTATTTAATGTCGGGCTCTGTTTAATTTTACATTGCTCAGTGTAGGGCACTGTTTCATTGTACCGTATTCAATGTCGAGCTCTGTTTAATTTAACCTTGTTCAGTGTTGGGCACTGTTTCATTGTACTGTATTTAATGTCGGGCTCTGTTTAATTTTACAATGTTCAGTGTAGGGCACTGTTTCATTGTACCGTATTTAATGTCGGGCTCTGTTTAATTTTACATTCTTCACTGTAGGGCATTGTTTCATTGTGCTGTATTTAATGTTGGGGCCTGTTTAATTTTACCGTGTTCACTGTCGGGCACTGTTTCATTGTCCCGTATTTAATGTCGGGCTCTGATTAATTTTACATTGTTCAGTGTAGGGCACTGTTTCATTGCACTGTATTTAGTGTCGGGCTCTGTTTAATTTTGCCTTGTTTACTGTAGGTCACTGTTTCATTGTACTGTATTTAATGTCGGGCTGTGTTTAATTGTACATTGTTCACTGTAGGGCACTGTTTAATTGCACCGTATTTAGTGTCGGGCTGTGTTTAATTGTACATTGTTCACTGTAGGGGACTGTTTCGTTGTACTGTATTTAATGTCGGGCTCTGTTTAATTTTACCTTGTTCGGTGTAGGGCAATGTTTCATTGTACCGTATTTAATGTCGGGCTGTGTTTAATTTTACAATGTTCAGTGTAGGGCACTGTTTCATTGTACCGTATTTAATGTCGGGCTTTGTTTAATTTTACCTTGTTCAGTGTAGGGCACTGTTTCATTGTGCTGTATTTAATGTTGGGCTCTGTTTAATTTTACCTTGTTCACTGTCGGGCACTGTTTCATTGTCCCGTATTTAATGTCGGGCTCTGATTAATTTTACATTGTTCAGTGTAGGGCACTGTTTCATTGTACTGTATTTAATGTCGGGCTCTGTTAATTTTACATTGTTCACTGTAGGGCACTGTTTCGTTGTACTGTATTTAATGCCCGGCTCTGTTTAATTTTACCTTGTTCAGTGTAGGGCACTGTTTCATTGTACTGTATTTAATGTCGGGCTCTGTTTAATTTTACAATGTTCACTGTAGGGCACTGTTTCATTGTACCGTATTTAATGTCGGGCTGTGTTTAATTTTACATTGTTCACTGTAGGTCACTGTTTCATTGTACTGTATTTAATGTCGGGCTGTGTTTAATTTTACATTGTTCAGTGTAGGGCACTGTTTCACTGTACCGTATTTAATGTCGGGCTCTGTTTAATTTTACATTGCTCAGTGTAGGGCACTGTTTCATTGTACCGTATTCAATGTCGAGCTCTGTTTAATTTAACCTTGTTCAGTGTTGGGCACTGTTTCATTGTACTGTATTTAATGTCAGGCTCGGTTTAATTTTACCTTGTTCAGTGTAGGGCACTGTTTCATTGTACCGTATTTAATGTCGGGCTGTGTTTAATTTTACATTGTTCAGTGTCGGGCACTGTTTCATTGTACCGTATTTAATTTCGGGCTGTGTTTAATTGTACATTGTTCACAGTAGGGCACTGTCTCATTGTACCGTATTTAATGTCGGGCTGTGTTTAAGTTTACATTGTTCAGTGTAGGGCACAGATTCATTGTATTGTATTTAATGTCGGGCTGTGTTTAATTTTACATTGTTCAGTGTAGGGCACTGTTTCACTGTACCGTATTAATGTCGGGCTCTGTTTAATTTTACATTGTTCAGTGTAGGGCACTGTTTCATTGTACCGTATTTAATGTCGGGCTGTGTTTTATTTTACATTGTTCAGTGTAGGGAACTGTTTCATTGTACCGTATTTAATTTCGGGCTGTGTTTAATTGTACATTGTTCACAGTAGGGCACTGTCTCATTGTACCGTATTTAATGTCGGGCTGTGTTTAATTTTACATTGTTCACTGTAGGTCACTGTTTCATTGTACTGTATTTAATGTCGGGCTGTGTTTAATTTTACATTGTTCAGTGTAGGGCACTGTTTCACTGTACCGTATTTAATGTCGGGCTCTGTTTAATTTTACATTGCTCAGTGTAGGGCACTGTTTCATTGTACCGTATTCAATGTCGAGCTCTGTTTAATTTAACCTTGTTCAGTGTTGGGCACTGTTTCATTGTACTGTATTTAATGTCAGGCTCGGTTTAATTTTACCTTGTTCAGTGTAGGGCACTGTTTCATTGTACCGTATTTAATGTCGGGCTGTGTTTAATTTTACATTGTTCAGTGTCGGGCACTGTTTCATTGTACCGTATTTAATTTCGGGCTGTGTTTAATTGTACATTGTTCACAGTAGGGCACTGTTTCATTGTACCGTATTTAATGTCGGGCTGTGTTTTATTTTACATTGTTCAGTGTAGGGAACTGTCTCATTGTACCGTATTTAATGTCGGGCTGTGTTTAATTTTACCTTGTTCGGTGTAGGGCAATGTTTCATTGTACTGTATTTAATGTCGGGCTGTGTTTAATTGTACCTCGTTCACTGTCGGGCACTGTTTCATTGACCCGTATTTAACATCGGGCTCTGTTTAATTTTACATTGTTCAGTGTAGGGCACTGTTTCATTGTACTGTATTTAATTTCGGGCTCTGTTTAATTTTGCCTTGTTTACTGTAGGTCACTGTTTCATTGTACTGTATTTAATGTCGGGCTGTGTTTAATTTTACATTGTTCAGTGTAGGGCACTGATTCATTGTACCGTAATTAATGTCGGGCTCTGTTTAATTACACATTCTTCACTGTAGGGCATTGTTTCATTGTGCTGTATTTAATGTCGGGCTCTGTTTAATTACACATTCTTCACTGTAGGGCACTGTTTCATTGTGCTGTATTTAATGTCGGGCTCTGTTTAATTTTACCTTGTTCACTGTCGGGCACTGTTTCATTGTCCCGTATTTAATGTCGGGCTCTGATTAATTTTACATTGTTCAGTGTAGGGCACTGTTTCATTGTACCGTATTTAATGTCGGGCTGTGTTTAATTGTACATTGTTCACTGTAAGGCACTGTTTCATTGTACTGTATTTAATGTCGGGCTCTGTTAATTTTACATTGTTCACTGTAGGGCACTGTTTCGTTGTACTGTATTTAATGTCGGGCTCTGTTTACTTTTACATTGTTCAGTGTAGGGCACTGTTTCATTGTACCGTATTTAATGGCGGGCTCTGTTTAATTTTACATTCTTCACTGTAGGGCATTGTTTCATTGTACCGTATTTAATGGCGGGCTCTGTTTAATTTTACATTCTTCACTGTAGGGCATTGTTTCATTGTGCTGTATTTAATGTCGGGCTCTGTTTAATTTTACCTTGTTCACTGTCGGGCACTGTTTCATTGTCCCGTATTTAATGTCGGGCTCTGATTAATTTTACATTGTTCAGTGTAGGGCACTGTTTCATTGTACCGTATTTAATGTCGGGCTGTGTTTAATTGTACATTGTTCACTGTAAGGCACTGTTTCATTGTACTGTATTTAATGTCGGGCTCTGTTAATTTTACATTGTTCACTGTAGGGCACTGTTTCGTTGTACTGTATTTAATGTCGGGCTCTGTTTACTTTTACATTGTTCAGTGTAGGGCACTGTTTCATTGTACCGTATTTAATGGCGGGCTCTGTTTAATTTTACATTCTTCACTGTAGGGCATTGTTTCATTGTGCTGTATTTAATGTTGGGGCCTGTTTAATTTTACCTTGTTCACTGTCGGGCACTGTTTCATTGTACTGTATTTAATGTTGGGCTCTGTTTAATTTTACCTTGTTCACTCTCGGGCACTGTTTCGTTGTCCCGTATTTAATGTCGGGCTCTGATTAGTTTTACATTGTTCAGTGTAGGGCACTGTTTCATTGCACTGTATTTAATGTCGGGCTCTGTTTAATTTTGCCTTGTTTACTGTAGGTCACTGTTTCATTGTACTGTATTTAATGTCGGGCTCTGTTAATTTTACATTGTTCACTGTAGGGCACTGTTTCATTGTACTGTATTTAATGTCGGGCTCTGTTTAATTTTACATTGTTCACTGTAGGGCACTGTTTCATTGTACCGTATTTAATGTCGGGCTGTGTTTAATTTTACATTGTTCACTGTAGGTCACTGTTTCATTGTACTGTATTTAATGTCGGGCTGTGTTTAATTTTACTTTGTTCAGTGTAGGGCACTGTTTCACTGTACCGTATTAATGTCGGGCTCTGTTTAATTTTACATTGTTCAGTGTAGGGCACTGTTTCATTGTACCGTATTTAATGTCGGGCTGTGTTTTATTTTACATTGTTCAGTGTAGGGCACTGTTTCATTGTACCGTATTTAATGTCGGGCTGTGTTTTATTTTACATTGTTCAGTGTAGGGCACTGATTCATTGTACCGTATTTAATGTCGGGCTCTGTTTAATTTTACATTGTTCAGTGTAGGGCACTGTTTCATTGTACCGTATTTAATGTCGGGCTGTGTTTTATTTTACATTGTTCAGTGTAGGGCACTGTTTCATTGTACCGTATGTAATGTCGGGCTGTGTTTTATTTTACATTGTTCAGTGTAGGGCACTGTTTCATTGTACCGTATTTAATGTCGGGCTGTGTTTTATTTTACATTGTTCAGTGTAGGGCACTGTTTCATTGTACCGTATTTAATGTCGGGCTGTGTTTAATTTTACATTGTTCACTGTAGGGCACTGTTTCGTTGTACCGTATTTAATGTCGGGTTCTGTTTAATTTTACCTTGTTCAGTGTAGGGCACTGTAACATTGTACCGTATTTAATGTCGGGCTCTGTTTAATTTTACCTTGTTCATTGTAGGGCACTGTTTCATTGTACCGTATTTACTGTCGGGCTGTGTTTAATTGTACATTGTTCACTGTAGGGCACTGTTTCATTGTACCGTATTTAATGTCGGGCTGTGTTTAATTGTACATTGTTCACGGTATGGCATTGTTTCATTGTGCTGTATTTAATGTTGGGCTCTGATTAATTTTACATTGTTCAGTGTAGGGCACTGTTTCATTGTACTGTATTTAATGTCGGGCTCTGTTTAATTTTGCCTTGTTTACTGTAGGTCACTGTTTCATTGTACTGTATTTAATGTCCGGCTCTGTTTAATGTTACATTGTTCAGTGTAGGGCACTGTTTCATTGTAATGTATTTAATGTCGGGCTGTGTTTAATTTTACCTTGTTCAGTGTAGGGCACTGTTTCATTGTACTGTATTTAATGTCCGGCTCTGTTTAATGTTACATTGTTCAGTGTAGGGCACTGTTTCATTGTAATGTATTTAATGTCGGGCTCTGTTTAATTTTGCCTTGTTTACTGTAGGTCACTGTTTCACTGTACTGTATTTAATGTCGGGCTCTGTTTAATTTTGCCTTGTTCAGTGTAGGGCACTGTTTCATTGTACCGTATTTAATGTCGGGCTCTGTTTAATTTTACCTTGTTCACTGTCGGGCACTGTTTCATTGACCCGTATTTAATGTCGGGCTCTGTTTAATTTTACATTGTTCAGTGTAGGGCACTGTTTCATTGTACTGTATTTAATGTCGGGCTCTGATTAATTTTGCCTTGTTTACTGTAGGTCACTGTTTCATTGTACTGTATTTCATGTCGGGCTGTGTTTAATTTTACATTGTTCAGTGTAGGGCACTGATTCATTGTACTGTATTTAATGTCGGGCTGTGTTTAATTTTACCTTGTTCAGTGTAGGGCACTGTTTCATTGTACCGTATTTAATGTCGGGCTGTGTTTAAGTTTACATTGTTCAGTGGAGGGCACTGATTCATTGTACTGTATTTAATGTCGGGCTGTGTTTAATTTTACATTGTTCAGTGTAGGGCACTGTTTCACTGTACCGTATTTAATGTCGGGCTCTGTTTAATTTTACCTTGTTTTGTGAAGGGCACTGTTTCATTTTACCGTATTTAATGTTGGGCTCTGTTTAATTTTACCTTGTTCACTGTCGGGCACTGTTTCATTGACCCGTATTTAATGTCGGGCTCTGTTTAATTTTACATTGTTCAGTGTAGGGCACTGTTTCATTGTACTGTATTTAATGTCGGGCTCTGATTAATTTTGCCTTGTTTACTGTAGGTCACTGTTTCATTGTACTGTATTTCATGCCGGGCTGTGTTTAATTTTACATTGTTCAGTGTAGGGCACTGATTCATTGTACTGTATTTAATGTCGGGCTGTGTTTAATTTTACCTTGTTCAGTGTAGGGCACTGTTTCATTGTACCGTATTTAATGTCGGGCTGTGTTTAAGTTTACATTGTTCAGTGGAGGGCACTGATTCATTGTACTGTATTTAATGTCGGGCTGTGTTTAATTTTACATTGTTCAGTGTAGGGCACTGTTTCACTGTACCGTATTTAATGTCGGGCTGTGTTTAATTTTACATTGTTCACTGTAGGGCACTGTTTCGTTGTACCGTATTTACTGTCGGGCTGTGTTTAATTTTACCTTGTTCACTGTCGGGCACTGTTTCATTGTCCCGTATTTAATGTCGGCCTCTGATTAATTTTACATTGTTCAGTGTAGGGCACTGTTTCATTGTACTGTATTTAATGTCGGGCTCTGTTTAATTTTGCCTTGTTTACTGTAGGTCACTGTTTCATTGTACTGTATTTAATGTCGATCTCTGTTAATTTTACATTGTTCACTGTAGGGCACTGTTTCATTGTACTCTACTTAATGTCGGGCTCTGTTTAATTTTACATTGTTCACTGTAGGGCACTGTTTCATTGTACCGTATTCAATGTTGGGCTGTGTTTAATTGTACATTGTTCACTGTAGGGCACTGTTTCGTTGTACCGTATTTACTGTCGGGCTGTGTTTAATTGCACATTGTTCACTGTAAGGCACTGTTTCATTGTACTGTATTTAATGTCGGGCTCTGTTTAATTTTACCTTGTTCAGTGTAGGGCACTGTTTCATTGTACCGTATTTAATGTCGGGCTGTGTTTAATTTTACATTGTTCAGCGTAGGGCACTGTTTCATTGTACCGTATTTAATGACGGGATTTGTTTAATTTTACCTTGTTCAGTGCAGGGCACTGTTTCATTTTACCGTTTTTAATGTCGGGCTGTGTTTAATTGTACATTGTTCACTGTCGGGCACTGTTTCATTTTCCCGTATTTAATGTCGGGCTCTGATTAATTTTACATAGTTCAGTGTAGGGCACTGTTTCATTGTACTGTATTTAATGTCGGGCTCTATTTAATTTTGCCTTGTTTACTGTAGGTCACTGTTTCATTGTACTGTATTTAATGTCGGGCTCTGTTAATTTTACATTGTTCACTGTTGGGCACTGTTTCATTGTACCGTATTTAATGTCGGGCTCTGTTTAATTTTACATTGTTCACTGTAGGGCACTGTTCATTGTACCGTATTTAATGTCGGGCTGTGTTTAATTGTACATTGTTCACTATAGGGCACTGTTTCATTGTACCGTATTTGGTGTCGGGCTGTGTTTAATTGTACATTGTTCACTGTAGGGCACTGTTTCATTGTACCGTATTTAATGTCGGGCTCTGTTTAATTTTACCTTGTTCAGTGTAGGGCACTGATTCATTGTACCGTATTTAATGTCGGGCTGTGTTTTATTTTACATGGTTCAGTGTAGGGCACTGTTTCATTGTACTGTATTTAATGTCGGGCTCTGTTTAATTTTACCTTGTTCAGTGTAGGGCACTGATTCATTGTACCGTATTTAATGTCGGGCTGTGTTTTATTTTACATGGTTCAGTGTAGGGCACTGATTCATTGTACCGTATTTAATGTCGGGCTCTGTTTAATTTTACAATGTTCAGTGGAGGGCACTGTTTCATTGTACCGTATTTAATTTCGGGCTCTGTTTAATTTTACATTCTTCACTGTAGGGCATTGTTTCATTGTCCCGTATTTAATGTCGGGCTCTGATTAATTTTACAGTGTTCAGTGTAGGGCACTGTTTCATTGCACTGTATTTAATGTCGGGCTCTGTTTAATTTTGCCTTGTTTACTGTAGGTCACTGTTTCATTGTACTGTATTTAATGTCGGGCTCTGTTAATTTTACATTGTTCACTGTTGGGCACTGTTTCATTGTACCGTATTCAATGTCGGGCTGTGTTTAATTGTACATTGTTCACTGTAAGGCACTGTTTCATTGTACTGTATTTAATGTCGGGCTCTGTTTAATTTTACCTTGTTCAGTGTAGGGCACTGTTTCATTGTACCGTATTTAATGTCGGGCTGTGTTTAATTTTACATTGTTCAGCGTAGGGCACTGTTTCATTGTGCCGTATTTAATGACGGGATTTGTTTAATTTTACCTTGTTCAGTGCAGGGCACTGTTTCATTTTACCGTTTTTAATGTCGGGCTGTGTTTAATTGTACATTGTTCACTGTCGGGCACTGTTTCATTTTCCCGTATTTAATGTCGGGCTCTGATTAATTTTACATAGTTCAGTGTAGGGCACTGTTTCATTGTACTGTATTTAATGTCGGGCTCTGTTTAATTTTGCCTTGTTTACTGTAGGTCACTGTTTCATTGTACTGTATTTAATGTCGGGCTCTGTTAATTTTACATTGTTCACTGTTGGGCACTGTTTCATTGTACCGTATTTAATGTCGGGCTCTGTTTAATTTTACATTGTTCACTGTAGGGCACTGTTCATTGTACCGTATTTAATGTCGGGCTGTGTTTAATTGTACATTGTTCACTATAGGGCACTGTTTCATTGTACCGTATTTAGTGTCGGGCTGTGTTTAATTGTACATTGTTCACTGTAGGGCACTGTTTCATTGTACTGTATTTAATGTCGGGCTCTGTTTAATTTTACCTTGTTCAGTGTAGGGCACTGATTCATTGTACCGTATTTAATGTCGGGCTGTGTTTTATTTTACATGGTTCAGTGTAGGGCACTGATTCATTGTACCGTATTTAATGTCGGGCTCTGTTTAATTTTACATTGTTCAGTGTAGGGCTCTGTTTCATTATGCTGTATTTAATGTTGGGCTCTGTTTAATTTTACATTGTTCAGCGTAGGACACTGTTTCATTGTACTGTATTTAATGTCGGGCTCTGTTTAATTTTGCCTTGTTTACTGTAGGTCACTGTTTCATTGTACTGTATTTAATGTCGGGCTCTGTTAATTTTACATTGTTCACTGTTGGGCACTGTTTCATTGTACCGTATTTAATGTCGGGCTCTGTTTAATTTTACATTGTTCACTGTAGGGCACTGTTCATTGTACCGTATTTAATGTCGGGCTGTGTTTAATTGTACATTGTTCACTATAGGGCACTGTTTCATTGTACCGTAATTAGTGTCGGGCTGTGTTTAATTGTACATTGTTCACTGTAGGGCACTGTTTCATTGTACTGTATTTAATGTCGGGCTCTGTTTAATTTTACAATGTTCAGTGTAGGGCACTGTTTCATTGTACCGTATTTAATTTCGGGCTCTGTTTAATTTTACATTCTTCACTGTAGGGCATTGTTTCATTGTCCCGTATTTAATGTCGGGCTCTGATTAATTTTACAGTGTTCAGTGTAGGGCACTGTTTCATTGCACTGTATTTAATGTCGGGCTCTGTTTAATTTTGCCTTGTTTACTGTAGGTCACTGTTTCATTGTACTGTATTTAATGTCGGGCTCTGTTAATTTTACATTGTTCACTGTTGGGCACTGTTTCATTGTACCGTATTCAATGTCGGGCTGTGTTTAATTGTACATTGTTCACTGGAGAGCACTGTTTCATTGTACCGTATTTAATGTCGGGCTGTGTTTAATTTTACATTGTTCAGTGTAGGGCACTGTTTCATTGTACTGTATTTAATGTCGTGCTCTGTTTAATTTTACTTTGTACACTGTAGGGCACTGTTTCATTGTACCGTATTTAATGTCGGGCTCTGTTTAATTTTACCTTGCTCAGTGGAGGGCACTGTTACATTGTACCGTATTTAATGTTGTGCTCTGTTTAATTTTACATTGTTCCCTGTAGGGCACTGTTTCATTGTACCGTATTTAATGTCGGGCTATGTTTAATTTTACATTGTTCACTGTAGGGCACTGTTTCATTGTACCGTATTTAATGTCGAGCTCTGTTTAATTTTACATTGTAGCTTGTAGGGCACTGTTTCATTGTACTGTATTTAATGTCGGGCTCTGTTTAATTTTACATTGTTCACTGTCGGGCACTATTTCATTGTACCGTATTTAATGTCGGGCTGTGTTTAATTGTACATTGTTCACTGTCGGGCACTGTTTCATTGTCCCGTACTTAATGTCGGGCTTTGTTTAATGTTACATTGTTAAGTGTAGGGCATGTTTCATTGTACTGTATTTAATGTCGGGCTCTGTTTAATTTTGCCTTGTTTACTGTAGGTCACTGTTTCATTGTACCGTAGTTAATGTCGGGCTGTGTTTAATTTTACATTGTTCACTGTAGGGCATTTTTCATTGTGCTGTATTTAATGTCGGGCTCTGTTTAATTTTACCTTGTTCAGTGTAGGGCACTGTTTCATTTTACCGTAGTTAATGTCGGGCTGTGTTTAATTTTACATTGTTCACTGTAGGGCATTGTTTCATTGTACTGTATTTAATGTTGGGCTCTGTTTAATTTTACCTTGTTCAGTGTAGGGCACTGTTTCATTGAACTGTATTTAATGTCGGGCTGTGTTTAATTTTACACTGTTCAGTGTCGGGCACTGTTTCACTGTACCGTATTTAATGTCGGGCTCTGTTTAATTTTACATTGTTCAGTGTAGGGCACTGTTTCATTGTACCGTATTTAATGTCGGGCTGTGTTTTATTTTCATTGTTCAGTGTAGGGCACTGATTCATTGCACCGTATTTAATGTCGGGCTCTGTTTAATTTTACAATGTTCAGTGTAGGGCACTGTTTCATTGTACCGTATTTAGTGTCGGGCTGTGTTTAATTTTACCTTGCTCAGTGGAGGGCACTGTTACATTGTACTGTATTTAATGTCGTGCTCTGTTTAATTTTACATTGTTCACTGTAGGGCACTGTTTCATTGTACTGTATTTAATGTCGGGCTGTGTTTAATTTTACATTCTTCACTGTAGGGCACTGTTTCATTGTACTGTATTTAATGTCGGGCTCTGTTTAATTTTACATTGTTCACTGTAGGGCACTGTTTCATTGTACCGTATTTAATGTCGGGCTGTGTTTAATTGTACATTGTTCACTGTAGGGCACTGTTTCATTGTACCGTATTTAGTGTCGCGCTGTGTTTAATTGTACATTGTTCACTGTAGGACACTGTTTCATTGTACTGTATTTAATGTCGGGCTGTGTTTAATTTTACCTTGTTCATTGTAGGGCACTGTTTCATTGTACCGTATTTAATGTCGGGCTGTGTTTAATTTTACATTGTTCAGTGTAGGGCACTGTTTCATTGTACCGTATTTAATGTCGGGCTCTGTTTAATTTTACCTTGTTCAGTGTAGGGCACTGTTTCATTGTACCGTATTTAATGTCGAGCTCTGTTTAATTTTACATTGTTCACTGTAGGTCACTGTTTCATTGCACTGTATTTAATGTCGGGCGCTGTTTAATTTTACATTGTTCACTGTAGGGCACTGTTTCATTGTACCGTATTTAATGTCGGGCTGTGTTTAATTGTACATTGTTCACTGTAGGGCACTGTTTCATTGTACCGTATTTAGTGTCGCGCTGTGTTTAATTGTACATTGTTCACTTTAGGGCACTGTTTCATTGTACTGTATTTAATGTCGGGCTGTGTTTAATTTTGCCTTGTTTACTGTAGGTCACTGTTTCATTGCACTGTATTTAATGTCGGGCGCTGTTTAATTTTACATTGTTCACTGTAGGGCACTGTTTCATTGTACCGTATTTAATGTCGGGCTGTGTTTAATTGTACATTGTTCACTGTAGGGCACTGTTTCATTGTACCGTATTTAATGTCGGGCTCTGTTTAATTTTACATTGTTCACTGTAGGGCACTGTTTCATTGTACCGTATTTAATGTCGGGCTGTGTTTAATTGTACATTGATCACTGTAGGGCACTGTTTCATTGTACCGTATTTAATGTTGGGCTCTGTTTAATTTTACCTTGTTCAGTGTAGGGCACTGTTTCATTGAACCGTATTTAATGTCGGGCTGTGTTTAATTTTACACTGTTCAGTGTCGGGCACTGTTTCACTGTACCGTATTTAATGTCGGGCTCTGTTTAATTTTACATTGTTCAGTGTAGGGCACTGTTTCATTGTACCGTATTTAATGTCGGGCTGTGTTTTATTTTACATTGTTCAGTGTAGGGCACTGATTCATTGCACCGTATTTAATGTCGGGCTCTGTTTAATTTTACAATGTTCAGTGTAGGGCACTGTTTCATTGTACCGTATTCAATGTCGGGCTGTGTTTAATTTTACCTTGTTCAGTGTAGGGCACTGTTTCATTGTACCGTATTTAATGTCGGGCTGTGTTTAATTTTACATTGTTCAGTGTAGGCACTGTTTCATTGTACCGTATTTAATGTCGGGCTCTGTTTAATTTTACCTTGTTCAGTGTAGGGCACTGTTTCATTTTACCGTATTTAATGTCGGGCTCTGTTTAATTTTACCTTGTTCAGTGTAGGGCAGTGTTTCATTGTACCGTATTTAATGACGAGCTCTGTTTAATTTTACCTTGCTCAGTGTAGGGCACTGTTTCATTTTACCGTAGTTAATGTCAGGCTGTGTTTAATTTTACATTGTTCACTGTAGGGCATTGTTTCATTGTGCTGTATTTAATGTCGGGCTCTGTTTAATTTTACCTTGTTCAGTGTAGGGCAGTGTTTCATTGTACCGTATTTAATGACGAGCTCTGTTTAATTTTACCTTGCTCAGTGTAGGGCACTGTTTCATTTTACCGTAGTTAATGTCAGGCTGTGTTTAATTTTACATTGTTCACTGTAGGGCATTGTTTCATTGTGCTGTATTTAATGTCGGGCTCTGTTTAATTTTACCTTGTTCAGTGTAGGGCACTGTTTCATTTTACCGTATTTAATGTCGGGCTGTGTTTAATATTACATTGTTCACTGTAGGGCATTGTTTCATTGTGCTGTATTTAATGTTGGGCTCTGTTTAATTTTACCTTGTTCAGTGTAGGGCACTGTTTCATTGAACCGTATTTAATGTCGGGCTGTGTTTAATTTTACATTGTTCAGTGTCGGGCACTGTTTTACGGTACCGTATTTAATGTCGGGCTCTGTTTAATTTTACATTGTTCAGTGTAGGGCACTATTTCATTGTACCGTATTTAATGTCGGGCTGTGTTTTATTTTACATTGTTCAGTGTAGGGCACTGATTCATTGCACCGTATTTAATGTCGGGCTCTGTTTAATTTTACAATGTTCAGTGTAGGGCACTGTTTCATTGTACCGTATTCAATGTCGGGCTGTGTTTAATTGTACATTGTTCACTGTAGGGCACTGTTTCATTGTACCGTATTTAGTGTCGGGCTGTGTTTAATTGTACATTGTTCACTGTAGGGCACTGTTTCATTGTACCGTATTTAATGTCTGGCTGTGTTTAATTTTACTTTGCTCAGTGGAGGGCACTGTTACATTGTACTGTATTTAATGTCGTGCTCTGTTTAATTTTACATTGTTCACTGTAGGGCACTGTTTCATTGTACCGTATTTAATGTCGGGCTATGTTTAATTTTACATTGTTCACTGTAGGTCACTGTTTCATTGTACCGTATTTAATGTCGGGCTGTGTTTAATTGTACATTGTTCACTTTAGGGCACTGTTTCATTGTACCGTATTTAGTGTCGCGCTGTGTTTAATTGTACATTGTTCACTGTAGGGCACTGTTTCATTGTACTGTATTTAATGTCGGGCTGTGTTTAATTTTACCTTGTTCAGTGTAGGGCACTGTTTCATTGCACTGTATTTAATGTCGGGCTGTGTTTAATTTTACATTGTTCAGTGTAGGGCACTGTTTCATTGTACCGTATTTAATGACGGGCTGTGTTTAATTTTACCTTGTTCAGTGTAGGGCACTGTTTCATTTTACCGTATTTAATGTCGGGCTGTGTTTAATTGTACATTGTTCACTGTCGGGCACTGTTTCATTGTCCCGTACTTAATGTCGGGCTTTGTTTAATGTCACATTGTTCAGTGTAGGGCACTGTTTCATTGTACTGTATTTAATGTCGGGCTCTGTTTAATTTTGCCTTGTTTACTGTAGGTCACGGTTTCATTGTACTGTATTTAATGTCGGGCTCTGTTTAATTTTACCTTGTTCAGTGTAGGGCACTGTTTCATTGTACCGTATTTAATGTCGAGCTCTGTTTAATTTTACCTTGCTCAGTGTAGGGCACTGTTTCATTTTACCGTAGTTAATGTCGGGCTGTGTTTAATTTTACATTGTTCACTGTAGGGCATTGTTTCATTGTGCTGTATTTAATGTCGGGCTCTGTTTAATTTTACCTTGTTCAGTGTAGGGCACTGTTTCATTTTACCGTATTTAATGTCGGGCTGTGTTTAATTTTACATTGTTTACTGTAGGGCATTGTTTCATTGTGCTGTATTTAATGTTGGGCTCTGTTTAATTTTATCTTGTTCAGTGTAGGGCACTGTTTCATTGTACCGTATTTAATGTCGGGCTGTGTTTAATTTTACATTGTTCAGTGTAGGGCACTGTTTCACTGTACCGTATTTAATGTCGGTCTCTGTTTAATTTTACATTGTTCAGTTTAGGGCACTGTTTCATTGTACCGTATTTAATGTCGGGCTGTGTTTTATTTTACATTGTTCAGTGTAGGGCACTGATTCATTGCACCGTATTTAATGTCGGGCTCTGTTTAATTTTACCTTGTTCAGTGTAGGGCACTGTTTCATTGTACCGTATTTAATGTCGGGCTGTGTTTAATTTTACATTGTTCAGTGTAGGGCACTGTTTCATTGTACCGTATTTAATGTCGGGCTGTGTTTAATTTTACCTTGTTCACTGTAGGGCACTGTTTCATTGTACCGTATTTAATGTCGGGCTCTGTTTAATTGTACATTGTTCACTGTAGGGCACTGTTTCATTGTACCTTATTTAGTGTCGGGCTGTGTTTAATTGTACATTGTTCACTGTAGGGCACTGTTTCATTGTACTGTATTTAATGTCGGGCTGTGTTTAATTTTACCTTGTTCAGTGTAGGGCACTGTTTCATTGTACCGTATTTAATGTCGGGCTGTGTTTAATTTTACATTGTTCAGTGTAGGGCACTGTTTCATTTTACCGTATTTAAGGTCGGGCTGTGTTTAATTGTACATTGTTCACTGTCGGGCACTGTTTCATTGTCCCGTACTTAATGTCGGGCTTTGTTTAATGTTACATTGTTCAGTGTAGGGCACTGTTTCATTGTACTGTATTTAATGTCGGGCTCTGTTTAATTTTGCCTTGTTTACTGTAGGTCACTGTTTCATTGTACTGTATTTAATGTCGGGCTCTGTTTAATTTTACCTTGTTCAGTGTAGGGCACTGTTTCATTGTACCGTATTTAATGTCGAGCTATGTTTAATTTTACATTGTTCACTGTAGGTCACTGTTTCATTGTACTGTATTTAATGTCGGGCTGCGTTTAATTTTGCCTTGTTTACTGTAGGTCACTGTTTCATTGCACTGTATTTAATGTCGGGCTCTGTTTAATTTTACATTGTTCACTGTAGGGCACTGTTTCATTGTACCGTATTTAATGTCGGGCTGTGTTTAATTGTACATTGTTCAGTGTAGGGCACTGTTTCATTGTACCGTATTTAATGTCGGGCTCTGTTTAATTTTACAATGTTCAGTGTAGGGCACTGTTTCATTGTACCGTATTTAATGTCGGGCTCTGTTTAATTTTACATTCTTCACTGTAGGGCATTGTTTCATTGTGCTGTATTTAATGTTGGGGCCTGTTTAATTTTACCTTGTTCACTGTCGGGCACTGTTTCATTGTCCCGTATTTAATGTCGGGCTCTGATTAATTTTACATTGTTCACTTTAGGGCACTGTTTCATTGTACCGTATTTAGTGTCGCGCTGTGTTTAATTGTACATTGTTCACTTTAGGGCACTGTTTCATTGTACTGTATTTAATGTCGGGCTGTGTTTAATTTTACCTTGTTCAGTGTAGGGCACTGTTTCATTGCACTGTATTTAATGTCGGGCTGTGTTTAATTTTACATTGTTCAGTGTAGGGCACTGTTTCATTGTACCGTATTTAATGTCGGGCTGTGTTTAATTTTACCTTGTTCAGTGTAGGGCACTGTTTCATTTTACCGTATTTAATGTCGGGCTGTGTTTAATTGTACATTGTTCACTGTCGGGCACTGTTTCATTGTCCCGTACTTAATGTCGGGCTTCGTTTAATGTCACATTGTTCAGTGTAGGGCACTGTTTCATTGTACTGTATTTAATGTCGGGCTCTGTTTAATTTTGCCTTGTTTACTGTAGGTCACGGTTTCATTGTACTGTATTTAATGTCGGGCTCTGTTTAATTTTACCTTGTTCAGTGTAGGGCACTGTTTCATTGTACCGTATTTAATGTCGAGCTCTGTTTAATTTTACCTTGCTCAGTGTAGGGCACTGTTTCATTTTACCGTAGTTAATGTCGGGCTGTGTTTAATTTTACATTGTTCACTGTAGGGCATTGTTTCATTGTGCTGTATTTAATGTCGGGCTCTGTTTAATTTTACCTTGTTCAGTGTAGGGCACTGTTTCATTTTACCGTATTTAATGTCGGGCTGTGTTTAATTTTACATTGTTTACTGTAGGGCATTGTTTCATTGTGCTGTATTTAATGTTGGGCTCTGTTTAATTTTATCTTGTTCAGTGTAGGGCACTGTTTCATTGTACCGTATTTAATGTCGGGCTGTGTTTAATTTTACATTGTTCAGTGTAGGGCACTGTTTCACTGTACCGTATTTAATGTCGGTCTCTGTTTAATTTTACATTGTTCAGTTTAGGGCACTGTTTCATTGTACCGTATTTAATGTCGGGCTGTGTTTTATTTTACATTGTTCAGTGTAGGGCACTGATTCATTGCACCGTATTTAATGTCGGGCTCTGTTTAATTTTACCTTGTTCAGTGTAGGGCACTGTTTCATTGTACCGTATTTAATGTCGGGCTGTGTTTAATTTTACATTGTTCAGTGTAGGGCACTGTTTCATTGTACCGTATTTAATGTCGGGCTGTGTTTAATTTTACCTTGTTCACTGTAGGGCGCTGTTTCATTGTACCGTATTTAATGTCGGGCTCTGTTTAATTGTCCATTGTTCACTGTAGGGCACTGTTTTATTGTACCTTATTTAGTGTCGGGCTGTGTTTAATTGTACATTGTTCACTGTAGGGCACTGTTTCATTGTACTGTATTTAATGTCGGGCTGTGTTTAATTTTACCTTGTTCAGTGTAGGGCACTGTTTCATTGTACCGTATTTAATGTCGGGCTGTGTTTAATTTTACATTGTTCAGTGTAGGGCACTGTTTCATTTTACCGTATTTAAGGTCGGGCTGTGTTTAATTGTACATTGTTCACTGTCGGGCACTGTTTCATTGTCCCGTACTTAATGTCGGGCTTTGTTTAATGTTACATTGTTCAGTGTAGGGCACTGTTTCATTGTACTGTATTTAATGTCGGGCTCTGTTTAATTTTGCCTTGTTTACTGTAGGTCACTGTTTCATTGTACTGTATTTAATGTCGGGCTCTGTTTAATTTTACCTTGTTCAGTGTAGGGCACTGTTTCATTGTACCGTATTTAATGTCGAGCTCTGTTTAATTTTACATTGTTCACTGTAGGTCACTGTTTCATTGTACTGTATTTAATGTCGGGCTGTGTTTAATTTTGCCTTGTTTACTGTAGGTCACTGTTTCATTGCACTGTATTTAATGTCGGGCTCTGTTTAATTTTACATTGTTCACTGTAGGGAACTGTTTCATTGTACCGTATTTAATGTCGGGCTGTGTTTAATTGTACATTGTTCAGTGTAGGGCACTGTTTCATTGTACCGTATTTAATGTCGGGCTCTGTTTAATTTTACAATGTTCAGTGTAGGGCACTGTTTCATTGTACCGTATTTAATGTCGGGCTCTGTTTAATTTTACATTCTTCACTGTAGGGCATTGTTTCATTGTGCTGTATTTAATGTTGGGGCCTGTTTAATTTTACCTTGTTCACTGTCGGGCACTGTTTCATTGTCCCGTATTTAATGTCGGGCTCTGATTAATTTTACATTGTTCAGTGTAGGGCACTGTTTCATTGCACTGTATTTAGTGTCGGGCTCTGTTTAATTTTGCCTTGTTTACTGTAGGTCACTGTTTCATTGTACTGTATTTAATGTCGGGCTCTGTTAATGTTACATTGTTCACTGTAGGGCACTGTTTCATTGTACTGTATTTAATGTCGGTCTCTGTTTAATTTTACCTTGTTCAGTGTAGGGCACTGTTTCATTGTACCGTATTTAATGTCGGGCTTTGTTTAATTTTACCTTGTTCAGTGTAGGGCACTGTTTCATTGTGCTGTATTTAATGTTGGGCTCTGTTTAATTTTACATTGTTCAGTGTAGGGCACTGTTTCATTGTACCGTATTTAATGTCGGGCTGTGTCTAATTTTACATTGTTCAGTGTAGGGCACTGTTTCACTGTACCGTATTTAATGTCGGGCTCTGTTTAATTTTACATTGTTCAGTGTAGGGCACTGTTTCATTGTACCGTATTTAATGTCGGGCTGTGTTTAATTTTACATTGTTCACTGTAGGGCACTTTTTCATTGTACCGTATTTAATGTCGGGCTGTGTTTAATTGTACATTGTTCACTATAGGGCACTGTTTCATTGTACCGTATTTAATGTCGGGCTCTGTTTAATTTTACATTGTTCAGTGTAGGGCACTGTTTCACTGTACCGTATTTAATGTCGGGCTCTGTTTAATTTTACATTGTTCAGTGTAGGGCACTGTTTCATTGTACCGTATTTAATGTCGGGCTCTGTTTAATTTTACATTGTTCACTGTAGGGCACTGTTTCATTGTACCGTATTCAATGTCGGGCTGTGTTTAATTGTACATTGTTCACTGGAGAGCACTGTTTCATTGTACCGTATTTAATGTCGTGCTCTGTTTAATTTTACTTTGTACACTGTAGGGCACTGTTTCATTGTACCGTATTTAATGTCGGGCTCTGTTTAATTTTACCTTGCTCAGTGGAGGGCACTGTTACATTGTACCGTATTTAATGTTGTGCTCTGTTTAATTTTACATTGTTCACTGTAGGGCACTGTTTCATTGTACCGTATTTAATGTCGGGCTATGTTTAATTTTACATTGTTCACTGTAGGTCACTGTTTCATTGTACTGTATTTAATGTCGGGCTGTGTTTAATTTTGCCTTGTTTACTGTAGGTCACTGTTTCATTGCACTGTATTTAATGTCGGGCGCTGTTTAATTTTACATTGTTCACTGTAGGGCACTGTTTCATTGTACCGTATTTAATGTCGGGCTGTGTTTAATTGTACATTGTTCACTGTAGGGCACTGTTTCATTGTACCGTATTTAGTGTCGCGCTGTGTTTAATTGTACATTGTTCACTTTAGGGCACTGTTTCATTGTACTGTATTTAATGTCGGGCTGTGTTTAATTTTACCTTGTTCAGTGTAGGGCACTGTTTCATTGTACCGTATTTAATGTCGGGCTGTGTTTAATTTTACATTGTTCAGTGTAGGCACTGTTTCATTGTACCGTATTTAATGTCGGGCTCTGTTTAATTTTACCTTGTTCAGTGTAGGGCACTGTTTCATTTTACCGTATTTAATGTCGGGCTCTGTTTAATTTTACCTTGTTCAGTGTAGGGCAGTGTTTCATTGTACCGTATTTAATGTCGAGCTCTGTTTAATTTTACCTTGCTCAGTGTAGGGCACTGTTTCATTTTACCGTAGATAATGTCAGGCTGTGTTTAATTTTACATTGTTCACTGTAGGGCATTGTTTCATTGTGCTGTATTTAATGTCGGGCTCTGTTTAATTTTACCTTGTTCAGTGTAGGGCACTGTTTCATTTTACCGTATTTAATGTCGGGCTCTGTTTAATTTTACATTGTTCAGTGTAGGGCACTATTTCATTGTACCGTATTTAATGTCGGGCTGTGTTTTATTTTACATTGTTCAGTGTAGGGCACTGATTCATTGCACCGTATTTAATGTCGGGCTCTGTTTAATTTTACAATGTTCAGTGTAGGGCACTGTTTCATTGTACCGTATTCAATGTCGGGCTGTGTTTAATTGTACATTGTTCACTGTAGGGCACTGTTTCATTGTACCGTATTTAGTGTCGGGCTGTGTTTAATTGTACATTGTTCACTGTAAGGCACTGTTTCATTGTACTGTATTTAATGTCGGGCTCTGTTTAATTTTACCTTGTTCAGTGTAGGGCACTGTTTCATTGTACCGTATTTAATGTCTGGCTGTGTTTAATTTTACTTTGCTCAGTGGAGGGCACTGTTACATTGTACTGTATTTAATGTCGTGCTCTGTTTAATTTTACATTGTTCACTGTAGGGCACTGTTTCATTGTACCGTATTTAATGTCGGGCTATGTTTAATTTTACATTGTTCACTGTAGGTCACTGTTTCATTGTACTGTATTTAATGTCGGGCTGTGTTTAATTTTGCATTCTTCACTGTAGGGCACTGTTTCATTGTACAGTATTTAATGTCGGGCTCTGTTTAATTTTACATTGTTCACTGTAGGGCACTGTTTCATTGTACCGTATTTAATGTCGGGCTGTGTTTAATTGTACATTGTTCACTTTAGGGCACTGTTTCATTGTACCGTATTTAGTGTCGCGCTGTGTTTAATTGTACATTGTTCACTTTAGGGCACTGTTTCATTGTACTGTATTTAATGTCGGGCTGTGTTTAATTTTACCTTGTTCAGTGTAGGGCACTGTTTCATTGCACTGTATTTAATGTCGGGCTGTGTTTAATTTTACGTTGTTCAGTGTAGGGCACTGTTTCATTGTACCGTATTTAATGTCGGGCTGTGTTTAATTTTACCTTGATCAGTGTAGGGCACTGTTTCATTTTACCGTATTTAATGTCGGGCTGTGTTTAATTGTACATTGTTCACTGTCGGGCACTGTTTCATTGTCCCGTACTTAATGTCGGGCTTTGTTTAATGTCACATTGTTCAGTGTAGGGCACTGTTTCATTGTACTGTATTTAATGTCGGGCTCTGTTTAATTTTGCCTTGTTTACTGTAGGTCACGGTTTCATTGTACTGTATTTAATGTCGGGCTCTGTTTAATTTTACCTTGTTCAGTGTAGGGCACTGTTTCATTGTACCGTATTTAATGTCGAGCTCTGTTTAATTTTACCTTGCTCAGTGTAGGGCACTGTTTCATTTTACCGTAGTTAATGTCGGGCTGTGTTTAATTTTACATTGTTCACTGTAGGGCATTGTTTCATTGTGCTGTATTTAATGTCGGGCTCTGTTTAATTTTACCTTGTTCAGTGTAGGGCACTGTTTCATTTTACCGTATTTAATGTCGGGCTGTGTTTAATTTTACATTGTTTACTGTAGGGCATTGTTTCATTGTGCTGTATTTAATGTTGGGCTCTGTTTAATTTTATCTTGTTCAGTGTAGGGCACTGTTTCATTGTACCGTATTTAATGTCGGGCTGTGTTTAATTTTACATTGTTCAGTGTAGGGCACTGTTTCATTGTACCGTATTTAATGTCGGGCTGTGTTTAATTTTACCTTGTTCACTGTAGGGCACTGTTTCATTGTACCGTATTTAATGTCGGGCTCTGTTTAATTGTACATTGTTCACTGTAGGGCACTGTTTCATTGTACCGTATTTAGTGTCGGGCTGTGTTTAATTGTACATTGTTCACTGTAGGGCACTGTTTCATTGTACTGTATTTAATGTCGGGCTGTGTTTAATTTTACCTTGTTCAGTGTAGGGCACTGTTTCATTGTACCGTATTTAATGTCGGGCTGTGTTTAATTTTACATTGTTCAGTGTAGGGCACTGTTTCATTTTACCGTATTTAAGGTCGGGCTGTGTTTAATTGTACATTGTTCACTGTCGGGCACTGTTTCATTGTCCCGTACTTAATGTCGGGCTTTGTTTAATGTTACATTGTTCAGTGTAGGGCACTGTTTCATTGTACTGTATTTAATGTCGGGCTCTGTTTAATTTTGCCTTGTTCAGTGTAGGGCACTGTTTCATTGTACCGTATTTAATGTCGAGCTCTGTTTAATTTTACATTGTTCACTGTAGGTCACTGTTTCATTGTACTGTATTTAATGTCGGGCTGTGTTTACTTTTGCCTTGTTTACTGTAGGTCACTGTTTCATTGCACTGTATTTAATGTCGGGCTCTGTTTAATTTTACATTGTTCACTGTAGGGCACTGTTTCATTGTACCGTATTTAATGTCGGGCTGTGTTTAATTGTACATTGTTCAGTGTAGGGCACTGTTTCATTGTACCGTATTTAATGTCGGGCTCTGTTTAATTTTACAATGTTCAGTGTAGGGCACTGTTTCATTGTACCGTATTTAATGTCGGGCTCTGTTTAATTTTACATTCTTCACTGTAGGGCATTGTTTCATTGTGCTGTATTTAATGTTGGGGCCTGTTTAATTTTACCTTGTTCACTGTCGGGCACTGTTTCATTGTCCCGTATTTAATGTCGGGCTCTGATTAATTTTACATTGTTCAGTGTAGGGCACTGTTTCATTGCACTGTATTTAGTGTCGGGCTCTGTTTAATTTTGCCTTGTTTACTGTAGGTCACTGTTTCATTGTACTGTATTTAATGTCGGGCTCTGTTAATGTTACATTGTTCACTGTAGGGCACTGTTTCATTGTACTGTATTTAATGTCGGGCTCTGTTTAATTTTACATTGTTCACTGTAGGGCACTGTTTCATTGTACCGTATTTAATGTCGGGCTGTGTTTAATTGTACATTGTTCACTGTAGGGCACTGTTTAATTGCACCGTATTTAGTGTCGGGCTGTGTTTAATTGTACATTGTTCACTGTAGGGGACTGTTTCATTGTACTGTATTTAATGTCGGGCTCTGCTTATTTTTACATTGTTCAGTGTAGGGCACTGTTTCATTGTACCGTATTTAATGTCGGGCTGTGTTTAATTTTACCTTGTTCAGTGTAGGGCACTGTTTCATTTTACCGTATTTAATGTCGGGCTGTGTTTAATTGTACATTGTTCACTGTCGGGCACTGTTTCATTGTCCCGTACTTAATGTCGGGCTTTGTTTAATGTCACATTGTTCAGTGTAGGGCACTGTTTCATTGTACTGTATTTAATGTCGGGCTCTGTTTAATTTTGCCTTGTTTACTGTAGGTCACGGTTTCATTGTACTGTATTTAATGTCGGGCTCTGTTTAATTTTACCTTGTTCAGTGTAGGGCACTGTTTCATTGTACCGTATTTAATGTCGAGCTCTGTTTAATTTTACCTTGCTCAGTGTAGGGCACTGTTTCATTTTACCGTAGTTAATGTCGGGCTGTGTTTAATTTTACATTGTTCACTGTAGGGCATTGTTTCATTGTGCTGTATTTAATGTCGGGCTCTGTTTAATTTTACCTTGTTCAGTGTAGGGCACTGTTTCATTTTACCGTATTTAATGTCGGGCTGTGTTTAATTTTACATTGTTTACTGTAGGGCATTGTTTCATTGTGCTGTATTTAATGTTGGGCTCTGTTTAATTTTATCTTGTTCAGTGTAGGGCACTGTTTCATTGTACCGTATTTAATGTCGGGCTGTGTTTAATTTTACATTGTTCAGTGTAGGGCACTGTTTCATTGTACCGTATTTAATGTCGGGCTGTGTTTAATTTTACCTTGTTCACTGTAGGGCACTGTTTCATTGTACCGTATTTAATGTCGGGCTCTGTTTAATTGTACATTGTTCACTGTAGGGCACTGTTTCATTGTACCGTATTTAGTGTCGGGCTGTGTTTAATTGTACATTGTTCACTGTAGGGCACTGTTTCATTGTACTGTATTTAATGTCGGGCTGTGTTTAATTTTACCTTGTTCAGTGTAGGGCACTGTTTCATTGTACCGTATTTAATGTCGGGCTGTGTTTAATTTTACATTGTTCAGTGTAGGGCACTGTTTCATTTTACCGTATTTAAGGTCGGGCTGTGTTTAATTGTACATTGTTCACTGTCGGGCACTGTTTCATTGTCCCGTACTTAATGTCGGGCTTTGTTTAATGTTACATTGTTCAGTGTAGGGCACTGTTTCATTGTACTGTATTTAATGTCGGGCTCTGTTTAATTTTGCCTTGTTTACTGTAGGTCACTGTTTCATTGTACTGTATTTAATGTCGGGCTCTGTTTAATTTTACCTTGTTCAGTGTAGGGCACTGTTTCATTGTACCGTATTTAATGTCGAGCTCTGTTTAATTTTACATTGTTCACTGTAGGTCACTGTTTCATTGTACTGTATTTAATGTCGGGCTGTGTTTACTTTTGCCTTGTTTACTGTAGGTCACTGTTTCATTGCACTGTATTTAATGTCGGGCTCTGTTTAATTTTACATTGTTCACTGTAGGGCACTGTTTCATTGTACCGTATTTAATGTCGGGCTGTGTTTAATTGTACATTGTTCAGTGTAGGGCACTGTTTCATTGTACCGTATTTAATGTCGGGCTCTGTTTAATTTTACAATGTTCAGTGTAGGGCACTGTTTCATTGTACCGTATTTAATGTCGGGCTCTGTTTAATTTTACATTCTTCACTGTAGGGCATTGTTTCATTGTGCTGTATTTAATGTTGGGGCCTGTTTAATTTTACCTTGTTCACTGTCGGGCACTGTTTCATTGTCCCGTATTTAATGTCGGGCTCTGATTAATTTTACATTGTTCAGTGTAGGGCACTGTTTCATTGCACTGTATTTAGTGTCGGGCTCTGTTTAATTTTGCCTTGTTTACTGTAGGTCACTGTTTCATTGTACTGTATTTAATGTCGGGCTCTGTTAATGTTACATTGTTCACTGTAGGGCACTGTTTCATTGTACTGTATTTAATGTCGGGCTCTGTTTAATTTTACATTGTTCACTGTAGGGCACTGTTTCATTGTACCGTATTTAATGTCGGGCTGTGTTTAATTGTACATTGTTCACTGTAGGGCACTGTTTAATTGCACCGTATTTAGTGTCGGGCTGTGTTTAATTGTACATTGTTCACTGTAGGGGACTGTTTCATTGTACTGTATTTAATGTCGGGCTCTGTTTATTTTTACCTTGTTCGGTGTAGGGCATAGATTCATTGTACCGTATTTAATGTCGGGCTGTGTTTAATTTTACAATGTTCAGTGTAGGGCAATGTTTCATTGTACCGTATTTAATGTCGGGCTTTGTTTAATTTTACCTTGTTCAGTGTAGGGCACTGTTTCATTGTGCTGTATTTAATGTTGGGCTCTGTTTAATTTTACATTGTTCAGTGTAGGGCACTGTTTCATTGTACCGTATTTAATGTCGGGCTGTGTCTAATTTTACATTGTTCAGTGTAGGGCACTGTTTCACTGTACCGTATTTAATGTCGGGCTCTGTTTAATTTTACATTGTTCAGTGTAGGGCATTGTTTCATTGTACCGTATTTAATGTCGGGCTGTGTTTTATTTTACATGGTTCAGTGTAGGGCACTGATTCATTGTACCGTATTTAATGTCGGGCTCTGTTTAATTTTACAATGTTCAGTGTAGGGCACTGTTTCATTGTACCGTATTTAATGTCGGGCTCTGTTTAATTTTACATTGTTCACTGTAGGGCACTGTTTCATTGTACCGTATTTAATGTCGGGCTGTGTTTAATTGTACATTGTTCACTATAGGGCACTGTTTCATTGTACCGTATTTAGTGTCGGGCTGTGTTTAATTGTACATTGTTCACTGTAGGGCATTGTTTCATTGTACCGTATTTAATGTCGGGCTCTGTTTAATTTTACATTGTTCACTGTAAGGCACTGTTTCATTGTACTGTATTTAATGTCGGGCTCTGTTTAATTTTACCTTGTTCAGTGTAGGGCACTGATTCATTGTACCGTATTTAATGTCGGGCTGTGTTTTATTTTACATGGTTCAGTGTAGGGCACTGATTCATTGTACCGTATTTAATGTCGGGCTCTGTTTAATTTTACAATGTTCACTGTAGGGCACTGTTTCATTGTACTGTATTTAATGTCGGGCTCTGTTTAATTTTACCTTGTTCAGTGTAGGGCACTGATTCATTGTACCGTATTTAATGTCGGGCTGTGTTTTATTTTACATGGTTCACTGTAGGGCACTGTTTCATTGCACCGTATTTAATGTCGGGCTCTGTTTAATTTTACATTGTTCACTGTAGGGCACTGTTTCATTGTACTGTATTTAATGTCGGGCTCTGTTTAATTTTACCTTGTTCAGTGTAGGGCACTGATTCATTGTACCGTATTTAATGTCGGGCAGTGTTTTATTTTACATGGTTCAGTGTAGGGCACTGATTCATTGTACCGTATTTAATGTCGGGCTCTGTTTAATTTTACAATGTTCAGTGTAGGGCACTGTTTCATTGTACCGTATTTAATTTCGGGCTCTGTTTAATTTTACATTCTTCACTGTAGGGCATTGTTTCATTGTCCCGTATTTAATGTCGGGCTCTGATTAATTTTACAGTGTTCAGTGTAGGGCACTGTTTCATTGCACTGTATTTAATGTCGGGCTCTGTTTAATTTTGCCTTGTTTACTGTAGGTCACTGTTTCATTGTACTGTATTTAATGTCGGGCTCTGTTAATTTTACATTGTTCACAGTTGGGCACTGTTTCATTGTACCGTATTCAATGTCGGGCTGTGTTTAATTGTACATTGTTCACTGGAGAGCACTGTTTCATTGTACCGTATTTAATGTCGTGCTCTGTTTAATTTTACTTTGTACACTGTAGGGCACTGTTTCATTGTACCGTATTTAATGTCGGGCTCTGTTTAATTTTACCTTGCTCAGTGGAGGGCACTGTTACATTGTACCGTATTTAATGTTGTGCTCTGTTTAATTTTACATTGTTCACTGTAGGGCACTGTTTCATTGTACCGTATTTAATGTCGGGCTATGTTTAATTTTACATTGTTCACTGTAGGTCACTGTTTCATTGTACTGTATTTAATGTCGGGCTGTGTTTAATTTTACATTCTTCACTGTAGGGCACTGTTTCATTGTACTGTATTTAATGTCGGGCTCTGTTTAATTTTACATTGTTCACTGTAGGGCACTATTTCATTGTACCGTATTTAATGTCGGGCTGTGTTTAATTGTACATTGTTCACTGTCGGGCACTGTTTCATTGTCCCGTACTTAATGTCGGGCTTTGTTTAATGTTACATTGTTAAGTGTAGGGCATGTTTCATTGTACTGTATTTAATGTCGGGCTCTGTTTAATTTTGCCTTGTTTACTGTAGGTCACTGTTTCATTGTACCGTAGTTAATGTCGGGCTGTGTTTAATTTTACATTGTTCACTGTAGGGCATTGTTTCATTGTGCTGTATTTAATGTCGGGCTCTGTTTAATTTTACCTTGTTCAGTGTAGGGCACTGTTTCATTTTACCGTATTTAATGTCGGGCTGTGTTTAATTTTACATTGTTCACTGTCGGGCATTGTTTCATTGTGCTGTATTTAATGTTGGGCTCTGTTTAATTTTACCTTGTTCAGTGTAGGGCACTGTTTCATTGAACCGTATTTAATGTCGGGCTGTGTTTAATTTTACACTGTTCAGTGTCGGGCACTGTTTCACTGTACCGTATTTAATGTCGGGCTCTGTTTAATTTTACATTGTTCAGTGTAGGGCACTGTTTCATTGTACCGTATTTAATGTCGGGCTGTGTTTTATTTTACATTGTTCAGTGTAGGGCACTGATTCATTGCACCGTATTTAATGTCGGGCTCTGTTTAATTTTACAATGTTCAGTGTAGGGCACTGTTTCATTGTACCGTATTCAATGTCGGGCTGTGTTTAATTGTACATTGTTCACTGTAGGGCACTGTTTCATTGTACTGTATTTAATGTCGGGCTGTGTTTAATTTTACCTTGTTCAGTGTAGGGCACTGTTTCATTGTACCGTATTTAATGTCGGGCTGTGTTTAATTTTACATTGTTCAGTGTAGGGCACTGTTTCATTGTACCGTATTTAGTGTCGGGCTGTGTTTAATTTTACCTTGCTCAGTGGAGGGCACTGTTACATTGTACTGTATTTAATGTCGTGCTCTGTTTAATTTTACATTGTTCACTGTAGGGCACTGTTTCATTGTACCGTATTTAATGTCGGGCTATGTTTAATTTTACATTGTTCACTGTAGGTCACTGTTTCATTGTACCGTATTTAATGTCGGGCTGTGTTTAATTGTACATTGTTCACTGTAGGGCACTGTTTCATTGTACTGTATTTAATGTCGGGCTCTGTTTAATTTTACATTGTTCACTGTAGGGCACTATTTCATTGTACCGTATTTAATGTCGGGCTGTGTTTAATTGTACATTGTTCACTGTCGGGCACTGTTTCATTGTCCCGTACTTAATGTCGGGCTTTGTTTAATGTTACATTGTTAAGTGTAGGGCATGTTTCATTGTACTGTATTTAATGTCGGGCTCTGTTTAATTTTGCCTTGTTTACTGTAGGTCACTGTTTCATTGTACCGTAGTTAATGTCGGGCTGTGTTTAATTTTACATTGTTCACTGTAGGGCATTGTTTCATTGTGCTGTATTTAATGTCGGGCTCTGTTTAATTTTACGTTGTTCAGTGTAGGGCACTGTTTCATTTTACCGTATTTAATGTCGGGCTGTGTTTAATTTTACATTGTTCACTGTCGGGCATTGTTTCATTGTGCTGTATTTAATGTTGGGCTCTGTTTAATTTTACCTTGTTCAGTGTAGGGCACTGTTTCATTGAACCGTATTTAATGTCGGGCTGTGTTTAATTTTACACTGTTCAGTGTCGGGCACTGTTTCACTGTACCGTATTTAATGTCGGGCTCTGTTTAATTTTACATTGTTCAGTGTAGGGCACTGTTTCATTGTACCGTATTTAATGTCGGGCTGTGTTTTATTTTACATTGTTCAGTGTAGGGCACTGATTCATTGCACCGTATTTAATGTCGGGCTCTGTTTAATTTTACAATGTTCAGTGTAGGGCACTGTTTCATTGTACCGTATTCAATGTCGGGCTGTGTTTAATTGTACATTGTTCACTGTAGGGCACTGTTTCATTGTACTGTATTTAATGTCGGGCTGTGTTTAATTTTACCTTGTTCAGTGTAGGGCACTGTTTCATTGTACCGTATTTAATGTCGGGCTGTGTTTAATTTTACATTGTTCAGTGTAGGGCACTGTTTCATTGTACCGTATTTAGTGTCGGGCTGTGTTTAATTTTACCTTGCTCAGTGGAGGGCACTGTTACATTGTACTGTATTTAATGTCGTGCTCTGTTTAATTTTACATTGTTCACTGTAGGGCACTGTTTCATTGTACCGTATTTAATGTCGGGCTATGTTTTATTTTACATTGTTCACTGTAGGTCACTGTTTCATTGTACCGTATTTAATGTCGGGCTGTGTTTAATTGTACATTGTTCACTGTAGGGCACTGTTTCATTGTACCGTATTTAGTGTCGCGCTGTGTTTAATTGTACATTGTTCACTGTAGGGCACTGTTTCATTGTACCGTATTTAATGTCGGGCTCTGTTTAATTTTACCTTGTTCAGTGTAGGGCACTGTTTCATTGTACCGTATTTAATGTCGAGCTCTGTTTAATTTTACATTGTTCACTGTAGTTCACTGTTTCATTGTACTGTATTTAATGTCGGGCTGTGTTTAATTTTGCCTTGTTTACTGTAGGTCACTGTTTCATTGCACTGTATTTAATGTCGGGCGCTGTTTAATTTTACATTGTTCACTGTAGGGCACTGTTTCATTGTACCGTATTTAGTGTCGCGCTGTGTTTAATTGTACATTGTTCACTTTAGGGCACTGTTTCATTGTACTGTATTTAATGTCGGGCTGTGTTTAATTTTACCTTGTTCAGTGTAGGGCACTGTTTCATTGTACCGTATTTAATGTCGGGCTGTGTTTAATTTTACCTTGTTCAGTGTAGGGCACTGTTTCATTTTACCGTATTTAATGTCGGGCTGTGTTTAATTGTACATTGTTCACTGTCGGGCACTGTTTCATTGTCCCGTACTTAATGTCGGGCTTTGTTTAATGTCACATTGTTCAGTGTAGGGCACTGTTTCATTGTACTGTATTTAATGTCGGGCTCTGTTTAATTTTGCCTTGTTTACTGTAGGTCACTGTTTCATTGTACTGTATTTAATGTCGGGCTCTGTTTAATTTTACCTTGTTCAGTGTAGGGCACTGTTTCATTGTACCGTATTTAATGTCGAGCTCTGTTTAATTTTACCTTGCTCAGTGTAGGGCACTGTTTCATTTTACCGTAGTTAATGTCGGGCTGTGTTTAATTTTACATTGTTCACTGTAGGGCATTGTTTCATTGTGCTGTATTTAATGTCGGGCTCTGTTTAATTTTACCTTGTTCAGTGTAGGGCACTGTTTCATTTTACCGTATTTAATGTCGGGCTGTGTTTAATTTTACATTGTTTACTGTAGGGCATTGTTTCATTGTGTTGTATTTAATGTTGGGCTCTGTTTAATTTTATCTTTTTCAGTGTAGGGCACTGTTTCATTGTACCGTATTTAATGTCGGGCTGTGTTTAATTTTACATTGTTCAGTGTAGGGCACTGTTTCACTGTACCGTATTTAATGTCGGTCTCTGTTTAATTTTACATTGTTCAGTTTAGGGCACTGTTTCATTGTACCGTATTTAATGTCGGGCTGTGTTTTATTTTACATTGTTCAGTGTAGGGCACTGATTCATTGCACCGTATTTAATGTCGGGCTCTGTTTAATTTTACATTGTTCACTGTAAGGCACTGTTTCATTGTACTGTATTTAATGTCGGGCTCTGTTTAATTTTACCTTGTTCAGTGTAGGGCACTGATTCATTGTACCGTATTTAATGTCGGGCTGTGTTTTATTTTACATGGTTCAGTGTAGGGCACTGATTCATTGTACCGTATTTAATGTCGGGCTCTGTTTAATTTTACAATGTTCACTGTAGGGCACTGTTTCATTGTACTGTATTTAATGTCGGGCTCTGTTTAATTTTACCTTGTTCAGTGTAGGGCACTGATTCATTGTACCGTATTTAATGTCGGGCTGTGTTTTATTTTACATGGTTCACTGTAGGGCACTGTTTCATTGTACCGTATTTAATGTCGGGCTGTGTCTAATTTTACATTGTTCAGTGTAGGGCACTGTTTCACTGTACCGTATTTAATGTCGGGCTCTGTTTAATTTTACATTGTTCAGTGTAGGGCATTGTTTCATTGTACCGTATTTAATGTCGGGCTGTGTTTTATTTTACATGGTTCAGTGTAGGGCACTGATTCATTGTACCGTATTTAATGTCGGGCTCTGTTTAATTTTACAATGTTCAGTGTAGGGCACTGTTTCATTGTACCGTATTTAATGTCGGGCTCTGTTTAATTTTACATTGTTCACTGTAGGGCACTGTTTCATTGTACCGTATTTAATGTCGGGCTGTGTTTAATTGTACATTGTTCACTATAGGGCACTGTTTCATTGTACCGTATTTAGTGTCGGGCTGTGTTTAATTGTACATTGTTCACTGTAGGGCATTGTTTCATTGTACCGTATTTAATGTCGGGCTCTGTTTAATTTTACATTGTTCACTGTAAGGCACTGTTTCATTGTACTGTATTTAATGTCGGGCTCTGTTTAATTTTACCTTGTTCAGTGTAGGGCACTGATTCATTGTACCGTATTTAATGTCGGGCTGTGTTTTATTTTACATGGTTCAGTGTAGGGCACTGATTCATTGTACCGTATTTAATGTCGGGCTCTGTTTAATTTTACAATGTTCACTGTAGGGCACTGTTTCATTGTACTGTATTTAATGTCGGGCTCTGTTTAATTTTACCTTGTTCAGTGTAGGGCACTGATTCATTGTACCGTATTTAATGTCGGGCTGTGTTTTATTTTACATGGTTCACTGTAGGGCACTGTTTCATTGCACCGTATTTAATGTCGGGCTCTGTTTAATTTTACAATGTTCAGTGTAGGGCACTGTTTCATTGTACCGTATTTAATTTCGGGCTCTGTTTAATTTTACATTCTTCACTGTAGGGCATTGTTTCATTGTCCCGTATTTAATGTCGGGCTCTGATTAATTTTACAGTGTTCAGTGTAGGGCACTGTTTCATTGCACTGTATTTAATGTCGGGCTCTGTTTAATTTTGCCTTGTTTACTGTAGGTCACTGTTTCATTGTACTGTATTTAATGTCGGGCTCTGTTAATTTTACATTGTTCACAGTTGGGCACTGTTTCATTGTACCGTATTCAAT